>NC_142138.1:50613000-51272500 GCF_024610735.1 Ursus americanus
GTGAGCTTTTAGCTGCAAGTTAGTGTGTTTCTGAACTATTTCCGTGTAAGTTGCAGACAGCGTGTCTCGCCCTTGAATACTGCAGCACGGATGTCCAAAGAGCAATACCTACGTAATCACTATAGCATTTTTACACCCAAAGAATTTGTTATATTCAGATACAACCAGTTGCCTCCAAAATATTTTTTAGAGCAGTGTTTGTCTGTTGAGCGCTCATAGCAATTGGTCATGTCTGTCTAGGTTCTTTTCTTTTCAGAATAATTTCACCTTTCTTTTTCTTTCATGATATTGACATTTTGAAAAGTCCAGGCCATTTGCTCATAGGATTTCCCACAATTTGGATTTGTCTGATTGTCTCATGATTAGATATATTTGGGTGAAACATTTTTAGTAGGAATAGGTGTCTGTACATTCCATTGTATCACAACAGGGTTGGTGATAATGTTGGTAAAGCTGACTGTGATCGCTTGGTGAAAGTAATGTCCTCCAGGTCTGTCTGCTATAAACCCTTCCCTTTCCGTAAGTAGTAAGTCATCTGGGATAATACTTTGAGACCATCCGATTATCTTATTCCTAGACAGCTTTCATCCAGTGGTTTAAGTATTTATTGGTGATTCTTCCCTGCATCAGTTATTACATTGGTGATTTCAAAAAACCGAATATTTTTGTTAAAGGGAAATGTAGTTAAGATTTAGTACATTCGGAAGAGGAGATGTGTGTATACATCTGATTGTAATATTTGAAGTCACTTTTGCCATTGAGGTGACTTCTAGTTGGACTTCTTGTTTGTGTGGTAGTCGATTGCTTCATTCCTACTTGGTAGGTCTTTAAAAGATGCTTACCCTTGCTATGCTGTTTAACTGCATTATTACTGCTGAAAAGAAAAAAAATTCAGGTAATCTTAGTTTGCTCACTTGGTCGACGTAGATATTGTTGGGCAGCAGATCTTATCAACATGGTAGAGTAAGTACAATCAGCATCTCCAGTTCGACCTGATGTAAATGAGTTCTGTTTAAAGCTGTGCTATTTCAAGTGTGATTGCTGGACAGGCAGCATATCATCATCATCTGGGAGTTTGTTTGAAATACAGGTTTGAGGGTTTATTTCATACCTATCAAATTAGAATCTCTGGAAGTTGGGCCCAAGGATCCGTTCTAACAAGCTCACCGGATACTTCTGAGGTATAATGAAGTTTGAGAAGTAGTGATCAAAAATACACATTTAGAGTACACTAATTACTTGTTAGGTGCAGGGAGCGATCAGTGTGGATAATGAGCCACATTGATTCCTCCCTGTACCTAACAGTGTTGAGAAAGCAAAGATAATGCAAAATATAAAGCAGGGACTAAGAGCCCATGTAAGTAATAAGTGCTGGGCAGACATTGGGTAGAATAGGAGTTCATTGGGTACCAGGGTGTGCCAGGTAGTGTATACTAGGGTCACAGACGTAAGAGCCACTGTCCTGTTTCCTGGTTTAGTCTGGCAGAGGAGACGGAGTAGTGCAATGATTTTGGTAGTCCCAGGGTACCATAAGAACACAGGGGAAGAACAGCTAATTCTCTGGGAGCTGATTGACCCCAAATTTGGCTTCTATCATTCAGCGATCCTCCAGTGGATTCTGTAGGTAAGTAGCAATTAGCCAGATGACATAGTGAGCTAAGGAGGAAGGACACAGGACAGCGCTAACATAAAAGAGTAGTGTTTTCTGTTTGGGCAACTACAACTAAGTATGGTGAGTACAGGATCTGGAGTGGGGGAGTGGAGATGAGGTTAGAGAGGTTGAAAGAGGCCAGATTTTGAAGGACTTCCTAGGCCATGGAAAAGACTTCGGGTTTCATCATGAAAACATAAAGATTTTAAGGAGGAATATAATATCAGAAAGGTAATTCTGATAGATAGGTGGAGGATTAGAGGAAAACCATATGGGAGGCAGAAGGACAAAACTATTGTAGCTGTTCCAGAAATGGTGAGGGCCCGTTGGCAACCCTGTCGGGACCCCTCTCACTCTTGAAAGCTTTTTCTGTATCTTCACTTAATAAATTTCTGTCGCTTTACTCATGAAAAGAAAGGGAAAGAAAGAAGAAAAGAAAAAAGATAAAAGGAAAGGAAAGGAAGAAGGAAGGAAAGGAAGGAAGGAAGAAAAAAGAAAGAAAAGAAAAGAAAGAAAGGAAAAAGAAAAAGGAAGAAAGAAAGGTAGGAAGGGAGGGAGGGAAGAAAGAAAAAGGTGAGGGCCTATACGAAGGAAAGCAGTGACTGGGGCTAGAGAAGGGAGTACCAATAACAAGGGTGTTAGGACAGACAGTAGATATTTGGTGACTAGTTGCATATCGGAAGTGAGGAAGGTCATGTGAAGCATGACCTTCTAGATTTCTAGCTCAGATAACTAGAAACATTTACAGATTGTGGTATTAGAGGTCAAGTTAGTTTGCCAGGGGAGATGATAGTTTTAGATATGTCACATTGAGATTATAAAGCAACCAGTACTCTGTTATCAGCAATACCTAGAATGAACTTTGCTGGCCAGCTCTGAAAAAATGTCTAATATTCCATCAACACTTTTTTCTTACTTTGTCGTATGAGACCACTTTTACTTCGAAGTTGTCTTTGGACAACACGGTTTTGGAGTGCACAGTACTTATTTGTAGAGTTGTAATAGGAGGAGGGAATAGATGATAGGGCAACATACTCGCTCAGAGTGACTGGCTCCTGATGGTGCTTTCCCTTGTTTCCTAGCAGGCACAGATGTCAAGGCAGCTGGGGGTCTTATCTCTCAGTCTAGGTAGTGTATATATTTAAGGGTATCAGAGGGAATGTCATAGCTTCCATTGTCCCCCTTCATTTCTGATGGGGAAAAGGTCCCCTTTCATTTCTGATTGAAATTAACTAGAAAATCACCAGACCCCGAATCCTCATGTCTGCGGGTTATTACCAGAAGCAACATTAGCTGCTTGTCCATGCCGTCGTTTGTGGTAGAAGCAGTAGTCTATAAACTAGTCATGTCTGTCACTGTCTCAGTCACTAAGACTATTTTGATCTTAGTTTCCTTATCTATTGAGTGAGAGAATTAGCCCAGAGAATCTCTCAAGTCCTCCTTCCAGCTATAACATTCTTTGATCTTGTAACAAAGGCAAGGTTTTGTTTTGTTTGAGAGAGTCCTGGGGCTTTAGATGGAGGCAGTCTGTTGTAACAGGGAATACCAAACTGAGAGTGAGAAGACCTAAGATTTAGTCCTGTGTCTGCCATTATTCTGCACAGCGAGTCTGGGCTCTCCTTTCCTGAAAAATGAGATTGGACCACTGTCTTTACGTTAGGGTCCCTTCCAACTTTATATGATTGCAGTACGGACAGGATATATTTTGTCTTTACATTGTTGTGTATTCTTTGCTTACTCTGTCTTCCAGTTAGTTATGTTCTTTAAACATTTTTTTTAAATTACTTATTTTTTTTCAGAGGGAGAGAGTGAGCAGGGGGGTGGGCAGAGGGAAAGGGAGAGAGAGAATCTTAAGCTACGTGGTCCTCCATCTCACAACCCTGAGATCATGACTTGTGTCGAAATCAAGGGTCGGACACTTAACGCTCCTCAGTCAGTTATGTTCTTTACTGTGGTACAAAACAGTCAGCTATGATGACTTGTGCCTCTGGTTAATCAGTCCCTGTTTCCTGTGTGTGGAAATGGCCTAGTAATGTTAGAGTAAGCACTTGCCTTCCCTCCTTCACTATATGTGGTAATTCACGGCATCTCTCTGATGTCCTAAAATCAATCCTTTGGCCTTCTCTTTTTAATCTAATAACCATTTTATAGTATTGTCCTTTTAATAAGCTAGAAGATACCTAAATCATTGAATGTGCATTTTAATTTGCTGTTATAAACTATCAAAATTGAGACCTTTTTAAGACATACCCAAAATACCAGAAGATTATTTGTCCATAGAAAAGCATTAAAACTTCAGAGGAAATTAGGATTTTGCTCTTTTGTTTAGAACACAGTACTAATCAGATTTCTCATCTATACTTAATTTTGTTGAGTTGCCACAGAGCTCTAGTGATAGCTGGTAATGAGGTAGATCCATTCATACCATTATTCACTATCAGGGCGGCTGGGTAAGAGGAGTGTGAATGACTCTGGAAAGCACTTTGCCACTTGGCAGAGAAACGTTAGCACGTCTGCTGCTCGCTAACACTGCCAAAGCAGGAATTCTTTCTTTCTCCCTCATCCTCCGCACAAATTTTAGCCATTCTTCAAGCACTCACTTAAGTCCTTTATGCTCCATGAAACCTTCTCTAATTGTTCTAGAACCTATAATCTTTTCCTTTTCTGAACTTTCATTGGGGGTATAGTTTATACCTTAGAGCTTAGTACCAACTTGTCCTCTGATTCTCTAATATATGAGTATTTTTTATGTCGTCTTACCAAAGGAACCAGTTCCTATACTTAGTGTGGGACACACATACTAGGTACGCGGTATTAACTATTACTCTTAATAGCTCATTATGAACCAGTCATGGTAACATATGCTTTATAAATGTCATCTCTAATTTCTGTAGCAACCTTGCAGCTTAGGTTTTATCGTCTCCATTTCCATCTCCACTTGAAAGAGGAAACAGAAGAGGCTGTGTAGTTGAGAGATTCATATCACATGTTCCAAATCACTGCATTCAGTCATGTACTTGACTGATGGATGTTGTAAAGATAGTTAATTTGTTATATTATAATAATTGCTATAAGGAAAAACAATTAAAATTTTGAAAATTCCACTTTTCTGGGAAATGTTACCAAGGCATATTTATAATCAAATGAATTTCCAAATATAAAATAGAAATAAAAACTAACCATGTTGTCATGCCTTAAAAGACATTTTTATTTGTAGCCAGGGGCTTCTTTTAAAGTGAATACTTTAAAACATTTGAGGGGCGCCTGGGCGGCTCAGTCCGTTAAGCAGCCGACTCTTGATTTCAGCTTGGGTCATGATCTCAGGGTCCTGGGATCCAGCGCTGGGTCAGTCTCTGTGCTCAGCAGGGAGTCTGCTTGAGGATTCTGTCTGCCTCTCCCTCTGTCCCTCTCCCCTCCCCCTGCACTCTCTCTCTCGAATAAATCTTTAAAAAAAGAATCATCTGATAACTCCACTACTTTTGACAGTCTTATTTTGTATTTAGCATTGTACGAAGATTTGGGGTAGGTGTGGAAAAGCAGGGAGTAGGGCAAATAAGTATTTTCAAATAAGATAATGCCTGTTTAAATCTTAAAGGAATACAATTTTACAGTATTTGATATGAGAATTTTTATCTGTTCTTCCTTAGGTGAAAATTAATTCTCTGACTTTTAAAAAATCCTTTAGTTCTAATAGAAGTGCCTGCAGACTAATTATAACGTGTAAATTGCAAATTTTAAATTTTGAAGTTGAGGCATAGCGCTATAGGATCATAACTTAGTTATAAATTGGTTTCATAGTTAGTATTTTTATTTTTTTTAAGATTTATTTATTTATTTTGAGAGCAAGCACACAGGCGGGAGGGGCACAGGGAGAGAAAGAGCGAATCTCAGGCTGACTCCGGAGCACTCACGACCCCAGCCAAAAGCAAGAGTCAGACACTTACCCAATGGAGCCACCCAGGCGCCCCTCATAATTAGTACTTTTAAAACAGGGCCAGAGCAGCCTGGTTTTTCCTCCACTAGGCTCATTTAAAGATATAAATTATTTGCATGTGCTAAGCTCTCAGAAGATTAAATATACTTAAAGGTCTTATCCTAAAAATTGCGTTGGGTGAATTCAGAGCCCTAAAAAATGTTATGCCGGTGCTAACTGGGATATGTTAATTCAGCTTTTTGCCTCTTCATAATTAATTTAGTTTTTTTACATTGCGTCTGTCGTAGGTGTAAATGCAGACAAGGTTGGAATCGAAGCCGCCGAGATGCTGTTAGCAAATCTCAGACATGGTGGTGCTGTGGATGAGTACCTGCAGGACCAGGTAATGATGCTTTTACTATAAAAACCTTTGAACTTATTAGATTTGAATATTTGGTAATTAGATTGAATATAAATTTGTTTTATCTTATTTTAAGCTTTTTTAATTTATTTAAGTAATCTCTGTACCCCATGTGGGGCTTAACTCACGACCCCAAGATCAAGAGTTGCATACTTCCCCGACTGAGCCAGCCGGGTGCCCCAGAATGAATATAAATTCTAGTCATTGACTTTCAGAGACTGATTGGCATGTCCTAGTTCAGCCAGCTTTTAAATATTCTGGAGTTAAATACCTTAAATTTCAGTTTTCATCTTGACCTGGCTACAGCATTTGGCACAATTGATCACTCTTTCCTTCTTGAAATACTTTGCTCACTAGTTTTCTTCCTTTACTTTTTAAGTTTGTTAGAGTCGGGGGTGGGTGCAGAAGGAGAGGGAAAGAGAGAATCTTAAGCAGGTCCCACGCCCAGGGCAGCCTGATACGGTGCGGGCTGGATCTCACAACCCTGAGATCGTGACCTGAGCTGAAATCAGGAGTTGTATGCTTAACTGACTGAGCCACCCAGGCGCCCCTCTCACTTGCTTTCTGAAACATTATTATCTTTCTTTCTCCCTGGCCATGTATTCTAGTCTCTTTTCTAGTTTGTTATTACTATTGTTTTCAACTTCTCAGCTTCTAAATTTTGGAGAATCCCTAGGCTCAGGCTCATGTGTCTTTTCTTTACCTATATTCACTCCCTCCGTTGTTTCGACCAGTGTCACAGCTTACGTACCATCTGTGCATGAATGACTCCCACATTTAAATCGCTAGCTCAGGCCCTTCTCCTTAACTCCAAATTCATACCCCTTGTGCCTGTCAGCATTTCCACTTGGATGTGTCCTAGACCTCTCAAACTTAACACATCTACTTACATAGAGAGATGCTGGTGAATATTTCCAAGTAAGATCTCTTTATGGTCCACTGTCTTAATAGATTTTCTTTTTTTTCTACCACACTTTTTTCTCCTTAATCTCAAACCAGCAATCTACATTAGAATATGCTCTTCAGGATTTCTTAACCAGTTTCTTTTCTTTCTTTCTTTTTTTTTTAAAGATTTTATTTTTAAGTAATTTCTACACCCAGCATGGGGCTTGAACTCACAACCCCAAGACCAAGAGTTGAATGCTCTTCTGACTGAGCCAGCCAGGCACCCCTCCCCCCCGTAACTAGTTTCTTAAGACAATTTCCCTTATTTCTAGTCTCTTCCTTTTTACCTTGGTGTACTCTCTATTCCCAGTAATTCTGTATTAGTGTATTTATTTACCTGTTAAAATGTTGTAATTTTGGAGAGTAGAAAAGTTTGTCATATATTCCAGCTTGTAGAGACAGTTGGTCTGATTAAATATATTAACTTTTAACTCTATATTTTATTCTTAAACAGTAATTGTAGAAAATCTATGTTGACAACTGCTGCTAAGCATTTCTGTACCATAGCACAGACTGTGGGTGACACAGGTTTTCTATCATCTTCTTAGGACTTCTGGAAACCTAAACAAGTAGAAATTCTTTTTGCTGTTTTGATTTCTAGTAGTATTTTCATGTGGTAAGCAGTAGAATTTTAACTCCAACTATTAGTGAATGTGTGAAATTTTTCTTCTTTGTTCTTTTTTTTAATAGCTGATCATTTTCATGGCATTAGCCTGTGGAGTTTCCAGAATAAAAACAGGACCAGTTACACTCCATACACAAACGGCTATACATTTTGCTGAACAACTAGCAAAGGTGAGTATTCCATTAGATAGGGCAATTGATTTTTATTGTAGCCAGTTTTGGGTCAGATTGTATAAATGGAAAACTTATGGTAATCATAATTGCTGTCATTCACCTGGTGCTTCCTGTGTGGCAGACATTGAGCTAACTCAGCAGTTTACCTGTATCATCTTATTCTGCATAACCATGTTATTACTTGCTTTTTTTTTTAATAAAGATTTTATTTATTTATTTGAGAGAGGGAGAGAGAACATGAGCAGGGGGAGGAACAAAGAGAGAGGAAGAAGCAGGCCCCCTGCCGAGCAGGGACTCCAGCTCGGGGCCCGAGCCAAAGGCAGACGCTTAATTGACTGAGCCACCCAGGCGCCCCGTATTAACTTATTTTTAAAGATTCATTTATTTATTAGAGAGAAAGAGAGCACAAGAGCTAGGGGAGGGGCAGCAGGAGAGAGGGAGAGAATCCCAAGCAGTCTCCCTGCCGAGCGTGGAGCCCAACATGGGTCTTGATCCCACAACCCCAAGATCACGACCTGAGCTGAAATCAAGAGTCAGTCACTCAACTGATGAGCCACCCATGTGCCCCTCTGCATAACCATTTTAGATGGCTGTTTATTATTATTTCTCTTTTGCATGCAGGTAAAGTGAGGTAGAGGGATTCAATTAATTGCTCAAGACCATATAGTTTCTTAGTGGCAGAGCTATACTTTGAGCGTACCTGGGAAAGCATACGTCAGAGCCCACATGTGGTACTGCCTTACAGAGGAAAGACGTTTTGATGAGAACTATGAAATCCAATCATAAGGGATTTGTAGTTGGCCATAAACTTAACTATATATATAACATTTTAAATGTTTCATTTTCTTGTGTTTCTGTGGTAGAATGGAATACTTGCTGAAATTTTAACACCAGCCTTCTTAACTTTTATAAAAACAGATGTATAATTTTTCGTGAAGTAGGATTTAGTATTGCATAAGCTCGTATCTGCCTTTTCTACAGCATTCTTAATTTAGAAAAGTGACTAACATGTATATTTCATCTGGAACTAATACATTTTCTTTATAGAAAATTTGGAAAATAAGGGGAAAAAACCTGCCATAATTCCCTTTTGCCTGTAAAACCACTGTTGACATTTAGGTATTTTCCTCTTAAAAGTGTTTCTCCTTGTATTTTTTTTTTACTCTTAATGCATACACCTTCATTTCTTGAGTTTTTCAGTAACGTTGCATAGTTCTATTTTCTTATAGTCTTCGTAATTTCATAAAGTGACGTAAAATTTATAACTGAATTTTACGAAGGTGCTGACCTTAAGTATTTTTAAAAATTATAAAAGTAATTCACACTATTTAAAAAAAAATACTATAGAAGTGTACTAAGCACAAAGTCACTGTTGTCCTATGCCCAACAGTTTATTTGTGTGATTTTTAATAATGTATATTTTTTTCTCATTAGAGCCCATAGATAGGGAGTGCTGGGGTGGTGCAGTCAGTTAAGCATCCAACTCTTGGTTTTGGGTCAGGTTGTGATCTCATGGCTGTGAGCCTGAGCCCTGAATCAGGCTCCGTGCTCAACATGGAGTCTGCTTGAGATTCTCTTTCCTTCTTCCTCTGCCCCTCCTGCTCATGCTCTTTCTCTCTCTTTCTAAAATAAATAAATAAGTCTTTAAAAAAAAAAAAAGAAAAGAAAAAAAAGCATAGATTAATTTTGGTTCAATTGTAGGAAAAGGCTAATAGGAATTAAAGGCAAATTATATTTGATGTCAAGGGATAGTTAGCTGTATTTTTTTTACTCCATTAATGCTGTATTTGTAATGGTTGTCTTTCTTTGTAGACTATGATCTCCTTGAGAGTAGGGACCAAGTTGTAGTCATATAGTCTGCCCTTTTATAGTACTTTGCATGTAAGAGACACTGACATGTTATTTGAAATGAATACACAGTGGAAAGTGCTGTGAGCTGGCATTTATAGCTCTGGTTTCTTGTTCAGCTTTGTTGTATTTTAACTGAGTGACTTCAGGCGAGTTGCTTTATCTTTCTGTGCCTCAGTGCAGATAATTGATCTGCAAAATCAGAGGCTGATGCATAGTTCCTTAAGACTCCTTCCAGCTTTAAATTTTTGTGGTTTTCAGTATATTTATAAATAGGTTAGAAATGATTTCTTTGACTGTTCCTATGTTTCATGTTTACATAATGCTTACAATGTGAAAAATACACACATATACAATTACATTAATAATTTGGCTGTATAGCTCAGAATTCAGTGTTCATTCATTCACCAATAATTTTCAGTATCTGCTATGTATCAGTACACTGCCACATAATACTGAAACTGGAATAATTTGTGAATATTACTATTTAACAGGGCCCCAGAATGATGGTTTTCTAATTGTGTTTCATAGAATCCTAAGGTTTTAGGCATATTTGAAATCCCTTTGCTACAAATTCAACCCACTCAGTTGTTTTGATTTTAATTGGTTTGTTAGAATAAACACAGTAGCTTTAAAAAAAAAAAAATCGTGTTTCCACAATACAGCAATAGATACCACATATTTCAAAGCCAAACTTGAGTTAGTTAACAAGTGAAAAATAGTGTTAAACCCAATAAAGATGAAGGGCCTCCCCCCACCTTCCTTCTCTGAGCTTAATTTTCTTTGAATAGCATATTTAGGGAATTAAATTGGCAAGAAAAATTTGAGGGAAATAAAAATCTTGATACTCGACAAAATAAGAGAAGTATAAACACTTCAGTGCCATGTTTTAGAAAAAATTTAGGAAGTAGATAGTAAAGGTGTGTTACAGTTAACAGTTGAGATCTTAAAAGTGGTAATTGCCTAACCTACAAATACCCTGGGGATTTTGATTCAGTGGATATGGAGTGGGGCCCAGGCTGCACATTCTGACGGAACTGCACAAGTATGTATTATTTCTGAACAAGAGTCATGATTCTGGAGCAAAATATTTTATATCCAGGCTGCTGAATTTCTCATGAGTCACTTGATCTTTGTGCCTCTAGCTGCTTCAATAAAATGAGTTTGATATTAACTACCTGCCCTTTTAAGTTGGATTTATGGGCTCTCCCTCCATCCTTCCTCGTATTACTTATGTACTAAATACTTTTCTGGTTTCAGGCTAAATTCTCTGTGAAGAAATCAGAAGACGAAGAAGATGCATCTAAAGACGCTTATATTATTGAGTGCCAAGGAATTGGAATGACAAATCCATATCTATAGGGTACTTGCCTTTTAAATAATACCTCAATGATGTATTGCACTAATTCATAAATACTAGAAAACAGTGAATAAGAAGTAACTTATTAAAGGACGTGACAGAAGTATGGAGATGAACTAGAGTGTCGTAGACTTGCTGAGAATGCTTCACCAAATTAATCTCACTTTGACTATCTCCCGAGATAAGGACAGGGAAATATAAGAGTTGATGGATATGTATGATAGCTGATTTCCGTATTAAAGTATTGAAATAGAGCATTCTTTCCACCTGAAGTGTGTTTTTCTTTCTTACATAATAGATTAAGTCAGGGATGTAGATCTGTGATTTGGCTCTGGTTCTAATCCCTTTACCGAAACCTCATGTCAGGTATGATGAGACAGCTTTTTACAAGTACTTGTTGTGTCAACAATAATATTTAATAAGCATTTTCTCATTTGTATTATTGTACCTTCTTTCCAACAGGCACTTGGTAAATATCGATTTTTGAATCTGTGGAATGTTTTGAAATCCAAACAATGAAGATTGCAAAATTTGAACCCTAGTGAATTTGTCCAAATTCAGCCTCGATATGTTTTTGTTTGGCTTTCAAAACATTCCGCGGACTCAAAATCTAATTAAAAAGTAATTGAGCACCTTGAGAACAGTGTGCTTTTCATCACACTCTGTTGTCTTATACCTGGTCTGCTTCCACGCGTAGATGACTTCCTGGTCCCTGCAGGCATTGAGGTTGTGACTCAGATGAAACTGGTTTGGTCTTCCAGCTGACTGTGCTGTCCTGCAATACAGTGAGGAAATCTTTTAAACTGGGTTCTGCTTTGGACTTTATCCAGGGATAATTAAAACGTAGTCCAAGATATAGAACCAGGGGATGGTATTATAATACATTCAGAAGGTGCCGAATTAGTCTGTATAGAACAGTGTAATGAAAAAAATTACTCCCATGTACATAATCATGATTATGATATCAGTGGCTGTTGTGGCTTTGGGCAGTTGGGTTCAGTTTGTTCTGAAGATGTGATAGTAGTCTTTGCTTGCTGTTCATGTTCTCATGAAGTAGTTAAATTTTATAAGCTCATCTGTATGACAATTGAGATGTGGAGTATCTTTCTATTCTAGAGTAAAGCTATACTTTTAGTATAGTTTTTGGAGGGGTGATAAATTTGGGCGGTCTTTAGGGTAGTATCCTTGCTGCTTCTGGCAGGGTGTGTGTTAAATAAAGGTAGGCTGGAACACGGAAATTGGGAATTTTGGAGGTGCCTGGGTGGCTCAGTCGGTTAAGCATCTGCCTGTGGCTCAGGTCATGATCCCAGGGTCCTGGGATCTCACGAGCCCCGTCGGGCTCCCTGCTCAGCGGGGAGTCTGCTTCTCCCGCTCCCTCTGCTCCTGCTCGCTCTCTCTCTCTCGCTCTCTCTCTCAAGTAAATAAATGAAATCTTTAAAAAAAAAAGAATTTGGGAATTTTATAATGAGAGATTTAAGGTCAGCAGTGTACATGATGAGTTTAGGATAAATCTTGGCTTCGATGTGTCAGTATTGTTGAGTTTCAGCTCAGGTAAAATGAAGGTGGGATAACTGCAAAGAAATTTTTGCTAAGTCCTCGAAGTGATTTGAATTTCTATTTATTTTTCCCAAATAAAATTATATTTCTCTGTTTTTTCCCCTCTCATTGTTGGTTTTATTTTTTTTTCTTTTATAATCTTAATAATGCCATGACTGCATTTTCTCCGCTAAGTCTATCAGAGTTTTGTTGTTGCCAATTACACTGCCTTTCTAATTTGATTTCTGTTGCTGTCTTAATGCCTTCCTGCTCTATTTATTTATTTAAAGTTTATTTATGTTTTTAGTTCTTTCTACACCCAACATGGGGCTCGAACTCACGATCCCGAGATCAAGAGTCACATGCTCTTCCCAATGAGCCAGCCAGGCACCCCCTTCCTGCTGTTTCTAGATAGACTTTGCTTATCTGCTATCTTTCACTATCCATTGAGCGCCTGCAGTGTGCTAGTCATTGTGCAGGGCAGGGCAGGCAATAATGATGAGGAAGACAGACTGTTTTCCTTGAGTTGTAAGTTGTATTCTATTTCTCCTTCTGCGTCTAAAGTCTCTTTCAGTTGTTTCTCTCTTCTGTTTTTTAATACCTCTTTTTTTTTTTTTTTTAAAGATTTATTTATTTATTTATTTGACAGAGATAGAGACAGCCAGCGAGAGAGGGAACACAAGCAGGGGGAGTGGGAGAGGAAGAAGCAGGCTCATAGCAGAGGAGCCTGATGTGGGGCTCGATCCCATAACGCCAGGATCACGCCCTGAGCCGAAGGCAGACGCTTAACCTCTGTGCCACCCAGGCGCCCCTTTAATACCTCTTAATACAAGTAATTCTGTTGATTTTATGCTACGTATACAATGGTCGTTAAGAATATTCTTTAAACCAGTAGCCTTCAAATGGATATTCATACCACTTGAGTTTCACAGAGCCTTCCCATGAATTTCAAGTTTGCAGATGACAGTAGTTTTTAGTGAAATTGTTTCTAAATTTCTCTGCTAAAATATGTACTTCCTCCTACAATTGAGTTGCCTGCTGTCACGGTAGGACTTTGCAGGTTCTTCTTTTTGGCTTCTTTCTCACAAATGCCGTTTTTCCTCCTTACAAAGGAAAAGTGTATTTTGTATCCATCCTATTTTTACAACAGTGCATTCCCCAGAGTATAAGAAAATCTCCAAGGCACCAAATAAAGGGACAATTTGAAATAATAGTCTCCGAAAATTCTACTCAAACTAAGATATAAACTTGTATTTTATTTTATATATTTGCATGATTTTAAGTAAGGAGGTGAAAGCATCAGTGTTTACTTTCTACAGATCAGCCTTACATCTTTAAATAAAACATTTTTCTGGGGCGCCTGGGTGGCACAGCGGTTAAGCGTCTGCCTTCGGCTCAGGGCGTGATCCCGGCGATCTGGGATCAAGCCCCACATTAGGCTCTTCTGCTATGAGCCTGCTTCTTCCTCTCCCACTCCCCCTGCTTGTGTTCCCTCTCTTGCTGGCTGTCTCTATCTCTGTCGAATAAATAAATAAAATCTTCAAAAAAAAAAAAAAAACATTTTTCTGATTGTTAGGAGAAATATTTCCATAGCTTGGCCAAAGGCTACTAGAAAGTTTAAATCTGGGGCGCCTGGGTGGCTCAGTTGTTAAGCGTCTGCCTTCGGCTCAGGGCGTGATCCCGGAGTCCTGGGATCCAGCCCCACATCAGGCTCCTTCGCTGGGAGCCTGCTTCTTCCTCTCCCACCCCCCTGTTTGTGTTCTGTCTCTCACTGGCTGTTTCTCTCTGTCAAATAAATAAATAAAATCTTTAAAAAAAAAAGAAGAAGAAGAAAGAAAGTTTAAATCCGTTTTTTTTTTTTTTTCAAACTTTGGAAGTTTATTGCTCAGTAGGAATTATCAATTACTTCTTTGCTTTCTATTCATTCCTACCATGTGGAGTGTGTTTTAGTATCTATATATTTTTAACATTCTGTAAATATGCACATAATTATTAATATATATATTTTAAACTCCACCTTGGCTTGATAATCTTTTTTGCAATTGATTTCCAGTGAGCTCTGCCTCATCTCAGTACCATAGATACATGACCTAATTTTTTTAAAAAGAGCCTCAGTCTGGGGCACCTGGCTGTCTCAGTCAGTAGAGCATATGATTGTTGATCTCAGGGTCATGAGTTCAAGCCTCATGTTGGGCATAGAGCTTACTTTAAAAAAAAAACCAAACAGCATCAGGGAACCTGGGTGGCTCAGTCAGTTGAGCATCCAACTCTTGATTTAGGCTCTGGTCATGATCTGTGGGTAGTGAGATTGAGCCTTAAGTCGGGCTCTGCACTGAGTATCAAGCCTGCTTGGGATTCTCTTTCCTTTTCCCTCTGCCCCTCTCTCCTCCCTCTCTCTCCGTCTCTCAAATAAATCTTTATTTTTTATTTATTTTTATTTTATTTATTTATTTGAGAGGGAGAGAGAGAGAGCACAAGCGGGGGAAGGGGCAGAGGGAGAGGAAGAAGCAGACTCTCCGCTGAGCAGGGCGCCCGACCCGTGGGGCTCGATCGCAGGACGCTGGGTTAAACAAACTGTGCCACCTAGGAGGCCCTAAATAAATCTAAACAAAAACAAAAACAACCCAGCATCAATCTCATTAAGAGATCTACAACCATAAAATTTTACTTTTTTATTTAATACTCAAAAGACGTGTTTGTTCTGCTCAATTCTATAATAATACTCATTGTAATTAATCAAGCCAGGAGAAATTTAAAACATTTTTAAGAGTCTTGTGTTCACTGAATGCTTTAAAACAATGCAAATTAACATGCATATTTTTATTGCAGAGAAATAGGACAAGGTGAACTTTTAAGCGTAAAAATATGATCAAATTATGAGGGAATTTGAATGTATTTCCTTTAATGGAAATTGTGGATATCAAATAGCTATAGCATTTAGAGTCCAGTGGACAAATTTGAAAGTGATGGAATAGTTTTATTTGAAAATGGCCATATTTATAAAATGAAATGAGATTCTTTGCTGTAACTATTAAAACTTACGATGAAAAATTTTGATGCCCGGGTAACTGGTAAAAGAGTATTTCTCTGTATATCTTTGAGGGTGTTCCCAGAAGAGATTGGTATCTGGATTGGTGAGCTGACTAAAGCAGAGGGTCCTTCCCAATGTCGTGGGCCTCGTCCAACCCACCGAAGACCTGAATAGAACAAACAACAGGGCAAAGGAATGTTGAATTCCCTCTCTGCCTAACTGTTGGACCCAGCACATCAATCTTTTCCTGCCCTTGGTGCTCTTAGTTCTTACGTCTTCTCACCCAGACTGCAGTCTACACCATTGGCTCTTTAGCTCTCAGGCCTTTCACTTACACCACTGGCTTTCCTGGGTTTCCAGCATGCAGATGGCAGATCGTGGGATCTCTCAGCCTTTGTAAATACCTGTCTCTCTCTCTCTCTCCGTCCCTCTCCTTCTCTGCTTTATATGGGTGTGTAAAATATACCAGTTCTGTTTCTCTGGAAAACCCCGACTAATACAACTGGTGTCACCAGAGCCTGTGAGTTTGAAGGAGGTGTTCTCTTGGGGCTGATGATCAGATCTCTTAAGAAGGGTACATTTTAGCTGGTGATGAGATGGCAGGAGCATTGCAGCAGGTACTCAGACTGTCAGGGGAGAGGGATGCCCCCAGACAGGTGCCTGCGGCTTGGCTCTGCAGGGGAGGGAGCACAGTGGGGCTATTGCTACTGCCTAGCAGGCACTGCAGAGCGCGTGGCAGGGCCAGCTCAAAGAGGCTTGGGGCCTTGGTTTGCTGCCACTGGTGCTGGAGCAATCCTGACAGGAACTAGAAGGAAGAGTTTTTTCTCTTGTTTGTCTTCCGTTCTCCACCCAAGTTTCCCTTTTGCAGAACCTAATCAGAAGCCAGTGGGCATAGGAATCTGGAAATTATAATTTACGTATGAAAACAAAGTTGGACAGAGTTTTGAAAGGTGTACTTGGAGCTGAGAGACCGTAAATAGCAAGATCGATCATCTTGGTCATTCATTATCCATTTACGTATTTCTGTCTTACACAACATTAACGTCTTTTTGCTTTTCCATCTTCTTCCTCAAAAGAGAGGTCCAAAGTCCAACAGTCACCATAGCCATTTCTGAGTAATGTTATTTTCTATTTTATTGAATCCCATCTGAATATTCTATAACATATAAATTGTAAAGTTAATCACCAAGAACAGTCCTTATTCAAACTAAAGAGGGGTGATGAGGGAGAGGGGAAAAGTAAGTAAATATATGTCAACATGTACATGACAGACAAGGGAGAACATTTTCATAACTGCTGCAGTCCTGTGTGCTTGCGTCTGCTGTACACTCTGTTCCCTTTACCCTCAACAGGCACCGCAGCCAGTCGGAGCTCTTTTCCTGGTGGAGGTCATCCCATGCCTCATTCCCAAAGGACCAAACCTTTGTGGTCTGTCTGCTGTGTTGCTGTGGTTCTGCCTTAGCTTTTACTACTACTGGATTTGAGAATACTGAGTGCCTCGAAGAAGGTCTCGGGCTCCAGACGTGGTCCTTCTCTGTGTCCAGGGTTAGAGCAGCCGCTCAGTTTACCCTTAGTAATTGGGAGCAATTGCCCCAGCAAAAGCAGTGATCCCTCCCTCGTTACTTCCGTAGCATATGAAGCTGTCCATGGCCAGTGGAAGTTTCATCTTCCAATTCTTCGGTGCCATTGCGGCAACCTCTGGCGGAAGCATTTCTCCTTGGGGGATTAAAACCTCTAACCCAGCAACAATCAAGAGTTTCAGGGATGGGAAACAAAATTTGGGAGATTGTAATGAACTGTGTAGTAATGGAGAAGGCACTCTGACTTCTACCCTTTGATCCACGTATCCTGGCTGTGGAAGAGAGATTACCCTGTATTAGTCTCTGGTCCCAAGAGCAGCCCGCATCCTATAGTTTAGTGCTCTAACCTTTCAGAGTATTCTGTCCCAGCTGGCTCTGTAACTGAATCTTCAGCTCTGCTGCTTCTCAGGGATGTCATACCTGGCAAGACCAGCACACTTGATGGGAACAACCTTATTGATACACTCTTTCAGCTGAGAAGTGAGTTCCCTGATGAAAAGCAATATTGTGTAAAACATCCGTAAGTCCGCAGGTAGTCATTATATTTATCTGTTGCTGCATCACAGATTGCTTCAAAACTTAGCAGCTTAAAACAGCAAACATTATTTCATAATTTTTGTTTGTCAGGAATATAGGATCCGCCTCTCTGGGCGGTTCTGGCTCATGGTAGCTTGTGAGTTTGCGGTCAAGCCAAGCCACTGGGTGGAGCTAGAAGTCATCTCAACACTTGAATGGAGTTAAGTATCCGCTTTCAACCTCGCTCATGATTGTTGGCAGGCTTCAAACAGGGCTTCAGTTCCTTGCCGTGCCACGTGGGCCTTCCCACAGGACTTCGCACTACAAGGCAGCTTGTTTTCTCCGTGTGAGTGGAGAGAGAAAGGAAGTGGGGGAAAGAAAGCAGGGGAAAGCTCCCAAAATGGAAGCCAAACTCTTTATAACCTAGTCTCAGAAGTGCTATCCCATCATCTGCCATATTCTAGTAATGAGAAACAAGCCATGAGTCCCGCTGATACTGAAGGGGCCAGGATGACTCAAGGGCATGGAAAGTGGGAGGCGGGGATCGTTGGAGGTCATTTCAGAGGCTTTCTACGGAAGTCATGCTAGCAGAAACGCCAGCCGTTAGGGTTCTGGAATACATAACTATTTTTTCAGAAACTGCTCTCGGTTTGCTACTGAAACCCTGGTGGAGACTGAACTTCTGATCTGGGACATTTGGAGACCGTGTAACCTAAGCTTCCCATGATGAACTAGATGTTTTCTGACCCATCAAGATACGAAGTTGGTTGAAGGCGTCAGCAATCCAACATCAAGTGGAGACGGTGTAAATGAGATCAGATGCAGAGTGCGGTTAGCTCCTGAAGGCAGCAGCTCGTTGCACAGGAGGTGGTTCAGTCTCCTGCACACCTACGCCTGCTACCTCGCTGCCTCTTTACCACCCTGTGACCTTTGGCGGGGGGGCAGTGACAGGTTCCTGAGGAAGAAAAAGCTAAGGCCTCATTTACAGATAGTTCTGTACCGTGTGTTGGCAGCACCTTGAAGCAGCATTCCAACCCCATTCTGGAGTCGTCCGGTGAGACGGTATTGATGGGACATCCTCCCAGCGCACAGAACTTTGAGCGATACGTCTGGTTGTCCACTCTGTCTGAATTGAGAGATGGTCAGAAGGATAAATAAACTGATTTGTGGACAGTGAGTGGCAGTTTGGCTGAAATGTCGGGAAATCAGAAAACAAAGATTTGGCATATGGTAACAAAAGAAGGTACGGGAAGAGGCATGTGGACGAGACTCAGAATGAGCATAAGGTGTGAAAAACAGTTGTGCCCCGTGTGAATATGAAGCAAGAGAGCATCCACAGAGATGAGACCTTCAATAACCAGGCGGGCAGAATGAGCTGGTCTGTGTAGGACACTCAGCCTTTTTATGCAGTTACCTGAGTGCTTGTTCCGAAGCCACAACAGTGGGGATGAGGTCGTGCGTGGGCCCAACAGCATGAACTTCCCTCGCCAAGGCTGGCCTGGCTGGCCTCACTGCTGAGTGACGGACCTGCCGATAGCAGAAACTGACAGTGAGCACCTTTCCCCAAGAAAGACCAGAAAACCACGTCATTGCAGGTTGATCGCAATGCAGACAGCAATTTGTCCTCACTGTAGAGAACTTACTCAGGGTGTGGAGTTGCCTTCCCTGACCACAGTGCTTCTGCCAGTATAACCGTCCTTATACTAATGGGAGTTTGACACAATAATGTTTCTGACCAAGAAGCTCATTTCTAAGTCATCCTTATGTTAGGAAGAGGCAGCTTTCTTTAAAGAAGGAAAGAAAGAGAAAAGAAAGGAAGAAAAGAAAGAAAAACTAGGAGGTAATGTCAAAATGTTAAACGCTGTCTGATGGGAGTTAGGGTAGAATGTATATATACTGCTGTTTGTTTCAGTTTTTTCCTATTTTCCACGTTATGTATCTGGAATAATATATTGAAATAATTATAAAGGCTATCAAAGATAATTTTTAAACGCATTCCTGAAAGATTGCAGTTTCCTAAGGATTGGTTGGAGGCTACTCTATTTAATCCTGATTTCAGTTCTCCTATTTTCAAACCACTCAGGCCCAGACTGCTGCAGTCTCAGCCAATGATATTTCTCTATAATCTTAGTGATTCTCAAACTTCTGTGAACATAAGCATCTTCGGGGAGACATAAAATGCGAACTCCCAGTCCACCCCTCCGCCCTGGAAATTCTGACTGGGTAATTCTCGCAGGGACCCAGGAAGCTGTATACAGTTAAGCCTTGAAGACCTCAGGTTTGAACTGCACAGGTCCACTTATACTCAGATATTTTTCAATAAATACAGGGCTGTAAATGTATTTTGTCTTCCTTATTACTTTCTTAATACCATTTTCTTTTCTCCAGCTTACTTTATTGAAAGAATGTAGTATAATCATACATATACAAAGTATTTGTTAATTGACTTTCTGTTATCAATAAGGCTTCTGGTCAACAGTAGGCTATTAATTTTCAAGTTTTGGGGGAGTCAAAGTTATACATGGATCTTCTGTATAGGGGGGAGCCGGTGTCCCTGATCCCACCCCCACCCCTGTTGTTCAAAAGTTAACTGTATTTTTTTAAAGGTTTATTTGATTTTTTAAAATTTATTTGTGAGAGAGAGGACAAGCAGGAGGAGGGGCAGACAGAGAGGGAGAAGCAGGCTCTCCACTGAGCAGGGAGCCTGATGCGGGACTCCATCCCAGGACCTGGGATCATGACCTGAGCCAAAGGCAGTTGCTTAACTGACTGAGCCACCCTGGCACCCCAACTGTTTGTTTGTTTTAAAGATTTTATTTATTTGCGGGGCGCCTGGGTGGCTCAGTCGTTAAGCATCTGCCTTCGGCTCAGGGCGTGATCCTGGCGTTCTGGGATCGGGCCCCACGTCAGGCTTCTCCGCTGGGAGCCTGCTTCTCCCTCTCCCACTCCCCCTGCTTGTGTTCCCCCTCCCGCTGGCTGTCTTTCTCTGTCAAATAAATAAAATAAAATCTTTAAAAAAAATTATTTATTTGGGGGGGGTGAGTGGGAAGGGAGAGGGAGAATCTGAAGCTGACTCCACATGCACAGAGCCAGAGGACTCCACACGCACAGAGCCAGACGCGGATGTGGGCCCGATCCCAGGACTGCAAGCCAAAACCGAGAGTTGGATGCTTGACTAACTGAGCCAGCCACCAGGTGCCCTAAAAGTTAGCTGTATTTTTAAAGGGCCCCAAGTGAGTGATCCTTGTTTAGGTGGTCCACATAACGCGGTTTTTAAAGAACACTACTTTGGATTTACAGGAGACTCCAAGGCTGAGGAAAATCTGGGAAGAATTCAAGTAGGACTGAGGGGAAATACAGGTGCAGGTTGCTATTCTGTTGTCAACAGGATCAGATTCCAGAAACACAACCCAAAATCCTTTTTGCCTTTGGTTAGCATTGATTCAAAATGTAGCACGTCACTGCACTCACGTTACCAATCTAGGGATACAGAACAGGTCTCTATCTGCATGAGAAAGGCTCCACAACAGAATGGGTGCTGGTGTCAGATTGCTCTCTCCCAACCCTATCACAGCTCCCTCCAAAGCAGTGGAGACAAACAGATCTGAGTTTGAACACTAGCTTCATCATTATGCGTTGCTGGTTTTAGATGAAAGGACTAAGCCCTCAGAGCCTTGGCTTTTTCATGGGGAAAATATTTTCGAGCTTTTACAGAAGTATGACTGAAGTTGAAATATGTAATCATTCTAGACTTAAGTTCTTTTCTAGAATAAAGAAGACTAGAATGTCCAATCCTCTCTTCAGCTCTAAAATTCTGTGTTTTACTAGGATCCTGTTTCTATTATAAACTAAGTGAAAACATTCAGATGATACTTGCAGAAAACATAAATTCACAATGTTAAGATAAAAGTCATGAAAATAATTGTTTCCTTGGGCAGAAACTTTTAAAATAACCAGTATACTCCTCACTTGAATAATGACGGATAAGGCAATGATGACTTCAGGTGAAATGAGACCACATGGTGAAGATGTAAGGGTTCCCGAACTGAAGGCAATCTTTGGGGCCTGCCCGCTAAGGGCTGCTTATCAGATGAACCCTGTGAATGTCCTGAGTGGACTTCCTGTCATGGAAAAAGAGTGTCCATTGATGAGAAACTGGAGTTCTGTCACAGTGGCCCTGAAGTTAGCGGCTCCAAAGTGGGCTGCATGAAGAGGGGATGACGCTAAATTCCTAAGGAGCCTTTGAGCTAAAATAGGGCATGGCGTCTCATCTCGCTCCTGATGGGTCTCAGATTTCCCTTCGTGGCTGTCTCCACCAGAGAATACAAAGGGGAAAGATGTTCCTATTGAAGACCAGGAGCCTGGAATCCTGCCTTTTCCCACTTTCCCTTACTTTTCTGGCATCTGCCTTGTCCACTCCAATACACAGTGTTTAGGTTTATGTAGACAACTGACGTTTATTGCATAGTGGGGATTCTGAGGCACAAACACTCCATAGTTGAGATTTTTTCTCAAGTGCACTTCATATCATTCAGTTGGCTTTGTATAGTTATTAATCTCCCAGTTATTCATGGTAGCCAAACAGACTCGCAGGATTTAAAGTATTAGGCAGAGGGTCTCTTTGCCATTCCACTTAGCCAAGTGGTCTCTTTGAGGACCCTGCCCTTGGGAGTATAGTTCTTCTGATGACTCTTTTGCCCTTTCCATACCATGTGCCTTTCTGTTTCGCGGAGGACTTCTCCTCACTGAGAGGTAGTAGATAGATGGCATCATGGAGTCAAGGAGAAACCGAGAGGAGGTAAGTAAATCAGGTTCAAGAAAAGGCCAGGAATGAAGTGCAATAGAAAATGGCAGGCTACTCTCATGTCGCATAGTGGGAAAAAGTTTGTGAGAATCAGGGATCATGGAGCAGTTACACATGAAGCCAGAACACTCAGGAAACCACACGGACAAGAAGACCTGGAAACAGAGCTGAGGTCTACTGCAGAAAGAAAGCACCATATCGTGTTTTCTTCTTGTTATCTCGTGGAATTCTTACTGAATGAGGGACGCAGTTGACATACTTGCCCAGACAGGCTGATCCAATGCAAGGCTGAAAAACTTACCTTGCCTCCTTTGGAAGAATTGATTCCAACCTGTTTGTGATCCAGATCTGGACCATTATTAATTCTAATGTATCTGTAGATTCTTTTGTAGCTTCTATTTGGGCAGTCATATTGTCTGTGAGTAGTGGAAATTTCTCCTTCCTAATCCTTTTTACCATTATGTTTTCAGCAATTATCTGTTGAAAAAGCATTAGCATGAAGGAATCGAGTTATAATAGGAATAATGAAGAATTCAAGACTTCTGTTATAAGGCTCCATCAATGTAGAAACTTTTTTTTATCAACTTTTATGTTTTTAAAGATTTTATTTATTTGTCAGAGAGAGGGAGAGTGTGTGCGCACAAGCAGGGGGAGCTGCAGTAGGCAGAGGGAGAAGCAGGCTCCCCCGAGACCCCGACGAGCAAGGAACTCAATGCGGGGCTCGATCTCCGGACCCTGGGATCATGACCTGAGCTGAAGGCAGACGCTTGACTGACTGAGCCCCCCAGGCATCCTAACAACTGTTTTTGCTCACATCTACCAAGATGGAGATCATGAGTGGTCCTGAACTTGCAGCCTAAGAGGTTCTTTAATCATTAAGATTCTCAAAGACTGAGAGTTCTGATTCTGTGAAGTCTCTTTGATGTTATTAAGGCAAACTAACAGCAGGAATGACAAATTTCCCATAAAAGAGGAGGAGAGCCTTTTTTCCTTTCTTTCTTTCTTTCTTTCTTTCTTTCTTTCTTTCTTTCTTTCTTTCTTTCTTTCTTTCTTTTGAGAGCATGTGCACATAGGGGGTGGGGGCGGGGGTGGAGGGAGAGGGCAAGAGCAAGAATCTTAAGCAGACTCTGCACTAAGCTCAGAGTCCAACCTGGGCTCGGTCTCACGATCATGACCTGAGCCAAAATCAGGAGTTGGACGCTTAACCGACTGAACCACTCAGGTGCCCCAGAAGCCTTTATAAATAGGGACCAAAGTCTTAAAGATATGGTTTATTGATGTTTCCATTTTCTTTATCCCCAGGTGGCTGCTGAAGCAGAGCCTAGGCCTCTAGCCCTACCTAGATGACGTGGATATTTTGACATACTAAAGTACCTTCTCCCCAGCAAGCAGGACTCCAGTCCTGTGACTGTACCAGTTGAGGGGCTGCCTGTGTCAGACAGGAAGAGGCAGGGGAAGAGAATCAGGGAGGCAAGCTGGAGCAGCCAGGGGAAGCGTAGCTGGGAAGCAACTCTGAGTTGTGGTAAAGATGGAGAGAAAGCAAACAGGATGCTGACTTTTCCATAATACATTAAATTTGGGGGAAACAGCAAAGTATAAAAAACTACAAAAATAAAGTCATCCATGGTTCAACCACCACCGGGACTTACATTTTTATAGGAGTATTAAAGTAGAGATGGATAAGTAAATATTTTTTAAAATAAAATTAGGATCATGGTCAATATAGTTGTGTCTAATTGCCCCCCGATTTATAAACCTTGAACATTTCCTCATGGAGTATACGTTCCTAAAAAATGTTGTATTCAAATCCAGTAATCCAGAACAGAAGCAGAGTTCACCAAGCAAGACCAATGTGACATTAAAGCCACGGAAGAGTCTAACTCCCTCGGGGTGAGCAGGACTAAAAAAGATAGCAGAGTAGCAGGGATGAAGGCTGTATTGTTCTTCAGTGGACACGGACTCTTCCCAGGCCCCACCCCAAGATGCTGTGAGAAACCGGAGCCACTCCTTGAAAGGAGACTCTGTCCTTGTCTGTGCTCTGGGTTTACTCCTCCCTGAATGAAAGCCCTAGACCTGAGACAAAGACATAGCTTTTCAGGTAAGGAAAGAGAAATCAAGGAATATGATAAAAGAGGAAAAGAATAAGGTGACATCGACGGAAAAGAGAAGTAAGGAAAGAACCAACTTAGGGGAGGCGGTGAAGCCTGCCCTGTATAATTTTTGCTTATCGTTTGCTGCAGGAGAAGCAGGCGACAATGAGAAGAATCTTGATAACCACTGGAAAATTGGGTGGTTTTGCTCGTTCTGACTTTGTTAC
This sequence comes from Ursus americanus, assembly GCF_024610735.1. Taxonomy (NCBI): domain Eukaryota; kingdom Metazoa; phylum Chordata; class Mammalia; order Carnivora; family Ursidae; genus Ursus; species Ursus americanus. Next base: position 50,637,721 of record NC_142138.1, read on the forward strand.
AGAGTCTCCGCTAGAAACTGGAACAGTGAAAGTCATCTTTCCTTCATGTAAATGGGAGGCAGCCTAAAGTCATTGATTGATAATGTCAACTAATGATTCTCATGTCTCATGTCCAATTCTGCCTTCACTAGTTTTTACATTTAATAGTTTTTTCACTTAAAAAGCATGTCTTATGTATCTATGTTGGGGCTAGATGCTATGTTAGGCACAGGCTAAGGAGAAGCCACTCAGCTCAGGGGATTTACAGCCAGTTGGTGGGGGGCATGGAGGGTGACTGGGAAGACACCTTACAAGTCAATCTACTGAAGTGTAATTATGCTGTGGGACCAGAAATTATCCTTCAATTGCAAATATAATCAACTAACTAACCCCTTCCTCTCCATTGCTCAGTCAATGCCCTACTCTGAGCTCTGGACACTTTGGCCTGGATAACAGCAAGGCCTTTCTGATGGTGTCTCTGTCTCTGAGTTTTCTTCTCCTCAATTTAATCCAGCACCACTGCCAAACTACTCTTGTACACAGCTTTCAACAACTTCAGTGACTGTGGAATCAAGTTTATACTTTTCCACCAGCTCTTGAAAGCCTTGTGACTTAGCTTCATCAGGGCCAGCACAGGACTTCCTGTCTTGTCATTGTGGTCTCTTCCGTCCCCTTAGAAAATGGTATTGGAGATTTGCCAAGAAGAATGGCAATTGAGATGAAGCCATTGGATTTTGCAGCGAGGAAATTATTGATAACTTCCCAAAGTAAAATATCTTTACAATGATTGGACCAAAAGCCCTTAAACAGGTGTTTAAGAACAGCGAGGGATCAGGAAAGAGATGCGCAGGTTGAACGCTGTGTGCTGGGAATTTTGGTTGTGAAATAAGAAAGAAACTGTTGTTAAGTGTTTTGGTCATTTCTAATGTAGACATTGATGCTTTAGGTAACCAATGCCAGAAGTTGCATATTGTATTCTTCTCATTGTACGTGGTGGTGAGTGTATTTTGCAGGTAAATAAAATCTACCCTAATCAGTAAGGAACACTGTATTCAATACAAAACTCAGAGGACTTTATAATGAAAATGTTTCTCTTTTTCCTGTCACATATAATATATCCAATTTGGGGCCAAACTTCTTGTGGTTAAAAATGGCTTTCAGAAAAGGTAGCTATAAAATAAAGTTAATACTAATGTAAGTAATAAAAATATAAAACACTTAGGAGCGCCTGGCTGGCTCAGTCTGTAGAGGATGTGACTCTTGATCTTGGGATTGTGAGTTCAAGTTCCACGTTGGGTGTAGAGATTATTTATAAACAAACAAATAAATAAAACACTTAAATAGTGCTTACTATATGCCAGGAAACTTTCTTAGTGTTTTACGTATATTAACTTGTGTAATTCTCACAATAAGCCATTGTAAGAAATGAGGAAATAGATTAATTACCTTGCCCAAGGCCACACAACTAGGAAATAGCCCTCATCCAAACCCAGACGGTGTGGCTCTATAAGCCAGGCCCTTGAATACTTCACTGTACTGCTAAGATTGAATTTAACTCCCTACATTTCTCGGATCCCCTCAGGGCATGACCTGTGCATCAATCATAGTGTTCTTGGTGGACGAAGCTCTAGGATCTCAGGAGCAAGTTCAAGCTCCCTAAGCTTTTCATGCTTAGGTGTATATATAGAGCTTTTTTATTGTTTTGCATGACTAACTTATTTTGGATGCAGTTGAAAGGAGTTGACCAAGAGCCCATGGAAAAACTGAACAAAAGTGATTTATGGGGCTGACTTAGACAAAGTCGTGAAAGGAGATTTTGCTTAGATGCTCCTTTCCTTCCCCCGTGACTTTTGCTCCCAAACCAGTGCCAGACTATGGGGAACTAGTGTGAGACAATTATTCTTTTTTTTTTAAATGTAAGCTCTACTGGGCTCGAACTCATGACCCCGAGATCAAGAGTCACATGCTCCACCGAATGAGCCTGCCAGGTGCCCCTGACAATTATTCTTGAATGGTGTGAGGTCTCAGTAGAAGAGAGTGCCACCTATTATTATGCCTTGACAAGAATATTTTGGAAAAGAGCATTTTGTGGTGAGGATCAACACACCTTTCCCCTTAGGTAGGAACACAAAGGAGTCAAGAAGTTTGATAGATTCAACTCTAAAGAAAAGAATGAACAGCAGGTTATCTCACTGAATTCTGTCCTAGTTTCCATCCTAGCAGGAATCTGAAAGGACCATGGCTTTGAGAACTTTTTGGATTTCTTAATATTTTTAACACTCTTGTGTTTGTTTCTTTGTTTTACTTTGGCATTTTCCTTTCAATTTCCCTACTGTTAACAGTAAAATCCTTATAAATACAGATTTCTTGTGTTTGAGGGCAGCAAGATGGGGGTAGGTGGAGAGACTACAGTCAACTCCAAATTTTGTATCATGTGATAGGATCCCAAGAAATAGTGTAGAGAATATCTGGGTCCAGCGCAGGGATAAACATGACAAGCACTGAGAAATGCTCTGGGTCCAAGAAAGAGCCAAGCTGGAGCGGTAGGAAGGTGGTCATGGGACTTCTCAGCAGTTGGTTACTTTCAAATATCAGAACTGATAATCTATTGAGAAAGAGTGTTTCAGTAATTTTTGCCTTTACAACAGAGATGTTACCAACTATATTTCTAATATTCTAGCTATTTCTATTTCTCTTTGTTATTTCACAATTCCATGAAATACCAAAAAAGCTGGTGGAGGATTGTCAAGATGCTCTGTCAAAAGTTAAGTAGAAAATTAAAGTTAGGTAGAAAATTTAAAGTAGAAAATTGCCAGAGAATTGCCTTGGACCTGAGGAGTAATCCTTACCCCACCCCCACTACCAGAAGGTCATGGAATCACTGGGGAGTCTCCCCTGGATGGCTCTCATGGATTAGAATCATTAAGGGAAACGTCTCTTGGGATGTTGGATTCAGTGGATCAGCGTCTTACACTAGCGGAGGGAGAGGATGGAATCAAGAGGATGGTAGCCTTTGGATAGAGGAGGAATGTTTCTCTCAAATTTGTGGGAATGAATAAACGGTAGTTAGAGATGAGGTGACTGGATAAACATTAGTCATGATAGGGGCGCTTGAGTGGTTCAGTGGTTAAGTGAGCCACTCTTGATTTCAGCTCAGGATCGTGAGGTTAGCCCTGCGATGGGCTCCACATTGGGCATGGAACCTGCTTAAGATTCTCTCTGTCCCTCTCCCTCTGCATACCACCCTTCCACGCACATGCGCGCTTATGTGCTCGCACTCTCTCTCAAAAAAAAGTCATGACGTTTGGATTCTGGCATTGAGTCTTCAGAAAGACTGTTTAAATACAAATGTCACCTTGGAGGGGAGTCATATTGGCCAATTAGCACAGATAATCACTGATCATTTTGGCATTGATCAATTTTCAGAATAATTAGCCACCACCTCAGAAAGCATAAGAAAAGAGGAAGGCTAGAGGCTGGCCCTAGACAAAATTATGATATAGAAGCTAATTTTCTTCCTCTTCTCACTTCCTCATTCAGCACCCTTATTGTATGTTGAATTCTCCTTTTTTTTTTCCTTTGAAGATTTTATTTATTTGTCAGAGAGAGAGAGAAAGAGAGAGAGAGCACAAGCAGGGGAGCAGCAGGCAGAGGGAGGAGCAGGTTCCCCGCTGAGCAAGGAGCCCGACACATGACTCAATCCCAGGACCTGAGCCAAAGGCAGATGCTTAACCAACTGAGCCATCCAGGCGTCCCTGTTGAATTCTCCTTAACCTTACTTTACATTTTTCTTCAGAAGTGAATTTTGATGCTACTTTTTTCTTCAGAAGTGAATTTTGATGCTCTTCCCCAAAGATTTTACTTTAAAGTAGATGTCAGCTAAAATGGTAAGTTTAGCTGCAACCCTCATCTTTGCGTTTCTGAGGTTCAAACTGCCTGATTGACTCTAGGAATGACCTAGATGATGGTAGAACTTGAGATATGTTTCTGCAACCAATTTCACCCAATTACTGGAGAATACACATTTTTTTCAAGAGAACATGGGCATATATGAAAATTGACTATGTACTTACTTGTCCATAGAACAAATTCTTAAAAGTTTATGAAGAATGAATACCAAATATAACACATTCATGGGCATCAATGCATTTAAGTTAGAAATCAGTAACAAAGAACCTTAAAAATCATATACATTTGGAAATTAATCCATGGGTTAAAGAGAAATCATAGTAATAAGTAGAAAATACTGATAACTGAATATTAATAAAGCTTGTATAAGTAAACACTTGTAGGAGGCAGCCAGAGCACTACTAAAAAGAGACAAGGAATGCTTGGTCACATCATCTTCATAGAAATGCAAGTGAAAACAATGAGGTACCACAGCACACTCATGAGAGGTTGGCAAAATTTTAAAATCTGAAGTGTTAGCAAGGACGTGGAATGACAGGACCTCTCACGTGCTGCTGGTGGAAATATAATTAGTCCAGTGCTTTGGAGCAGAGGTTGATATTACTCAGTGAACTTGAAGATGGGCGATCCTACAACCCGGAATTTCCCTCTTAGATATATAGCTGATGGACTCTTATATATGTGCACCAGGGTATATACGAGAACATCTACAGTAGGGGGTGCCTGGGTGGCTCAGTCAGTGAAGCGTCTGACTCTCACTCTCCTTGAGGTCTTGATCTCAGGGTCGTGAGTTCAAGCTCCATATTGGGCTCCATGCTGGGTGTGGAGCCTACTTAAAAAAAAAATGAGTGTGTTTCTAGAAGTATTATTAAAAATAGCTCAAAAAGAGCAAGCAATTCAAATGCATGGAGAATGCCTAAGAAAAGTGTGGTACAGTCATACAGTGGAATATGATACAGCAAGAAAAGGAAGAACCAATGAATTACTGCTACATGGACAAACATCAGAACAACTCTGAGTTGAGAAGGCAAGTCCCAGAGACATGCATTCAGTGTAATTCCCAGGGGCGCCTGGGTGGCGCAGTCGTTAAGCGTCTGCTCAGGGCGTGATCCCGGAGTTCTGGGATCGAGTCCCACATCGGGCTCCTCCACTAGGAGCCTGCTTCTTCCTCTCCCACTCCCCCTGCTTGTGTTCCCTCTCTCGCTGGCTGTCTCTGTCTAATGAATAAATAAATAAATAAATCAGTGTAATTCCCTTTATGAATGTCTCAAAAACCTGCAAAACTATAATTTTATTTTATTGGGCTACAATAAATCCCAAGATAATGGGAGAACTCAGTTTTTAGAAAAGTGGCTCCTCTAGGGTGGAGGGGGGAAAACAAACAAAAGAGTGCACGGAATGGGTTTCCAAAGTGCTGGTATTGGTCTATGACTTACGCCGGTAGGCACATGGAGTGTTGTATTGTTATTCTGGAAAATATAGACAGAAGTCATTATGTGTATACCATTTTGTATGTATAATATGTTTATATTATTCATATATGTAATGTGTTTCATAATAGAGGTCACAGCAACAGAAAGGATTACTCTGGTAGCTATGTGAAAGAGATGAGCAGACTCGGGGAGACAAGTAAAGCCGCTGGTGCAGTAGTGATAAAATCAACAAGGACAACAGAGGTCACGTGCCTTTTGAAATAGAATTTAGGACTTTTGAATTAACTGGATGAGGAAGGTTGGAAGAAAAGAAAAATTTGATGATTATTCAAGTTTTGAGCTTGTGAGACTATAAATTTTTACGAATTAACAGAAAATTTCTTAAAGGCTAGCTGTAAACTAGCAACAATGTTACTTTCTTTTCTTTTTTTAAGCTTTTTTTTTTTTTTTAAGTTTGAGAGAGAGAGAGCGTGAGCAGGGGCAAGGGGGTTGTGCAGGGGGGAGCAGAGGAAGGGGGAGAAGCAGACTCCCTGCTGAGCAGGGAACCCAAGGCAGGCTCTATCCCAGGACCCTGATACCATGGCCTGAGCCCAAGGCAGGCGCTTAACTGACTAAGCCACCCAGGCGCCCCAATGACAATGTTACTTTCGTTGGAGAAGTGAATGGTTCCAGAGGGGGCGGTAAGGAAGCATACTTTTTTTCACTGTTTCTCTAGAATTCTGAACCACATGCATTATTACTTGTTCTGTAGTAGCAGTTTGCTGATGGAAATGACTCCACCTGTGTTCTGTGATCCGCTGCTGAATTAGGCTAAACAGGAAATCTTTTGTATTTACTCTAGGTCGGGGTGGCAGTGAGGGCTGACCGCCCTCTGGTCAAGGGCTGAACCTTGCAGAGGTAAAATATGGGTGCTCGAGTTGCCTCTTCCGTAGGGCTACGGGTGGGGCGGTCACCGTGATTGACGTGTTGGTATAGTATCGCCAAGAAACTGTGCAATACTGCCAAGACATTCCTTGGGGCTGCAACAGCACCATTTAAAGATTACGAGGCTGGTTCTTGACATTATCTTACCTGCCCTTTCTGGATTTTTTTTCCTATCAGGATCCCCTTCTGTATATAATCCTACATACATGTCAGCTGGTCTTCAGTAAACTGCTGACTGATAAAGCCTTAAGGTATTAACCCTCCAAGGCATCCATGCTCCAGGGGGGGTCAAAAATCCTAAAAAACAAAACAAAACAAAACAAAAAAAAACCCAAAAGCCTCAAAAACAAAAAAATCCAAATGTTATTGTGAGTTTTCTAATAATTATGTCTTTTCCATTGTACTATTTGACTAATTACTAAGGCTGATCCCACCTCTCACTTTACAATGTCATTTACGTAACATAAGCACTTTGATCACTGTTTTATTTAATCTTTATTCATACTTGACCTCATTTCACAAAATATTTGAGGTGCCTTATGATATGCCCATACCATAAAATGGTGAGTTTCAAGCAAGAAATTACAAATCAGGCTCAGAGAAATAAAAACTAGGGGAGAACGTCACACCCAGGCATAAAAGTCAAACACAAGTGAACCACTAGAATTTAGTTTCAGGCTCGGTCTAGGATTCCTGGCAAAAGAAAAAAGGGAGACATGCTAGGTTATTAGTTATCCGCTCTCCCTTCCTCCATCATTCCTCCAAAGCCCAGTATTTTCTTAAGGAAAGTACGTAGTTCTTCCTAACGCATGACCGGAGAAGAAACTTCTCACATGGGGCTATCAGGTGTTATGATTACCTCTGAGTCTGCATACCTCTGCATAATGAAGGGCGCAAAGATAAGAAGAAAATACATTTTAGCTGAATTAAGATTGTGCAAATGGTTAACTTGCGCGTTGGGCAATGCAGGAACAGGAGGCAGAGCTGACCTGACTGGAGAGAGCTCTGTTGTTTGTTTACCAGTTTATATCTCAGTAGCAAATAGCCAGGGATTTAAGAATCCTCGTTTGTGAGCTTCGGAAGCATCATGCAATCGCCCGTTACGGTTGCATCATTTGGGGGGGGGGGTTCATATGTAAATAGGCGAAGTGATGTTCGCTCGAAAATTCTGTTTGCTGAACTTTGTGATTTATGTGTCATTTTGTAGCATATTTAAGTTGTCCTCTGCGTGATTAAACGCCTTCATTTAATGGCCCACTGGGGAGCTAATCCTAGTTTCTAAGGAAAAGCTTCGTTCAGCGTGCTTATCCACGATCTGGGTGAAGGCAGAGTATATTGATTGAAACGGTAATGGGCACAAAGCTGGTTGATTCAAGCAGTGGATGACACAAGCCAGGTCTCATTCCATCTTGGGCCCTTCAATGAGCATATCACAAGTTATCCAAAACAAATTCAGATCCAGCCAAAGGCATTTCTGCCTGTCTGTGGAATTTTTCCGCACCGTTTCCTGCTCTGAGCTTCCCTTCAGTGTTGTGCTCTGCGGCCGCACTGGGTCAGCCCCTGTCATCCCAGGATTTTGCCGCAGGTCTCCTTGCTTACTGACCTATTTGGACCCACTTCTCCAGCTACGCCCTTGGCGCTGTTTGCCGCAGATGATCTGGTGTTCAGACCTTGGCTCTGTGCCCCGAAGCTCTGTGGGAAAGGTGCTCCTGCCTTCCCCTGCGCCTGTGAGCCTGACCCAGCTCGGCCCGGCGTGGCGTGTTCCCTCATGGTATGGGGGTGTGCAGGGTGTGATCAGTGTTTGTCTCCTTTGTGTGTTGACTGGAGTCAAAGAATGAGGAAACCTAGATGCTACTCAGAGTTGTTTCACAAAGTGAAAAGGCTCAGAAGTGTCTTCATTCATTCACCATGCATTCGTTCAATCATGCATTGTCCATTGTGTGCTGGACACTGAGAACCCTGAGGTAAAAACGACAGGCACTGTCTCTGCACAGAGTTGAATTAATGGCAAGGGAGGCAGTAATTTTAAGGCAGCTTTGTGTGTGTGTGATTTATTTCCTATTTAGTTACGTGGTGGACATAGGTGATTCAGTCGAGAGCGATTTGACAAAGTGGTGTGTCCTTCACGGCAGCTATTAACTGATCTAGCACAGTGGTCCGCAGACTGGGGTGATTTTGCCCCCACCTCCCCCCTTCCCTCCGCCGCAGAGACATTTGGCAATGTGTGGAGACACTTTCGGATGTCACAACTTGGGTAGTGCTACATGGTGGTTAGAAGTCAGGAGTGATGTTAAACACTACGCATATCCTACAATGCATATCGGACAGTCACCCATGACAAAGAATTATCAAGTCCAAACTGTCAACAGTACTGAGCTTGAGAATCCCTGGCTGGTGTATGTGTCAATCGGAATGTTTTTGAGAGAGAAACTATTAGGAAAACTTCGTTTAGCCTGATATTTGTTATTATTATGAATGGCTGACATTTATTGAGCCCTTACCATATTCCAGGCATTATGATAAGCACTTTAAATGAATTATCTCATTTAATCATTGAAAACTCTATAGGGTGGTATTATTATTAGCTCTATTTTATGAATGGAGAAGCAGGTTTAGTGGGGTTAAGAGCCTAAGAAACTTGCCCAAGATCTTGTTGCTGACAAGTGGCAGAGCAGGGAGTTGAACCCAAGAAGCCTGGCTCTTCACTCTTCACTACCACAAACAGTTGGCATCTCTAACTTAGAGGCCAAGCCTCCCTCAGCTCCTTAGAAGTTGCTTTAGGGACACACTGAGCTGGCTCAGCCCTCTGTCGTTTATAGGCTTCTCCTGGAAGCCACAGGGGAAAGAGAGGTTGACATGACAGTGTATAATTCAACCAATTTGGAAAAGAGAATTTAACATTACCTTGAAACATCAACATTGAGTTTATGATTAATGGTTCTCCCACACGGGGGTGCAGCCGGCACATTAATCTGACCCAGTTAAAGAGAATCAACCGAGACTGTTAGTCATATCGAATTCAGCCCTGATTGTGTTGACACAGAATAAACCACTATACTATAAATAGCAGAATCGAGCTAACAGGCTCTGAGGCAGTCAGCTTTCTTATCTTATACTTTGGCTTTACTTTTCATTATCTTACACTTCTGCTTTTCCAAGAACTTCCAGGCAGTTTTTGGTAAAATTTTAGAATCAGATCGCACTTTTTTTGGCCAGTTGGTGTTTGCGGAAGGCAAAACAACAGTGATCCATACCTTTACTTGCATTACAGGCCTGAAGACTCCTACACTGGAATTTGATCTCGTTCCTCCACCCTATAATCTAACTGATAGAACGTAACCGAACACTATGTCTGCCCATGTGATAGGGCAGAATTCTTCTGTCTTCTCACCTGAGTACAACAGGCTTGTGCCACCCAGAAGAATGCAAAGGTAACTCGGAATATGTGGGGTCCTTATAGCCCAAGCGGATATCCTTATGAAGAAGAGGAAGTATGGGCCCCACAAATTGCAGGTCAGTGTGGAATGAGTGTGGTTTTGGCCCCAGTAGGTTTCTGAAATGACTTGCTCTGAGAAATCTATCTGTGGGTACCTATGGATCTGGCTGTTTCATTTTGAGGTCCTGGAGGTATGCGTGGGTGTGGGTGTCTTTTTAGAGTCACTTCCCTGGAATTTGTCTCTGGTGCACTGGCACTGAAATCACCCTTGTACTCAGGGCCAGTAGTGGGTTACATGTCAAGAACGTTGATTTTTTTTTTTTTTAATCTCTGTAGTATGAATTGTTATGTAAAGGGGAGGTTGGCAGGTGAAGAGTTTTTGGGGGGAGGTGCCTTTGTCATATATAATTCAATGGATTTCATAGAGACTATTGCATTAATCACCCTTGAATTCCCAGGGTATGGCTGCCTGACGTTTTGTTTGTTTGTTTGTTTTGTTTTGTTTATTCTTTTGTCCTTTACAAGTTATAGAGAGGTTAGATATGTTAAACTGAGCAATCACGTAGTGTGGCTACCATTTATTGACCGCAGTGTGCCAAGCTCGGTACCGATCTGCCTCACATGTGCTCTCTCACTTCTCCTGCAGGACAGATGAAGTTTGATTGATTCTTCTATTCATGTATTCTCCTTTCACAGAGAAGTGAAGTTATATCAAGTCATAGCAGGTTGGGTAAAGTCACATAGCTGGTTGGGAAACAGCTAGACTGGGATGTGAACGCAGGTCGCCTGCAAGGTTCATGTGATTCACCCCTCTCTGGCCCTGGGCTCCCTTCTTAGGCTCAAGGTTTAGCTGAAGGATTGTGGAACGTGGAGACAATGGACTAAGAAGTGAAAGAATAGAGTCATGGTAGAGGAGTGGAGCTTTCTTCCAGAAGACTGATTGGATTTTAATTTGTTTCTATTTTTCTCAGCCAGGTTCTGCTTCTGCATTTCACAACAATTCTAAAAGTGGCAAATTGCTCTAGGAAGACAGATGTCACTTTCCAGATAGATGATACAGTATTCGTGAATTTCATTTTTAAGGGCAGACACTTTTTTCCTAGTGTTACAGATCTCAAGCTTATTTCAGATAGAATTTCCTACCCTGTCCTTTTCCCATGAAGAGGCAAATAGAAACTTAATTAAGACTCTTAATTAAGAGGCTTAATTATGGGGCGCCTGGGTGGCTCAGTCCGTTAAGCGTCTCCCTTTGGTTCAGGGCGTGATCCCCGGGTCCTGGGATTGAGCCCCGGGGCCGGCTCCCTGCTCCTCCGGAAGTCTGCTTCTCCCTCTCCCTCTGCCTGCTTCTGCTCTCTCTCTGTCAAATAAATAAAATCTTAGAAAAAAAGAAGCTGAGTTACTACTAGTGAAGTAGTCATTTGATCAGAGATATGTTGAGATATATGTAATATGTTGAGTTATAATTTCTATGCAAAATTCTAGACGTCTTTAGAAGGATGTTTCATAATACTTAGACTTTGTGGTCTTTACACAGACCATAAAATTTTAAGAGAAAATAGGAAATGTAGATTCTTGAATGTTTTCTCATACTTCTTAACTCTTACCTGCTTATGACTCAGCTGTTATTCCTGCAAAATTTTCACCTGATTCATCTGCAAAAGGAGGTTGTAGGGTTGGTAGGTCGATAAGCTGGTGCTTCACTGTAATGTGTAATAACAGCGAATATGTATTGAACGCTCAACTATCTGCCCCTGTGCTAAGGGGCCACTTTACATCACATTACGTTGTTCGTCCTCACAGCACAATATGTAGGTGTTAGTTCCATCCCCATTTTACAGATGCTAAAACGGATGTGTAGAGAGGTTTGGAAGCTAGCTCAGATCACACAGTGAGTGACAGTCTAGACTCGGTTGTAGGTCGGACTCCAAAGTCAATATGTCCAACTTCACCTCAATGGTGTCTGGGCTTCAGACTAATGAGGGTGACATGTATGACAGCATTTTTTTCTTTTATTCTCTGCTAAAAATCTGAATGCTTTATTTTTTAACCCTGACGCAGACTTATAGCTTTAAAAAACACTGTTAGCCTTCTTTACTGCAAATGGAAGATCAGGGGATCCGGAGGCACAGGTTTGTCCTGCAACAGTTCAAATGCTTGGCCTGGTGTTAGAAAGTCACTATTATTTTGCTAGTTGTATATCCCTGAACTTCCTTTCACGTGCCCTTTGGCCCCAGCCACACTCAGCATACCCCAGACATGCTTCACCTTTTTATGTAACAAATTTGTCAAGGATTTAATAAATGCAAGCACCCCTTAAATGTGGGGAGATTTAAAGGAGAAGAAACAGTCCACAATCTAGTGGGAATGCTGGCCATCCATTGTGATGCCTTTATTGCAGATTTTAGGCTGCTAAGCGTCCCCGAACAGAGGTACAGATAAATTCCTGTGGGAGCCCAGGAGAGGGAATAACGAAGTCTAACGAAGTCTTCTGCTTCTAAGTCTCAGTAGCATTTGAGCTTGTTGTTGGCCAAGAGGATTTTGGCAAGAAGAGATGGTGGAAAGGGCATCATGGAAGGGACTGAGCTATAGAGGGCATGGCCTATCCAGGGAATAGACATCTTCCTGGCATGGAAGAGGACAGGTATAAAATCAGACATAGCTAAAGACAAGCTTGCAAGGTGTTGGGGGATGGAGGGCCAAGGCCTCAAGTTTCTGATAAGGAATGTGGATTTAGTTCAATCAGCGCAGATACCATTAAAATCCAAAGAGCATCCCAAGGCCTCCAGATTCTCTAAGATCTGCTGCTCCCATCCTCCCTACTTCCCTTCTGTTCTCATCCCCTCCCCCTTCATTCACTCAGCTCCATTCATCCTGATTTTCCTTGACTGCTCCCAAAGTGCCCAGGGCTCACTGGTTAGCACTTGATGTTTTCTCTACCTGGAAAAATTATTCCCCAAATATTTGCATAGCGTACGCCTCTTTTTTCTTTTAGGTCTTTGCTCAAATAACACTTCAACAGAGAGATTCCTCTGACTACTGTTGACCTTAAAAGTAAAACAGCCAGGGGTGCCCAGGTGGCTCACTTGGTTGAGCGACCAGCTCTTGGTTTTGGTTCGGGTGGTGATCTTGTAGTCGCAGGATTGAGCCCCAAGCTGGGCTCCACACTCATGGTGGAGTCGGCTTCAGGTTCTCTCTCCCTCTCCCTCCCAGTCTGTCTCTTCCCCTGCACACACATATACACGCTCTCTTTCTAAAATAAAATCTTTAAAAAAAAAAAAAAGTAAAACAACTGGTTATTTTAGCAGCAAAATGGGTTTATTTGGGAATAACAGAGGAATTGCAGTTCAGGACCTGCGTGCTGTGGCAAACTATAGGCAAGTCTGGAGATCAAAGGGAGAGAGACTTTATAGAGAAAAGGTGAACATTGGAAGGTTGCGGCTTTGAATTACAGTCTGTTGAAGGAAAGCAAGACTTCAGAGTGGTGACAGTTTCTCATTGGCTGAGTTGTGGTTTTTTCCTTCCTTCCTTCCTTCCTTCCTTCCTTCCTTCCTTCCTTCCTTCCTTCCTTCCTTCCTTCGTCTCTCTCTCTTTCTCGCTTTCTTTCTTGAGACCTCGAGAGAGCAAGCAAGCAGCGTAGGGAGGAGGGGCAGAGAGAGAGAGAGAGAGAATCTTACGCAGACTCCACCCTGAGTGCAGAGCCCAATGCAGGGCTCAGTCTCACCACCCTGAGATCATGTCCTGAGCCAAAATAAAGAGTCCGGCCGTTCAACCAACTGAACCACCCAGGTGCCCCAAGTTGTGGTATTTTCTTATTGGCTGAGCTTGTTGCCAGGCAAGAAGGAATTCTTCCTCCTGCTGGAGGAGTAAAGTAGACTTCTTTCTGTTGGGAATGTAAGTAAATCTCTTCCCATTGGGGTCTGCAACTGACAATGAGTGGTGGTGCATGAGAGCTCCCCCTTCTTGCCTCCCAACTCCATTTCAAATGAGCTTTCCTGAGTCCATTTACACTACCCTACGTAAAACAGCACCCCCTTACCATGGACCTTTGGATCCAGCTTTATTCTTTTTTATAACTCTCATCACCATCGGACATATTACTTTTTTTTATTGTACTTCTCTCCCCTTCCTATCTCCCCCACCTGAAATGCAACCTCCTTAAAGGGAGGATTTTTTTTGGGGGGGGGGGTCTGTTGTTCACTATTCTATTTCCAGCATCAAGAACAATGCCTGGTACAAAGAAGAGGCTCAATAAATATTTGTTCAATTAATGGATTAGTTAAAATGTGCATTTTCAGCCTCTGGAGATGCTTAGAGTGCTCACCTTTTATCTTTTTCAACTTTTTCTCATCTTTTAAGGCCCTGTGCCAAAGCATCACCTGGAATGCTTGTTTAAAAATGCAGATTTCTAGTACTTATCCCCAGATATAATTATGCTAATAATCCCAGATCACATGTTTAAAAACAGTAAGGTCTGTGTCATTTCGGACTCTTATGTAGCTAGTTACAGACAATAAAACTCAAATGGACTCAAAAGGAGAATTTTGTGATTCACAAAATAAAAAATATGTGTAGTTTCTTCCATCGTGGTTGATACAGAATGTCACCTCCTATTTCTCTTCCTCTCTGTGCTCTGCCTTTCATGGGCTGCCTTTATTTTTGAATTCTACTTGGTTGCAAAAAGGTGGCTGCAGTTCTAAATGTTAACTTTCCTCCCCACGTCATTCATCATTCAGCTTTTTGGGAGTTGCCCTGGCACAGAATTTGGGATCCAGTCTCTCTCTTTGGCTCTGTTCTGCGAAAGGGAGGTATCTCCAAATTGCCAAAGGCCTAAGGAGGTGTGAGAAGGAAGAAAGGGGCCGACAAGTCCAGCTTGATAAATGGTTTATTAAGAGGACTTAGGGCCAGAAGCATGTCTTGGGTAGCTGCAAGCTGAGTAGATCTCCACCTCCCCACCGTGCAAGATCTGCTTTTATACCCCAGAGGCTGGGTATTGCGAGCTAGGAGACCACTTGGAAGGAAATGTTTGAATCATAGTCCTATCTCCAGAGCAGATCAAGGATGTTATGCCTCAAGGGAATACTTACGGGTGTGGTTAAGCAAAAAGAAAGAATGTGGAGGGGTGCTGTGCTCAAGAAGGCTTCAGGTCACAGAATGATCATCAAGGCAGATTTGTCCAAAATGGTGTTAGACTGGTTCACACAGGTCCAAACGGTGTTCCTTCTTCATTCCCAACTTAGTCACTGTGACCATGATGGGGGATAGGATATGCTGAATGGCTAAGCCAGCCAGAACCCATGCCCAGAACCGAGGGGCAAGGCTGAGGTTAATGCTGCCACAACCATGTATTTGGCAGTGGTTGAGGGGTAAATGTTTCAAAAGCAAATTAGGGTGCAGTTGGAGGAGGAAGGGGAGAGGAAGGCAGCCAACATAGGACTAGCTTCATGAAGTCTTTCTCTTTCAGATAATCCTTCAGATAATTGACCTTCTCTGTTTCCAAGGCTGGTCTTGATAAAACACAATGGTGTGGTTGGTTTCTGGTCTCTATTTGGCAATATTTCCCCCCATTCCTTTCTGTATTTCTTTCTTCTTCTTCTTTTTAAAAAAATTTTATTTATTTGTCAGAGAGAGAGACAGAGACAGAGAGAGCACAAGCTGGGGGAGTGGCAGGCAGAGGGAGAAGCAGGCTCTCCACTGAGCAGGGAGCCTGATGTGGGGCTCAATCCCAGGATGCTGGGATCATGACTTGAGCCTAAGGCAGGGGTTTAACTGACTGAGCCACCCAGGCGTCCCCCTTTCTGTATTTCAAATATTTCAAATATTCACCCCTTTCCACAAAACTCCTACTTAGTCCCACTTCCCTCTTAGGTGATCCCAACTTCTAATTCATAAAGAAAATAGAGGTAGTAAGAGGCACGTATACTATTTCATAAACATAAGTACCTTTGCTCTCATTCATACTGCACCCCCTATAATCTTAGGGTTGGGGTTGGCAACCTGTAGTCTGTGGACCTGCCATATGTTTTTGTAAATAAAATTGTATTGGAAGACAGCTATGCCCATTTGTTTATGTATTGTCTACAGCTCCTTTTGCAATCCAAAGCGGTGTTGAGTAGTTGCAACAGAGACCTTGTGAGCTAGAAAGCCTAAAATATTTATTATCTGGCTTTTTAAAAAGTTTGCTGTTCACTGTCTTAGAAGATGGGGTGATCCTCATGTGATCAAGGCTAATCTTTCTCATTCTTAATCTTGTCCTCTTCCATTTCTTCAGATTAGTTAGGCTTTCCATCTGGCCTTGGCCTTTCCAACTCCACTGTCCTCTTTCCCTCTAATCTATCAGCGTGCTCAAAGATACCAGCCTTAAAACAGTAAAACAAAACAAAACATTCCTTTTGTCCTTCAACACTCTCACGTCCCTGCCTTATCTCTCATCTATCTTCCGACCCAAGCTTCTTTAAAATGTTGCTTTCATGATCAGTCTCTTACTCCTTACCTTCTAGTCACTTCTCGAACCACTTCAGTCTTCCTTCTGTCCTCACCAGTTGTTGTTAGTTAATTAGTTAATTAAACTAACCTGTTGGTTTAATTAATTACACATTTAGTGAATTAACTAAAATATTGGTTGGGATACCACCATGTGCCAGGTTCTGTATTAGACTCTGAGGACATAATGGTGAACCAAACTGGCAGAAATTCTTGCTACGTGAAATTTATAATCTAGAGGGGGAGGCAGACATGGAACAAAATAAGTAAAATATCCAGTGTGTTAGAAAGTGGTAAGTGCTATGGAGACAAATCAATCAAGGAAGGGAGACAGGGAGCGCTGGTGGGGGATGAGAGGTTCGGATTTTTTCATGAGGGGCGCCTGGGTGGCTCAGTTGGTTAAGTGTCTGCCTTCGGCTCAGGTCATGATCCCAGTGTTCGGGGACTGAGCCCCGCATCGAGCTCCCTGCTCAGTGGGAAGCCTGCTTCTCCCTCTCCCACTCCCCCTGCTTGTGTTCCCTCTCTCGCTGCCTCTCTCTCTGTCAAATAAATAAATAAAATCTTAAAAAAATAAAAAAATAAAAGTGGTCATGAAAGGAGTCTCTGAGAAAATGACATTTGAGCAAAGACCAAAGGGAGAGGAGAGTGAGTCCCTGGCAGAGGGAACAGGAAAGGCAAGAGCCCTGAAGTAGGAATGTGTCTGGAATGTTCAAGAGACTGCAAGGACCAGTGGAGCTGGAGTGAATAGGAGTATGGGGGAAAATGATGGAAGGTGGAGTTGGAGGGGTAATGAGAGGCTGTGTCCTGTCCCTGAGAGCCTTTTTCATGCCATTTTAAGGGCTTTGGATTTTACTCTGAATGATTTGGGACAGTATTAGAGGGTTTTGAGCCAAGAAGTGATAGGATCTGACTTAGCTTTATTTATTTATTTATTTATTTATTTATTTATTTATTTATTTATTTATTATTTTTTGAGAGAGAGCATGTGCGCAGGGGGTGGGGGAACAGAGGGAAGGGAGAATCTTTTTTTTTCTTTTTTCTTTTTTTTTTTAAAGATTTTATGTATTTATTCGACAGAGAGAGACAGCCAGTGAGAGAGGGAACACAAGCAGGGGGAGTGGGAGAGGAAGAAGCAGGCTCCCAGCGGAGGAGCCTGATGTGGGGCTCGATCCCAGATCGCCGGGATCACGCCCTGAGCCGAAGGCAGACGCTTAACGACTGCGCCACCCCAGGGAGAGAGAATCTTAAGCATACTCCACGCGGAGCATGGAGCCCCATGTGGGGCTTGATCTCAAGACCCTGAGATCATGACCTGAGCTGAAATCAAGAGTTGGACGCTTAACTGACTGAGCCGCGCAGGCACCCCTGGCTTAGCATTTTGATCCTTCGGCTGTTGCATTAAGACCAGACCATAGTTGACAAGCGCAGAAGGAGGGAGGCCAGTCAGGAGACTGTCGCAGTTATTCCTACAGATGGTGGCTTGGGTGTGGTTTGGTAGTGAAGAACTGTTCCAGTTCTGAATATATTTTGAAGGTAGAGGTGCTACAGATTAGATGTGATATATGATATAAAGAGGGGAGTCAAGGATAAATCCTACGTTTTTGGCCTGGGCCACTGAAAAAGGTAGAATTGCCCGAGATGAGAAAGCTTGTATTCGGAGCAAGTTTTAGGGGAAAGTCGTGGAGTTTGTTTGGGGGCACACTGCTTGAGGTGCCTTTAAACATTCAAATGAAGTGTCTAGTGTGCGGTTGGATATGTAAGTCGGGGGATAGTGACGAGGTCAGCGTTGGAGATACACATGTGGAGATCAGCGTACAGGTCGGAGTTCAAGCTACATGATGAGATGAGATCATGCAGGAGTGGCTAAGGTAGAGAAGAGAAGAGTAGAGACTGGGGATACTTCTGTTTTAAGAGTTTGAGAAAATGAGGAGGAACAGAGTCTAAAGAAGCAGCAGTCAGAAGGGACATCAGGAATATGGTGTCATGGAAGCCAAATGAGGAAAGTGATTCGAGGAGAAGGAAGCAAACAATGGGGTTCAGTGCTGCTGATAGGTTAAGGAAGATGCTGAGAATTGACTGTTGAATTTAGCATTATGTGGGTCACTGGTGACCTTGACAAGAGCACGTTAGTGGACTGGTGGGCACAGAAGCCTGACTGGAGTGTGCTCAAGACAGAATGAGAGGAGAACTGGAGACAGAGAAGAAAGAAAAATTTTGAGGAGTTTTGCCATGAAAGGCAGCCGTGAAATCACCTCTAATGGGCAGATCCAAAGATACATGGCACTTCTAATTTTGTTTATCTGTTATTTTTGACACTATGTACTCACATCTCCCCAGGGAGAGATTCACCTGCCCAGGAGGAGCCCTCAGCCAATGGCTGGTAGGAGGTGGTAGATAAGTATCAGAACTCCTTTGCCTTTTGGGTCAATTGGGAGGCAGGTGGTTTTACACCATGACCCAGTGACCCAGGGGAATCAGCTCCAGTTGCCTACAATGAATGGTAGCTAGGTCTGAAGACATACCCTCTGCTGGTTGCCTTCCCTCCCCTGCCCCATTGCCCCACTCTTCAGTTGGCATTCTCTGCTCCTCCCAAACAGATGACTAGCACTTGAATCCTTGTTCAGAATCTGCTTCTTGGGGAACCTAAACTAAGACACTGCACAGATATAATCTAAAACTTACTAAGGCTTCAATGGACCCATGTTATGCAATAAATACTGACTTTCAGTTTATAGTTCACTTATTTGCAGTTAAAAACCCCTTCTTAACAAATAGTTTTGGGCAATTATAAAATGGAAAGATTGAGAAAGCTTCCTTTCCCAAATAATCCCTAGGCTTTTCTTTTTCTATCTGTGAAAATAAGAAATATATATTTGGTCTTCTTCCTATTTCTTTTTTTAAAAAAAGATTTTATTTATTTATTGAGAGAGAGAGAGAGCGAGAGAGAGAAAGCGTGCATGAGTGGGGGGACGAACAGAAGGAGAGGGAGAGAGGGAATCTCAGGCAGACTCCACACTGAGCACAGAGTCCAATGTGGGGCTCGATCTCACAACTGAGATCAGGAGCTGAGCCGAAATCAAGATCAAGAGCCAGTCTCTTAACTGACGGAAGCACCCAGGTGCCCCAGTCTTCTTCCCATTTCTGACACAGAGCTCCTAAGACTTTGGAATTTCCTGAAGGATAGGGGTGACAGGAGCATCTTTGCTTATTCATAACAAGTCATGCCTGAGTTTATGCTATGAGGTGATTCCTGGTGGGCTCCTAGATGGCTTCAGGATGGGCTGGTTACCAGAGGAACCAACCATGTGATTAGAGGGTTGGAACTTTCAGCCTCACCGTTAGACCTCAGGGGGAGGGGAGAGAGGCTGGAGATTGAGTTTGGTCACCAATGGCCAATGATTAAAGATGGGAATCACAGAGCTTCTGAGCTGTGAACACATGGAGGAGCTGGCCGGGTGACACGCGCAGAAAGGCGTGGAAGCTCAGAGGCCCTCCCCCATACTTGGCCTTGTGCACCATTTGGCTGTTTCTGATTTGTATCCCTTGTAATAAACTGGTAATACGAAGTAAAATGTTTTCCTGAGGCCTGTCAGCTATTCTAGCAAATTATTAACCCTGAGGAGGGAGTTGTGGTGACCCCTGATTTATAGCCAGTTGGTCAGTACAGGTGACAGACTGGAACTAGTGACCAACATCTAAAGCAGGGCAGTCTTGTGGAGCTGAGCCCTTCACCTGTGGGGTCTGTGCCAAGTCCAGGTAGATAGCGGCAGAATTGAAGCTGGTGTCTGTGGAGAACTGGACAGTTGCTTGGTTTGGAAAGCACCCACATATTTGATGTGAGAAGTGTTGTGGGCAGAAACAGGAGAGGACTACCAAAACCTAAATTCTTTTAAAAGGGTATGTTTCCTGCAATTTAAAGACATTAGTACACTATGAGTATTGCCTGCTACAGGGACGAGAGCAAAGATCTGATTTCATGCCAGGTATATTCATTTTGTATCTGTGGGTTCTAATCATATAAAGTATAGGAAATTACTAATTAGACAGTAATACTCAGTGCTCTTAAGAGATTTTCCTTTTGGAACACTTTAGAAAGTTATTCAACCTAGAATCTAAAGTAGATTATTTTATAGTCAAAGTAGTTAGGGGCAATCAACATGCCATATAAGAAGTCAAGTAATCAAATCATTTATGTTAATTTATTATTTCTAAAAGTTTTTTTTTGTTTGTTTTTTAATTTTATTTATTTATTCGACAGAGATAGAGACAGCCAGCGAGAGAGGAAACACAAGCAGGGGGAGTGGGAGAGGAAGAAGCAGGCACATAGCGGAGGAGCCTGACGTGGGGCTCGATCCCATAACGCCAGGATCACGCCCTGAGCTGAAGGCAGATGCTTAACCGCTGTGCCACCCAGGCGCCCCTAAAAGTTTTTTTTTTTTAAAGTTTTTTAGAAATAAAATTCTTACAAATCCTAAGTTACTTTGTCAGTTAACTAAAATATCTTAATGAAGTGTAATTCTTGTATTTCCTATTTTTTACATTTACTTCAGGTCTTTTTACTAAAAATAGTCACAGTATAGAAGAAATATACAGTACTATCCACATTTATCTCCAATACATGCAAACTAAATTTCAAGAATCTCAGAGAACTCTTCCCTTTATGCGCCTAATTGTGTTCTGTAAAAAAATGGGCAAGTTCTACTTTGTCTTTTTAATAGTGAGAGCAAAAAAAAAGAAAGAATGGAAGGTCTTATTAAGTGAGTCTAAGTCTATATTCTTGTTATAATTCTGCTTCTTTGAGGATCAATGGAGTAAGCTCTAATCCGTTTACAATTAGTTTAAATACTTCGAAGACTATTTCTGGTAAGTTTAAAATATCTACCTGACTAGGCTTTGCTTACTTAATATATTTCATTTTGGGGCCCCAACACCCTCTGGATAAAGTCCAAATTTTTAACGTTTCATACCAAGATTCTTTTCCCTTTCCTCCCACTTCATTTTCTATGCTGGAGCCAAATGGAACTTTGAACTAGCCTTTTCTCTATTGCATCCCGGCCTATGTACATATAGTTCCCTCAGTCTGAGACTTTCTCTTTGTGTCTATTCTCCTTCCCACCTCCCTGCCACCTTGCTCCCTCTCTAGGCTGGCTTCCTCTACCTGGCTAGCTCCTACTCAACCTTCAAGTCTAGGATTCTCTGGTGTTTTTGTTTGTTATTTTTTTAATTTTTAATTTTTATTTTTTTAAGTAAGCTTTATGCCCAACCTGGGGCTTGAACTCACAACCCTGAGATGAAGAGTTGCATGCTTGGGGCGCCTGGGTGGCTCAGTTGGTTGGGCATCCGACTCTTGGTTTTAGCTCAGGTCATGATTTCCTGGGTTGTGGGATCTAGCTCTGTGTTGGGCTCCATGTGTCATGGGAAGCCTGCTTGAAGATTTTCTTCTTCTGCACCTCTCCCTGCTCACTTGCTCTCTCTCAGATAAATAAATAAATCTTAAAAAAAAAAAAAAAAAAGAGTTGTGTGCTGCACTGACTGAGCCAGCCAGGTGCCCCAAATCTAGGATTCTTTAGGGAACTCTTCTCTTGCTTCTCAGCTTGGATCCTATTCAAAGGTTTCCTCGTGCTCTGTACATACTCCAGCCTGTCATGTATCCTGCTTAGGGCGCCTGCTTGCTCACCTACATCCCTCTCTAGAATGTTGTTTCCTTAAGAACAAGAAGTCGGCCATGTTCTTGATTTTAACCCTAGCACTTGGCACAATGCTAACTAACCAACTAACATGGTACACAGTTAATATTTGCAAAATTAAGGGATGCATTACTATGAAAATGTGTATGTGATGTATGAGAAATAAAACATAGTTATGAAGAGAAATATTTAATCTAAAATATGCTAATGTATTTTAGGATAAGCAGAAATTATTTTTGCTTGTGTGCATGTCAGATTACTCATATCATGATTATCCTACATTCTTAAATCTAAATTATACTCCGGATATACTCTGAAGAATGATGTAGATCCTAACGTAGGAGGGCTTGGTCCGTGGAAGATGTCAAGTGTAGGTGTTAACAGCAACTACAGCAAGAATAACCACCAGTTCAGTGATTTCACCGTATTTTGTGATTGGAAGAATGGAAACCAAGGGCCTCCTGTTAGTTTATTGAAAAGATTATTTTCTCCTGGAGCTTCTGCCCAGGAGTGGGCACCAGAAAACTGGAGTTCCAAAGGGGCATCAAGGGTCCCCATGGGAACCACAGGGAACAACATTTGTGTCCCAGGCTTCTGGAACAGAACGATTAAAAGAATGTGAGCCAGAACAGGGGAATTTAGGAATCCCTTGAGGATGCCTGAATGGGCTCCTTGGCCCCCATCACGCTCTAGAGGTAGTATCGTGGCTATAAGCAGTCAGAAATGAAAGACAAAGTTAGCTTGTACCTTGTGGGGATGTCCTCAGTAGATAAAAAGAACTTCTCTGTGAGTGTCTATTTTGCTTATGTTATCGGCTAGGGGTAAATTAAGTAAAAATGCCTAGATCCAAAGAAATATAATAGTTTGAGGCTTGTGAATTTCTGATTTTGGAAATGATTTTGTATTTAATAAAAGCTCTAACATTAATAACAAATATTTATACAATGGCATCATATCATGGCACTCTTATTTATTTCTCTTATTCCTGTGAATTAGAAATTATTATAATCCCTATTTAATGCCGGAGGAAATAGTCTAAGATAATATACACAGTCGATGATAGAGTGATGCCTGAAACCGGCTTCTGATTATAAATCTAGTATTTTTTCCATGACTCCAGCTGCAAAGGAACTGCTTTACATATTGAAGTGATTCAGGTAAGTCTTTAATTACTCAATTACCTATTCATAATCCACATATTTGTTGAGCATCTGTTTTATGTCAGTTTCCTCATCTGTAAAATGGGAATAATAATTGTACCTACATCCTAGGCCACTGATGTGAGAGCTGAGGTATAAATTGCTGTGCATGGTTTTCAGTGAAACTTAACTGTTAACTATTATTATTTTCCTGATAGAAACATGTACAGAGTATAGTAGGGACATGTATTAAATGGGCATGTGAGGGAACATGGGAAACTTGAGATCAAAATGTGTCACTAAAGTGATGGTGATGAGTGTGGTGGTCGTTGAGGCGGTGGTGATAAGGGTGAGGAGTGGCACACAGAGTATTATTTTATATATTTTTGGAGAAAAAAACATTCACTTCTTTATTTCCTCTCCAAAAAAAGAGTAGAAATGACAAATAAATGTAGATGGATAAATTCTGTAAGTTTTTTAAAAGAAAGATATATTTATTTATGAGAGAGAGAGAGTGGTGGGGGCAGGGCAGAGGGAGACAGAAACTCCAAGTAGACTCCGTGCTGAGCGCAGAGCCTGACACGGGGCTTGATCTTATGACCCTGAGATCAGAACCCTGAGACCAGGACCTGAGCCAAAAACAAGAGCTGGATGCTTAATCAACTGCTCCATCCAGGTGCCCCAAATTCTGTAAGTTTTAAAATTGTACTAGGTTGTTAGCCTATTTGAAAAATCTAGCAGATTGGCCAATAAATTGAGCACTAAGTATGACCTAGCCATGGAACTTTCATCTTCTAAAGTGATGTCGTTCTTTACTGGCTGCATCAGTCAAGGATAAGATGATTATTGAATTGAGTTGTTATTTAATGTTCACTAAATTTCTCAAACTATGTTCTATAAAATACTGATTATAGTATTAAAAAATAGTGGGAAAAATAATTCAGATTTTTATAGAAACCATATGACAACAATAGCAAAGGCAGATAATGCAACATCTCTTATTTTTCCATTCTGAGCTTAAATTATTTCATTATTTTCTCTAAAAATGTGAAGAAAAGATATTAGGCATATACATTATTTTTGCTTGACATTTTATTATCTCAAAAGTTTAAGAACCCATGAGCTAAACAATGTAAGATGGGCTAAGTTAGGAGAAAATTGGGAAAAGATTATTGGCATTAGCACCAATAATGAATACTGGTCTTGTTTCTAACACCGATCAGCTATGTGACCTCAGAAAATTAATTACCCACCATGGACCTCAGTTTCTTCTTCTATTTTCTTTCCTCTATCTGCCATGTCATTTTTACAAGTGAAATATTTTGTGGTGGCCCTATGCGCTCATCCATCACTCTCCATCCCCATCCCCAGGTAGGGCCTCTGCTACCTTAGGCTCTAGGGAGCCTGTCTGAAATCTGGAACTAGCTGATCTCCCAGATCCTTCCAGGTTCTTACCATCTTTGATTCTGGTTTGGAGTTCTTAAACAGGCATTGGTGGTCAGGGTGATGCAGAATATGGCTGGGTTAGGCCAAGATTTTAGCTTCTGTGAGCAGCTATTTCATGAGTCACATTATGTACATATTTTTGGTATTGATTGTTCTGTAATAACAGTTTGTAATTGTAATTTCATATCTATCTATCTATCCATCTATAGGTATATATATACACTAAAAATTGCTTTAAATTACTTTTGGCACCAAGCAAGGAATCAAAATATTTAGACAATTCAGATTACTTTGAATTTCAAATTACTCAGGAGGACAGTTTTCCTTGTTTCACAGTTAAACTGAAAATTAATTTTTAGAAAGAATTTGAAGTATGTATTCTATATATTTTTTTACTTGCTCATAGAGCATCATCATGACTGAAAAAGCAACTAAAAGAGCATGTTCCAATAATATATTCTAATAAGAAATGATACTTTGAATGGAATACGTAAATAACACAGTTGTCAGGTCTTTGATTAGCCTAACCAACTTTTTCCTTGCCCTTCTCCAACAGGAGAGAATGGTTTCCTTCTTTTTGCAGCTAAATGATACAACTTGGTTCTTTCACATTTTTCACCGGCTTTGTTCTCATCTGACTCTTCTATCGGTGCTTTTTTCCGTTCTCAGAACCAGTCACACTAGGTCATCACTGGCCTGCATTCAGTTCTGAGACACAATTTATAAGGGATATAGACAAATTGGAGAAGACAGTGACTGGACTTGAAGCCATGTATTTTAAGAAAAGGTTGAAAGAAGTGAGGATTTTAATTTGGGGAAGACTAAGAGGAAGAAGTGGTCCAGGGGAACTGCCTTTGCATTTTTGAGGTGTCATGTTCAAGAATGAGTAAGGGTGTTCAGTACCGCCTCATGGGGCAGAATTAGAACCAGACGTATTTTGGTGACATGTTTTGGAGCTGCCTTCTACAGTGAGTTTTCTAGCTCTGCAGGCACACACACAGTCTGCAGACTGCCTCTCGGCGTGAGAGACAGGATTCAAGTGATGTGCCCAGAGCTACTGTTTTTGAGACACTTTTATACTTAACTGTTAGATTTCTATGTATAGCATTACCTTCCTTCACTTCATTAAGTGACATCTTAATTCTTTTATTTTCTTTATGTGTGAAACACCTTTCTTTATTGTTGTTTAAAATTAAAGTCATTTCCTAACACTTTCTTAAGTTGGATGATTGGAAAGAAGTTTCTTCTATTATCTTCCTCCATAGACTGAAATCATGCCTTTATTATTAAACTGCAGCCAATAGGAACACTGACCTCATGATAATTGAGGGAATAAAGTGTTTTATGATCTCATTAGAACCTTGACGTGGATGTGTGCTGTGCATGCACTAGCTTGTTTACAATTTTTCTTGTAGAATATTCTATATCCTTTAGATTGTGCAGATTTTGGTTTAGAGAGATTTGTTTATACTGATAATCACTTATTTTTCTTTCCTGCAACATTAAAAAATTACCTAGAGAGTCTTTAAGAATTTCATTATAATATCCATATTGTAAATATGCTAAGGAAAAAGAAACTTTTTCATTTTGAGTTCTTAATTTTAAGAACTTCTATTTGTTCAGGTCATAATTCACTCTTCATGACCAAAATTCCTAAGCCAGAGAATTATATGAAAGAAATGTTTTTGTAAATTCATTTTAGAAAATAACAAGAGGGTGTTCAATTAAAGCTGCTTTCTCTGAAAATGCAGATTTAGAGTTCATTTCATTAGACTATTTACTTTGTGAAATTAAAAGTGTTGTATGAGAATGTGGACTTTTTTTTTCATGTAATTTTTCTTTTTTCTTTCTTTTTTTTTTTCAAAGATTTTATTTATTTATTTGACAGAGACAGCCAGTGAGAGAGGGAACACAAGCAGGGGGAGTGGGAGAGGAAGAAGCAGTCTCCCAGCAGAGAAGCCTGATGTGGGGCTTGATCCCAGAATGCTGGGATCACGCCCTGAGCCGAAGGCAGTCGCTGAACGACTGAGCCACCCAGGTGCCCCTCACGTAATTTTTCTAATACAGTACTGGGATGGAAAGTTTTTAGGAAACTTGCAAGTGAATTTAGATTCTACGCAAATGTTAAATCAGCAAATTTGGAAACAGATTACCACCACTGAATTCGGACTTTTAACAAAGGGGTTAAGTTTATTGAGATGTTCATTCACTTTCCTTTGCCATCTTTACCATACAAAAGCTGTTAGAAATTTTCAATAAAATAAGTTGATTTGGCCAACATGATTGTTGACACCAAGACTGGAGGAATATCAGGCAAAATTCAAGTAATTGTATGAGCGTGGACAACATATCTGAGAGATATTTTCCTCCTTTAGAACTCCATAACCATGGCCAGTGGCCTGTATGGCATGGAATGCATCTCAACACAGAATACTCATTACAATTCATCTTTCAGGACTTTTATCGTTTTAGAAACTGTTGAGATACTTTTTCTTCATGTGAAGATTATAGATGGTCTGTATGGGCATAGGGTATAGGAGGTGCTTCTTAATGATTCTTCCAGCTTTAAATTTATATGGTCTAAAGATTGGAGGTTAGGTTTAGCTTTTCACGCTCTTACAAGGACATGTTTGATTAGAATTGAGATGTTCTATTTTTTCTTAACAAGAAATACAAATATATTTTTTTCTTACGCCAGCAATTAAAAAAAAAATCAAACCACTCAGGTTTCCAAAAGCACCTTATATTTATTTCCTGTTACTGTTTCGCTTTTTGGAGAGTCAGCAAAGCTGACTAACGGGCTAAGACCAAGGAGTTGAATTCTACACCCTGGCCTCACAGGTCGCCTTCAAAGTCGGCCTGGCGCCTCTTCACTTGTGCGCCCCCTTTCTCCCAAAGGCGGGCGTAAATCCCTTTCTGTTTCTGGAGAAACCACTCAGAGCGCATGCTCTTCTGATGATGGAGCCGTAGCGCCATTTTCATATCGAAGGGACTGTCCTCCAATTAGGCGCGTCCGCAGGGCACCCAGTATTAAAGTTGTTCAGACAGTGTGAGGAGCTTCACAGAAACAAGACAAGGGCTTTTTTGAGACGACCCACTCCCTGCAACGCTTCAGCTAAGATTACGTAAAGAGATTCTTTTGTGTTAATTTCCCCCGTGTTCAAGTGGCCCTCTCCTGTGTCGCCTGTTCCCTCCCCCCCCCGCACCCCCCTCCTCCCGGCTGGCGTCGCTCCCTCGCCCCGCTCCTGGACTAGAGCAATATAGAGGTTAGGCATTTGTGATGATTTTGCGCCCACAGTGGTGGCCCCACTGAGAAGACGTGGGGGACCGGATGGGAACGCTTTCCCCCGTGAGAACAAAGCACAAGTTATATCAAAGTCCAGTATGTGTAGAGGAAACCGGTACATGTTCTTTTGAGCTAGGAGGTAGTGCTTTTTTAATTTAATTTAATTTTTTTATAAAGATGGAGATCCGTCGGTGGTGGGGGGATGCGGAGTGCTTGAAAGATTTGCTTTAGGAGGCAGGCAGGGCACGGAGATCTGAGGTCTTTAAGTGTGTGTGTGTATGTGCGCGCGCACGCAAGAGTTTAGGAGAACATGGGTGAGGGGGAGAGAGAGAGAAGAAAAATCTGGAGGGGGAGAAGACTTAGTGCGTGCAGAAAAAGAAGGGGCGCCGGCGGATCCTTACCTATGGATCCGCAATAGCGCCCTTTCCGACATCCACTCCCTACTCTACCGTTTCATTCATAAGTTTCTGGTCTGGAGGCCCCGCCCGGCTCCCCTGGGCCGAGGGCCCCGTTTCCTGTACAGCAATTGGTGGACGGCAACAAAGCCTTAGCAACTGGCTCCTAGTGACCTGCGGTGCGCCTGGTAACTGGGGCGCGGGGCCCGCACCGAGAAAGCAGCGGGGCTGTCCCTTTAAGGGATGGCCGCGGAGCCGTGAAAGTGGAGGGGGCTGAGGGAGGGCGGGGAGGAAGGTCTGGGGGCGGACCTAGGGGGGAGGAGGAGGAAGAGTTGCTGCTGAAAGGAGGTGGCGAAGGAGGAGCCGGAGCAGCTGCTGCCAGCCCGCGGGCACCGGAGTCCTGCCCGCTGCCGCACGAGTAGCCACGGGCGCGATCGGGGCCAGACGTCTCCTCCTCCATGATCACTTTGGGAGCGGGGGGAAGACTTTGCCCGGCCGTGAGAGCTGGTCTGCGTTTCCCTGGCGCGGCGGCGGCAGAGCAGCGGCAGCAGCCGGGTCCGAATCGGAGCGGCCACAGCCTGGGGCGTGTGCGCCCCGCGCGGAGCGGGCTCGGGTTCCCCACGGAATGTCCCCGGGGCTCCCGGCGCGCTGACCCCCCAGCCGCCTCCGCCTTCGGCGCCTGCTGCCCCTCTCTCGGGCGGGCTCGGTGATCCGGACTGCAAGCTTCCCGGCTCCTGGGCAGTGGGGAAGCCCCCGGGGGCGGGTGACCTCAGCTGGCCACGACCCAGCCCTCCCCCGTGCGTATCTCGCTTAAGATGGCAGCGGAGTCAGGGGAACTAATCGGGGCTTGCGAGTTCATGAAAGGTGAGGAGCAGCCGCCCCGCATCCTCCAACCCTCCCTCGCCCCCAACTCTTCACTTCTAACCTCTGAGTCCCAGCCGCTCTCTTAGGCTTCTCCCGGGGCCCCCAGTGTCCTGCAGCCTCTGCGCGCGCGCTCGTCCCCTCTCCGTACTATCCTCTCCCTGAGGACCCCCTGCTTCCGGCTTCTCTGTCTTTCTTGCGTCCCAGGTTCCCTCTGCCCCTCCCTCGGATGGCCTCCCCGCCCGGTAATGGGACAGCGCCGGGTTCGGTCCGGCTTCTGCGCGCAGCAGCTGGTGGGGATCCCCCTCCGGTTGATTTTTTTCGGTCTCTTTTATCCCGCTCTTGCTCGCCTCGGTTTTTGGGACACCCCCAGTCACACCTCCCTGTCTCTTCCTCCCTTCCTCTTCTTGAAGTCTTCGGAGCTGCAGGCTCGCCTGTCTTCCCCTTCCGCAGCTGCCGAGGTCTGGAGATTTCTGAGCCAAACTTGCATCTCCAGTTCTACGGGTACCCCCAGCTTCTGTCTGCTCCGGAGGGCCTGAAACAGGGGAGATATGGAAACTCTGCCCCCCCCCCCCCCAGCTGAGTGTCTCAGTCGGGTCCCCTTCTCGCCTCTTGTGCTCTTGCGTCTCTGGGTTTCTGGGTGAGATCAGGTTTCTGCAAGAATTACACGTGTTAATGGGGTCTTTAAATAATGGGTAGCAATTATTATTTTGATCTTTCGTGTATTACCACCACTCCCCACGTTCAGCTTCCCTGCTTCTCATATGTTTTCTCTCGTCTTTTAAACTTGTCTTTCAGATCGGTTATATTTTGCTACTTTAAGGAATAGACCAAAAAGCACAGTAAATACCCACTATTTCTCCATCGATGAGGAGCTGGTCTATGAAAAGTAAGTTTCTATTTTGTTGTTGTTTTTTCTCTCAACCTTTTAGCCTCTTGGCTCTTTGGTGAGGGAACCCTATGCACCATTATGGCAGTTTTATTCACTTCCCCCCTCTCAGTGGTGCAAGTAACAATACCATTTTTTGAAGACTTAGATGCTTGGGGAGAGGTGCGGGGAAAGTTAACATAATGTGAACCTGTCAACAGCCCAGTCCTTTTAGACCTTTGTCTCTATTAGCTCTTCCTGCCACCACCACAAATTGCAACCGTAGATAGCTAACACTCCCCAGAGTAGGACCAGGGAGACTCTCTGTCCTTGCTAGACGCTGTAATTGGCCTGTGAATCAGCCCCGGAGTATTTATGGAGCACCCACAGAGTACAGGGAAGTGTGTGTGTTACAGGGGCTTCAGCTTTATAGTTCACAAGGCTTCTGTTGTCTTGCGGGATGTTTTTGTTTCTGCAGCTCGTTATGTGGAAAGTGGGACAGGTTTAGCGGGAGGTAGCTATAATACCCAAGTCATATCTATGAGTAAGGTTTTACCTGTGTGAGAAATTATTGGCTTATTTTCTTTGGGTGCCCCAAGCTTCAGAGTGTTACTTTCTTTGTCTTTGAGGAAGTGGTATAAGAGTGCTGATTTACTTTCTTTGGTTACTTTGCTTCTGTGGGATTAGGATTGGAGGGTGTAAACTAAGAATAGGGAACTGTTTTCTGTGAAAGGCAATTAATTTACAGGAAAAGGATATCTTAATACTTTAAGGGCAATAAAAATTTAATTAAAGAAAGATAAACCTCTACTCAATAAAGGCAACATAATAAGAAATAGGAAGGCTGAACTGACTTGCTTATGTTCTCATTAAAAGAGCTGCTGTTTCAGAGTAGTCCAATATATTTTAACTTAAACATTTAATTTGATTTTCTTGTTGTTTAACCAAACATGCAATTAAATGAACATAGTTAAATGAACCATAGTGACTCTAGTAAGCTTCCTAGGACATGTCCCGTTAAAAGGGATTTTGGCCCATCTGCCTAAGGACTTGTGGGTACCACCAAGGCATTTGAAGAGTGAGAGTATTCTCGACTTTTAAGAGCATTATCTTTTATTTGAGGGCAAACCATCTTTAACTGTCACTTCATCCTAGGGATTCTTGAAACTGATGTCTTCAGGACATTTCTCTTAGTGGTGCTGGAGGCAGGATGCCTCTTGATTGGCTGAAGTCAAAGTGAGAATGAAAGAGCCCTTTGCTGCTGCTTATGAATGCCCAGAGTTGCTGCCGAATGAGGTCTAAATCCCTGGTGTCAGATTACAGCTCTGGCCCCAGACAGAATGGAGGAATGCAAGGCCTGCTCCCTGACCCCCCGCCCCCCCCCCCCCCCGCACCTGGATGATGTCACTGCTAGCGGTGTTTATTGAGTGTACAGTCTATTGTTGGCAATGTGCATTGTTGTGGCTTTCTTTTTGTGAGGTTAGGGTTTGGGACCTCTTGTGCGTCTGAGGGTAGGGACTGTGTATGTGTCATTATGTTCCATTCTGCAGTGACTGACATGCCAGAGGCTGTTAATAGGTCACAGAACAAGCTTCTGACATTGAGGTCTGAGTTACTTCTTTAGGGATGGCTAAATGGTAGATCTAACAGGAAATTACATTTAGCCACCACACACAGTTGCTCGATGGTTTTTTGATGGTAGTATTAATATGTGAGGAACAGTTTTTATGTATTTTAATGTTGCTATTTTAGGATAGGGCGACAAATCCCATTGCTCTTATATTTATTCTACTGTATTTCTGCTGTCTTGTAAAGAAAGACTCGCTGCAGAGATCATCCCATTTTTTGTTGTGAGTTTTGGTGTCATCTGAAACTATGAAGAGGACTCCAGTCTGGGCAGAGTGTACACTTCTCTTGGTTTGGACTTGCCCAGCTACCGTGCCACAGCAGTGGCTGTGGTTCTGAGTAGCCATGAGTCCATCTTTTTTTGTTACCCCAACATATTACTCATGGCCAGATGCTGGAGAGAATATGGTAGCGATGCATGCACATATGACCTTCAAGGAGCCGTAAGCCTGTAGGGAGAATGACAGCAGTGCAGTGAGAGTTGCAGAAAGAGAACTGTCTTCAGGTTAACATAGCCCCTGTGCTAAGAGGAGTTCCCGGACAGGTGGGAGTACGTCTCATTGAAGTGTTTAGAAAAGGGCTTCATGGCGGAGTTACAGTTGGTTTGAGGGATGGACAGAGTTTTATCAGGCAAAGATGTGAGAGGAGAGATCCCCGAAGCAAGAACAGCAAGGGTGAGGAAGGAGGCTCTGGAGTGGGTTCAGGGACTAGTAAGTCCCTCAGTTTGCCTGGTATATATGCAGGTCCCATGGGGATGTGCAGTATGAAGTTGAAAGGTCAGTGGGGTGCAGATTGAATGCCAGGGTGGGGATCCGCAATTTCATCGGATGCCATTGGACTCTTCTGTGGGTTTTGGGGCCGTCCATGGTATGACTGGATCTGGGCTAATGGCAAATAATGGCAAACATTTATTGAGTGTTTATTTATTTATTTTTTTAAAAGATTTTATTTATTTATTTATTTGACAGAGAGAGAGAGACAGCCAGAGAGAGAGGGAACACAAGCAGGGGGAGTGGGAGAGGAAGAAGCAGGCTCATAGCGGAGGAGCCCGATGTGGGGCTCGATCCCATAACGCTAGGATCACGTCCTGAGCCGAAGGCAGACGCTTAACCGCTGTGCCACCCAGGAGCCCCTATTGAGTGTTTAAATGCATGCTGGGTGCTATTCTAGGTGCCCTACAACTATTAATCATGAATTCATTTTATTTTCACAACAATTCTTGAGGCCGGTACTATTATCATCGTTAGCGTACAGAGATGGTGAGAGTTAGGGTACAGAGAGGTTAGGTAACTTGCCCAAGGTCACAGAATGAAGATTTAGCAGAGCTGGAATTTGAAACCGGGCCCTCTGGTTCTGGAGTGCGTATATCTTCTCTCGAAAAGTTAATACGATAACATCATCTAAGATGGGTTAGGGTGGAAGTAAAAGCCCACTTAGAAAAATTCTGGAATGTTCAAGGGGAAGATAAGTGCCTAGATTAGGATTGGTGGCAATGGGGGTAGACAGAAGAGATCTGAATCCACATGACTGGTAACAGATCAGGTGGGTGGGTTGGGGTGCTGAGGAAAAAGAGGAGGCAAAGAAGTCCTTAAGACAGCCTGGGTCCCAGTGAGCCTGCTGGGACCATTCACTGAGCAAGAAGTAGGGTGGAAGAATTGGCGTTAGTGGGGGCATCAGGCATTCCATTTTGATCAGGTTGAATTTAAGGAATTTAAGGGACATCGCATAGACTTGAAGTTCTTAAATTTGGGGGGTTTTCCCCAAAGGGTTGATAAAGCTATGAGAATGATGTGATTTTGAGGAAGAAAGAGAAGATATCAAGGTCTGTATTTCACAGGCAGGGCTAGGAAGAGAAGAGCAAGGGAAGGAGGAGGAAATAAACAGAGGAAGAGGTGGACAAATGGCAAGAGAGAGAAGAAAGGGAGGAGGGACAGAGGCCTGGGAATAGATTCTGCAAAGCCCCTGGAAGCATGATAGTCTGGCCGTCAACTCATACGGTATACCTCTCCAAGGAAAGGAGTGTGTTTACATACATTCTCACACGGGCCTTGCACAGCCTCGTAACTGTGTACTTACTCACTGAATGTATAAATGGAATGCTGCCTCTCTGGCTAAATGATCACCTTGGAAATGCAACTATTATTTTTGAATCAGGAAGTAGACTCTTTAAATATTAGGCTGTGGGAACTCTGGACGCAGCTGTGTTTTGTGCAGATGTTTAGTTAGTTCTAAGAGGAGAATAGCACTCCATGATTGAAATGGCAACCTTCTGATGAGCCGGTGGAGAAGATTTAACAACGTGGCCCCATGAGGTGAGGCTACTTATTAGAAAAGAAGTCTGAATTTTCTGTGTGATTTTAAAGCAGAATTTACCACATTAATATAAAAGCCTGAGCTGTTTTAGTAAAGTGTGGTTGATGAGAAAGCCATACATTTATCTTTGGGTTATGATTTCCGAGATCAGAATTAAAATCAGAGTGTAGGCTAATACACTTGTGGGACAAAAAAATAGCCCCATAAAAAAGGAATCTTTCAAAGATTTATCTGTATTTGATTAAGCTACAAATAACACACAACTCTCAGGAAAGGCTAGTTCTTTGGTTTTGGAATTTGGCCCTGTC
Source organism: Ursus americanus (assembly GCF_024610735.1). Classification (NCBI taxonomy): domain Eukaryota; kingdom Metazoa; phylum Chordata; class Mammalia; order Carnivora; family Ursidae; genus Ursus; species Ursus americanus. The sequence goes on from NC_142138.1 coordinate 50,671,811, forward strand.
ATCCAAATAGACGCTTACTTTTTATAACTTGGCTCAAATATTTTTTGGCTCAAAAGTTAGCAAGATGAAATATGTTAATTGTCGTAACCTTTGTGTGCCCCTCCTGAGTACGATGGTGGGAATAGGGTTGGGTGTTAATGCGTGGAAAGCCGGTTTGCTGTGAAAGATGGTGCAGAGGGTCTTCATTTTCAGCCTCGTCCATCTTCATCTCTCCTCTCATTATGTTTGCGAAGGAAAGGTATTGAGAATGCAGCAGAGAACTTTTCATGGACATACTCTGGGGACTGAATATTAAGCGGTTTCTGAAGGGACTCAAAGCATTTCACCAAGTGTTTTAGCGTGGAAGAATGAGGAGCCTCTAATGAGGCCTAATTAGCTAAATTGAAGATTTAAATAATTTAAAATGTTCAATGTTCACTTCAACTTTATTAAAGCACCCTGATATTAATGCAACCAGGGATTCCTGGGTGAATAACGTATAGAAGAATGATTTCTTTGATAGTCGGTAGAATAGGTGTGAGTCAGAATACGGATCTAGGACATCTTTAAGAGAAATACAGAAAAACTTCCCTTGCCTGGAAATATTTGTGGGGATAGAGTGAGAAGAAACCCTTTTTGTTTTCGATTTTGTTTCAATTCTCAGGGGGTAATGAAAATGATTTTTCTACTTTTTTGGTTGTAATTTTGCTTTTTTTGGCAGGGGCCCCTGGGTGACTGACTCTTGGTTGCGCCTCAGGTTGTGACCTCAGGGTCGTAAGATCAAGCCCCTCGTTGGCTCTGTGCTCACAGGGGAGACAGATGGAGTTTCTCTCTCTCCCTCTGCCTCTGCCCTTGCTCTCTCTCTCTAAAATAAATAAATAAATCTAACTTTTTTTAAATATGTGGCAAGTAGGTTAATTTAATGGAAAGGCTAATGCCATTTATAGACGTGCACACATTGACAAGCATAAGATCTTATAGAGTCTTAGGGCCATCGTTTGGTACGCCAGCTCTCATTATCAACTGCTATGATTTTGACCGAAGGGGAGATATAGTTGAATTTGGAGACAAACATCCCCATGGGAGTACAAATCAAATAATAACAATAGCTTACATTTATAGTCCCACGCCCGGTAGTGTTCTGCGTGCTCTGTGTGCATTCACTCAGTCTTCAGAACAGCCCTGAGAGTTAGCTACCGTTATTATCACCACTTTACAGGTGAGGAAGCTGAGGCCCAGAGGGTAAGCAGCACCAAAGGTCACTGAGCTAGTAGTTAAGTTGTTGAGCTGGGATTCAAGCCATGGGTGATTGGCCCTGGAGTTCATGCTCTTCTGCTTCTAGCAACTTCCCAGTTGTCTTGAGCCGGAGGCTGGTGGGGAGGGTGCAGAACAGCTTCGCCTCTCCCTGGCATGCCTCACCCTTCTAACTTGGCTGGTGATGGCTTTGGTAAGAAACGTGCTGCTGCCAGCATGTGTAGCCGCTTTATGTCTGGGCCGCATCTGGGAATGTGGGGGGTAATGAAAATGATTTTTCTACTTTTTTGGATGTAATTTTGCTTTTTTTCCCTTTCAGTGGACTACCAAAAAAAAAAAAAAAACCAAAAAGAAATTGAATCAATTGTCATTATATATTAATAGGATGGATGAAAACAGAAGCCCAGCTTCTGAAAACTTCCTTTGCAGGCTGTCTCATGAAATGTTCTTGCTTCTTAACTGGTGTAACTTAAGATATAATGGTGTCTACATAGAATTCTCCTAAAAACTCAGAAAACTTTTTAGCTTTAAAAGGTGGTATGTTTACACTTTCTTCTCCCTCTCTCCTTTCTTCCATCCTAACCTTGCAAAAATAACCCAGCATTGTTCAGGGCTACTTTTTTTCATCCTCTGTTTTGAACACATAAGTTTTAGGTGTGTGTGTATGTGTATGTGTATATAATTGACAGTACAAATAGTATATGTGATGAGGAAATGCACATTTATGTGTATATGCTAACAAGCCAATTCTAAATGCAGTGACATACTAGAGTCAAATTTTACTTTCTAGGTATTGATTTAATTTAAATACTTGCTGTTTTGGGGTGCCTGGGTGGCACAGTTGGTTGGGCAGATGACTCTTGGTTTTAGCTCAGGTTGTGATCTCAGGGTCATGGGATTGAGCCCCGAGTCAGGCTCCATGCTCAGTGTGGAGTCTGCTTGAGTTTCTCTCTCCCTCTGCCCCTCCCCACTGTGTTCTCTTTCTCTCTCTCTCTCTCTCGAATAAATAAATAAATCATTAAAAAAAATACTTGCTGTTTTGACCTATTAGGCATTCATAGTGGGTAGTCTGTCTCTAATCTTCGTAAGAACAAATTATTATCAGTTTTTTTCAATTTCCTTGAGACGAGCCTGACAAAAACATAAAATTTAACCAAGGTGCTAAGGACTCAGTTAAAACTAACAGTGCTGCTTTTAATCAAGGGGCCTGACAGAGGGATCCAATGGGCTGTAGGAGTGTCCATTGGGGAGCTGTCTGCCGTCCAAGTTCTTTCTATGCCAGGTCACCATGGGGCGGCTTCATTATTTTGTTTGAAGTAGATTCCTAAGACATCAGATGTTCTCATTTGTAAGTTCATAAACACATTCCAAAGCCCAAAGCAAATGACTTTACTTACCCGCAGCTTTCATACAGCTTGTGCTTAAAAACAAAAAAAGAAAAAGACCCTTGACACATTTTCATAGGAAGTGAAAAAAGCGACACTTAAAACTTAGAAGTGGTTGGTAATTGCTGGAGAAGGAACTACCATTTAGGTGGGCTAGATTTCGTTGGGGAGCTCTGTGCTGATGCTTTGGGGGTACACAAATAAAGAAGGCAGTGAATACAAATACAGTGAAGGGCAGTATATGACAAAAGCTACAAAGGCATGTGTTAGGAATCCAAGAAACTCAGCGATTATTACTGCCCAGGGTGATAAAGACTTCATAGAGTGGTTTAAACTAGCTTGTGAAGGGCGGAAGAGCCCCGAGTGTATTTTATCATCTCTGTGAGGACAAGTACTACCTGTTTTTGCTCACCATTGTATCCCTACAACCCAGCACAGTGCCTGACGCACAGCTGGAGCTCAAGAAATTTTAGCTGAATTGAGTGAATGAGTGAGCGAAAGAGGAAGGAAAGAAAGTAGAGATTCCAGGGTTTGGGGTTAGCAAGATTCTGTTAGGTGAGGCAAAATATGTGAATGCAGGGAGGTCCCAGGTGAGGCTGGACACGTCTGAGGACTGGATGGTGGAAAGCTGTTTGGACCTCCCTTGTGCTGGTTTACCAATGGCAGAGAGACTGGTCAGAGCTCTCTGGTTTAGGCTGGGAGGTGGGGCTCCGTGGAGGCTGTAGCAGGATTGGATTAGGGTTGTAGCAGCGGGAACAGAAAGGCCAGACCCTGGGGGTGGGAGGGGTGGGAAGAAGCTAGAAGGGATGGATGGACTGTATTTGGGATTGACCAGGTTGGGGAGAGGGTGAGGAATTGAAGGTAAGTTCAAGGTTTCTGGCCTGGGTGACCGGGATAAAGGGACACCTTAAAGTAGGCAATGTATGTAAATCAGAAGGAGGATTTGCCTTTTTATTGCTTGGTTTTGTTTTGGGGATGGGGAAAGGAAGTAAAAAGGGGGGTTTATAATTAAAGTAAGGAGGAGTCTTTGTCTTTTATGATCTTTAAGGAGAAATCAGATAATGCCTGCTCAGGATTTTTAGATATTTACTTGTTTAAAAACTGAGAAGGTGGGTGGGGCGCTGATCTTAAGTTCCTTTCTGACTCCCTGATTTGAACTGGCTTAAGTGTCAAATTCATTGTTTCTTTTTTCTTTTCTTTTCTTTTCTTTTTTTCTTTTCTTTCTTTTTTTCCTTCTTTCTTTTTTCTTTCTTTCTTTCCTTCTTTCTTTCTTTCTTAGACCAACACATTTATTTTTAATTTTTTTAAAATTTATTTTATATTTTAAAGATTTCATTTATTTATTTGGCAGAGAGAGAGACACAGCCAGAGAGAGAGGGAACACAAGCAGGGGGAGTGGGAGAGGAAGAAGCAGGCTCCCAGCATATGAGCCTGATGCGGGGCTCGATGCCAGGACCCTGGGATCACTCCCTGAGCCGAGGGCAGACGCTTAACGACTGAGCCACCTAGGTGCCCCGAATTCATTGTTTCTTTAAAAAAAACTTTTTTGAGGTTTAGTTGCAATTTACCTTAAAAACTTTGGTTTTGTTGATCATCTAAATATTTCCAGGACCATCAAAGAATCAGATGTTGAATGAGAACCATCAAAATATCACCTTATTTTTTTAAAGTATGTACTATTTATTCCTGGTCCTCATAACTTGGAAACATCTGGTGAATGATCACAGTTATTTGTAATTGACAGTGAATTCCTTTATAGGAAATAGTTTGTATGAACTATAGTTTTTGAATAAAGTGTTTCTTTTCTTTTCTTTTTAAAGATTTTATTTATTTGAGAGAGAGAGAGAGAGAGAGAACAAGCAGTGAGGAAGGGCAGAGGGAGAGAGAGAGAGAGAAGCAGACTCCTGCTGAGCAGGGAGCCGCACTACGCAGAGCTCGATCCCAGGCCCCAGAGATCATGACCTGAGCTGAAGGCAGAGGGTTAACCAACTGAGCCACCCAGGTGCACCTGAATAAAATGTTTCATGTATTAAATTAAACATTTAATATTAAAATATTTTAATATTTTAAAGATGTTCACATCCTATTGATGAAGAATTTGCTAATTTGGACTTGTTCTTTTGTTATAAAATTTAATTTTCTTTTGGAGAACTGGAAAAGATGTTTTATTTCACATTTGCTCTGGCTCTGCCTGATGGATATACTCTAGTAATGCATTTATCTGACTGTGTCTGGGAATGTGGCATTCCAGGGAGACAGCTCTTACAAAGAGTTGGGAAATCACATCTTGAAATATGAAAGCAATTTTATAATTTGTGGAACTTTTCTAAGATGAATCTGCGTTTCTGCCTTCTTGTTTACTGCTTATAATTTGCTTTTTTTTTTTCTGTAGTACTCAGATTCTATTATAAGTTCATTGGTTGTACAGTTTCACTGTAACTCAGGAATGGTTTTAGCTGCTTCTAAGTAATGAAGGGCTCTCTGTTTATGTAGCAGATGGTGCCTGTTTGCTAAACATCTTGTTATCTTTTACTGGTTTTTATCGATGGCTAACTACTAGAAGTCGAGTACGTTTTAGGTGCTGCTTACTATTGGGTCAGCTTTTGACATTACTGTCAGTGTAGCCGCCCCTAATAGCTGCCTCTTCCCTATGGTCTGTCTGATGAGTCTAATATACTGTGGGTGTAGAAACCAGACATCATATTTTATTAGCCTTTGGTACAAAATAGGACTAAATGGGCTCTGTGTGAGAGTGGGACTCTCTTATAAACATGGCTAAAGGGCATGGGTTTTGTGGCAGGCTTTAGAAGAAACAATATGACTTTGTTTTTTGGCTTACTTAATAATTCTCATTTTTATTCCAGATTGAGATTTTTGAATTGGGGATCCTTGAATAACTCCTTCCTTCCTCCTTCCTTCCTTCCTTCCTTCCTTCCTTCCTTCCTTCCTTCCTTCCTTCCTTCCTTCCCTTCTTCCCTCTGTCCCTCCTTCCTTTCTTCCTTTCTTCCTTTGAGAGGGAGAGAAGGGGGTTTAGGGGCAGAGGGAGAGGGAGAGAGAGAATCTTAAGCAGACTCCATGCCTGGCGCAGAGCCTGACGTGGGGCTCAGTCTCACAACCCTGAGATCAAGACCTGAGCTGAAATCAAGAGTCATACGCTTAACCGACTGAACCACCCAGGCATCCCAAATAACTGATTTCTTTCTTTTTCTTTCTTTCTTTCTTTCTTTCTTTCTTTCTTTCTTTCTTTCTTTCTTTCTTTCTTTCTTCTCTTTCTTTCTTTCTTTCTTTCTTTCTTTCTTTCTTTCTTTCTCTTCTCTTTCTTTCTTTCTTTCTTTCTTTCTTTCTTTCTTTCTTTCTTTCTTTCTTTCTTTCTTTCTTTCTTTCCTTTCTTTCTTTCTTTGACAGAGATAGAGACAGCCAGTGAGAGAGGGAACACAAGCAGGGGGAGTGGGAGAGGAAGAAGCAGGCTCATAGCGGAGCAGGGAGCCCGATGCGGGGCTTGATTCCAGGACCCTGGGATCACGCCCTGAGCCGAAGGCAGACGCTTAATGACTGAGCCACCGAGGTGCGCCACAAATAACTGATTTCTTCTTCTATTCATTCTGTTTCTTTTAAGAGGATGTGGTATTGATATAGCATTTACATTAGTTCTGGTAGTCAATTATTGATTCTGTGAGGTTAATTAATCTGAAACGTTAAAAACTTTATTTTTTTCCTAAATGTGAGATAAAAAGGTTTAAAAAGGTCTCTTCTAGGAAGGTGTGAATGGGCTTGTAAAATAGTGCCTTTCCTGTTCTGATAGACCCTGACTAGGGTCTGACGTTGCGCTTTGTTCCCACAAGCCTCACAGCAGATTGCCTGCAGCTCCAGAAAACCCAAAAGTAAAGGCTTAGGATGATTTTAATGTGGCAAAATTCCCAGAACTGAAGGGGCTGCTAAGACAAAAGGAGTTGGGGTGATGTATATTCGGGGTGAGTCTTTAGATTGGGGGTTATTTCTGGAGCAGGCCACCTGGGAGCAAGCCGGTGATAAAGATACAGGCTGAAGGGGGGGGGGGATGGTGGGGCTGGGGCTGGGCTCTAGATCTTTCCCTGCAGTAGAGAGGTGGGTCATCTTGCTAGTCTCCTTCCCCTGTACTGCCTTTACTACTTAGGTCATTTTTGTCAATTTTGTCTAATTAGTTTTATTATGTGCCCAAAGCTAATAAAATGGGATATCTGGTATCTCTCCCCACGTTAATCTGGTATATGACTTAGAAGGATTAAGTGGAAACAGGCAGTGTTTTTGCAGATGTACCAACCACATCTTAGTCTTTCATTCCTTACTCAGTCATCTCTGTGCCAGGCGCTAGGGCTATAACATAACGGGGAGCCCATTCCAACCCAGCCCTGTGTTCATGGAGCTTCTAAAGTCCAGTGGGCGGTGGGGAGGATAGTAATCAAATAGAAGCACATAACAATGGAGCCTGGCCTGTGGTGATGGGGCCAGATCGTGGGGGTGTGTGTGAAGTGGGGTGAGGGCTGAGTTGGGCATGGGAGAAGGATCGGAGAAGAAGTTCCTGAGGAAGTGTGACTAGAGCTGAGACCTCAAGGGTAGGCAGAAGTTAACTAGGCCTGGGGGCGTGATGCGCTAAAGGCCTGAGGCAGGGACTAACAGGTATAGCTTGGCTGGAGCTTACTAGTATTAAAACCAGGGAGATGAAACCCCAGAGAGAGAGAGGTAGGGGCTGCACCAGCCTGGGCCTCACAGGCAAGCATGAGGGTTTTGCTTTTAATTCTAAGAGCTTAGAGGGGTAATATGGTCATCATTTAGAGTAATTGTTTTCCTTGTCCAGGCCTTAGTTGCTTTATGAAATGTGAGGAGGGTTAGTCTTTTAGGTACAGGGCATCAGTCATCATTCTGTTTTCTACCAAAGCCGTGAGTGTACTGTCTGCACAGTCACATGGCTGCCATTGAGTAAAGGGGTTAACTTATACTGCTTGGGAATGTTTCTGTGGGAGTGAATTTTAATTTTATCAGTGCATTCCTGAAGAACTCTCCTATCGTTTTCATTACTGCGAGTCTCAGAGGGAGTTTTCATTAACTGACTTGCTCCAAAGAGGGAAATCACAGAATGACAGACTCTGATGTTGGAAGCTTCCTTGATACCATCTAGTCTGTTGTCTGGCTGTAAGGCAAAGTGGCAACACTAACCTATTTTATACCAGCAGCGGGGCCTTGCTACTTGCCCCGGGGTAAGAAGGTACTAAGTGGAGAAAGCTTCCTCATACTTCCGGTATTATGTACCTGGACTTTCCTAAAAACCTAGAATAATGTACCAAAGACCAGGAGTCAAGAGTTGATACTGGCTTCCTTTGTGATATCAACAAATATCAAACTTCATGCAGGCAAATAAATGGTAATAAGATGAAGCTTCCTACCTTATGAAGCCACTTTCTGGTCTGTGGGTTTGTTCCCCACCTGAGTAGAAAGCATAGTGAATTTCAGGGCGAAAGCTCTGAGGTTCTTCCCCTTCTGGAGGAGATATTCTGAGGGAAATGACTTTGTGCCCAGACTCAACACACTGAGAGGGTGGAATGCATCCAATAGGGCCAGTAGCCCTTGGGAAACATGTGAACTCTTGAATGGGTTTGTCCAGTATGCATAACTAGAGTCTTAGACTCTTATTTTTTTGGAAAGATTTTATTTATTTTTAGAGAAAGAGAGAGTGCAAGTGAGAGAGAAAGCACGAGAGGAGGGGAGGCAAGGGGAGGGGCAAAGGGAGAGGGAGAGGGAGAGGAAGAAGCAGACTCCCCACTGAGCAGGGAGCCTGATGCCTGGCTCGATCCTGACCTGAGCAGAAGGCGGACACTTAACTGACTGAGCTACCCAGGTGCCTTAGAGTCTTAGACTCTTTAGTACATATGCATACACACACACACACACACACACCCACACACACACACACACACACACACACACAGAGTATACATTATAATATATATAATAGTCTATAATGTGTATAATGGCCAGAAGTGTGACATATAGAATATGATACAATATTTGGAAAGAATTTCTGAAGCCTTAATTCAGCAGCTTTATCTGATAGACGAGGATGTGGAGTCCCAGAGAGGCTAAGGCACCAGCCCAGGGACACTGAGCGATCAAGTTGGGACTGGAACCCCTTGCTTCCCAGGGGTCTTTAGTTTTCTATCAGACTCTATGTGACTGACATGGAGCTGGGGAGTTTCTTCGATGTGCCGTCCTCTTCCCTGGAAGTCAATGTCAGTGTGTGGTTTGTTATGCCATAAGGGCTTGAGCATAAGCCTTGAGTTATAAGGGCTTCAGGGTGTACTTTGATCGTAGATTAGTGTTTGCTGAGCAGTTGAAGCCTTTCTGAAATTTGATTATTATGAGTTTCAGCCATGTACAAGAACTTTGTCATCTGACTGGAGGGGTGTGGATAATATTCCAGCGATAGGGAAAATATTAGGTGGTGTGTGGAGCCCAGGGGACTGCCCTGATTAATTTCACCAGAATTTTATACATATACACACAAAAATGTAATCTCACTGTGCTTTGGAGGGTACTGCTACTCAGCATTTATCACACTGTGGTAATGTTTACTTGTCTTTTCATTAGGTGGTGAGCTCCTTTTAAGTAGGGAATAGTTTGCAGGCTTTCAGTAAATATTTGAGTGAGTGAGTGAATGAATAGACAAAAACTGTCAGCAGTGCTGGTAAAAAATTGAAGAGTTCGTATCCTTACAATAAGCTTATAGAATTTTTCCATCCTATTTATAAAGCAGTTAAATTTTTTTTTTTTGTAGGGGCACCTGGGTGGCTCAGTCTGTTGAGCATCTGACTCTTGGTTTTGGCTCAGGTTGTGATCTTAGGGGTTGTGAGATCGAGCCCTGTGTTGGGCTCACACTCAGCGTGGAGTCTGCTCAAGATTATCTCTCCCTCTCCCTCCCTTTTTGCCCCTCTCCCAAATAAATAAAATTAAAAAAAATTTTTTTTTGTATCGTGGGCACTCGGATTAATGTACTAACTTAGAGTGCCTTGTCCAGAGTAGGTGGTCATAAATTTTGTTGAATGAATGAGTACTGCTTGGAAAATAGGTTATCTTTTCGCTGAGGAGTTGAAAATTTTTAGATGAAACTTCTGATATGTAGAATAAGATAAAATAGCACTTTAGACAACGATTTCTCTGAGAATGGACCCACTTAAATTAGAGTTTATTTGAAAAACCAAACACAAAATAATGATATGTCATAAACTTCATAAATATTATAAGAAGACTTAGACACTGTAGGTATAGCAAAAAGGCTTTTAGGTCCAATTTATATTTCACTTCAAATCTGTAGGACCAGCACTGTGGGTATTAGGTGACCCTGTGGGTATCGGGTGACCCTGTGGGCAGTGGATGACCCTGGTAAACGATTGCTCTGTTCCTTGGGCTCCCATTTCTTTGTCCTCCCCAGAAGGAGATGACTCTCCTTTCTCTCCCCTCCCTACTTACAAGACTCCATTTTTTAAAAACTTCTTTCTTTTCAAAACAGGAAAGAATTTGATTTTAACTATTTATACTTACCAAGTAAAAGACAGATTAACTGATTTTTACTGAATAATTCATGAGTTTCATTCTGGTTATTGACCCATAATTTGCCAACCTAGAAGGGGAAATTTACAAATAGGTAAGAGAGATTCATTCGTTGGTTCATTCAGTCATTCCTTTCGAGGGAAAGCTGAGAGTACTTCGAAATAATCAAATAATATATCCATGATTTTCCTTGCCCAAATGAGCCCAAATGAGACCAGATTACCCCTCTCTCCCCCACCCAAGAAAAAGTGGTGGCCATTGCTTGGCTGTGGCTCTGGAGGCCTCTTCCTGGGAATTGCCAGAATGGAGTAAACACTGTCTACAGTGTCATTAACTTCAGGCTTAGGAGCCCAGTGAGCCCTAGGATTTTTCTTTCTTATGTCTCTGCAGGGCTTATCTCTGTCATTTCTCCTCCTCTTTCACTGTCCCCAGGTTGATGACTTCCATTTCTTCTCTTCTACCCTGAGCCCAACTCCTTCATTCTGCTGCCTTGGTTGCAAGTTGCCCAAGTACGTAGTTTATACTCTGTACCACATTTGACTTACTTCAATTGATATCAATTGGTTTTTGTATTTTAATGTTTCTCTCTAGTAATGGTCTGGCTTATTAAATGTGTTTCCATTTTCCTCCACCTCTGGTGAGGAGGATTCTTATAAAGAAGGATGTTGTTGCTAAGTATTTACCCAAAAAATACAAAAATACTAATTCATAGGTATACATGCACCCCAATGCTTATAGCAACATTATCTACAATAGCCTCGTTATGGAAACAGCCCAAGGCTCCATTGATGAATGGATAAAGAAGATGTGGTATATATATGCAGTGGAATATTATCCAGCCATAAAAAGAATGCTATCTTGCCATTTGCAATGACGTGGATGGAGCTAGAGAGTAGAATGCTAACCAAATACGTCATTCAGAGAAAGACAAATACCATATGATTTCACTCATATGTAGAATTTAAGAAACAAAACCAGTGAGCAAAGGGAAAAAAAAGGAGAGAGAGGTAAACCAAGGAAACAGACTCTTAACTATAGAGAACAAGCTGATGGTTACCAGAGGGGAGGTGGGGGGGGGTGAGATAAGGATGGGGATTAAGGAGGGCACTCGTTGTGATGGGCAGCAGGTGTTGTATGGAAGTGTTGAATCACTGTATTGTACACCTCAGACTAATATTATTCTGTATGTTAACTAACCGGAATTTAAATAAAAACCTAAAGGAAAAAAAGAAGCTTGTTGAAGGTGTCTTCTTTACTCATGACATTTTATTATATCAAAGTTGGTGATAACCCAGAAAAGCGTGAGCAGCCATGACCATTTTTGCCCCAATGATCTTGACATTTTCAGAATGTATTTAACCAGTTAGAAAACAGTATAAAAACATAAAACTATATAATCATAAATACATATATATTCTTAGAAATGCCAACATTGTGAAGAAATAATATATGAAATGGCCTTAAGATAGAGTTTGTTGGCTTTGTATGTGCCTGCAACAATTCTGATTTGAAGACCTGTTCTAAATTGTTCTTGGCTATGCAAAGGTTTTGACTGCATTTCTTAGTATGACTTGAGGTTCATCCACCCTTTTGTGAAATATGAAAGCTGGCCCATTTAGCTTTAAGATTTTGTGAGTGGGAAGCTCTGGGTTCAGATTGCTTCTCTTCTCCCCTTAACCTGGTGCCGTGGCCAGGATGCAGGCATAGCTTCTTCACTGCAGCTGTCCGATGCTCTTATAGCAACTCATTTCTTTGTGGGGACAGTAGAGGAGAGTGGGGACAGGATCCTCTTCTATTTTTCTCTCCTCCCCTGTTCTAGGTCTCAAATAGTTTTTCTGGAAATACGACCCCCTTGAACAAAAGAGGATAGGAATTCCAGAGCCTAACTTCACTGTTGGGAACTATGTGGGCCTCTGAAGGGGAAAGACAGTAATTTCTTCAAATGCTTTTCTGTACCTCACTCAGGTTACTTGGCAATTTTGCTAGTGTTTTATAGTTATTTTTGTTCTCCTTTCATCTTTTCATCTTGATTGGTGTTTTCTATCAGTGCAGAATACTGTCTGCAATGATGGAAATGTTCTATATTTTCATTTTCCTAATCAGTAGTCACTAGCTACATGTAGCTTTTGAATGCTTGAGATGGGCTAATTAATATGATGGGAGAACTGAGTTTTTAATTTATTTAGCTTTAATATTTGTTAAATTTTTTTACTTGAATATAGTTGACACAATGTTACATTAATTTTAGGTGTACCACATAGTGATTCAGCTTCTCTATACATTATGCTATAGTCACCGCAAATTTGCTACTGTCACCATACAACACTTACAATACCATTGATTGTATTCCCTATGCTGTATCTAATGTCTCCGTGACTTACTCATTCCATTACTGGAAGGCTGTATCTCCCACTCCCCATCACCCATTTTGTCTGTCCCTCACCCCTTTCTCCTCTGACAACCATCAGTTTGCTTTCTGTACTTATAGGTCTGGTTCTGCTTTTTGTTTGTTTATTCATTTGTTGTTTTAGATTCCACATATGAATAAAATCATATAGTATTTGTCTTTCTCAGTCTAACTTATTCCATTTAGCATTATACCCTCTAGGTCCATCCATGTTATCACAAATGGCATGATCTCATCCTCTCTTGTGGCTGATTAATGTTCTACTGTGTGTGTGTGTGTGTGTGTGTGTGTGTGTGTGTACATACACACCACATCTTTATTCAGTCATCTATGTGTATACACTTGGGTTGGTCCCATATCTTAGCTATTGTAAATAATGCTGCGATAGAAATAGGGTGTATAACTTTAATTAATTTAAATTTAAATAGCCACAGGTGGCTAGTGGCTGCCATATTGGGAGAGTAAAGATCAACTTAACAACATAGTCTGTATTTGATGTACTTTTTCCCATCTTACTGCAGTATACCACTTTACTTATCTGATGTTTGGTGAAACAGGTGTGTTTGTTAACCATGTTGCTTCCAAAAGTACACGTGGCTAAGCTGGCTGTGCAGTTAGAAACTATACAGCTTTGAGTTTGAAACTGAAGTTGGTTTCTAATGGTTGGTACAAAACTGGAATTAGATGCTTCGAATTCTTTATGCTTTCCTGAGATTTATTCAAAGAGAATCTAAAAACCTGATAAAACCATAACTAAACATTCTAGATTTACCTTAATATTCTACAAGTGTCAACATTCATGTTCGAGTAGGAAAAAACAAGGGATATTAGCTAAGAGTGTTGCTTCCAATAACTCAAGAACAAGGAAATCTCTGTGATAGAAACAGGGCTGTCTTAATCATGCTGGTAGGTGCTTATTTTTATATATTTTTTTCATTTTGATTCTTCTGAGTGGATTCTTGTTGACCATCCAAGACTGGTCAGTAATTAGGTATAATAAACATAGTTCATTTTGGATTCATGGGTATTTTGTTTATACTTACAACACAACAGCACACCGGGAACTTTAGAAATATATCAATAACTTTTTATTTCAAATTATTGCAAGTTTCCTTTTTTGGAAACTCTGTTTTTACTCTCATGAAGCCTGTGTATAGGGACAGCTAATTTTGGTGTTTCCTAGAATATAAGTTCCAAAATATTACCAACTTGCTTAATATAGATAAAATATACAACTGTAGGGGCGCCTGGGTGGCTCAGTTGGTTAAGTGTCTGCCTTCGGCTCAGGTCACGGTCTCAGGGTCCTGGGATCGAGCCTGGCCTTGGGCTCCCTGCTTAGTAGGGAGTCTGCTTCTTCCTCTCTATCTCCCTCTGCCCCTCCCCCCTGCTAATGCTCTCTCCCTCACTCTCTCTGTCAAAATAAAATAAATAAAATCTTTTTAAAAAATATACACGTTTAGTATTCCTATGTAAGACAAGTGGCTCCTGGTAGATTTGATGTAGTGTAATGACATATCTATGATAGTATAATTTAGGTAGCAGAAAAAAAGTGAATGGCTCCCTCAAAATAAAGGTCTTTTGGGGATGGATTTTTTTTTTAACTTGTTGATATTTAGTAAATTTATGGTCTAGGTGAAACGGAATCTGAGCATTAGTGACCAAAATATTCATAATGAGGACTCATGCGTTGAAGTTATGTATTATGAGCACGATATTCTTCTAAGCCTATACGGTATAAGATACAGACCCAGAGTGAGAGGCTTACTCTGTAGTTGGGCAGGTAGGACCTACACTTAAAAAAAAGGATAACTCAGAGTATGTGATAGTGTCTCAGATGGTAAGTTTTGGGAACTCTCTTTGAGAGAAGGGTAGCGTTTCCTAAGGGTGACCGGAAAGATAGGATTTGAACTGGATTTTGAGGAAGCTAGAGAGGAACAGAAAGAGAAAAAGGAGGGCACTCTAGCCAAGGAGACCAGTGTGAGTTGAGACTTGGATTAAGAATACGCATGGCGTATTTGAGAATAAGGAATGGACACGGTTGTTGGAATGCAGATTCCGTATGGGGCCCTTTAGGAGATAAGATCATCCTGGAAGCTAGGGGCATGATGTGTAGGGCTCTGATTGCAGGGCCAAGGAATTATTTTAAAGGGAGTAAGGAGCCGTTAAACATTTTTGAATGGTGGGAAGATATTTGAGAAGTGAGATATTATGAAGATTAATCTTTGGGGTGGAATACAGGATGATTGGTAAGGGAGAGGGAGAATTTAAACAGTAAGGATGTGAGGTGAAGAGGTTCTGCCCGTTCGTTGCTAACATAGGAATGGAAAAGCAAGGGATGACTTCGAGTAGTAGCTTTTCTGGTATATGAGAATGAAATTGATATTTATTTGTTGCCCTGTTGTGACTGAAAGGTTTCATGCCTGAGTCACTGGGAGAAGCAAATGTTTTGAGTCTGGTGGGCTGATTTGAAGGAAGGATGGGTTGAGTTTTAGATGTTCTGAGTTTCAGGTATTGGAAGGACTTGTAGGTGTGAGGTTCAAAGGTAGTTGAAGATGAAAAGGCTGATGCTGGGTCTCAAGTGTGGAAGCCATCTATCTCTCTTCCATAGGGTTATCAGTGAAATTCATGATAGTGGGTTCGAGAGAGCTGCAGACTGCTGGCTATAGCCTGGAATGTCTGGGGCGGGGAGAGGGAGACGGGCCAGTATGTCATATGATGTAGAAAGTTCAAGGAGAAGAAAACTGAAAGAAGATCACTAGATTGAAGATCCTTGAGAACTGAGATCAGTGTTTGAGAGGAATAATTAGAATTGGTGGCTGAGAAGGTGATAAATTAAAGTAGGAAGTGAACATATATGTTATGTTCTTGTTGCTTCTTTTGTTGCCTGCTTTTCTGTCCTTTTCCTGAATGTCCCGGCAGGGAGATAGGAGGAGGTAGAACTTGCAACTGTCCAAACAGTTCCCTGTTAAGAGACTGGAGACTGGTTATAGTAATTGGTGATCCTCAGTAGAGTGACACCATTAGTTATTTGGATTCTATGAATCAGTTATGTATTGACCCTTATTCTTGACGATAACTGAAATTTGCAATTTTAATGAAAATAAAAATGAGCAATGATGTTACTGAAAATTATATTTCTACTAAATATACTTTTTAAAAAAAAATCTCAGTTTTTATGCAGATTTTGGACCTCTGAACTTGGCAATGGTGTACAGATACTGCTGTAAACTAAACAAGAAACTGAAAGTGAGTATTACGATGATGTTTGTACTTTGGTATTAAAAAATGGAACTTTGAAATCTGACCACTGGGATTGCTGTGCACACACCATTTAGTTAGGTGATCTGGATCTTTGGATATTTATATGAGTAGTTCACCCAGAATTTGAAACTGATCCACTTGAGTATTCCATAAAGGACATGTTAACCTCTTTCATTTTTCAGGATGAATTGAAATGTGAGCTGGAATGAAGTCATTGGAATAGTGATCTAAGAAAGAAAGCACAAATCCTTTCAGGTTGTTGTTTAATGAGTCTATCAAATTCCTTCCTAGGATGATTTTTCTGAAACCAGGGGATGAAGGGGCTCATCACTGCATGGCAGGAGCTCTGGAGCTTTCCCTGCCTGATCAAGGTCGAAATTTTTATGTATTTCTTGAAGGTCATCTTTGTAGAGTTAACAGCCAAGTGAGATTGATGAACTCATAGTGTTACAATAGGGACTTTACCTGTTATGATAGAATTTGGGTCATACACTCAGTATTTGTCTGTATTTTTGATTTTACATGTTTTTTTTTCTTTTAAACTCTGAACATATATGAGGAAAAGCAATATGTATACTCCTGGTTTTGGTAAATTTATTTCATCACATAGAATTCTTTTTCTTCCAGTTTTCTAAATGAGGATCTTACATGTAATATTTCAGTTTGCAAGGTCAAATCCTGCACAGCATGGAGTTAAAGATGACTGCTAAATTACAATGCTCAGGTTGTTTATTCTTTCCGCTGGTTAAGTGTTACTGGGGCGACATAGTACAGTGCCTTATGCATATGAGCCACTTGGTGATCATCTTTTGGTGATTGACTTTTATTGAACTTAGGTAGAAAAGACAGTTTATGGTGGAGAATTTCCTGTAAAATATGTTGTGTACTTATGAATTCACAGATTTTTGCCATTGATCTGAAAATGCTAAATGGTCATGAATGAATGCCAAGGAGAGATTTTTTTTAGTCAATTGTATAACATAAGATCTGTTGCAATTAACTGTTTAAAGAATTAATTTGTAAAGTATTATCTGACCTGAAAAGATGTATGTAAATTCCTTTAACTAAACTGATCTACATTTTGCAGAAAAGAAGCTACTGCCTGTAGTTTAGAAAATAAGCTTGAAACTTTTGTAATCACCAAGGAAGCAAATGATATCCTAAAAAGAATAATATAAAAATATAAAATGAATTTTTAGTGGATGAATTCACAAGGAAAGGATAGTTCATAAATATTTGAAGCTTATTTCTTCCTTTTGAGGACCTAGGAATTTTTTTTTTTTTTGCTTTCTTGATTAGTCCTGTTAGTATGTAGTTGGTATGAACTGGGTATTATAATTAACAATTTGCGACCTGACTAGTATTTAGAAGATTGAAGAGAAGAGAATCATTATTTGGAAAATAAAATTTTTGATCTGACTCAGTCAGTGTTCGACTTTACAGCAATTAAGTAAGAGTAGATGGCTTCAGTAAGGCTGTTTTTCTACCATATTCGATACCAAACCCTATAGGTAAGTGTATACATGGACTTATTTTGATTTGTTTTCATTTACAAAGCTTTGTTTCAATATTATATGAAAGTTTAATAGAGTTCAATAATCCCTTGGTTCATTTCAGCGATCAGGTAATCTGATGGATTCCTAGAAGGACATTTTTAGCTTTAATACAGCTAGTGGGCACCCTGTTACTTGCTGAAGGAATGGATTTTCAAAACCCAAATGTTAATAAGGCATGGGTTATTTTGAAGCATCCAAGTAGAATATCTATATTAAGAAAAAAAGATTGACTTTACCAATCCAAAGCTACAATTTCTTCAGCCTTGTGGAATCTCAGTTTCTTTAGTTATAGGGATTATAGAGCTCCCACAGAGGGGTAGTTAGGATTATATTAGAAAATATATGTAAAAAGTCTTTGAAAATTTTAACGTCTTATGGGGAAGAAAGTTACTAATGGAACATTTATGACTTTGGGTAAGAAATCACAATAAGAGTTTTTCAACTCCGTTTATGAATGCCTTCTCAGCCCCATAACTATTATTTCCATACTCAAAAGCTGTCCGATATAATTTTAGGAATCAAAATGACCATTTAGTCCAGCCAGTTAATTTTATGGGTGCAGAAAGGGAGACCCAGGAGAGGCAGGTGACTTGCACAAGGCTGCTGGGTAAAGTGGGGGCCCGATTTCAAGGCTCCTGACTTATTCCTGCTCCTCCCCACTTTCGTTGGTAGTGGGCCCTCTGTGGTTTATAATCTTTCCATGCTTGCTCGCAGCACTGTCCCAGCTGACTTCACCTTGTCGTCCCATAGTGGTCTCGAGACTCCTCCGCCTCGTTTGCTCCAGCTACTGTTACTGCCACTCCAGCTGCTTTCCTTCCAGGAACCCAGACTCCAGGCTTTTCTGCTTTGAATGGACCTTTCTCCTTCCATACGCCCCACATTCTGTCTCCCTCACTTTTGTGTAATCTTCAGGCCCTCAGGCTCCGTATTTTCTCAGGCTCCCTGTTGGTGTTTCTCGTCTGCAGCCCGTGTTCAGTCATCTTGGTGAGACCTGTGGGCACCTTGCTTCCATGCCTTTGTCTTGCTTGCCTTGACAGTTGCCACCCTTGGCGTCTTTTCCAGTGGATGATTTCATGCGCTAACTTACTGATTTACTGAAGATCTCGCAGCACCCCTGCGACTCCCAGCCGCGCACTTTACCTTGAGCCACACCAGTTGCTTCACACAATGGCTTGTGATGTCCAGTCTGACTTGAATGCCCTTTTTCTCTGGTTTGATCACTCCTTTTCTTTACACCTTCCAGGAGGTATCTCCTTGTCCTTCGGAAGAAGGTGGGAGGTGCCTCCCGTTTTCCCAGAATTCTCTGTGCAGATCTCTATTATTGAAGAATTATAATTACCTGTTAGCATTGCTCTCTCTTACTAGACTAGACACTCCTGGGAGATGAAGATATGACATATAATTCCGTGTCTCCAGTGCGTAGCACAGGGCCACCAGACACACAGAAACTTCTGTCGATCTTATCATGATCCCCTTGACTTACAGGTCCTCTTTTAGCCTTTTGTTTCTGGACGTTT
This sequence comes from Ursus americanus, assembly GCF_024610735.1. NCBI lineage: Eukaryota > Metazoa > Chordata > Mammalia > Carnivora > Ursidae > Ursus > Ursus americanus. The sequence goes on from NC_142138.1 coordinate 50,690,751, forward strand.
CAGAATACTCTACCCCCACTGTTTACATCCTCACTGTGCACTGATTTCTTAATCCTTTGCTGTCTCACTTTTGCCTTACTTACTCTGCTGAAACTGCTCTAGTGACATTTTAAAAAAAATATCTTGTTTGAGGGAGAGAGAGAGAGAGAGAGAGAGCACAAGCTGGGGGGAGGGGCAGAGGGAGAAGCAGACTCCCTGCTGAGCAGGGAGCCTGGTGTGGGGCTCAATCCCAGGGCCCCAAGACCACGATCGGAGGCAAAGGCAGATGCTTAACCGACTGAGCCACCCAGGTGTTCTGCTCTGGTGACATCTTAAACACCAGATCTGATGGTGTTTACTTGGTCATGAAACTCTACTTCTCTGCGTAGTTTGGCACTATGTTAACTGATTACAACTTCTTAGAATTTTTCTCCTGTGTGGTTTCCTAGCTCTTTTAGGCATGTCTTATTTTCTACTTTGGCAATTTTTATTTCTTCCAATAAAGATTTTATGTGTTTTTTTCCTCCTTTATTTGATACCTTATGTAGATGGGTAATATTTTGCAGTGCATTCTAAATTTTTAATTTTTATAATATCAAAAGATATTTTTCAAGTTGATGATTTGAGGTGGTGGTTTATTGCTATTTTTTGTGTGACTTTTATTTTAGTTATGTTGATTAGAATTGAAAATTATCCATCAAACATGTACTTAGATTAAAAAACCAAAAGTAGGGGTGGCTGGGTGGCTCAGTCGGTTAAGGGTCTGCCTTCGACTCAGGTCATGATCCCAGGGTGCTGGGATCGAGCCCTGTGTTGGACTCCCTGCTTAGCAAGGAGTCTGCTTCTTCCTCTCCCTCTGCCCCTCCTCTCCCAGCTCGTGCTCTCTTGTTCTCCCCCTTGAGTAAATAAATTAAATCTTAAAAAAAAAAACCACACCAAAACCCAAAGCAGAAATCACTACCATCAACAAAAAACCCTATTTTTAAATTTTAAACTCTATTTTAAAAACTGTAAGCCCTAAGAGTTGTGCAGTGATAGGTTGTAGTTTGCAATTTCTGGTCAGTAGTTATGGTAATGAGGGAAGCAGTCCAAAGAAGGAAGATTTATTGAAGTGAGAACAATTGGTAAAACTGTATATGTTGTTTAATGTAAAATGCCATCAGTAATTGATAGGCCAGACCAGAACTTAGTAATTTGGTATTTTAAGAGATCCATAAACCCTTGAAATTGTATATAAATTTTTATGTGTATTTACATTTCCCTCTGAGAAGATTCATGACTTTTAAACCAGTTCTTAAAGAGATTCTTGCCACAGACAATGGTAACAACACTGGGCTGGAATATACAGGCTTCTGAAAGGGAAGACCATTCTAACAATGTAGTGATATTTTAAAAACAATACCTTCTTCAAACTTAGTCATGTAAGAAAGTCTTTCAGTGACTGATACAATAATAGGAAAGTTTTATAAACATATGATTGAACTAGCTTTTCCTAAAATGGTCAATACAGTTTTTTAAAAAAGATTTTATTTATTTATTTGGCAGAGAGAGAGAGCACAAGCAGGGAGAGGGGCAAAGGGGGAAGGAGAAGCAGACTCCCTACTGAGCAGGGGAGCCAGCTATGGGATCATGACCTGACCTGAAGCCGGATGCTTAACCGACTGAGCCACCCAGGTGCCCCAAAGGTCAACACAGTTTTAACTGTTGATTTCACTTTTCCTCTGGGAAAATGAAAACCTCAGTCTGTGAAAAAAAAATCTAAGAGCATCACTGAAAAAAGGGGACATTTTCTAGGGCAGTGATTTCTTTTTAATACTGCTTTTACGATTCAACAGGACAATTACAGTAATCTTGAGGACTGCTTTTAAAAAGTTTAAAAGAATATTGACAGAAATGTAATTTTAAATGTACAAAACATCCCACATAGCCTTTTCAGGGTAAAAGGAAAAGGGGATGGGTGGCTTTGGTGAAATGGACTATTGTATTAAAGCACTGAAAGTACCTGGCAGATGGTGGGGGCTCAGGGACTGTCCTTGTTGCTGAATGAATCAGTGCAGTAATCCTATCCGCTAACCAGGCACCTGCCATGGTATCAGGTGATTGTACACAAGAACTCTTTTGATATAATGATCGGACCACCCTCTTATTATAACTACCAAAACCTGTTGAGATTTCTTCATGAGGTTATCTTCTGTTTCAGGTTCATGGGCTTTGGGGGGAAGAAAAGCAAGTTCTGTTTTGGAGACAGTTCATGTAGTTTAAAGAGGTATCAGGGGTTCTAAAGCAGTGTTAATTCACATGGGAGTGAGCGTATGTAGAGTTTGCAAGGCACGGAGTCCTTCCTGATGTCCATTCAGTAACCCTCAGGCAAGAAGAACCCCTTGAGTGGAGAATCCCCAAATGCCATCAACCAAATTATCATCATGGTCAAATAATCTTTATGAGCAACTTTTCTCTGACATGTTGACTTCTGCTCTGATCAAACATGCCATTTCATCAATGAAACATATTGGGTTTGAAATGAAATGGACCATACAGAGACACCTTCTTCTTTTTAAAGAAACTATTCAACCTATTTTGTTTTAGCTCAAAATAAAAACATAAACCATATTTTGTTTTGTACAGCCAAAGAAAATTTTCAAGAATATCCCTTTCCTGGGAAAGTTGGAGGTAAAACATGTAGAGGTCATGGCTGCGGACAGGAAGACCTGTTCATTTTCTCGCTTTTGCAATGAGATGACAACTGATTGCTTTGGAGACGCTGACTGCTGCGGCCATTACTGGGCTAGCCTAGTCACCTGTAAGAGAATGATGCCTTGGTCACCACGGCCCCTGTGCAGTTAATCTGAGCACCATCACTGGCCGAGCTTGCTTGTTTAAGGAAGTGCATGGGCTCTATTTTTTTAAATTTTATTTTATTAAAGCGCATATTATCCAGGTTGCACTAATGTCTTCCTTAGCTTGATCTGGCTGATTCAGAGTTTAATTAAACATGGTGTTCCAACCAAAGGACTTGAAGATTTTACTTTTAAGCATGGCAAACAACTTTACCAGAAGGCTGCTTAAAAATCTGTTTTTCTAAATTATGCATTAACTCGTGTGTGTGTGTGTGTGTGTGTGTGCGCGTGTTTTGGCTTTGAGCTTAATTATACCACCTGGCACCACCTTTCGTTTTTGAATGATTGAGTAGTTTGTGGTCTCCTGCCCTAAGCGGAGCAAGTGCATGATTTGTATATGTCACCACCATCCGAGGATAGCCTGGGCTCTTTGTGATTCGTGTAGCATGTCGACGTTTTCTCTCTCTGAGTTGCCGTGGCTTGTTTTTCTCCAGGAGTGAGCCCTCCAGAATGCAACCTTTCACATAGTGTTCTTTTATGAGATAGAAAACGTCTGACTGAGGTCAATACCCTCATCTTAATTTGTATTGTTCTCTCATAGCCGGCGTCGTACTTTGGTTTACAAGTACCGTTAAACGTTTATATGCTAGATTGCACACTTGTCATGATTTACATAACAGTGGTAAAACTCTGACTCTCAGGTAAGCAATCCAACTCTGGATATTTCTATAGGTTTGACTATATTAATTGGTAGATAGTCAATACTATGTTCTATCTTTTATCTATTATTTTTTACCTTGTTAAAGGAAATAACTACTGTCCCTCTAATGAAGATCATTCCATTGGTCCTTGCTCTGCTATGAATGTATCCCTAGGTACTTGTTCTTTTTTGTCTGTTATAAGCCTTGGTCAGTATTTCCCCCTTGGTTAATGTCAAATATTCATTAGACTGCGAATGCTTATGTGGCTGGAGACTGAGGTTCTGCTCCCTGGTTACCGCATCGTTCAGCACTGTCTTTGACAGGTAACAGCTACTCAATTCTTGCCGATAAAACCAATAGAACTTTCTTCAACCACAGTATCCCAGCACACAGATTCAGCAAACTGATTACCTACTTGCTGCATTCAGTTCAGTAATATTTTCTTGGGCATGAATGCTGTTTAAAAATTTTGAATTCATGGGGGTGCCTGGGTGGCTCAGTCGGTTAAGCATCTGCCTTTGGCTCAGGGCATGATACCAGGCTCCTGGGATCAAGGCCCACATGGGGCTCCCTGTTCAGCAGGGAGCCTGCTTCTCCCTCTACCTCTGCCTGCCGCTCCCCCTGCTTGTGCTCTCTCTCTCTCTGTGTTAAATAAATAAATTAAATAAATAAATAAATTTTGAATTCACAGTTAACATCTGTCATTTATGAAAATTTCCATTTAAGCCTGGATTTTTGGCTTCTCTTAAGTATTAAAAGATGTGATTATGGGCCCAATTCCTACACGGGAGTAGGAGGTTGGAGCTAAGTCTGCTTGGGATAGGGCATGCTTTTCTCGTTTACCAACTTACCCACTTCAAATTCTTGGCCCCTGAGGGCATCTGAACTTGGCACCTCTGGAACAATGCCATTTAAGGCAGCTCAGTTACTGAATCATGAAAGGAACTTTCCTAAGGTGTTATCATCTGGAATGCAAGAATTTACAAATTGTGATAGTTTTCTGAGGAATCTGGGGAAATGTGTTTTTTGTAACATGCTTTTAAAAGGCATATGGAATGATTTCGAGTTTCTAAGATAATTTAAATATGTCTTTTGGGGCTACTTGGCCAAATGGACAGTGTTTTAGGAGCCATGTAAAACATTTCCAGAGGTTGACCATTCACATTTTTATGTAGCATAGTGGGTATCAGTGTGCTGTCCCTGGACCAGCAACATCAGCATTACTGAGGAACTCGTTAGAAATAAAATTCTTGGGCCCAGCAATCTGTATTTGAATAAGCCCTCTAGGTTACCCTGAACCAGCCTGTTAACAGGTTGAAGTATAATAATAAAATATAATTTAGATTGATATTTGTTTTTTATTCCTGAAAAGTTTTTTATTTCTTCCATCTACCATACTTGCTGAGAGAACTCAACTCTTTGGGATCTGACATAGGAGATATTGGCCTAGTATAAGCCAGGCCCTCTCTGGCTCTAGCTTTTGTTCTTTTGGTAAAAGAGAGACGCAGAATTCTCATCATACTTAAGTCTTGCCCAGGACCTCTGGTTTGGGAGTCACACTGTGTCTGCTCAAATCGGACCCCTTTGGTACTGTTTCCATGCTTTAGGAAATGATGGAATGGAGCAATAAATGTTTGCTGTCGTTATTATAGTGGGCTGGCTACATCCACTGAGGTGAAGAAGTTCAGAAGGCTATTATGCTGTGGTTTCTGGATAGAAATCTAAAATACATGTGAATAGGGGCTGCAGGTTATCATTTGTAATTGGTCACGTGCAGGCTTGCTGCAGATCAGGTGAATAGTCCAGAGGTCTTAGTAGTCCTCCTGTGACATCCTTCCCTTTATATTTAAGACTATATTCATTTGTTTTACCAGTTTCTAACTTTACTTGGTTATTGTACCCAGTGTTTTTGTAATCTCTGAACTTCTCATGTAAAGCAAAAAGCATCTGTAATAGAGCAGGTAGCTCACTGAAGCCAGAGGTGAGGGTCTAACTTTCCAAATGCTCTCCTTTCTCTTTTTTCTTTTTCTTTTAAAAAAAATATTTTATTTATTTATTTGAGAGAGGAGAGAGAGAGAAAAATAGAGCACAAGCAGGGAGAGTGGCAGAGGGAGAAGCAGGCTGCCCGCTGAGCGGGGAGCCTATGTGGGGCTCAATCCCAGGACCCTGGGATCATGACCTGAGCCGAAGGCAGCTTCTTTTTTTTTTTTTTAAAGATTTTATTTATTTATTTGACAGAGATAGAGACAGCCAGCGAGAGAGGGAACACAAGCAGGGGGAGTGGGAGAAGAAGAAGCAGGCTCACAGCAGAGGAGCCTGACGTGGGGCTCGATCCCATAACGCTGGGATCACGCCCTGAGCTGAAGGCAGACGCTTAACCGCTGTGCCACCCAGGCGCCCCCGAAGGCAGCTTCTTAACTGACTGAGCCACCCAGGCATTCCCTGCAAGTGCTGTCCTTGAGGGGCCTAGTCAACATACCCACCCACAGAGGAATTGGGCCGGAGTAAGGAAGATGCAGTTCAGTTTGGAAGCATGGAGTTTTCTTGGTATTAGGGTAGAATCTGAGAAAAAATCTACTGAACTCATTCATAAATTAGAGTCCTCTTGTCTACAGACTGTGCCTTTCTCTTCCTGCATGGTAAGTTCCTCCAGGAAAGATCTTGAAGATCTTTCTTCAAGGATGTTTCTCTAAAGGGACTTGAGTTATTGGTGTCTCCAAAGGATTGTATTGTTTCTTCTGGGGTGCTTTAATATGTAGTAGGTCGTTTAAAAAAAAAATAATTTTTTTTTTTTTTTAATTTTGAAGTAATCTCTACACCCAATGTGGAGTTTGAACTCATAATGCCGAATCAAGAGTTACATGCTCTACCAACTGAGCCAGCCAGGCACCCCATCCTTGAAATTTTTCATTCCAGTACCAGAATATCTGCTATGTTACGATAGCGTTGCTGGTGTAAGACTGGGGCAAGGTGACCTATGAGAGGAAGGCCTGGCTGTGGCCAGGAAGGAAATTAGGACAAGGCCAGTGAGACATAAGAGTTTTCTCTGTTATCATTTATTGTGAATTAGTTCTGAGAACTCAAACTTTGTGATCTGAACTGGGAGACATTGGCCAGGCTTCACTAGGCAAATCATTTCTTGACTGGAATGCTTTTGAGACTTAACAGAAAAACAATGGAATTCCCAAAACATCCATGCAAGGTAAATGCTAGGAGCTTAAAAAATTTTCCTAGAAATTAGAAAGCTGTAGTTAAAAATTCAGTTATTGTAATGTACACCATGGTGACCATAGTTAATAATACTATATTGTATATTTGAAAGTTGCTAAGAGAGTAAATCTTAAAGGTTCTTATCATAAGAAAAACATTTTGTACTTATATATGGTGACGGATGTTAAAAAAATTATGTTTCCATCCTACAGGCAGCTTCCGATAGGAGATATTTTAAAATAGTTAAAATTTGTAGGTGTATTTTGTGAGAATATTCTTTATCTGATGTAATTTCTAAAAGCTTATAAAGTTTAAAAATTCTTCTAAAGTCCTTAAAAGTTTAATTTGTATTATATTTACTTTAAAAAATTTATATAGGTTTATAGTGAAAAGAAAGTTTCCTTTAGAATTTCATCCTATAGCTTCATGGTTTCTGTTGCAGGATGGTCTCTGCAACATATACTAAAGTATATCCCATATACTTTCAAAGAAGACTGAAAAAACAAAAACCAAGCAAATGCAAAAATTTGAAAACAACCAAAAAGACTATTGGTGACAAAAGCACGGCCTTATGAGTTTGTTCCTTTTGGTGAATGGATTTGTAAAATAAATTTAATTCCACATTATTAAATGATAGCAATAGTTTGTTGTGAAACCTAAATTCTTACTGGAAAAGGGTATCAAAACACAATCCAAACTTCAGGATCAGTTGTGATTATTTTCTTCCCCACAGGTGTTTTAGGGAACCAGAAAATGTAATTAGTGAGAGGCTGGGAGCCGGGAAGAGCTGAGTCCTTCTGCTCAGCCTGACTCATGTTTGCTGGAGCTCGGCCTGTGGAAGGCAGTCTTTAGGTTTGGGATCATACACCATAAAATATGCTCAGGTTTTAAGGGCCTTGACTCTCCTTCCGGTAAATCAAGCTTAACTTATTGATGGAGAACAATAAATGGCAAAAACAAGCCAACAGACAAACCAACCAACAAATAATAAAATAACAAAAGGAAATGTCCAGCAGACAGTGGTTTCAAATTGAGGAAGCAGGGGCGCCTGGGTGGCTCAGTTGGTTAAACGTCCGACCCTTTTTTTTTTTTTAAAGATTTATTTATTTGAGAGAGAGAGGGAATGAGAGGGGGAAGGGGCAGACGGAGACAGAGTGAGAGATCTCAAGCAGACTCCCCACTGATCATGGAGCCCTACGTGGGCCTCAGTCTCACAACCCTGAGCCGAAAACGCTCATCTGACTGAGCCACCCAGGTGACCCTAAACGTTGACTCTTGATTTTGGCTCAGGTCATGATCTCAGGGTCATAAGATTGAGTCCCACATGAGGCTCCATGCTCAGGGGTGGGTCTGCTTCTCTTCCTCTCTCTCCCTCCCTCTGCTCCTTCACCGCCCCCCCCCTCCGGGCTTGTGTGCTGTCTCTTTCTCTCAAAAATAAATAAATCTTAAAAAGAAAACAAACAACAAATTGAGGAAGCAAGGAGACAGGTGTCAGCACCATTGATAGTGACCTTGAAGTCTTTATAACTTCAGTGCATTGACTGAACTGCATTGAATGAGATATATTTTTAAAGCTTTATTTCATAGGGGTATTTTCATAAGCTTGTCTGGAAGTGAGAACTTCGGTAATGAGACCCACTTTGAGGCAAACACTTACTTTTCGAAGTTCAATTTAGGAGAACAATGCCATTTTCAGAATACTGATTCTCGATTAGGAAAGAAATACCTAAAGGGATGGTGAGAGTTTCCAGGCTCATTGCTCGGATATATATAGCTATGTTTTCTGTGGTTACATTAAAGCCAGAATGTTGCAGTTTCATGTAGCATAGACGTCAGAGTTGGAAGTGTTTCTTTTTCTTGTAGAAAATTGCAGGGTGAAGGAAGAAGGGGAGGTAGTTGAGCTCTCACATTTTTAAAGGGTCTGTGAAAAGCAGGTCTTCTGTGGGTCGTGGTCAATGTGTAAGGTACAAAAAGCTGCTTTTACAGTCAGTTTGAATTTGTAGACAAATATTAAAAGCTACCTAGTATCTGTATTTTGAAAACCATTTGTCAAAATGCTGTAACTGTTTTGAAATATGAGGAAATTGAGCAGATTTCATTTACTTGCATCAGTGTTCTTATTGTTTTATGTCTTAGTTTGATTAATGCTTTGATTTCATTTTAACAGATCTTTTTATTTGCACGGTTCTTTTCATGTTTAGCATGTGTATAGCATACTAAGTTGCTTATTTTTGGATATAGTTGAATACTTGGGCATGAAGCATATTGCATGGCATATAGCAGGTGCTTAATAATTGTTTGAATCCATGAATTTAATATATGGTTATTGTATTAAGATGTTTGCTGATCCCACCCTTTTGATGGTTGATCTTTTCCCATTAACCATTTATTTTCAGATAAGTGAAAGGAGACTTTTTAATAGAACATTCTAGAAAAATACTCATACCGATTCTCTGTTAATATTAGTATTGGTGCTCTGAGGAAAATAGACTGATTGACACATTTACAAATAAGCTGTAAAATATGAAAAGTACAGATAACTTTTCTGGGAGTGGGTATGGTATGTAAAGAAGGAAAAAGGATGAATAATTAGCCTTAAAAAAGAGCTTGCCGTTTGTGTCACCATGGATGGACCTGGGGGTATTGTGCTAAGTAAAATAAGTCAGACAGAGAAAGACATACACCATATGATTTTACTTTTGTGTGGAATCTAAAAAAACAAAACAAATGAACAAACAAACAATACCCCCCCCAACAGACTTATAAATACGGAGAATGAACTGGTGGTTGCCAGAGAGGAGGGGTGGGAGAGGATGGGTGAAATAGATGAAAGGGATTAAGAGGTACAAACTTCCAGTTATAAAATAAATAAGTCATGGAGATGAAAAGTACAGCATAGGAAATATAATCAATAATATTGTACTAATGTTGTATGGTGACACATGGTAACTGTACTTATCATGGTGAACAATGTGTAATCTATAGTATTGTGGAGTCACTATGTTGTACACCTGAAACATTATATGTCAACTGTACTTCAATAATAAAAATTCAAAAAAGAAAGAAGATGAATAAACTTTACATATAAAATTTAGAGTAAATTTTCAAAAATGTTCCCACTAGTAAAGATGCCAGTAGTTTAATTGTTTCCCACTGCATGTCTCCCTTCTTGGAGAGAAATATCTGTTCTGTTGTCAAATCTGCATCATGATTGGGCTGTAAAAAGTCTATGCCAGTAAGCCTCCACCCCTCAAAAGCTCATGGACAAATGCCATAGAAATGAAGGTTGGTAGATAGCATTGATTGTGATACATCTTGGAAATTGAGATGATATTTACCTTCTGTATATTTTAGCATTGTCTCTATGGTTACACTCCTTTTATTTCCTCTTTTTAGTCATACAGTTTATCAAGAAAGAAAATAGTGCACTACACCTGCTTTGATCAACGGAAAAGAGCAAATGCGGCATTTTTGATAGGTGCTTATGCCGTAAGTACTTTTTCATGCTAATTTTCTATAATCAGGCCAATGGAATGCTAACACTGTCACATAAAATCCATGCCACTTTTTCAGTGGAGTTAGGAGATGGTGAAAATTATTAGTACCCTGGGAATGGATGTGGAACGGAAAATGTGGACTACTATCCATGGGCTATTTAACTCCCAGATTTTATTTCCTAGTAGCTAATGAAGGAATCTTAAAACCCCAATGGGCAGCTTGGTTCCCACAGTTGTATAGGTGTTTTTTTAAAAAAAGAATATCCAGAAAGAATATTTCTAGGGTAAAGAATATATAGTGGAAGATTTTTATTTTGTTTTATTTTATTTTGTTTTATTTATTTTTTAAGTAGGCTCCATGCCCAGCGTGGAGCTTGAACTTACAACCCTGAGATCAAGACTTGAACTGAGATCAAAAGTTGGACATGTAATGGACTGAGCCACCTGGGAGCCCCTATAGTGGAAGATTTTTTTTTTTTTTCCCCAAGAGAGGGGGTGGAAGGGGCATTGGGACAGGGAGAGAGAGAATCGTAGGCAGGCTTCTTGCTGGGCTCAGTCTCAAAACCCTGAGATCATGACCTGAGCCGAAATCAAGAGTCAGATGCTTAACCTACTGAACCATCCAGGTGCCCCAGTATAGTGGAAGATTTTTAAAGACTGTTGAGGTGCCCCTCTTTTTCAAAAGAGGAAATCGTAGATTGTGTGGGGGTGGGTTATTATTATTATTATTTTTATCAATCCGTTTATTAATCTGTACATGTGTTTGCGGTAGGCAAACCAAATATAAAGCCTGCGTATATTATACTTCCCTAAGAACTGGACAAGACTTTCCCAAAATAATTTTGAATGGAAATTTTGTTCTCTGTAAACACTAAAATGTAAATGTGAGTTCCACGTGAATGTGCCGCAGAGTTTTGGTGTGACTATTTCTAGAATTTTCTATATGTACTGGATTGGGCAAAAACTTGGAAGGCAGAAGCCATCAGGGCTAAAATGCATCCTGTAACCTGTACTAGCTTTTTAGGGACATGTGTGATATCCACTTAGGAATATGCTGGTCTGAAGGCAGGGGAGAGAGGCGTCATTTCCCATCATCCTTGTAGAGGGTCTGTGCTTCTCTGAAGCCTGGAAGCACACTGCTGTGTGACCTTTCAACGGCCTCCTTCTGAAGATCTTGACGGAAGGAGGCCCCAGCTACTGTGCATCACCTTTTGCTACATCAAACTGAAAGGTCTGGGGGAAAAAGCCCAGAGGTGGTGTTGGAAGGACTGTCCGCTGTTGTAGGGTGTAGGCTGAGAATAGTGGCAGGCGGAGAGCTTGACTGCAGCCTGGGGCTTTGTTTCCAGGGCTGAGATGGCCAGCTCTGCCCATCTTTTCTCCCCTGATGTAGCTCCAATAAAGCCTGGCGCCATCCCCTGTGGTCCATTTCTTTCTCACTCTGTAGGCAACATGGTATAATACCAAGAATCATGACGAAAACCATTTTTTCATCCCGAAGTGGCTCTGGGATGATGGGTAAGCCACTTTATCTGTCTTCACTTTGTTTAGTTTCCTTATCTGTAAAATGATAGGGTTGGATATGTTTCCTTCCAATTCTGAGGATATGAGGATTATTTGTAGTGCCAGCCAGACTATTGCTTTTATTTTAAAAGTGTGCATGGAAAGCTGGCTATTGGCGTGAAGGTTCAGTGAAGTGCTGGTAAGCCGAATTAGGCAGGCAGGCTTATTTTTCACTTCACGTTGATAATCATTACTCATTTGAGACTGATAATTGACACCGTGTTTAGAATCCAGAGAGCCTGTAATAAGCTCTGGATTCAAGCCATGTGAGCAAGGTGTCCTTCCGGAGGGTTTTGTGATGGCACGTAAGCATGTTCTCTGGGACTCTTCTGTCTTGAGGGATTGCCATCAGAAAGAGGTCATCTGCCGCGCTCTCCTCGCCGTCCTGTCTTCCCCACCACCTCCCCTTCCGTCTCTTCTTTCCTTTTTAATGCCCAGCCTTCCTGTTTCTGGTGTCATCCTTAATTTTATCAATGGCACTGCTAGAGTTTTGAAAGGAAGTTCAGTCACAATAGATGCATTGAGCTTGGGATAAAATATATCAAATGCAGAAGTTTCCACCACTTTAATGCAACCAAATGAAGGAGTCGCCGTCTCAGCAGGTTGAAGAAGTGCTGGGGGCAGCAGGGGCTGGCCTTACACGCTCGTGACAGTCCAGAGAAGCCATGTAAAGTAATTATTCTGGTACTGTTCATTTCCGAATTGATTTGCTTTTGCAGTTTTGGAAACGCATTCCCCAGAAAGCTTGTTGACACCACACTTAATAAAAATGAAAACCAAGAACTGTATTCTTTCCTTAGAGGGAATTTGGTGCCTGGTTTCATGTTGTGTGGATGCATTTAATTGTCGGCACAAGTTCTGTAGGAGAGTCAGTACTGTGTGTTATACACACATCAGTGAAGTTACACGTGGATTAAACGTTGCTATCTGGAGAAGCCAGAACCTTCTGGGGGAATGTTCCTATTACGAAGGTCACATATCCAAGTGCGTGTTTGTATCTCCACATTTTATATCTAAATGGTATCTCACACTTATTGTGGCAGAACAGAACCTTTTATTCCTTTTCTCTACAAACCTTTTTATTTTCACAGTCAGTGCCTGTTTAGTAAATGGACTACCCCCAATGACTTGCCGAGACACAGAGTAGTGTCATTTTCATTCCTCCTGTTTCTTCTTCCCACGTTCTACTCATCAGGAAGTTTGGTTAGCTCTGCCTCTAAAACATATATTGAGTCAGAATACTTCTTTCCGAATGTCGGGGTTAAAATGGCAGAGGAGTAGGGGACCCCTTTTCCAGCCAGTCCCTGAGTCGAGTTGGATAGGAGCCAGACCAGCCTGAGTCCACGGAATCAGCCTGAGACACAGGAAGATGCATCTGGATCTCTACAAATGAACATCTCCAGTGCTGAGTATTGAGGTATGAAGCGGGGAGCCGTGAAACCGCGCACAGATATCGGAAGATAAACGGAAGGGGGAGGGAGCCACCGCGTTCGGGCGCCAAGAAGCGGTAGCCACCTGCACGGGGGAGCGGGCGGACAGGCGGACCGGCACCCGCAAGAGAGCAGACTGAGACCGTGAGCCCGGAGCGTGCACCACCAGACTGAAACGGAGCTCCGGTGTGCTCACTGGATCCAGACTGAGACCAGGAGCTTCGGGAGCACGTGGGGGTGGCTGGTGGCTGGTGGTGTTAGAAACACAAAGGACAGAGACCCGCCGGCCCTGGAAGTGAGGGCTGGGATGCCTGGTCTGGGGCGCACATCCCGGGACGCTGCAGGGTTGAGCAGCACCAACAGAAACAGAGTTAAAGTGGCCAGAACATCAGTGGAGAACGGTCTGCGATCCCTCTGTTCTGAGACAGAGGCTGAGATTTGGCCGCTGCTGCTCTGACTCTCAGAAGAGGCACAGCAAACCGCCAGGGAAAGCCGCCAGAGAACAAAAGCCTGGAAACACTGGCTCACAGTGTGCCCATCCCCATCCCCCCTCGCAGGGGACACGGAGACTCTACGCAAACAGGGTTGCCTGAGTATCAGCGCGGCAGGCCCCTCCCCCAGAAGGCAGGCTGAAAAAATCAAGAAGCCCACATCCCTAAGATCCCTATAAAACAAGGGCGCACGGCCTGGGTTCCGGTCAATAATTTGGGCTCTGGACAACCCCGCAACCTCTCCTCATCAGAATGACGAGAAGGAGAAGTTCCCCCCAGCAAAGAAAAGACAATGAGTCTGTGGCCTCTGCCACAGAACTAATGGCTATGGATATAACCAAATTATCAGAAATGGAATTCAGAGTAACAATGGTCGAGATGATGTGTAGACTTGAAAAAAGTATTAACGAAAATGTTAATGAGAATATAGAATCTCTAAGGGCGGAAATGAGAGTGAATCTGGCAGAAATTAAAAATTCTATGAGCCAAATGCAGTCAAAACTAGAGGCTCTGACGGCCAGGGTGAATGAGGCAGAAGAACGTATCAGTGAATTGGGAGGATGGGTTAGTAGAAGAAAAAGCTAAAATAGAATCGGATATGACTTAAAAAAATCCACACCCAAGAATGTAGGTTATGGGAGATTACTGACTCAATGAAACATTTCAATGTCAGAATCATTGGCATCCCTGAGGGGGTGGAGAAAAACAGAGGTCTAGAAGAGATATTTGAATAAATTGTAGCTGAAAACTTCCCTAATCTAACAAGGGAAACAAACATTCGTGTCCAAGAGGCAGAGAGGACCCCTCCCAAGCTCAACCACGACAAACCTACGCCACGTCATGTCATAGTGCAATTCGCAAATATTAGATCCAAGGATACAGTATTGAAAGCGGCCAGGGCAAAAAAAATTTCTCTAGTACCAAGGCAAAGGTATCAGAATTATGTCAGACCTGTCTACACAGACCTGGAATGAGAGAAAGGGTTGGGGGGGCATTTTTATTTTTTTTTTTATTTTAATTTTTTTTTTAAAGATTTTATTTATTTATTCGACAGAGATAGAGACAGCCAGCGAGAGAGGGAACACAAGCAGGGGGAGTGGGAGAGGAAGAAGCAGGCTCATAGCAGAGGAGCCTGATGTGGGGCTCGATCCCATAACGCCAGGATCACTCCCTGAACCGAAGGCAGACGCTTAACCGCTGTGCCACCCAGGCGCCCCCGGGGGGGGGGCATTTTTAAAACTCTTTCAGAGAAAAACATGCAGCCAAGGATCCTTTATCCAGTAAGGCTGTCATTCAGAATTGATGGAGAAATAAAGACCTTCCAGAATCGCCAGTCATTGACCAATTTTGTAACCACAAAACCAACCCTACAGGAGATATTAAGGGGGGTTCTATAAAGGTAAAAAGGCCCCAACAGTGATACAGAACAGAAAGTCACAATCTATAGAAACAAAGACTTTACTGGCAACATGGCATCATTAAAATCATATCTCTCAATATTCAGTCTCAATGTAAATGACCTAAATGCTCCCATAAATGCCACAGGGTTGCAGATTGGATAAAAAGACATGACCCATCCATTTGCTGTCTACAAGAGACTCATTTCAAACCCAAAGATGCATTCAGACTGAAAGTAAAGGGATGGAATACCATCTTTCACACAAATGGACCTCAAAAGAAAGCTGGGGTAGCAATTCTCATATCAGATAGATTGGATTTTAAATTGAAGACTATAGTTAGAGACACAGAAGGGCACTATATTATTCTTAAAGGATGTATCCAACAAGTGGATATGACAATTATAAATATATATGCCCCCAACAGGGGAGCAGCAAGATTCACAAGCCAACTCTTAACCAGAATAAAGAGACATACAGATAAAAATACATTAATAGTAGGGGACCTCAACACCCCACTATCAGAAATAGAACACCCTGGCAAAAACTCGACAAAGAAACAAAGGCTTTGAATGCCATACTCAACGAGTTGGACCTCATAGATACATATAGAACACTACACCCCAGAACCAAAGAATACTCATTCTATTCTAATGCCCATGGAACATTCTCAAGAATAGACCATGTTCTGGGACACAAAACAGGTCTCAACCGATACCAAAAGACTGAAATTATTCCCTGCATATTCTCAGACCACAACGCTTTGAAATTGGAACTCAACCACAAGGAAAAATTTGGAAGAAACTCAAACACTTGGAGACTAAGAACCATCCTGCTCAGGAATGATTTGATAAACCAGGAAATCAAAAATCAATTTAAACAATTTATGGAGACCAACGAGAATGAAAACACAATGGTCCAAAACCTATGGGATACTGCAAAGGCAGTCCTAAGGGGGAAATACATAGCCATCCAAGCCTCACTCAAAAAAATAGAAAAATCTAAAATGCAGTTTTTATATTCTCACCTCAAGAAGCTGGAACAGCAACAGAGGGACAGGCCTAATCCACACACGAGGAAGCAGTTGACCAAGATTAGAGCAGAAATCAATGAGTTAGAAACCAGGAGTACAGTAGAGCAGATCAACAGAACTAGAAGCTGGTTCTTTGAGAGAATTAATAAAATTGACAAACCTCTAGCAAGACTTATCCAAAAGAATAGAGAAAGGACCCAAATTAATAAAATTATGAATGAAAAAGGAGAGGTCACTACCAACACCAATGAAATTGGAAGGATTATTAGAAACTTTTATCAACAGCTTTATGCCAATAAATTAAGCAATCTGGAAGAGATGGAGGCCTTCCTGGAAACCTATGAACTACCAAGACTGAAACAGGAAGAAATTGATTTTTTTTTTTAAGATTTTTATTTATTTATTCGACAGAGATAGAGACAGCCAGCGAGAGAGGGAACACAAGCAGGGGGAGTGGGAGAGGAAGAAGCAGGCTCATAGCGGAAGAGACTGATGTGGGGCTCGATCCCAGATCGCCGGGATCACGCCCTGAGCCGAAGGCAGACGCTCAACCGCTGTGCCACCCAGGCGCCCCAAGAAATTGATTTTTTAAACAGGCCAATTAATTACGAAGAGATTGAGTCAGTGATAAACAACCTTCCGAGTAACAAAACTCCAGGCCCCGACGGTTTTCCTGGAGAATTCTACCAAACATTCAAAGATGAAATAATACCTATTCTCCTAAAGCTATTTCAAAAAATAGAAACAGAAGGAAAGCTACCAAACTCATTCTATGAGGCCAATATTACCTTGATCCCCAAACCAGGCAAAGACCCCATCAAAAATGAGAATTACAGACCGATTTCCCTAATGAATATGGACACCAAAATCCTCAACAAGATCCTGGCTAGTAGAATCCAACTGTACATTAAAAGGATTATCCATCATGACCAAGTGGGATTCATCCGTGGGATGCAAGCGTGGAACAACACTTGCAGATCGATCAGTGTCTTAGATTTTATCCAGAAACAAAAATTCAGAAATCATATGATTTTCTCAATAGATGAAGAAAAGGCATATGACAAAATACAGCATCCTTTCCTGATTAAAACCCTTCAGAGTGTAGGAATAGAGGGTACATTTCTCAAGCTCATAAAAGCCATCTATGAAAAGCCTACAGCAAATATTATACTCAATGGGGAAAAGCTGGAAGCCTTTCCCTTAAGATCAGGAACACGACAAGGATGCCCACTCTTGCCACTATTATTCAACATAGTACTAGAAGTCCTTGCAACAGCAATCAGACCACAAAAAGGGATCAAAGGCATCCAAATCGGCAAAAAAGAAGTCAAATGTCTCTCTTCGCAGATGACATGATACTCTATATGGAAAACCCAAAAGAATCCACTCCCAAACTATTAGAAGTTATAGTGCAATTCAGTAATGTGGCGGGATACAAAATCAATGCTCAGAAATCAGTTGCATTTCTATACACGAATAATGAGACTGAAGAAAGAGAAATTAGGGAATCCATCCCATTTACAATAGCACCAAAAACCATACATTACCTTGGAATTAACTTAACCAGAGACATAAAGGATCTATATTCTAGAAACTATAAATCACTCTTGAAAGACATTGAGGAAGACACAAAAAGATGGAAAAATATTCCATGCTCATGGATCAGAAGAATTAACATAGTTAAAATGTCCATGCTACCCAGAACAATCTACACTTTCAATGCTATCCCGATCAAAATACTGATGACATTTTCCAAGGAACTGGAACAAATAGTCCTTAAATTTGTATGGAACCAGAAAAGGCCCCGAATTGCCAAGGAACTGTTGAAAAGGAAAAACAAAGCTGGGGGCATCACAATGCCGGATTTCGAGCTGTACTACAAAGCTGTGATCACAAAGACAACACATAGACTGGCACAAAAACAGACACATAGACCAATGGAACAGAATAGAGAACCCAGAAATGGACCCTCGGCTCTTTGGGCAACTAATCTTTGATAAAGCAGGAAAAAACATCTGGTGGAAAAAAGACAGTCTCTTCAATAAATGGTGCTGGGAAAATTGGACAGCTACATGCAAAAGAATGAAACTTGACCACTCTCTCACACCATACACAAAGATAAACTCTAAATGGTTGAAGGACCTCGATGTGAGACAGGAATCCATCAAAATCCTAGAGGAGAACATAGGCAGCAACCTCTACGACATCGGCCAAAGCAACCTTTTTCATGATACATCTCCAAAGGCGAGAGAAACAAAAGATAAAATAAACTTATGGGCTTCATCAAGATAAAAAGCTTCTGCACAGCCAAGGAAACAGTCAAAAAAACTAAGAGGCAGCCCACGGAATAGGAGAATATATTTGCAAATGATGCTACAGATAAAAGACTGGTATCCAAGATCTACAAAGAACTTCTTAAACTCAGTACGTGAGAAACAAATAAACATCATAAAATGGGCAGAAGATATGAATAGACACTTTTCCAATGATGACATACACATGGCTAACAGACACATGAAAAAATGTTCAAAATCATTAGCCATCAGGGAAATTCAAATCAAAACCACACTGAGATACCACCTTATGCCAGTTAAAATGGCAAAAATTAACAAGACAGGAAACAGCAATTGCAGGAGAGGATGTGGAGAAAGGGGATCCCTCCTACATTGTTGGTGGGAATGCAGGTTGGTGCAGCCACTCTGGAAAACAGTGTGGAGGTCCCTTAAAAAGTTAAAAATTGAGCTACCCTATGACCCAGCCATTGCAATACTGGGTATTTACCCCAAAGATACAGACATAGTGAAGAGAAGGGCCATATGCACCCCAATGTTCATAGCAGCATTGTCCACAATAGCTAAATCATGGAAGGAGCCAAGATGCCCTTCAACAGATGACTGGATTAAGAAGTTGTGGTCCATATATACAATGGAATATTACTCAGCTATCAGAAAGAATGAGTTCTCAACATTTACTGCAACATGGACAGCACTGGAGGAGATAATGCTAAGTGAAATAAGTCAAGCAGAGAATGACAATTATCATATGATTTCTCTCATCTATGGAACATAAGAACTAGGAAGATCGGTAGGGGAAGAGGGATAAAGAAAGGGGGGGTAATCAGAAGGGGGAATGAAGCATGACAGACTATGGACTCTGAGAAACAAACTGAGGGCTTCAGAGGGGAGGGGGGTGGGGGAATGGGATAGACTGGTGATGGGTAGTAAGGAGGGCACGTATTGCATGGTGCACTGGGTGTTATACGCAAGTAATGAATCATCGAACTTTACATCAGAAACCAGGGATGTACTGTGTGGTGACTAACATAATATAATAAAAAAACATTAAAAAAAAAAAAGAATACTTCTTTCCATCTCTGTTGTTGTCCCCTAAGCTCCAGCCACTGTCGTGTTCACCTGGATGACCACCAGAGCGTCAGACATTGTTTCCTTTTTATACTCTTGCTTTTGTTTAACCACAGTTGCCACACAATTGTCAGAGTAATCTTTTAAGAATATAAATTCGATCATTCATGGCCCTGTTTCAAATCTGTCTAGTGCTTGCTCACTGTTCTTGGCATTAAATTCAACCTCCTTACCAGTGCCAGTAAGATCCTCCCCGATCTGGCCCTGCCTACCTCTGTGTTCTCCTTGCTCAGGATGGCCCAATCACACTGGACTTCTAACCATGAAAATCTCAAGCTTATTCCCACCAGAAGGCCTTGATATTTCTGTTCTCTCTGTCTGGAGTTTTTTTTACCTAAAACCTTTGCCTTCCTGATTCCTTATAATGTCACTTCCTCAGAGACATGCCTTTTCAAATTTTACTCTTCTCCCCCCACCCCAGTCACCCTCTAGTCCCTCATTGTTTTCTTTTCTTTATAGCACTCTATTCTTTGAAATTATCTGATTCATTTATGTATTTACTTGTTTATTATTTCTTTCCTAGACTAGAGGGTAGGAACCTTGTCTGTTCTGTTCATTGCTGTGTCTGGGAGGTGATAAAACACTTAACAAGGGGTTAGGCCTAGCCATTCACCAGTTGAATTGGAAGCTGGTCACCATGGAGCCTTCCTGTTATGCTGAGTCATGGGGAAGTCCAGGGTGGGAGGTGTCCCAGGGAAGAGATGAGGTGGCCGGTGTGGAGGGGCATGGGATGCTGCAGACCGCAGCTACTTACCACCTGGTTTGGAACTATTTCAGTATTTCAACACTGTGCATCAGCTTAGAACCATGCCCTGCTCAGAGTAGGTGCTCCGTAAATACCTATGCAGTGAATGAATAATGCGATGATAAAATATGGAAGAAGGAAGGAAGGTAACTTCCTTTAGGTAACTTCAGAGGGAAACTGAAAACGATCATACTGGACGTGAAGTGTAAAGTGGTGTCTTCCTCATTACCAGAACGTTGTGATCTTGACTGAGCCAACTATGGCCTTTAAAGATGCAGAATCAAAGCAGAGATCAGAGTCCAAGGGCAGCACCCGCTATGTAAAGTCACATCATTACCTTGCCTTTTTTTGGATAAGCTTTTTTTCCCCCAATTTTTAAAATTGTGATCAAATACGCACAACATAAAATTCACTGTCTTGCCATTTCTTTCTTTCTTTCTATTTATTCATTCATTTATTTAATTTTTAAAATATATTTCTTAAGGACTTTATTTATTTGTCAGAGAGAGAGAGAGCACAAGCAGGGAGAGTGGCAGGGAGAGGGAGAAGCAGACTCCCTGCTGAGCAAAGAGCCTGATGTGGGACTCGATCCCAGGACCCTGGGATCATGACCTGATCTGAAGGCAGACGCTTAACTGACTGAGCCACCCAGGCGTCCCTTTCATTATTTTTTTAATTGAAGTATAATTGACATAGCATTGTATTATTTTCAGGTGTACAATGTACTGATTTAATATTTGTATCTATCGAGAGATATCACCATGGTAAGTACAGTTAACATTCGTCACCATACGTAGTGACAAAAGCATTTTTTTCCTTGTGATGAGTCTTCCCCTCTTTCAGCATACAGCTCAGTAGCGTTAAGTACATTCTCGTTGTTTTGCAGCTATCGTATCTTGCTTGGGAGTGTGATATCTTGTGCCAAACACGCACGAACAGAGTCACGGCTTTGCCTGTGTTTTTTCGGTTAGATCAGGACTTTAAGTATGTCACACAAGCTTTTGTGTTTCTATTTTCTTATCTCTATGTGGGGGAGAGCCTTTTTTCATTTTATCTCATAGAACTGTCAGGAGTATTAAGAAGGAGATAAAGTATAGAACACCATGTTCAGTAGGAAATTCACAAACCCTTCTCTGTGGGTGATTCTAAAGCCAGGGCTGCTAGAACGATGTGGCCACTGGAGATCCCAGTGACGCTGAGCAGACAGATGACAGGCACCGTTTCAGGGAAGTCCCTACTCATGAAGTATCTCTTTATCCCTAAGCTGTGACATTATCCTTCTTGAGATGAAGGGCACAGGTTTTAAGAGGAGATCAACTTTGTCGGGAAGGTGTTTGCCTTCCAGGACAATACTCAGGGCAGTGCTGGAGTTGGGGGTCAGGGTGCTTGAATCACAGTGGCAACCACAGTACTCTCACATGGGTTTGAAGAAGATGGCCTGAAGATATTGTAAGCATGAATTAATTAGGTTCTTGCTACATGCTTAAAGACCAAGTCCTTGCTAGTTACTATCTCGCTTTCAGTTCACAGAACTATGATCAAGAGGTCGAGGAGAATTTGGATCAGGCCCATGATGACTGGCGGATTGAAAAAATAATATGTGTGAAAAGTTACAACAAATGTGATGGTTTAGACTTAAAGAATGAAGATTTCTCCCCCCCCCCCCCGCCCACGTATGTGGAAGGTGCTTAAACAGAGGCAGTAACCACAATGTATTTTCCTTAACCCACTTGTTAAGTCCTCACATTGCTAAATAAGGGGTCTAATTATGGATTAACTGGAACTGGGCTGAGCCAGATGTCATGTCTGAATTAGAGATGACAAGGCTAAGGTTTGTAGACTTTGTAATCATGTCTGTGTCTGCTATTTATTCTGTAGACTACACTTTACGCCTTAGTAGTTATATTCTACCTCTAAGTCTACTGCTAATTGCAAAGAAGCCTTTCTCCATCTGGTGTAGTGGTTGAGAGCAGCGACTTGCGCAGAGAGCCACAGGTTTGGCCTGGAATCCGCTTGCTAGTTTTATGTCTTGAGCAAGTTATTTAACTCATCCAAATTCCTGTTTTTTTTTCTCTTTAAAATAGAGATAATAACACCCCACCTAACATAGTTGTGGTGAAGACTGCAGGAGGTCATGCTCATGCAGGTGTCCTGGGGCAGTGCCTGGCATTTTAAGCATTTAGGAATGGCTGGCGGCTCTAGGCAGAGAAGTTGTGTGGCCTTCGAGAAAGTTTTCTGGGCTCTTGTCCTCCCTCCCCTGAAGAGCTGAAGCCTGCTCCTCCTTTCTACCCCATTTTACACTTACACCCTTCCTTGGCTCAGTGACTTTCAGATGGTTGTTGATCTGTTGATTGCTTAGGGTAAATCACTGGAAGGTGTGGTATGAGTTGTTGTTGTTGTTGTTTTTAGGATATTATTTGCATTTTAAAAGAAGAAACTGTCCGAACCAAGCAGATTTCTCATTTTTGAGATGTGTATTCAGTCATTCTTTAGTTCAGTAAATATTTATTTAGCTTAGATGAGCTTGACACAGCACTGTGGTGGGCTCTGGGGAATATAAAAATATGAAAACTAGATAGAAAAATGAATACCTGGCTTAAAATGGGGGACAGATGAGTTATAAATAATTGAGAAAAATGTGCAATAGGTGCCGAATTCATAAATATAAATCAACAAGTGTTTTTCCAGCCCTTATACATGAGGCCTTGTTCTGGGAGTTGAGGATGCTAAGGTGAATAACTCTGCCTTCTGGGGAGGGGGTTTGGGGACCAGGGTCACACCCGAAGAGAGGGAGTGAGCAATGATGACCAACCCCGGTAGGCCAAGTTGGTGAAGGAATATTGAGGGGGCTGGGGGAGGACAGCATGGAGGGGAAGATGTTTTTGGGGGGCAAGAGGGGTTGGGAAATGATTAAATATATTTTAAATATCCAGTTTGAAAAGGGGATAATTCAGTGAATTTAATTGAAAACAGTTTTTTTTAAATTTAAAAAGTGGCATAGCTACATTATAGAAGAAAAGTAGGAAAATTCTCCTGCAGTGACATCATTCTAAACCTGAATATTCACTGAAGTATAATTACAATGTAGTTTTGTCAACTTTTCTCACTTGGCCTCCATGTTTTGGCTTTTTGCTACTTAGATGATGAAATAATATTCCATTTAGAGAGCATACTATTGTTTGTTTAACATTTTAGATGCCTTTGTGACATTTTCTTATAATGTGACAAATATCGTTTGGCATTATAAATATTTCTTTTTGTGGATTTTTGTCTTTAGATCGCCAGAAGTGGGATTAATAGATTCTAAAAATGTAAGCATTTTTTAAAAAGATTTTATTTGAGAGAGAGAGGGAGTGCATGTGCACGTGGTTGGGGGTGCAGAGGGAGAGAGAGAATTTTAAGCAGACTCCCCGCTGAGTGTGGAGCCCAATGCCAAGCTCTATCCCATGACCTGAGCCAAAATCAAGAGTCAGACACTTAACCCGTTGAGCCACCCAGGTGCCCCTAAGCATTTTTTAAGTTCTTAAAGCATATTATCATATTTTAGCCAGTTTGTACTCTGTTTGGCACTATGTGAAATAAATCTCCAGCATCATATACCTTTGCATATTGGGTATAGACATTAAAAATCTAGAAATCTAATTGGTTAAAATGATCTAATTGTTTTACTAATCAATTTTGGATTAATAATGAGATTTATTATTCCTGTATTTATTTGTAGGTTTATTAACTTTTGAATAGTTGGTGTTTTGAAAATCTGTTTCCTGTATTTGGACCATTAAAAGTTGACAAGTATCAGTCTCTTCTTTCCTTTAAGAAAAGAAGTCATTTTGAGGCTCCTGGGTGGCTCAGTTGGTCAAGCGTTTGACTGTTGATTTTGTCTCAGGTCATGATCTCAGGGTCGTGAGATTTATGGAGCCCTGAGTTGGGCTCTGTGCTCACCAAGGAGTTTGCTTGAGATTCTCTCTCTCCCTCTTCCTCTGCCCCTCCCCGCCCCATGCATGCTGTCTTTCAAATAAATAATCTTTAAAAAAATAGAAGAAGTCATTTCCCTGAATCTAATTTGTATCAATAGATGTAGACCCCTAGAAATCACACCCATCAGTCCAAGTTTCTGTAAGAAATTAGGAAGTCCATATACCTTAAATTCTGTTACTTCTCAAAATGCTATGTTATTAAGTACTTACATATATGTGAATTCAAAGGAACTGCTGATAATGGATCTGTTGATTATTCAACACCTAGAGGTGTACTGAATATACAGAAAATTATATTCAGGATAGTATTATTTAAAAGTGGTTCATGTCTATGTGTTTAAACCATTGAAAAGTGATAATCGAGGCCAACTACCTCTGAATTTGTTTTTGCTTTTATCATTTGGGACAAACACGTTAGTTCCCTTAATCTCTAATTCACAATTCATCGGTAAATTTCAGTCTCACAACTGCTTTAACTTGTCATCAAAAAGCTATAGGTTAAGCCCATGTTATCTAAAAACATAGGTGAAATCATCAAGAAAAATGTTGGTTCAAAATAATAAAGGCATTTACCTTAACAACTTATTGAAACAATAGTAAAGCGGATGTCAGCTACTAGTGTTCTGTCAACCTCTGTGGCTTCTCAGTAATTCTAACAGATAGCATTTGCTTCGTCTGCGTATGGAAATTGTGGAGAGGAAGGGAGGTGTGGCACAAGGCGGGGGCAGGGCAGTTTCCTGTTGTGCAGTTCCTTCCTTTTAGAGCGTGATAGGCAAGAGTGCTTTTGTGATATGGCTTAAATGGGCCAGACCGGCTTTTATCCCTGTAGGCTTATATTTTTGGTGCTTTTAAAAACAGGTGAGGCTCCCTAAGATCATACAGCATTTTCAATTTTAATCAGAGTTGAATCTTTAAAAATTTTAACTGGATGCATTTTTTATGGAAAAAAGTTTAAAAAGAGGTACCTGAGCCCTTGAAGAGATTGTCCGTTATCAGAATGTCACTTGAAATGTATTTATAATGCCTGATGTGAGTGCAGGGGATCAGCCCATCTGGGTTAGTCTGCAATTAACATGTCCTATGTATGTTTGCGTGGGCTTCACCTGGCAATTACACGAGTCTGAGCCCTCTCTGTTCAGCTTTATACAAATATCTGGACAGAACAGACTCACATTTAGATGTATCCCTAGTGAAGCACTATAAGCTTCCTATTCAATGAGATATTTATGAGAATATATACAGAATTTTATATATATATATATATATATATACCTCTGGAGGTAGTATGTCCAAGTTTTATGCAAAATGAAGTTATTTGGCTGCTAAACAACCGCCATGGTAAAAATTGATATTGAATCCACTTGATTGTGTTTACTGATTGTGTTTATTGTTTTCTCTATTGTTTAAAAATAAACATCTGTTAATTTAGAAAAGTAGACTCACTTTTGCAGAACCCATAAGGTACCTCTACAGGAAGTTCACTGGGAAAAACTCTGCTCCAGTCCCGCTTTCTCATGTTTCATTTGGAGAATCTGAGCCCAGAGAGATCAAGTACCTTGCCCAAGGTCAAATCCAGTTAGTGAGAGACTAGAACCCAAATCCCCAAGTTCCTAGTTGGAGCTTTATTCACAGCATGTAACTGAGCAGTGCTAGTCTTGGAATAATACTACATCTTAAACCGTAATATTCTGCAGAAGATTCAAAATAACATGTAGTGTGGAAGGGCAGAATTTTCCAGTTACAAAGCAGTGTTTCACTTTCTTTTCCAGGTAGCATCTGAGCTTTAATTCTGGCTAAGGGGGCTAACACCCCAAATACCTTTACGTACCAGCCAGTGCATGTGTGTGGCAGTTCTGCTCACACTTGCTTTGGTGTTGTCCATGCCTGGCTTAGAGTAGGTCTAAGTGTCAGGAGTGATAGGAGAAAGGAGAACCAAGAAATGACATGAAGCAGTTTAGGTCAAATCTCAGGACAGGGCTTTCCAAGCTTCTTTCACTATAAACCATGGTAAGAACCATATTTCACACTGCCCCTTAGTACACACACTCACACTATCACACACACACACACACACCCCATGCAGATGTAGAACCGCAACAAAATGTTCACGAAACAATTGTTCCTTTACAATGGGTGAGGTATACTGACATTTTATATTCTGTCCTATTTTATTAAAAAATATCTTTGCCCTATTAAATTGATTTTGTTACTCAATAGTGGGTAGTTACCTGCAGTTGGCAAAACGCAGCCATTGCAGAATCTGCTTACTATGCTTTGGTGTGAAATGCATGTTTTTCAGGGTATCAGTTTTGGCACTGAATACACAGGTGATTGGCCCATCTGGGCTAGCCTACGATTAAACATGAATAGCTTAAGGAAAATGGAAAGTGTTCTGAACTCAAAAAGCTCCTCTGTCTAAATATCAAGATGTCCAGCTGGTCTCCACATGGTATTGATTCAGTTGATACTTGATGGCTGGGAAAAGCTGAGTTTGTTTTAAGACCTCAAGTACTGCAATCTGTCTTTTCTTATCTCACTTTCACTTGAATCACTGTGTTTCCCTCAAACTCCTACTCATCCCCTTCTTCCTGGCAGCCAAAAAGTACGTTTATTCGTTTGGAACAACCTTGAATGAGAGAGGCCTGTGCTTGGGTCAGCACTGGCGGGTGCCTGGGGAGCCAGTGTTGAGTTGGTCTCTGGGTCTGTCATGGGACTGCCTCGTCCAGTGTGGTTTCTATATTCATGCTGATGGTACGTGATGCCCTATGCACTTTGTGACATATAATCTTAAACCTTAGGTTTATAAGAGTTTTTGAATGCATAATTTTAATCTATGTAAGTTTCATTTCAAGAAATCTCTTCTGGGGCGCCTGGTGGCTCAGTTGTTAAGCGTCTGCCTTTGGCTCAGATCATGATCCCAGGGTCCTGGGATCGAGCCCCCCATCGGGGTCCCTGCTCAGTGGGAAGCCTGCTTCTCCCTCTCCCACTCCCCCTGCTTGTGTTCCCTCTCTCGCTGTCTCTCTCTCTGTCAAATAAATAAATAAAATCTTTAAAAAAAAAAGAAATCTCTTCTGTTTGATATAGTGAGTAAAATAATAGCCTTTTCCCCATTATGGACAGTGAATTGAAATAAAAAGCCCTCTCCATATGTATTTTCTGAAATTTAAATAAAGGAGGAGCTAACTGGAGCTTCTGTTGAGGCTGCCGTGTGTTGAGTTATTCCTAAGATCTTTAGTGCCCAAAACATGGTGACCGCATGAGTAAACTGAGCCATGCCCCGTCAGCTACTAGGTTCCTATGTTAGTGCCACCCTGCCCTGTATGTCTTTCTTAATTCTCTTCTTTTTTGCTTCTCTGCCTCAGCCTTGCGTCCCCTGTGCCCACCGCCTCTCACCCCCCATGACAAATGCTCGTAGGGCCCCTGAATTTTCATTATGGAAAACCAAGCTTTTATGATGAGGACCGAAAGCCAGGGATGTAGTTAGCAAATTCACAGTTCATTCAAGTGAATTGCGGGACTAGGAAAGTGTTACCTCAGTCTGAAAGATCTGTTTGGAGTTGCCGTAGTATCTCAGAGCTTATTGAATAGGGGAGTAACTTTCATGGTTCATAGTTTCAAATTAATGAGTAGACAGACAAGCCTTTCCGTGTGAAGATAAGTACCGTGGAATGAATCAGATGTTACACTTCTGTTGAGAGGTGATGTGTGAGTCATTCAGTGGGGCTTGTGTTGGGAAATTTCTAAGTAATAAGAGAGAACCATCGTGTTTTCTCCATAATTTGTTCGCTTATCCCTCCCCTACCCCCTAGTTGTTTATTTTGTCATTTCTTATTCTTTGACCCAGACCATGGCTTAACGCTAGCTTTTCTTACCTTGTCTTACAGTTGATCATGTGCAGTTGTCAGCTGCTAGAATAAGCTCCTTGCAATCACTCGCTTTGCCATCTCTCTCCCACTAGAGTGAGCTCCTTGAGAGAAGGGATGACTCTTCCTCATGCTTGTATCCCCAGTGGCTAGCTCTTGTTTTAAGGAGTAGAGGAATGAATGAGGTATGAGACAGCCCTGGAGGGGATTCAGATTTCCAACAGTGACTGATCTCATCTTCATAGCATGTATGAAATGATGCAGACGGACTCCATACCTGGCGTCTCCATCATACCGCTCCTACCCCCAGCTCCTGGCCTTGACTTCTGTCACCAGGGTCTCGGCAGCAAGGCTTTAGTTTGAAATCAACTGCTTGTTAAAAGCTATGGGAATAGACCGATCCTGTACAAAGAACTGATGGCTATGCTGTAACTCTTCTAATAGCATTGCAGGGTATTATCTGCCTTGGAATTGGAGACACTTAAAATTCCACTAGTTGAATGTGATAAAATATTTCTGTTCCCTTCAGAAATGTCTGAAATTTTGAGAAAATTCTCAGTGTGTCCACGTGAGTAGTGGTTTTGGCAAGCTACATCTTTTACCTGGAGCCACATTTTAAGTTTTTATTCTTTTCCTGGAAACACATCCGTGAAATAATGGAAAGAGTGACAAAGTGGGATTAACATTTTAAAACAGTTTCTAAAATCATTTTGTTTTCTCGTTTCCAAGTCAGATATAGGAATTAAAAAAAAAACAACCACATCCAGTTTTAGGATATCCTGGCTTGGGCTTTGCCATTATTAGCACAGAGTTAAAAAATATATTAGATACTACATTTTGTACATGTGTACTCACTGATGACAATATTTTCCTTCTGAATTCATGGAAGAGGAAGTCAGATTTAAGTTGTTGATTAAGATCCTTCTATTACAATAAAGAATTTTGGGATTTACCCAGAATGTGGGCCACTAGACTCTTTCTATAAACTCTATTTTACTTTTTTAAAGGAATATTGGTTGACCTAGATCTGAAGTTAAATACAAAGACTGCAAGATGGGAGTCTGGCTTTTACTGTATCTACTATAGCAATTCGGGGAATACTTTCTCCTCTGAAGAATTGCTCCAGTGGAACTGTATAGAGTACATTGATTCTTCCCTAAGTTCCAGAAGCAGGCAGATCTTAGAGAGAGGTCCTCTCTTTGCCCTGCCCGCCCACCCCCTACCCTTTGCCGCTCCTCCTCCTTACTGCGCCAGGAAACCCAGAGAAACTAAGGAACTTGGCCCAAGAGGCAGAACAGGGAGGGACAAGAACCCCTCTACTTTTGGCATTCCAGTCCTCCTTCCCCTGTTCGTTAGCACCCCCCAGCTTATCGAGGCTCCCAGAGTCCCAGGTAGCGCTACTGTGTGAAATAACCAGTCACCCGCTTTGCCCTTGGCTTCCATTTATAGCTGTTACTTTGCCCTTGGCTTCCATTTATAGCTGTTACTTTGCCCTTGGCTTCCATTTATAGCTGTTACTTTGCCCTTGGCTTCCATTTATAGCTGTTACTCACCTAACCACTCCTACTTATCTCTGCATGGCTCTCCTTCATCTTTGTCCCCTCCCCCCCCCCCCCCCCCCCCCCGCTACTTCCACCTCTTTCTGCTCCCTGCATTTCTGATCACTTCTCTCCTGTGGCTTTGTTTCCTTCCTTTCCCTGATCCCCCTCTCTTAATTGGCTCCTGTGTAGAATAGCAGTAGTGCCATGATTTGAGTTTTTTGGTTACATGTCACAGAAACTGGCTCTGACTTGCTCATGCTTAAAACTTGAATTTTTATGATTTTCCTGGTAGCTTAGTCAAAAGAGGGAAGTAGAGGGCTTCTGTAAGCCTTCATTGTTTAATAAACACTCTTCATCTTAGCGGGAAAGTCTTTCCCTCTCCCCTTCTGTCTGGCTCCTTTGTTCTTTCTGTTGTTGGAACAAATAATTATTGAGCAGTTGTGCCAGATGCTCTTCTTGGCTCTGAAGGATCTGGCAATGGACAAGAGAGATAAAATCCCTGTCCTCCTAGACCTTGTATTCTGCTGTGGGACACAAACAGAAGGTCAGCAACAGTGACTCTGTGGTAATAGGATAGGGACTGGCTGGATGCTTCAGGTTGGGAGTTGAGAGAAAGCCTCTCTGAGGTGATGACGGTTAAGCTGATAAAGAGGAAGAACATTTTAGGCAGAGAGAATAGCATGTAGAAAGCCTTTCAAGGTGGGACTAGAACTTGGTATGACTGAGGATCCAAGAGAAAGCTGAGGTGGCCAGAACACAGAGGACAAAGGGGCTGATGCGGGTGATGAGGTCTGAGGTGTCCACCAGGGCTCGTGTATGAGGGGAAGAGTTTGGATTTTATTCTCCATGACGTGGGAAGTTGTTAGAGAGTTGAAATGACCTGTTTTGCACTGAAAAAGACTTTTAAAACTCATCTTTAAGAACTCTGCTTAAAGCTCTTCATGGTACCGTTAGCTCTGGGTTTCGGATTTCTCTTACGCTACCATGCCATAATGGTCTGATTATTTACATGTTTGCCTTCCCTACTGTCTTCATTTTTGTGTCCCTAAAATATAGCTCAGTCCCTACTAGAAGACACATGAATGAAGAGGTAGGTTTGTCACATGTGTTGTCAAGGACACAGGCAAAGCCTTTTGTTGTGTCCTTGGAATTTCACAGAGAATGTTGGCCTCCTTATCAACAATCACTTAAAGCTAATGAAATCATATGTATTTGTAGTTCTGTGATATAATTCAGGTATTTCTCACTTCTGTAATGCTTATGATAATAGCGATTCTCAACCATAATTTTGTTTCAGAAATACTCGTGGGCCAGACCTCTCGTATCTGGTGAATCAGAATCTCAGGGGGGAGAAATCAGGATATCTCCACCTTACAACAGCTTTGAAGGTTTTTCTGAGGCATTTGAAATTGATCCCTTGGCTTCTATTAGAAGATAGGAAGTAACATACAAGGGATAATCCTGAGGTTAGGAACATATTTGCCCTGTTCTTGGTGTTATCCACAGTGCCTGGTACCAGTAATTCCTTACTGAATGAAGAAATGCATCACCTGTGTGTAAAACTGTGGCAAATTCTCTGCCCATCTCCTTCTTTTCCTTTCTTCTTCTTCCTTATTTTTCTTACTACTAGTCAATCTGTACTCAAGTCTTGCTGCTGATCAAAAGACAGGGGGAGAAATCACTGACCCAGGATGAAGAGGGGAGCTTTCTGGAAGTCGGGAGGATTAGCTACAGCAGCGAGCTGGAAGGGGAGGGAAATTTCCTGTCGCTTCAGGGAAGGTGGATAGACTGACTTCCTATGTGTTATATATATTGGCTATACATGCAATAGATCTGTTAGTTGGATTTAAGTTATTTTTATCTAAGTTGGAATTGCCTTTACTTACTTCAGTTGTACTGTTTGTGGAGTTAATAAACTTTTAGGGAGCATGGTTACTTCTTTAAAAAATCTATACACATTTCAGAATGATTAATTCCATTATGTTCTTGAAGGACAGTTCTGTTATGTGGCATCTATTTGAACAGGTCGGGCTAATGCACAGTAAAACGGCCCTGGAATCCTTTCTGCAAACACCTGACTGATGGGCAAAGCTCTTGTTTCTCCTGCTTTCTCTAAGCAACAGATCTTTGTAAATATTGGAAAAGAACAACCAGTTCCTTGTTTGTGTTCATTGTTGGTTTTCTATTCTTGAGTCAATTCAAAGAACAGTAGCTTACAAGTTACTGTGAGATTCTAGATCTGAGATTTGTTCACATGCTGTGTGGATTCTGTCTTAGAAGTTTGGATAACATCTCACCTACAAACATCTTCATTTTGGAAAAGGATAAGATGACTATTTGAAAAGGCTTCTTTTTTTGTCCCCCCGGTGCTTGCTCTAGTTACTAAAATGAATACATTTGATTGTCTGGTCTACCTCCTTCCCTCTGCCTAAGCTGCTGTAAGTTGCTGTAAGTTCAGAGGAAGCAAGCCATACTTTGGTCATATTGCTTTCCCACCCTGGTCGGGTTCCATTCCCGGTGAGTTTGGCAGTCTTCCCCCTGACCTTTCTCATCCAGTTTTCTTCCCAATTATCCCCCTTTGGTTACAGCAAGAAAATCTTTCTCCTCTTGTATTTGCCACGCCTCCTTTTGTCTCAGATTTGAAATCAGTTCTAATCGTAATGCCAAATATTGAGGAAAGCTCTGCATTTTGAAGTGGAATTAGATATATTAAAGTACCAATCCAAACATTTGAAATAATTCAAAGTTCACTTTAAAGTCATTGTAAACATGTGCACTGGTTTCCTTGTGTTTTATTTTTCTAATCTAGGCTTTCCTCAAGTATTAGCATCGAGGGGAAAGAATTTAAAAAGCAAACATGCCCCTTTAATTTTTTTGTTTTAGTTTTTAGTTTTTGAAATCATGTTTTCCACCACGTTTTATTTTAGATATATGATTTTAATGGTAAAGTGGAATCTGTAGTCATTTTTGGACTAGCCTACGAGACTGATAACCATTAAGATTTTATCTTTGGGAAGCTATTTCCGGAGATCTAAATATAAGCCTTTTCAAGTACGCTTTTAGAATAGAATTCATCTGCAAGTTAAAGACATTCTGTAATTGGTTATAGGTGTTAAGAGAATTCGAACACTGAGCTTGCTCTATTGTGGATTTCTCAGCTGCATCTTCGTCATAATTGAAGTTACGGTCTTTGCCTTCTCAGCTTGATCAAATTCAGTCCTTGGTTTAAAGGACACACTCCTCTTTTTTCACTTTTCCTTAATTTGAGAGGTTTTATGAAATATAATTCATATTATATCCAGAAGTAAGCAGTGAAACCCAGCATGAGGAAGTCTTGACATGGAACCATTCCATTTGAGAGTATGTATTATTCAAGTAATGTCCTGGAGTGAGTCTGTTTTTGTATTTCATACAGAGACTGGCTTGTGATGATGAATGATGGGTGATATACAAGGGTTATGTTGACCTGTGTGTCATAACATAACAGCATTATACTCAGCTTGTGTGAGACTAGGGACTTAGGTTTTCTTGGGACCAAATATTTTTTCCTTTTCCCCCTTAAAAGGGGCTCTTTAGACTTCTTTGTGCTGAGAGCATTGGCTGAGTGTTTCCTTGGTTTGCTTTAATAAGGGGCTGCGCTAGTTCAACGAGATACAAGGAGCTCGGCAATGTCTGCGTTGGAACATGGGCTCTCTCCAGGCAGGAAAAGGCTGAGTGTTACTGAGACACAGCTAGCAAGAGATGTGTATTCGTCCAGACTGTAGCTGTCAGTTCTGGAAGAATATCTTTGCAGGCTGCTCAAATTCTGGTTCCCGTCAAATTAGACGGGAAGACACACAGGGCTAATGTTCTCTACAATTTTCCTAAATTGCCCTTCAAAGAGCTGCCACTGGTTTCATTCTCTTCACGCCCATGAGAGGCAGAGATAGTATTTCTATTCCAAATGCATTCTCGAATAAATAAAGTCCACTGTGTATCAAATCTCAAATTCAAATTAAAATGTAAAGAGATGTCACTTGAGAGTATTTCAGAGCAAACATCACCTCAGCCAAAGAGTACAGTCCTTCCTAGACCTTGTTCTCATAATGATGCCAGATGACTGTGAAGTATTTTTAGGGCAGAAATAAGCCATGGGGTTGGAAGTCTGGCATCAGATTCTGCCTGACTTCTAGACGGAGTGTGGCCTCCATATTTGTTCAGCAGATGCTTTGTCTTTGCAGGCCTCATAATCTGTGATTTATAGTAGACTCAAAACTGGAAGAGCAGGGAGAACGACTTACCTTCCTTTGTAATGTGTTAAAGACAAGGTGCATTCATTCTTGTTTTAATTAGACTATTCAATACAATAGATTTAAAATAGACTGAATAAAATATGGGCTGGTTTAAATATTCATTTGCATTTCTGGTTTGTAATCAGACTTAACTATCTAATTTGTAAGTGATTGTTTAACACTGAATATTTTTATTTCCATAAACAATGAGAATAAAATAGAATCAGTGTGCATTTGAAGAATGTTTGGCTTTTCTCTTTTTTCTTTTTTTTTTAAGTTTTAAAGCTGAATGTAGATTTTGTTTTCTCAGTCACTGGTTATAATGAAAGGAAATGATTAAGAAGAGAAATGTTGCTAAAAGGAGTAAAATTAAACATTTTGTTTGTGCTTGCATAGTACAGTTAAACTTAATGCTGTCTTCAGGAAAAAGCAGTTTATAAATTAAGTGCCCTGACACTTAAGAAGTCTGAGAACCAAAGTGTTGGGAGCCAAGGAAGAGACTTTAGAAGTTTTATGTTTCAACTCTGTGCAGAGTTTCTCACCTCTTAGTGTGTTTTTGTAGATGTTCATTCCATGGACTTTGGTGGCTCATTCTTGGTTACTGGTAATTGCTTTCCTTTCCTAAAACTAAACCTAGCCTAGTGTTCCTATTCTTTTGTTCATGAAAAGTTCACATAAGGAAAAATAAGTACAGCATTGTTTCTCTTCTGGTTACATGTACTTTGTTGGGGAAAGATGTGGGCCACCTCAAGGATCTTCTGATATTTTGACAATGAATTTGATAAAACAGGGGTCACGGCATTTATCTTATGGTTGTTGATTCGAAGGCACCCGGAGACTCAGGAGGCCATTTGAAGAGGCAGAATCGAGAGTAGGGTCAACATCTATACTTTCAGATGAGAGGGTTGAATTAAATGATGGTCTGTATGTTATGGTTTTGGTATATAGCAGTCATGGGGGACGTTTACAACCTCATGTTTTGATGGTTATACACACAGACAGGCTTTAAGACTCAGGCATCAGAAATAACGGTTGTGGGTCCAGATTCACGTGGATACAGGTGGTCAAAAGGAGAAAAGAAATATTTTGGGACCAAAGTGTATCTCCTTTCTGTGGTCCTAGAAGAGCTGTGTGCTTGATACAAATCTGAGCACTTTACATATAATATTAATTCATTAAATCTTCCCAACAGTCTTCTGAGCAGTTACAGCTCTTATCCCTACTCCACAGGTAAGGAAATGGAAGCACAGAGAGTTCATGTAATACAGCTCACCCATGAAAGAGCCTGGATGTGAATCCAGGCAGCTTGGCTACAGACTCGGGGTGCCTAACCACTGCACTCTGTCACCCACTCTCTAGATAGATGATCCTGTGTCCTGTGACCACGTCACACTTGTTCTCACATAAAATGCCCTCTTTCTTTCCACTGTTTGTTCGTGCATCCGTCAAACATTTTTTGAGTATGCTCCACATGCCAGACAGCGTTGAGTCCTGTGCATAGAGAAGGGGCAAACTTATAGTCTAGCCAGGGAGACAGACTAAGATCACCCCAAAAGACAAACTTAGGTGAGAATTAGAAGGAGAAAGGCAGGGAGCTTGGAGAACATAGGGAGGGGCCTGATTGCACCAGGTTGCCGAGGAAGGCTGCCCCACCGGAGTGGCTTAGAGCTGTGGTCCCAAGGAAGGGAGGAGGTAGCCATTAAACGCAACCATGTTGCAAGGAAGGCTTGAGTCCAGTCTGGTTCCTTCTCGGACTGTTCCCCAGCCCTCTTTAGAGCCCTTGTCAGCAATTTTAAGCTCCTTAACAAAGTTGCAGACTTTCTTCCCCGTGTCCTTGCGTGTATGCAGGTTCCCCTGCCAAACTGTAAGCATTAAATACATACACAGTGATCTTCGGTGACTTATGTTCTGTTCCACCTCCTGTTCCCTGCCTTTTACCGGGTGTTGGCACTGGCAGACGGTAGATTCCGAACAGACACAGGGGAGGTGGAGCAGTGAATATCTGGGTCTGGCAGTATGCCTTGACTCTTGAA
Organism: Ursus americanus; assembly: GCF_024610735.1. Classification (NCBI taxonomy): domain Eukaryota; kingdom Metazoa; phylum Chordata; class Mammalia; order Carnivora; family Ursidae; genus Ursus; species Ursus americanus. Next base: position 50,726,738 of record NC_142138.1, read on the forward strand.
ATACTTGGTATAAGCCAATACAGGTCATCTCAGCTAGAGCTCTTGTTTGTAAAATCAGTCTCCCTCTTACTTTTTCTTTTAGCCCGTCACTGAAGAATTGACAACACCTAGTTTGAGGCTCTCAAATAACTGGGCTCTGAAAGTTAATTTCACTCATTCCCCTGGGCATTATCACTAAAAGTGTGGTGACACATTTAGAAAGTCTCATTCACTTAATTATTATTTAAGCTAAATTAACTGTCTAGGGTGGATGCACTTTTAGTACCTTACACGTTTAAAGCAGTTATCCACTAAACATATACTTCCAGAGCATCTATCTGATAGGAGGTGTTGTAAGGCTTATAAAGGTATAAAAACAATAAAAACATGTTTCCTGCACTTAAGGAGCTTTAGACTTCAGTATAAAGGAAAATAATTATGACAGAGCTGTCAGGAGCCCATCAGGAAGTGGTTAGGAGTGCTGTGGGGAGCCAGACTGCCTGACTCCACCACACCCTGGCTCTGTGACCTTGAGCAACTGATTCTCAGCATTTCGTGTATAAATGGAAATGGGTTAATAATGGAACCAACTGGGTGATTGTGAAGATTATTAAGTCAAATTATGTCAAGTGCTTAGAATAGCACTTGGCACATAGTATGCACCCTGTAGCTTTTTGTTTTTATTATGGTCGTCATTATCATGGTCATTATCATGCTTATAGTTGAGTCTAAGGAGTAGGGGAAGGATTTCTGAGCTTAAGAAAAAATGCATGGCGGAGGGAGTATTCAAGTTAAGTCTAAGGAAATAGGAAGAATTTTAATAGCAGAGATGGTGCAGAGTATTCTGGAAGAAACCTCAGACGAAGGTGTCAAGTATGCTTAGGAAATGGTGAGGAGTCCAGACTAGCGGCTGGGGTTCATTTAAGCAGCAATGAGAAATTCACCTGGGAAGGTCGGGTGGCGCCTTGTCTTGGTGAAGGGTGGGCAGTCTGGCTGGGGTTTTTGAGCAGGATTGAGACTCTCAGAGTCCTGTTCCAGAATGGCTGCAGTAGGCAGGATTGGAGGCAGACAGAAACTGTGTTGTCTGAGAGTGTGGTGATAAGCGTTTGAAATAAGGTGAGGGTATAGTCATAAAAGAAAGGTCAAATGCAGATTCACCGGAAAACTAAATGCAGTTTAAGATTCAGGGCCCTTAACATGCTTGAGCCTCTCTCTCTCAATGTTGTTGGAGGGACTCTAAGTGGTGGTTTTATAAAAATTTGAAAAGATATTTGTATACTTTTCTTTCTCTCCCCCAGTGTTCTGTTTCAGCCCCTCAGGCTGTAGAGGCTATAGAGAAAGGATCAGTCTGGGTATTGACTGGATGAGGATGGACACAATGAAGGACAGGCCAGAGTCACAGGTGACTTTCGAGATTGAGTTTGGCTGACTGGGAGGAACCCCGGATGACAGACACAGGGGGATGATGGGAGAAGCCAGTGAGGAAGCAGTGCTTTCAAACCAAGCGGGTGCTTTACACTGGTTAGCTTCACCAGGGAAAGAGACATTGTCTTATTACCTCTGCCCATCCCCGTCCTCAACTGCTGTCTTGCAAGTGTGATAGTTTTAAGTTATATGGGGCTTGGGAAAGGGGCCCATGCATGACTGTTAATTAGTGGAATAGAATCCAAAGCACATATCATACAGAGGGACATCTTTGGAATGTCCCCATTTCACGCTCTGTATATGCTAGACCTACCTGTCTGAAAATTTTAAGGAAAATTCCTCTTTTGATTTAAGTCTTCCATATTCAGTAAATTTTAGGGCTTCTAGACTGTTTTCAAGTTGTAACATCTGTTTTCTGGAAACTTCTATTTTGAAGAAATTTAATTGACTCAGCAATGGTCAGAATGCTAATCTCACAGCTATCATGTCGGTTTTCTGGTGGTGGTACCTGACTGGGAAAGGCTGTTCTCATCATTTGTTTCCTCTTTTATAAACAAGAAATACAGTAAACAAATAACAGGAAATCAAATGCCAAAATTAAAGAATACTCTCTCAGATGACCAAATTAAATCCTCAAGAGTATTTCCACTTTACGGATCACGGAATATAAATATAATTAAAATAGGGACACAGGTCTCATCTTTAGATATGTATGGGGTGTGTGTATGTGTTGAGTTTTATAGTAAGTCTTTTTTGGAGAAATAATAGCACCTTTAAAAACAAACCTAAAAGCATAGTTAGAACTGAGTCAAATGTCCCCAGAGAAAGACCATCAGCCGATTTGTGACTCAAAGTCTGGTTTAGCCCTTCTATACTAAGCCATTTGTTGTTTGAAGAATCACCTTTTATGTATCAGAGAGATTAAATGATCGGAGTAGAGAAATATCATTGTAAATTCCAAAATGCTTCTGGAATTTATGTATATTATTTCTCAACAGGCTTTAGAGATTTAATGACCATAGGATTTAGTAAAAAGAAATGATTTAGAAGTATTTTTGGATTAATTTAAAGAGGATTTTATTTAACTTCCGAGGTTGGTCTGCTGTTCTTCTATAAAATTAGCCCAAACTTGGTATTTTGAAGCATTGTTTCTCAATGGTGTGAATAAACTTTAAATATTTTGAATTATGTATTTTAATATTCATTTATGTCTAGACTCTACATGGCAAGTGATACTGGTTTTCTGTTAAGAGCAATGATATAAAACACTTTAGAATAAATTGATTTAAGAGAGTGTGTCTGTTTAAAGAGAAACAGTAATACATGGTGCTACGCGTGGTGGTAGAAGTTGGGAAAGTTGATGCATGATTCGTTCAAGTGTGGGACACATTGGCTTATTGGTAAATCATATAAATTATGCTATCTTATAGGACTATAACTTTAGTGATGTTAAATACAAACCTCACAGCCATTGGTTTGTTAGTTATATATTTATTTTAGAATGCTGGCTCTTTAAGAATCTTTTAGTAAAGAAATTGAGAGAGTTATTTGGGTTCTTGGTACCTGGCATTAAAGTTAATTAAGCAAAACACAATCACTGTAATTGGTTGGCTTTTAGTAAGTTAAAAATAAAAAAGCATATGTCCAGTGCTCTTCTATTGAGAGGTTTCTAGGACTTCCTGACAAGAGTAGTGCACTTTGATAAAAGTAATTCTTGTCCTCACTTCTCCGGGGGTAACTTATCATGGTCCACCAAGCACTAGGTGGAGGGCTTTTGTTAAGTTTTTTCTATCAGAAGTTTGGAAAGATTCTTTCAGTTTGGGTTTATCTATGCTAATATCTATTGAGGAGAGTAGACGGTATTTTTTTTCCCCCCTGGGAAGCAGAAAAGGAAAATCAAAATATTTAGAAGATGCTTTGAAATTAATTTTATTCAGAAAATATTTTTAGAAATATTAGAATATCTGGCCACCAATTTTTGATATTAAATTTGGTTTTATTTTTATTTTTTTAAAGATTTTTTAATTTATTCATTTCAGAGAGAGTGAGCGAGCACGTGTGTGTGCGTGCACCCATGCGCAGGCTAGCCGGAGAGCATGAGAAAGGGGGAGGGGAGGAGGGAGAGGGAGAAGCAGGCTTCTTGCTGAGCAGGGAGCCCCATGCGCAGCTGGATCCCAGGACCCTGAGATCATGACCAAGGCAGACACTTAACCATCTGAGTCACCCAGGCGCCACTGGTTTTATTTTTTAAAAAAGTAGACATTTACTATTTAACTGATTTAGTTACACTACATTTGAAAAATGAATTAATCCATGTCTGTACAAAATATAAGACGTGGAGATAGTAGATAATGTCGAGTAGAAAGTATTCCTTTCTCCCTCCAGTCCCCCTCCCTGCCCTGTGCCTCAGACACCACTACTAGTTTTAAGAAGTCAAGTGTAATGGCGTTTAGGAATTTGGGAGAGTAGGAATCTTTTCTCCCCAATTTGTGCTGCTGTTGCCTGTGTTTCTATTTTCAAGCAGACGAAGTGTATGGAATTACTGTGGGCTTTGGAGTCGGATCTGTGTTGGAATTCTAACTCCATCGCAGAACAGCAAGCAGTGCAAGTTTGGAAAGTTCCTTGCCTTTCTGTGCTTTCGATTCCTCAGCAGCAAGGCTTAATAAATGTTGCTTTTATCCCCAGCTTTAATCAGGCCTAGTTTGTCTCTCTGTCCCTCTTTCTCTTTTAATAGGAGACCTATCTCAGAAGATCTGGCATTAAGAATCCATGACATGTTCCTTTTTAAAATAAATTTGGTATTTTAATGACGCTAGCATGCGTACATACCAAAATGCACTCATTTGTTCCATTTCACCGATCCTCAGGTTGTAAAAGGTCATGGACCCTTCCTGGAATTTAGATGGCCTCTGCTGGGTTTCACTTTGCACTTATCAATAATTTAGCACCGGGATAAAAATAAAAACAGACTCTCATCTTACAGTGTGAGAACATGGGTCATGTGTGCTAAGTCATGCAGGTAAGATGAGTAGCTAAACCGTGTGGGGTATCCAGTCTAAAGAAGTATTTCATGTGTGCTGTTGCCTCTCTTGCAGAATGGCTGCCTCGAAATTAAAGGGAATTAATGTCATTGCTCCTGAGGAGGGAGATGTATTTTTGCTTTTCGAAGGTTGTTGTGTGAGCTTTAATTATGTCATCCAAACACAGAAGCCTTTACAGCAGCTTTCCCTTTTAGCAGAGGCAGTCAACTTTCCAGTACTGCTGCATCTTTAGGCTTGAGAAGTCACCGCATTACAACCGGCTCTGTTTATAGGGTATAACCTACGCATTACGGCATAGCAAAATCCTGTTTTCATACTGGTTACTGAAAATGAATGGGCTTTAAAGCTCGGGTTGGTTTAAGTGGATTTTTCTAATTATTTGAGCTGCAGCTAGAGCTCTGATTCTCCCTTTGTAGAATCAGTGACTCACGCCTAGATCCTTCTTTTATGGTGGTTTCATTTTCTGGGCTGTTTTTGTTGCACGTTTGACTGGCTTTGGCTGGTGTGTGCCCTATCAGACCGTCAGGTTGACTTGTCAGATGAATATAGAGCTTTGTTTTAAACGCCAGAAGTCTCTCTTGTGTACTTATTTTAGTTTTCTTTCTTTAGAGAAGACAGAATGAAGGTGTTTTCTAGTTCTGAAAATATTAGTGATTAAAAATGCATGTAATATATTGCTAGTGGGATAGCTTAAAACTCAAAGGAAATTTGTAGGTAAAGAGGAAGACCCTGCTTTTTAAGAACTGAGACCCTGCCACTCTTGCTGAAATGTGCAGGGTTTTGAAATAATGCCATTAATTCTAGGTAGAGAGGATCTTTGGGACTAAAATATGATTCAAAATATAGAGGAAAAGGACCAATGTCCTCAGCTCAAAGTTAAAATATTAAATTATACTTAGAATAAAATCGGAGTCAGCCTATGGTTTGTATTGCTCTTCACTATTTGGCCACTGCTTGGTTCTCCTTCCCATGTTCTAGCCACGCCGAGATCTCTCTGTCTGATCACCAAGCTCTTTCCCTAGGCAAGGATGGTGCCCTTGTTATCCCTACTGCCTGGCACGCCCTTCCTCCTTCCCCTTGCTTTTCCCTGGCCTGTCCCCTGCAGATCTCACCCTACATTTCTCCCAGGGAGCCCTCTCTATGCCTTCCCTCAAGCAGCCCTTGTCTATTCTCTTTTTAGAACCCTGTTTATTTCCTTTATAGCACCTATCTCAGACTGTATTTATTTTTGTTAACTATTGTCTTTGCCTCATAAAAATGAAAATTCTATTAAGAGAGGTGCCAGTACCTGATGCAGTGCCTGGCACATATAATATAGTCAATATGTTGATTAAGTTGTTTACTGGTTTTAAGAGCTCCTTTTGTTTCTTTAAGATTAGTTTATCATACTGGGCCAGAGGGATTTAAGTATCCTTGATATCAGCAGTCAAGCCAGTGTGTTTTCTAGTGCTCTTTTTTAAAAAACTTATTTTTGAGTATTTTTATTAATTTATTTGAGAGAGAGAAGAAACCCAAGCAGACTCCGTACTGATCATGGAGCCCAATGTGGGGCTTGATCCCATGACCCCAAGACCACGTCCCCAGCCGAAACCAAGAGTTGGGCACTTGACCAACTGAGCCACTCAGGTGCCCCTCTAGTGCTCTTACTGCATTCATTTTCACTGTTTCGTTGTGATTTGGTTTTACTGTACTTTATTTCATTGTACTGTGAATGCACAGTACAATAATGGAGGTAGATTTGTTCTGCTCCCAAAAGGGAAAACTCTGCCATTGTATCTGTTCGGTGTGCCTTGTAAACAGCCCTGGATGGCCTCGTTATGGTTCTGCTCTCTGTCTCTAAGCGCTTACCCGTTTCTAAGCCAAAGACTGCAGCTCAGCTTTAAGCTGAAAAGGAAATTTTGGCAGCTTGGTTGCTGTCTTTTAAAAGTTAGCATTATCACCATGACGGACAGTTGTCAAAGTGGAAAAAAGGAAATGCGAATTTGGTGAGTAATAACATTAGTTTTGTGTCATTCTTTGGTGGTGTTCTAAATGTTGCTATTTATCTGTCTTAGGTAATCTATTTAAAGAAGACACCAGAAGAAGCCTACCGAGCACTCCTATCTGGCTCAAACCCCCCCTATCTTCCGTTCAGGTATAACTCTTGTGAGACTTGGGCTAATAGCACTTGGCTGGACAGCTGCCCCCGTAGAGTTGGATTAATGTGTTTTTAATTATCTTAATACTGATCGTGATTTTATACGGAATGAAATGAGATGGTAGTTTTTATTATTTTATTTTTGCAGAGTTCTTTTCCCCCTATCTAGTAAGAATAAAATAGCTTTTTCCTTCTAGGAACTAATTTTCTCCTTGAATTCTTTCTGTATCTTGACCGTTCAGCACAAAGAGTACCTGATTTATGAGCTAGTAACCATGTCAAGGTTTCAGTACTCTACATCATTGATTCATCCATTCGTTTTTTCATTTCATAAGCATGAGTGAGCTCTGACTGAGTGTTGGGGCTGGGGATAGAGAATAAGACCCTCAAAGTACCTTTCCAGAGGCACATGTTCACTGGGGACCCGAAATGACTTGTTTAGCATGTGAATTTAGCTTATATCTTGAGGAACACTGAGTTTCATTACAGTGTTGGAAAATATTTTTTAAGTATCAGCCGAAGAAGATCTTTTAAAAATTTTAGGCAAACTTGAGCTTGTTTAAAAAATGAAAGGGAACATACAGCCTAACTCCCACAATGGTCATTTCTGATAGAATTTTGGATGATTCTAACAGTTTTACATTTTTACTTATTTGTGTGTCCAAATCTACAAGCATTTGTAATTCTTTTTTTTTTTTTTTAACTATTGTTTATTTGAGAGAGAGAGTGAGCGAGAGAGCACAAAGTGGGGAGGGGCAGAGGGAGAGGGAGAAGCAGACTCCCCGCTGAGCAGAGAGTCTGATGTAGGGGCTCAATCCCAGGGCCCTGGGACCATGACGTGAACCAAAGGCAGACGCTTAACCGACTGAGCCACCCAGGCGCCCCAGCATATGTATTTCTTATTGCTACTAATCTCATAATTACTGACAATAATGAAAGAAAGGAAGAGCAAAGATTGAAGAGGCCTCTGTCCGTCTTCCTTACTCGCCTGTAAACTCTCAGAGGGTAGGTCCTGGTGCCTGACACTTAAAAATGATTTTAGCAAATATTTGAATGAATGAATCAAGACTAAGATCCAAGGGTTTCCCATTTCTTTTTCTCAGGCCGTAGGAGGGAGCGTTAATCAGGCACAGGGTGAGTGTCAAGGTCGGGAGGAGGAATGGGGGAGATATTGCCTAATGTGCTTGATCCGCTCGATCTGCTTGATACTCTCAGTGAAGTCAGAGGAAAGGAGAGGAAAATATCCTCCAGCGATCTAGGGTATGAGCTAATGAGCTATTGAAGGGCAGATAAAAAGTGACAGATGATGTTGAGGAGCATTTTAATATGGAGACAAAGCTTGTTTTTTCCTTCTACTTCGAATGGCTTCTCTAATTTGAAAGCCCTTTGTGAAATACAGTTCTAATTTTTAGAAAAGGGTGATTATGTTAGTCAGTGTGGGCTACGGTAAAAAAGCAGCATGGACCCGGTGGCTTACAAACAACAGAAATGTATTTCTCAGTTCTAGAGGACAGATCTGGGTGGTCATGTTCTGGTAGGGTCTTCAGGGATGCACTGCTAACTTGTATCCTCACGTGGAATAAGGAAGGCGAGAAAGATCTCTGGGGTGCCTTTTTTTTTTTTTTAAGATTTTATTTATTCATTTGAGAGAGAGAGCATGAGGAGGGGTGAGGGGCAGAGGGAGAGGGAGAAACAGACTCCCTGCTGAGCAGGGAGCCCGACATGGGGCTCGATCCCAGGACTCTGAACACATGAACTGAGCCAAAGTCAGATGCTTAACTGACCGAGCCACCCAGGTGCCTCATTGGGTGCCTTTTATAAGGGCACTAATCCCATTCTCGAGGGCCTCACCCTCGTGACCTAATCACCTCCTAAAGGTTCCAGCTCCTCTAATAACATCAACTAGGGGGTTAAGATTTCAACATGTGCATTTTGGGGGGACACCAACACTCAGCCCATTTTGGTAATAATGAAAATATTAATCACTCTACTAAGTTCCAAGCATAATGGTTAAGAATATATGCCTTGGAGGCAGAGACACTGGGCTTGAAGGCTCATTCTGCTTTTTGCTACCTGTGCAAAAGATAAGCAACTTGAGCAAGTTCCTGCTCCTCTCTGAGCCTACATTTCCTTTCCTGAAAAATGGCTTCAGGCCGTCCTGGAAATTAAATGAAGTAATACATTTATCATTACGCCTGGCACATAAAAAAAGCTGACTTTTGTTTTTCTCTATGTTGTTAGTACTATTACTATTATTAATAAGAAATAAGGATTTTCCACATGGATATAAATATGAATCGGAAGTATTTCTTCTAATGATCACACCTTCTAGTTGGGGCAGGCAGATCTCTAAGCACATTAGTTAACTGTAAAATAGTTATATAAAAATAGAGGATAAAATTAATTCTAACAGAGATGTGGGAAAGTATCAGACTCATTTAAGTTGAGCTTTTATTTATTTATTATTTATTATTTATTATTTTTTTTTTTTTTAAGATTTTATTTATTTAATCAACAGGATAGAGACAGCCAGCGAGAGAGGGAGCACAAGCAGGGGGAGTGGGAGTGGAAGAAGCAGGCTCATAGCGGAGGAGCCTGATGTGGGGCTCGATCCCACAACGCCGGGATCACGCCCTGAGCCGAAGGCAGACGCTTAACCGCTGTGCCACCCGGGTGCCCCCATTTATTATTTTTTATTTTAAAGATTTTATTTATTTGAGGGGCGCCTGGGTGGCTCAGTTGTTAAGCATCTGCCTTTGGCTCAGAGTGTGCTCCCGGCATTCTGGGATCGAGCCCCGCATCAGGCTCATACGCTGGGAGCCTGCTTCTTCCTCTCCCACTCCCCCTGCTTATGTTCCCTCTCTTGCTGGCTGTCTCTCTCTCCATCAAATAAATAAATAAATAAATTCTTTGAAAAAAGGAAAGTTAAATTAAAAAAAAAGATTTTATTTATTTGAGAGAGTGGGTGCGAGAGAGCCACAAGCAGGGGCAGAGGGAGAGGGAGAAGCAGACACCCGGCTGACCAGGGGGCCCCAGGGGGGGCTCCGTTCCAGGACTGGGAGATCATCATCTGAGCCAAAGGCAGATGCTTAACCGACTAAGCCACCCAAGTGCCCCTAAGCTGAACTTTTAAAGATAGATAAGGGTTTGGAGAATGGAGGGGGACAAATTAGGCACAGGTATGCACTATGGAAAACCTTGAGTTGTGAGGTTTCTGAGGTGACCTCAGAAGTTGTGTGTGGGAGGAGCACAGTGTCTGTGGTGAGAGAGGGTCGTGTCTGCACAGGGATTACTAAGGCAATTTTCCTAGGGACTGTGAGGGCCCATTCAGTTTGTTTGCTAAATCAGAAATACGTTTGCAATTTTTTGGTTGTTATTTTGAAAAATAACACATGCACCTGGAAATTATAATGCTGTAATATTTGTAAAATTATAATGCCAGTCAGTAGGCCCTCTGGACAATGTAGCTATTTAAAAACTTTAAGTGGAAAATGTGTATTAATTTTTATGCTGGTGACTATCAGAAGTCAAAGGTGATGTATTTCTGTTTCACTAGCTAGATGACCCTTGCTATCTTTAATTGTCAATTTAGGTGAAGATATTGAAGGAGGATGAAAGAATAAATTCTTCCTTTAAGTATAATTATATGTTTAGCTTATATGTGCTAGGTAATTAATTGTTTCCTGAGAACTAGAATTTTTGACTAATTAACATCAGAATGGAGGAAAAGACAGGAAGAAAATTATTACTACTTAACATAGAATTAAGCAATAATTATTACAATTGTAGCTTATTTTTCCAAATTGTTTTTATTTAAATATTTGAAAATATAAATATATTAACATGGTTCAGAAATGTAAAAAGTATATAAGGTTTACAGTGAAAGCTCTCTCTCCCACCCTTGATCTTATCTTGATCTTATCTCTCTAATTTTTTGTGGATAACTTCTGGTATTTGTTTCTTCCATATCCTTCTAGAGTTTCTTTATGCACATATAAGCTAATAAAGATATACGTACATTTAAAAAACTTCCAGTAGAATTAACGTAGAGTGTTATGTTAGTTTCAGGTGTACAATATAGCGATTTAGCAGTTCTATACAGTACTCAGCGCTCATTGCTGTAAGTGTACTCGTAAGCCTTTCATCTATTTCACCCATTCCCCTCCACCTCCTCTCTGGAAACATCAGTTTGTTCTCTGCAGTTAAGTCTGCTTTTTTGTCTCTTTTTTTCTTTGTTTGTTTTATTTCTTAAAATCCACGTATGAGTGAAATCGTGTGATATTTGTTTTTCGCTGACTGACTTATTTCACTTAGCATTATACCCTCCGTATCCATCCATGTAGTTGCAAATGGCAAGATTTCATTCTTTTTTAATGGCTAGCATATATATTCTTATTTTTCATTTTTATCACAAAAGGTAGCACACTGCATATACTATTCTATACCTTGATTTTTTTCACTTAACTGGCGTTGGATATCTTTTCATATCAATGCACAGCTTTCTTCTCCATTCTGTATTATTTCTGTATAATGTACAAGAACGCATGTAACCAGTCTGACAGACATTTAGGTTGTTTCCTGTCTTTTCAGTTGTAGCTTTCATTCACATGGTCTGAAATGTATTTTAGAAGAAAGAAACTGAGACACTACTATAGAGAAAATTATAGTGTTGTGGTTAGACGTGAAGGGATTTTTAGTGATCTGTTTGCATAAAGGTACTCATTATATGAAAAAAGAATGCTTAATGGAAAGATGAGGCATTTGTTCCTTGGTTTAGGCACCTATTTCCTACTAAAAATTTGAATGTAACTTGAATGTAACTCTAAGTTTTATCTTTCTGATAACCCGAGGCATCAAGGGTTGTGTTTACATTAAGCTATGTTTCTAAATCCAGACTCTTCCTAAATCATACGTTTCAAGCAGAAAATTCCACACAGTGGTGTATTTATAATTTAGTAAAAAACGTAGCTGAAGGAATAGTACTGGTTTTCTGGATTTTGACTAAAGAAACTTACTTTTTTCCTAATGCTAGGGTAGGATGTGAGTTGATTTTGGTCTCTAGCCCAGACCAACTAAGGCTAATGTAATATTAACAAGAATCATCTTACAGTTCTGGTCAGCCATCAGTGCCTTGGCCTTTATTCGTAATCTGAATTCTGTCATCCAGTAGGTTTTTTACATCATTTGTTGTTATACTTTTATCTTCATTATCTAGATTTCTCTTTAATATGCTATTGCAGTAACACTTTTATTTAAAAAAAAAAAAAGAAGCCTTAAAGGGACTTCCATTTAAGTGTAATCATTTTATTGTTGAAGTTTTAAAAAAATGAAGACCAGTTTGAAGGCTTCTCCAAGTGTGCTCCGTGTCTTTATGCACCTTCTTCACCGAAATGCTTGTTTCCATTTGTTCTCTAGATTCTTGGTGTCTTTCTAATAAAGGGATTTTAAGGCTACTGTGAGTCTAAAAAACATTGTTCTTCAAGATTTATTCATTTAACAAAAACTTATCTGAACAGTCTCTTCTGTAAAGCCTTTCCTTATTTTTCTAGAGAGGCTTGGCAGGTCCTTTGCCTGTAATTCCCTGTTATATTTTGTGTATTGCATTTTGTTCAGGCCCCCTTACATTTGCCACATACACAATTAAAACAAATGTCTTGGAGCACCTGGGTGGCTCAGTCAGTTAAGTGTCTGCCTTTGGCTCAGGTCATGATCCCGGAATCCCAGGATTGAGTCCCGCATCAGGCTCCCTGCTCAGCGGGGAGTCTGCTTCTCCCTCTGATCCTCTCCTCTCTTGTCCTTTCTTTCTCTCTCTCAAATAAATAAATAAAATCTTTACATTAAGATGTAATTGACATCAATACTTTTAAGTTTAACGTGTACAGCGTAAGGACTTGATATACATATGTTGTGAAATGATTATCACAATCGATTTAGTTAACGCTCATCACCTCATATAGTTACAAAAATTTGTTTTGCCCTTTTATGAGAACTTTTAGGATCTATTCTCTTAGCAACTTTCAAATCTACCATACAGCAGTGTTAACTGTAATCATCCTGTTGTACATGACATCCTCAGTATTTATTTTATAACTGAAAATTTCTACCTTTTGACCACCTTCACCCAATTCCCCAATTTACTGCTTGTTCTTGATTACATTAATTATAGTAGACTTTAGAGATAGTTGAATTTCTGGCTTGGTGTGACACTCAAGGAGTGTTTGTTGTGATGTTACTGTTTGTAAGTCAGTATTAGTTCCAGTAAGTTAATGGAATTTAATTCCATTTAATTGTAACGTAGTTGTGTCCAAAAATGTACTTTTGCCTATAATGAGGATAGCCAATGTGTATGTCAAGAGTGACTTTAGCTAGGGGTGCCTGGGTGGCTCAATCTGTTAAGTGTCTGCCTTCAGCTCAGGTCACGATCCCAGGGTCCTGGGATCAAGCCCCACATTGGGCTCCCTGCTCAGCGGGGAGTCTGCCTCTCCCTCTCCATCTGCCTCTCCCCCCGCTCATGCTCTCTCTTGTCAAATAAGTAAATCTTTATAAAAAAGAAGGAGTGACTTTAGCTGAAAACTAGGGGAAAGGGTATTTTTCACCTAATTCAATTCTTTGAGTCCATCCATCTTTAGTGTTGGCTTGGCAGTTAGCCTTCAAGGGAACAAGAGGCCGTTCAGTTCTGGGGTCAGAGTCAGCAGAGTTTGAATTGGCAAGCCTAGCATGAATCTTTATTTAGGTACTTTTCCTTTCAGCGTATTACCAAATTTATAGTCTATACTATTGACCAGTTGTTCTATGAACTCATATTAATTGTGCTTGTCTAAGGTCTCATGAGACTACCAACTCTTAGTGGAATTCTCAGATTGTTTTCCTGGCAGTCAGCGGACATGGTTTTCAAATCTACATTCTCTGACGTTCATAAAACAGTGTTGGTGAAAACTCTCAGCCTCGTAAAACATGGAGAATTGCACAACTCTTCTTTTTGATTTCTTTTGTACTTTTTTTTTTTCAAGAACTGTATTTATTAGAGAGAGAGTGCGCTTTAGCGTGGGTGAACACAAACAGGGGGGAGGAGCATTGGGAGAGGGAGAAGCAGGCTCCCCGCTAAGTAGGGAGCCTGATGTGAGACTGGATCCCAGGATCCCAGGACCCTAAGATCATGACCTGAGCCGAAGGCAGACGCTTGAGCGACTGAGCCACCCAGGCACCCTCTTTGTGCTTTTAAATTCATTTTATAAAACTTACTTCTTTGTTTATGGGTCTATGTGTGTCAACTTGGTAAGGTTTTTTTGGTATTGATGGTGGTTCATTAATCTGCTGAAGTCAACTTTTCTATGACCTATAATATAAAATGGAGAATAAAACTATGCAGACAGTAAATAACATCCAGGCTCCCAGTTTTGAAGGCAAATACAGAAAGCATGATTTGAGAAATAATGACTAGGTGCAGAGGTGAGGTTGAGGTAGGGTGCTGTGCTGACACCCAATGGAATCAAGCTGGTTGGATGTTGAGTGTTCTGTCTCCAGCTGTTAGTTTAGTTTTTCTTTTTTGGTGTTGGTTTTTTGCAGGTCTCTTCCTGGATAGGTCCAGGAATGCATTTTTGTGTGGCTGTTTTATTTTAGGTTAGAGAAGAGGCTGGAACTTATAGATAATATTTCCCAAAGTTATGTTGGTTCTCATATTTGGTTTTTAAAAGCCTGAGAGGCTTTAAAAAATACTGGCACCTGGGTTCTACTCCCAGAAATGTTGATGTAATTAGTCTAGGGTATTGGGTTTGGGTATTGGGATTTTCAAAAACTTCCTACAAAATTCCAGTATGCTGGCAAGGTTGAGACCTATTGCTCTGTACCATCTACCATGGCAAAATAAAAATAAAAATAAACAAATGAAAAGATTCAAAGAACAATTAAGTTTAGAACTCTCCATCTTGGAGGTTTAGAAAACACATTCTCATTTTAAAGATTCTACATGGTTCCGAGTAACAAAGAAACCTGTTTAACTTCGTTTAACTCAGACTTTTCCAAAGTACTTCATCCTGAATCCCTTTCCACTCTCCGCCAATTTCTGTTAATATCCGGCAGCACCAGCGTTCTGAAACACTCAAGGACACATTTCCTGATCCACACCTGTGTGCAACAAAACAGATCTCTTGGGATTAGAATAATATGCTGCCATTTATGGAACTGTTTTTGTACTGTTTCCTGAGAGCCTTGGCAGTAGATGGCTTATCAAGTAATGGTATTTTATCTAATACGAACAGGAACACACAACTTTTCTCTTAGAGCAGGTGTGAGGCCAGAAAACCTTACTTACTGGAGGACCCACAAACCTCCCACTGGCAATCCTTTAAAGACATTTGTCATTAAAATGAATCCATACTGTTTGTGTTAAGGGAGAGGTTTGTTGTGTTTTGGGGATGACCCCTAGTGATATCCCTGTTTCTGAGCTATGTCTTAATGTGGCAGCATCTTAATGGGAAATCTCTGAAGCAATTACTCCAGATCATCTGGGCATGTCAGAACTTGTAGGTCTCTTAACAAAGGCTCAAAGGGGTCAACCACTTAGAACTTGGCATTAGGCTGCCTTCTTTCTTCTAAAGCAAAGTAAACATGTGCTGGTAGATGTTAGATGTAATTATAAAATATATCTCTTCACAGAAAATGTTGAACCAGGCATTTGTGAGCTTAAATATGATATTGTGATTTTTGTCAAAGTTTATTTAGCAATTAACTTAATATTTCAAAGGAACAGTTTTCCTTACCATGTTTTTCTTTTGAGTATCAAAAATGTAGAAACAAAATTTATTTTATGCTTTTCAATGTATCCCTATGATGGCTACCCTTCTGCTTTGCAGTGTTGATCTTTTGGGGTTATTTCTGCCCCCATGGATCTTTAATAAACCTTTGCTTTTAATGCTTGGTGTGATGAGAAAGATCTGTGTTAGTTTTGAATAGTGAGGATGTGCTAGTTTCCTGAGTGTTGAAAATAGATGGGAGTAGATGGCTTATCCATTCCAAACTGTTCAATCCATTCTCAACAGCTGGGACATGTTGAGTAACTTGGACCACCATGAAAAGCAGACTCTTTGTCAGATTTTTCTTGTTAAAGTAGCAAATAAGTGCCATTAGACAGGATCTGAGAACAGAAACAACTGCCAGGGTCTCTGTAACTCACTAAATACATGTAAGGAAGTGAGTTACATCTATTCTATTTTTTGGGAACATGGTGGTGCTTCAATGGTTTGAGTTGTGAGAGTTGGTTCAGATGATGTTTTTTGTTATTCCTATTTTAATGGTCCCAGATCCGTGTTACCAAGTTTCTATAGAAGAGTTGATGCCAAACTTTTGTACTCTTTGTAGTACATTTCTGATAGCCAGTCTTAGTTGATAAAGGTGGTTTAGAAAACTACTTTACATTAATGTAT
The DNA here is from genome assembly GCF_024610735.1 of Ursus americanus. Classification (NCBI taxonomy): domain Eukaryota; kingdom Metazoa; phylum Chordata; class Mammalia; order Carnivora; family Ursidae; genus Ursus; species Ursus americanus. Next base: position 50,742,742 of record NC_142138.1, read on the forward strand.
TCACAGTAATTTACATTACATTTACGTTAATGAATTTACATTAAGGAATATAGTTATTTTGTTGAATGTCTTGTGGGATGTCTTTTCAGTACCTAAACTAAAGGCAATTTGCTATTATTTATTATTTTTAAAAGATTTGTTTATTTATTTGAGAGAGAGAGAGAGAGAGCATGAGTAGGGGAAGGGGCAGAGGGAGAAGAAGAGAGAGAGAACCCTCAAGCAGATTCCCCACTGAGCATGGAGCCCGATGCAGGGCTTTATCCCAGAACCCTGAAATCATGACCTGAGCCGAATCAAGAGATGGCCCCTTAACTGACTGAGCCATCCAGGCACCCCCAATTTACTACTATTTTTATCTGTAAAGCAAAATTAGCGTGGTTAAGTGAGTGGCAGTCACATCTTGATAAAAGGCCCAGAGCACAGTGTATGGTCTGTTTTTTATTTGGTGCTATTATTGCTAGTTCTTGACAGATTATATTCTGCTGACTTTGTGTGACCATTTAAGCCATGATTTAGAGATGAATTTTTACATATCTGTTTCTTTGGATGAACAGAGTGATTAGTGTGTAGCCTTATGTTCAATCTGAAAAGTGGGAGATGCTGTGTTCTGTTTTTTGTTAGGTACTGGTCCTGCTTAGCTTTTGGCCCTGCCCTGTGAAGCCATTTGGTTTTGCTCTTTGAGTGGGAGATGGCTTTGTTCTTCCCACGAATTCTCAGCAAATACCTTTTCATCTTGTAGTCCTAGATGTTATAAGCACTCAGCTCTTTCTTTTCCCTGCACCTGGTTCACAGGTGTCACAGATTTGTTAAGAGATTGGAAGTCAAGTATAATTTGGATAATGATGTATAGTATTTTGGGGCATTGTCTACTTACCAAGTATCCATACAATATAGTCTAGAGCTGAACTACCCAGTACAGTAGCTACTAGCTACTAGCTGTGTATGCTTCTGAGCACTTGAAATTTGTTTAGTCCAAACATTTTGAAGATTTGATATAAAAAAGTAAAATATCTTCTTTATAATTATGTTGATTACATGCTGAAATGATAATTTTTCAGATATATTGGAGTAAGAAAATATATTACTCATTAATTTCACTCGTTTCTTTTTACTTTTTTAAATATGATTTTGAAAAAAATTGAAATTACATATTTGGTTCTCTTGTGGATGGCATCACATTTCCATTGGACAGCAATGCTCTTGATTGTGTTTTTGTTACTGTATATTGAAGATTGTTTTATGTAATTTTTGCTTTGAAAAGTCAGTAGTTCCCAGCCACTGGGGTTGTTCAGATATAAGTTGAATGATCTCTAGGTAATGATCATTTATTCATTCATTCAACATCTACAGCATATTAATGTGCCCAGCTGTGCTGGATTCTGGGCATGCAGACATAAAGAACACATTTTCGGTTCCTAAGAAGGCAGTTCTTGTGGCAGTTGTGTTGATGGGACTCAGGTCAGTGCTTGGAAAGGTGCTTTCATGACCTTTGAGATCCTTTCCAATCCATTGCTCTGCAGGTATTTGCATACCTCCTAACCACTTGTTATCCAGAGAACTTACAGAGAATCATGGAATCAAAACGTATGTAGATCATAGCCGTCCCTAATATTTCTTCATCCAATTACTGTCAGCTCTTTTTTATTCTTCAGTGTAGTCTCTATATTTTAAACTCTGTGCCTCTGTTCTTCATTCTTTCTTCATTTCAAACAACCTCATTACCAGAAATGCCTTCTCATTGCTTTGTGTGAATATATTCTTTCATCTCTGGTTTCGTCTCCTCATTGTTCACATTTACAAGGTTGCTTCTTTGTGAGTGATGTCTAGATGCTCAGGTTATAAGCTGTGGTATGTTGGTAAACTGGCTGTGTAAGTAAAAAGCATTTGTTGATTTCTGTGGTGTAAATACACCCACCAATGCTGATTTGGGTTCTCAAAATTCCTGAATATTCAATAATCACTTTTGGGAGCCTATAGGAGACAAGTTCTATGACAATAGTGGATTAAGCCCTTTCTCTTTGTATCTAATTGTGCATGGTGGTTCTTGTTTTCTTAAATTTATTTTTTCTTCTCTTGCTTCTCTGCAAAATAAATGCAAAAATGTAAAAATAAAAAAAAATTCCCAGCTGCTTCATCTATTCAAATACTCGTTCATTTAGTTTTTCATTCAACAAATATGTATTGACTGCCAGCTGCTCCCAAGGTCATAGTTACTGGATTTTTATAATGACTTCATAATAGCTTTATGGTTCAGTTGACTATTATGCTAGATGTCGCATTTAAAAAGAGAGTTGTCAGGATAGATGGAGTTTAGATGGTCAAGCAGGAGGTTGGGTTAACTTTGTATCTGGATGTGTCTAGACAGCTGTTGGAGTAGTAACTTATCTCTGAATGAAGAGCAGCCTTGTGTCTACCTGCTTGAGAGAGTTAATGCAATGCACGGCCAAACTATCATGACAGATAAAGGTAGGAGCTGTGGTTTTCCCAGGCAGCATTGGCAGGTGCATGCTTTTTCCTGTAGTTGAAGTCTGTGGACTTCAGTGGTCCTTTGTGGGGGAGGTAACAATACAACATGCCCTCTTATTCAATTCAGTAACTATTTGGCTCAGTAAGTAGGAATGAGTGAATGAATGAATGCGTGGATAAATGAGTAAAAAGCAAATCCGGAGTTAAGTAAACCGTTGGGAACTATAATTGCAATAAAAACCGTGAGACTTTAAAACTTTTATCCACATCAGTATTGTGATTTAAATTCTAAAAGTCCTGCATGGTCTCTCTGGGTTAAAATAAAAATGTGTCCAATACCACTTGATAAGCTCCTTTACTTAATTTAAGTGTTTATTCAGTATCTATTTTGTGCCTGGCAGTATGTCAGGTACTAGGGTGAGTAAAAAATGTATAGATTCTGCCTTCTTTGAGACTGTTCTAGAGAGAGCAGCAGAGTCAAATAAGCATGCCACAATATGATATCAACTATAGTTAAGTCCAATAAAAAAAAAGTTGGGGACCTGCTCCAGCCAGGGTGGCATTGAGGTTTATCCCCCAAAAAGTTTGATCTGTGAGCTGGGATCTGAAGGGTAGCCTAGTCAAAAGCACATGGGAGAACATGTGGCCAGCAGGAGCAAAGGTCCTGTGGTGAGAGCAGAAGACCCTATCCTAGGGGCTTAGGCAAGTCCTTGTGATGGGCAGATTGTGGGGGAGCGTGATATGAGGAGGCCTACTACAGGCGGGGTCAGATACCACCAGGCCTTGTATTGGTTGGCGATTTGAATTTTCCAATGATAGCAACGGAAGTCAGTGAAAAGTGCCTGAATCAAATTTACCTTTAAAAAAATATCACTTTGGCTGCGGTGAGAAGACTGATCAAGAAGGCAAGGCGTGGATGTGGGAAGGCTTTTTTGCAGGAGTCCCGCTGAGAAGTGGTGGGGGAATAGGGGAGAAGTCAGTGCAGGCAAGAGGCATTGAAGAGGGAAAAGCAACAAAGCATGGTGGCCGACAGGATAAGGGGGATGAGAGCTGGAGGGACATCTGGGTTCCAGGTTGAGCGATTGTGGAAGCCGCATCTTTTACGAGACAGACAGTGCTGGAGGACCGGATTATTGTTTTTGTTTTGGGGTGGGGCAGAGTCTTCTCACACAGTGAGAAGCCTTAAGACACTTAAATGGGAAGGTCATGTATGTGGTTGGCTATACAGTTTTGCAGTTTTAAGGAGTTTGTGCTAGAAAGAGAAGTTGAGGATCTTTGGCAGATCGATGGCAATTTATATGGATGAGATTGTGTAGGGCAGTTCTCAAAATGTGCCCCTTCCTACCAGCAGCATCGATATCCTCTGGAAACCTGGGGATTCTTAGGCCCTGCCCCAGACCTATTGGGCCAGGACCTTGGGTGAGGCCCAGCATTCTGTGTTTAAGGAACCATCCAGATGAGACTGATGCAATCCAGCTGGTCCTGGGCTAGGGCGAGAGCACGGAGTGACAAGAATTTGAGTCTGGGATTGAACTGTGAGCAGCTCTAACTCTGAAGGATTGGGAGGTGAAGGATGGCTTTGCCAAGCAGATAGGGTAGGATCCGTGTTTGGAGAAGTAGAAGAAAAACCCAGGAAGCCAGTGAAGAGAGTATTCAAAGGTGCGAGATAATTGTTGCTGGCAAGTTCAGTAAAATGATGCTTGGGAAATGTTCCTTGGGCTTAGAAGAAGCAGATCCAGAGAAAATAGATTAGTGATTGCCAGGGGCGGGGAGGGAGAGGGAGCAGTTACTGCAAACGGGTACAGAGTTTCTTTTTTGGGGAACACGACTGTTCTGGAATTCGTGGTGATGTGAATTGTGAATATACCAAAAGCCACAGCATTGTGAATATACTGAAAGAAATCACCAAGTTGTACACTTTAAATTTAAAGGCTAAATTGTGGATTTTATCTCCATTAAAAACAAAGCCCCCCCCCCCCCCCCCCGCCAACTTAGCAATGTGGAGGTAATTGGTGACTTTAGTGTGAACTGTTCATGGCATGGATGAGGGTGGAAACAGAGCAGAGGTGGTTAAGATGTGAGAGGAGGGAAAATGGAGGCCAGGAGAGAAGTCATCCCTCAGAGAAGTCTCATTACAAAGGGGAGGTCAAAGGGGAGGGTGGTAGTTCAGGGGAAATACCGAGTCAACAAAGTTGGGGGTGGTTTTTCTTCTTTTGAAGATGGTAGAGACCTGAAAATGTTTAAATTCTGTTGAGAATGACCCAGGGGAGAGATGAGAAGAAAGTGATCATCAGTTGTGTTGAATAACAATACAGTTTCAGAGTCAAGGGATTTCTGTGGTTAAGGGTGTTTTCCTAACATGGATCTCCATTTCTTACAACAAAGCAGGTGAAAAATAATCCTGAAGCAATCCTCTGATTCAAACTTGAACACTGCATGGGGCAGGTATCTTGCTGTCTTCCAGGGCCGACCATTCTATTTTCAGATGGTTTTGACTATATTGGGGGGTTGAGGGAAATTAGCAGGGATGAACTGATTTATAACATGGGAGATAATGTTTCTTTTATAGAATAAAACCTCTCTGCTTCTTAAATGGACTTTAATCTTATTTCAGTCATTTCCTTCATTCTCACTTCCTGAAGGACCCAGGGCCGCCAATTCCTGAGCTTTTGGAGAAGTTTCTAGTGTTAGTTGGGTTGATTCTCTGACTTTTTCACTGGCACCTTAATATCCAGTTTTCTTGGTTTTGTAATTTATTACCACTTATCTGTCTGATTTCCAGTTTTTGGAATTTTATTGTTATTTTCTCCTCTCTTATTCTCCCTGAACTTGTTGGATTCCATTTTTTATTTATTTTTATTCTTTTAAATTATGTTATATTAGTCACTGTACAGTAATCATTAGTTTTTGGATTCCATTTTTAAAAAGCCTTTCAAAATTCTCTTTTTAGTGTGGTTTTGGTAGATACATGTGTCCAATCTGCCACCTCTCCCTTCTCTTTTTTGTTGTTGTTTTTTAAAGATTTTATTTATTTATTTGATACAGAGAGAAAGAGAGAGAGAGAGAGAGAGAGAGCACAAGCAGGGGGAGGGGCAGCAGAGGCAGAGGGAGAAGCAGGCTCCCTGCTCATGCGAGGCTCGATCCCAGGACCCTGGGATCATGACCTGAGCCAAAGGCAGACACTTAACCTACTGAGCCACCTGGGCAACCCTCTCCCTTCTCTTTTTCTCTTTTTTTTCCACCAGAGAATGTAACGCGTTTTTTATCCCTTCACTTTTTTGGTTACTCTCCTTTGACTAAGTAGGAGGTGGATTCCACTAATAAGCCATTTCTCTTGCTCGGTATGGGGGCAGGCTTTGGGAACCTGTTGTCTTCGCGCGGCTGTCATGAGGATTAATTACCCTGAGTAATGGGTATAATCTCCTTTGGTGTGTCATCTCCTTTCCCCCATTCTGAGAATGTGACGTCATTTTATTGCATCCCTTATTAAATTTCAGGCTGTGAACTTCTCCCTGTCTTTCCAGCCTGCTGTGACTGCTTTGTGTCCCGATTCTGTCCCATGGCAGGTTTAACTGGCCCTCCTCTCTCAGGTCTGTAGATTTAACCACCAGGTCACCAGAGCTCTCTTTTCAGGCACTGGGAAAAACTGTGGCTGGGATAGGACAAGAGATGTCATGATCCTCTCACCAAACTTTTCAGACAGTCAGAAAGACTGGGTCTGGACATTTTCTGATGATTTATACATGTACATTTGTTTAGGTGACTCTAGGCATGGGAAAATATACTTCGGAGAGAGTCTCTCTAATTCTTACAATTGTTTTACTCTTTCAAATACAAAGAAGTTTTTTGTGTTTTTTTTCCTTTACTAAAGCAGTCATTTTTAATCAAAGGCCTCTGGAGATAGAGAGTTGCTGAATTTGGATGAGAAGAAAAGTATCTTTGTTTTCACTAATCTTTTAACTGATAAGATTATATTCAATTATAAATGTTGGAAATAAGCTATAGTATTATTAGCAATATGAATGACTGTGAGAACAGAAATTACAGATATTTTTATATCCCATTATTGATTTTGCATGCATCTTATGTATTTCACATATCTTATTATTTATGTTCATTCCTTCTTCAAAATTTAAGTCATTATTAGGTCTACTAGATCTTGTTATATATTAATAAAACAGTAAATAAGTAAATATGATGGTATTATAAGTTTTTTGTATTTTGATTAATTTGAATTAGTATTCTATTATTCATTTATATATATATTTTTTACTTTATGTATTTAAAAACACTATTCTGAGAAAAGGTGTTCACAGGCTTCATCAAATTGCTGGGGTTCATGACACACAAAAGATTCTGAACCCTTGTCCCAAAGAGGCAAGTGCCTACAGAGGAATATGTGATTTTTTATATAAGCTACTATTTTATCTTGGATCCCCAGCTACACCTTTCTCTGGTTTAGTCCATTAAAATTTGCTTTTTAATAAATGCTTTATGTATTTACAAGGTATTTGGAAAAGGGGCTACTTTGGTTTTCAGACCCATGCGATCAGATGACATTAAAAAAAGAACTATTGAAATCAAACTTACGTATCAAGAATAACCCTTCCTATTTACATAGGTTAACTTTGAAGTTTCAGGACTTAAGCGTTTCTGTTAAGTTGCTTTGCTAACTTACTGTTTTTAGATGAGGTTGTCAGGATGCTGAAACCCAGTGATGTTGAAGATCCATCTTAATTCATGGCTTAGCAGCCATAGGTTCAAGTTACTTTGGATGGTTGTGATATAAAAGTCAGTTTTATGTTAATTACATGTTAAAGCCCCTCAAGGTCACTTTCTCCCCATGGAACATCATCATCTAACACCTTCCCCATTGCTGCCCTTGGACTGACTTCGTGTGATGCATTTGACTTTTTTATTGGCAGGTGCCTGACAGCTCTGTTCCTTTGGGTCAGCAACGGGGGCTGGGCAGAGAGACAGAGCCTTGGGGTCAAGTTTCTTGCCTTGGACACCTTGGAACATTGCTAGTGTTAACACTTCAGTGCCAGTTCTTGCTTAACTGACCTGAACTTGATATTTCAGTTTTATGTTGCCTAAAGCAAGTCTGCTTAGTTGCTCTAAAAACTTAAATAAAGTATGAAGTACTCAATTTTCGGTGCAGTAGATTCCCACTCCTTTTGATACAACACTTCATGGTGCATTAGAAGCTCCCATCGATCCTGAGAGGAGATTGTTTGGAAGCGTGACTGCGTTTTCCGTAGTTTTTTTGGGGGGTTTGATGGGAGGGGTGGCATTTAGTCCATGAAAGTAATAGCTGGCTTCTGTTGACCTGCCTACATTGTCCTCCTTACATTTTTATGCTTGTATTTACTGTATTCCTGATGAATGGTTGTTCCTGTGTCAGAATACCTTTAGTGATTGTGAATCTTTTACTTAATCAAACAGTCCAGTTCACTGTTAATAATATCACAAAGAGTCATAATATTTAGTAGGTCTTCCTATATGCTAGGCTCTTATATGAAGGACTTTACATTTATTAAATGCAATCTGGCAACAATCCTATGAATGGTAGATACCATCAGTGACATCGTTTCACAGATGGGAAACCAAGACTCACAGAGGTAAAATAACTTGCTCTCAGAGTTGGAATTTGAACGAAGGCAATCTGACGTCAGAGCTGAGGCTCTTAGATCTGCTTTTCTTATGAATTCTGCCTGTTGGATTAAAGCAACTTCAGAAATGCTTCACTTAACCTGTAAGAGTAGTTAACTAGTAGGATCTGATGTGTTACATTAATTTACCACGTTGACAGCCGTGTAGCCAAACAAGCAGTCTACAGTTGACTTTGGTATTTTATTATTTGAATATTCTGAATGTACATTTTTAGCGTTGTGTGCTTTTTGTGTTTATAGGGATGCTTCCTTTGGAAATTGCACTTACAATCTCACCATCCTCGACTGTTTGCAAGGAATCAGAAAGGTAATAATAATTCTCCTTGGTGTAGTTGGTACAGAAGTTTCAAAGTATGAAAAAGGAATATCGCCAATATCCTTGTTTGTCATTGGAGAGAAGAGAGGGCAGGCAGTTAGCAGAAGGCTTCCCACTTCTTGATGGAATGATTGATCTGTAAAATATAGACGGTGAGGCAAATTGAGGGGTGTCCGGGGGTAACTCTGTAACTCCTTATTGAAGGAGAAGGGGTTTCCCTTTCTCATTTAAATTATTCCTCTTCTGGGGCAGATGCTCACTTCTGTCTGTCTCTCTGCCTGTGACGTTGCTTTGTCACCGGTTCAGCTTTCTTACCAAGCTCGAGCTTGGTGTGGGAGCGATAGGAAGCCACTGCGCACCTCTGTTCGTGTGCAGAGAACATTTCCGTGTTGGTTTCCTACCTGGATATTATTACACGCGAGTGAAGTAGTAAATGGGCCGGATACTGTTATCTCATTGTTATAGCTGAGGAAACCACTCCAGGGAGCTTAAGTCACTCTTAGGGCCACAGGGAGTTACTAGCAGGGCTAATTTGAACTCACATTTCCTTACCAATTTGGAGCTTTCTAATATCCTTTCAGGGTGTCCTATAAATCAATGGTTTGTCAAAGTGTGGGGCTCACTAGAGATACAAATTCTCAGTCCTCCTCCGAGACTGACGAAACAGTAAATTATGGGACCAGGGCCCTGCAGTCTTTGTTTGAACATCCCCTCCGGGTGATTTGATGCGCTTTACAGTTTAGAGGCATAGTTATCTAGTTATTTATATGTATAATAGAGAAGTGAATATAAAATAGTTTTAAGAACTTTTAGAACATGTTCTAGAAGCATTGATTTACTGACAAGTCATGCACACTAGACTGTGAAATTCTTCTTTTTAATTTTTAAAAAGATTTTATTTATTTATTTGAGAGAGAGAGAAAGAGAGAGAGCATGAGCAGGGGAGGGACAGAGGGAGAGGCATACTCCCCACTGAGCGGGGAGCCCAATCCAGAGCTCGATCCCAGGACGCTGGGATCATGACCTGAGCCACCCAGGCACCCTATACTGTGAAATTCTAATGAAGGTTCAAAGTCCATCATTACATCTTGAACATAAAGCCATGACTTATCAGTCAGGAATGTATACATTGCATCGCCCATGGGCAAGGGTCATTATGGACTGTAGATACACTATGGGCATGATTCTTGTTCTAGTTTCTTTTCTCTGATGTAATATGAGACTGATTTTGTTACATTTTGAGTTGAGAAAATTGGTATGATAAGTCTGCGTTTTATGTATGTTTGTTTTTGACTTTGATATTTCATTTAAAAATGAATTTAAACTCTGTAAAAGTTTAAAATAGTTTCAGATATTTTTCTTTCCACTTAAAGACTGTCAAAATATTCTGGCTCACCCCACAGGTAATGTCACCAGCCCAGACTTCTAGTAACACAAGTTAAGAACCCTTATGAAGATATTATTCAATAAGTAATCCACAATTATATCATTTAAAAAGTATGTCTGAGGGGGGAAAAAAGTAATTTATTTATTGTTACTGTTGTTGTTATTATTTTTCCTATTCTGCCATCTGGTACAGGCTCACTCTTTTATAAATTTATGAAGTTCAGGAAGAGTTCACACTGGAATATCCCCGCCTGTTATGGTAACTTGGTAACTGAGTATAGAAATTTATGACATCCTTCCTGTGAGAGAGGAAAGGTGTAGCTTTGTTCATGGAGAGGTCTTCTGTAAATTTCTTGTTTCATCAAGTGCTGGGGTTTATTTTACCCAAACGTAGATGAGATTTTAGACGATCTGACAGATGTTTAACCTGTCGTTAAGCAACGGAGACGCATTACCCCTCTCCACACTTGCGGAACCCCCCCCCCTGGTGTTCTGGGCGGTTGCCGTGGCAACGAGTACCCCACTCCTAAGAGTGTAGAGAGGGTATGGTTGCATTTTTGCCTTTTTATTCTGATTTTGTTGTATCGGCATCATCGTAAGCATAGTTTACACGGGTGTGAACTACACACAGAAACATACACAAACACACACTTTAAATGAAGAGAAAGGAAGGAAGGTTGTAGTCCCAGGTGTATTTTTCTCACTACTTTCGCTGGAATGGTGCATACGGATCCACTAAGTTGCTTTGTATAAAGGTGAGATCATTTACAGAACTTGCCTTGCTTCTAATAGTAGGGGTCGACTAACCCAGTGTTGTCGGGATTTATCATTTGTAAGAATCACCTAGAAGTCGTGTTAAAATGCTGATCCTACTCCAAAGGATCACATTCAATAGCTCTAGGATGGGGTTTAGGAATCTGTATTTTAAATCTAAATTACTGTAAGTGCTTCTGTTGCAGGTGATCCGTGTTCTACATTTTGGAAAACATTGGTCTCTAACATATTTTCACAGATAGATGCACTGGAGCTTGGCTTAATGGTTTCTTCTATTTTTAATGACTTGAATATGTAACTTTTAAAAGTAACAGTGGTTTTGTTTTCTATTATAATCTGTACAGCTTCATGACTTATAAAATAAGACTGTCCTCTTCAAAATATTATATCTGAGCAAGCTGGATAGTTTTTAAAAGTTCTAAGTCATTAGTTATAAAAAGGAGTAATGAATGTTTTCTTTGTGTTGTTAAAAATATCAGCTCTTCCTCTAAATTGTAAGAGCAGTCAAGTACACTTTTACTCTGTCAGTAACTCTTACCATAAAACAAATGCTCTCAAAGAGTCTTAGGAACAAATAAGGGCCTATTAAGTAAAAAGGCGCTTTTTGCTAAGTATCTCATTGATAAAAAGAAAACAAAACCTCCTAAGAATAATTGATTTTTCTTCTTCTATCTGAAAAGTTAATCACTAGTATATATCCTATCATAGTTTGATATGAATTAATTGCATAGTTCCCAATAGGTTTTAACTCTACATTTGCTAGTGTGTTCCATTTTATATGCATAATTAATTTATTACATGCAAAATTAATGTAAATTACGACTCTAGATATATTTTGCGGGACATATTTGCATGCTTTTCTAAGTGTTAAGTCCCACTTGTGAGAAAGTCTCAATGCAAAATTACTATGTTAGAAGATTTCTAGATATGCATTATAAATGAAAGGTTTCAAAATTTTTCCTTCACAAATAGTGAGGATCATTTGTGAGCAGGAATTGTAGGAATGGCTAGAGAACTTACCAGTTTGGTGTGGAAAAACTAATTCAAATTCTGCTTCTAGGGATTACAACATGGATTTTTTGACTTTGAGACATTTGATGTGGATGAATATGAACATTATGAGGTTTGTACATTTAAATTTTTTACAATATATAATTTCTTATTAATTAAAATCCCCTGTCCTCCAACACTCAGGTATTGCAGATTGAGTGGCTGCTAAAATAAAAGCATTCTGGAGTTTTCTATAGGTGTCAGTTTTGTCCTTTCAGCTTTGGTTATTGCCTTTGAACCAGGAATCACCAAAATTTTAGTTTGGGAAGATGTCGTATCTATAATATTCTTTCACCAAACCTCTGTTAACAATTACTTTGCACATTTAGTTTATAAGAAAAAATAATTTCAAAGTATAGTTTGATAGCAAAACTGAGTTACTCTGACTTTAAAAATTCAGGTTCTGTTTAAAACTAAACTGGACTTGTGCCTTGTAATATTTTTGACGGCATAAATTTTATTTTGAAATATGGCTGAATTTACCTAGTTCTACGAGTTGGCTGAATTTTTTCCCCATAACATCACGAAGCTTTCAAATAATGTCTTGCCTGTTCAGTGATGCAGAGTTTAGGCAAGGGCTGTCTCAGCTAGCTTGCGGTATAAGGAGACGCTGAAGAAGCAGTTAGCTTTTCTGGAAGATGGGAAGTCTGTAGAATGTGAGTAGGCCCAACATTCTAGGAAAGTGAGCTCATCTGTTGGGTTCTCTGGAGGACCTGTGCAATGTTATCACTACCCTTAGCAAGAGAGGATAGCCCTCCCACTTTGGGCTGTAGTTCAGGATGTCTGTTTGGATATCCTACTTGCATGTTAAACTTAACGTCTGAAAAGAAACTGACCATCTTTCGCTCACACATGGTCTTTTGCTTCATTCATCTGTATTAATGGCACCACCATCCTGCAGTTCACCCGGGCTCAAGAACAGAAATGTTTCTCTTTCCCTCCCCAATCTAACCAGTATTTGAATTCTTGGGCTGTGTTTCATCTTTCCTGTGTCCTTTCTGTTCTCACTTCTTTCCCTCTGGCTCAGGTGTTGCGCCCTCTCTTGCGGACTATTAGAAGCACTCTCTAATGAGCGCTGGCCCTTTTTCTCCTGTTGGTCTGTCTTTCACCCACGTGACTAAGTGATCTTAGAACAGAACTCTCATCATTTTTGTCCCCAAACTGCATTGCCGGGCAGAAATGGGGATAAACTCCTCTGTCCTGGCATTTTAGCGTGGATGGGTTCCAGGCCACCTTGCTAGCCTTGTCTCCTTTTGCTCACCGTGCGCCCTCTGCATGCCAGCCCTACGGAGCTGCGTGTTCCCTGCTTCCTGAGTGTCCCCATGCCCTGGCTGGCCTTCCTTTTTGCCAGATGCCAATCCCCTTTAATGTTTCCCCTCCTCCACTTCGTGTGGGTCACATCTACACAGATCATTACTCCCTTGAGTATTTTCTCCCCTCAATTTCATGTGTTACAATTTGTACTTTCCATGTTTTCTGTATCTTGGCTTTATTTTTCTTACTGGATTGGAAATTCCTTGTGGATAGGGCATGACTAAGTGGAAAATTTATACTGAGTACTTGGATAGAAAGATTTAACATCGTAAAACTGCTCTATCTCCTCAAATTAATAAGTTTAGTACAATTTATTAAAAATCTTGAGGGTTTTTTTTAACCACAAAAGCGTTGTTATCATGGCATTTTTAGTAGTGGCAAAAGAATCCACCCCCTCAAGCCCCACCCCCATCCCAACTAGAAACTCATAAGGAAGGTTGAATAACCTACAGTATACACACACCATGAATGTTATATGGTGATGTGAAACAGTGAATTTGAGCTATACCACTTATCTTGGAATGATTTCTATAATATATCGTTTAGAAGAAAACATACAGATAAGTGCTCATAATACAATCCTCTCCATTAATAAACAATAATGAGATCCCATTTCACCCATATATGTAGCTCTGTATCATATGAGCAGAGCTGATTTCCTGTGCAGCTAATAAAGCTTCAATTTTAGAGACTCCCTCCCCGCACTTGCATGGGCACCTTTTAAGGTCCTGTACCTAATTTTGTATTCATAATTTTGTGTTCTTTTCTTAAAGTGGACATCCGTTAAAGGAGATATTGGGGTGGGGATTCAGGAGGGGGAAGGAACAAATACCACAATAAAGAGAAAAACTTAGTTGACTTTTTTTTTTTAAGATTTTATTTATTTATTTGACAGAGAGAGATAGCGAGAGAAGGAACACAAGCAGGGGGAGTGTGAGAGGGAGAAGCAGGCTTCCTGCTGAGCAGGAAGCCCGATGCGGGGCTCGATCCCAGGACCCTGGGATCATGACCTGAGCTGAAGGCAGATGCTTAATGACTGAGCCACCCAGGCGCCCCCTTAGTTGACATTTTACTTATTCCTTCATCTTTTTTTTTAAACTTTAATGTTGATGTTGAGAGGTAGTTGGAAAAGCTGTTGAAAAACCTGAAACAGACCATATAGTTTCATTCTTGCAAACCAACCAGCCAACCAACTGGCCAACCAAACGGCCAACCAAAAAAGTCTGTTAAGAATGTGATCATAGCCTTACCTGAATAAACAACAACAATAACAACAACAACTCAGGTAATAATGGGAGCCCGGAGGCAGTTGGTGAACGTTTGAAAAGTTTTCTGTCAGATTACTTACTTTCTGAGAATGATATATCCGTTCTGTCATAAAGCCCGGGAAAAGAAAATCACAAAGAGAAGTACGCTTTTCGGGGAGTGAGCATTTTATAGATGCTACTTAATGAATAAATAAAGGCACTCTCTTCCCAACCATCTGTGGGCCTGATCCTTTCTTGTCGTAATTTCTCTCACTGTTCTCTCACCTGCTTTAGCGAGTTTGGACATTGGGTGAACTTGTGGGATAGCTAGATACACATATTTCATGTGTTCCAACAACGTTGGTATTCCAGTGAAGACATTGTGGTTTTCAAAGTAAGATTTTATCATTGACAGCAAATTAGGAGAATGTAAGTCTTAGATTAGTGTGGAATGTTCAGGATGAAGGTTTTCAAAGGCGCTTCTTGACTGAACTACGTTTAATATATAATTTGGCTCAAGAAAAAGCCTAAATTAATGAGACTGCCTCTCTGTGTGAGATTGAAGGGTAGTTTTATGATAAGAATGCCAAATGTTGTTAGTGACAAGGTCAGCAGAACATGGGAAATACTCATTTTATAAAGTCTAGAGGTAAACCTTTGCTCATTCTACAAAAGGTTATATCCATTTTCCTCCTGTGATTCATGGGTCTAGAGCAGCGTTGTCCAATAGAAATACAATGAGAATTATAGATATTTTAAACATTCTAGTAGCCACATTTAGAAAAAGTAAAACGAAATGATGAAATTCATTTTAATATATTTTACTTAATCCAGTATACCCAAAATATCATTTCAACATGTAATCAATATAAAAATTATTAATGAAGTATTTTACATTTTTATTTTTGAATTAAGCCTTCAAATCTCAGCATGTGCTCTATGGCACATCTCAGTTTGGACCAGTCACTTTTTTTTTTTTTTTTTTTAAGTAGGCACCATACCCAGCATGCAGCCCAATATGGGGTTTGAGCTGAGATTAATAATGAGATGCTTAACCGACTGAGCCACCAGGAACCCCTGGACTAGTCACATTTCAAGCACTCAGTAGCTGCATGTAGCTAGAGGCACATTCTGCAGGGACAGGCTTGGCCGTGAACTACCGGGGTCCCTCAGAATGACGTGAAGCCTGGGACAAGCGGAACAGGTTATGAGGCCTTGCTTCAGTTGATCTAATTATTCACATAAGAGTTAAAGCCCTGTCATATTTAGAAGGCTTGGGGTAAGCTATCTCAGGCTCTTGCTTAATTCTCATGGGACTTGCAAAATGGCCCATTAATTGATGAACAGACGTATTTTCCAAAATGTGGTCTTTCAGGCCCTTTACCAAGCTGTTGAACTGTGCATTCTTCACACTGGTGCAGATCAAACCGCTGTAACGCTGGCAGCTATGCCATGAAGGTCCCATGAAGTGACTGCAGGAAGGCGGTCCCAAAACTTCTCCTACGAATCAGTGTCCAACATTCATACTTTCTAGCAGGTTTCTCAAGGTACTTTCAAAGAACTAAGAGAGCAGCCACTCCTTTGAAATGTACCATTCATGGGTTCCTTTGAAAAGTGGAAATAAACCTTTTGCCCTCGGGAACAGCAGTGAACATGAAAGAGCTCGAGTATTCAAATTATGTTCCTGTGGGTATGTGAGGAGCCGTACCCTCACATACCTCTGTGTGGTCACTGCTCATGTAGGATAATATCCTGCTTGTGAGACCCGGAAGTAGCAGCCATACACAGAGTCCGCCTTCAGTCAGCCTTTTTAAAATTCTTTTTTGGAGAACCATCCTTACCAAATAAGGCCTTGACGAAAATTAATGGTGCTGCTCGTGAGCATTATTTTAAGTCATTATTCCTCAAAGAGAACTTGAGGTTGTGTCTTTCATTTGTTATTTGGATGTCTCTGAGGGGCTTTCTATGGTTAACTGGAAGGCTGCCATTTTGGATAATGTCTCTTTGTTGGCCACACATAGATAAACTCCCAGAGCAGCATCCTGTCCCCGGGAGAAGGGAGGAAGAGAGAAAGGCAAAGAAACAAGCTTCAGGGGCAGCATGTGGAGATGCCTCATCACCGTGGCTGGCATTTATTACCCATCCAGGATTCGGCCCGTGTAATTGCTAGGAGTTGCGTTAAGTACTTTTTTGGGGATTAGATGGAGCTTGAAGTTTACATAAAGCCTACTTCAAAAATGAAGAAATTACTTTGACTTCATTCTTGGGATTATTTTACATCTTTCATTATCTTTTTTTTTTGCCCTCACAAATCATTCCTTTTTTGAGGAAAAAAAAAGTGCTTTCGGTGAAGTAGCATTGTCAGTGTGAGGATAGTTCCCGAGTTATTGACCTGACACTTTGTTTTCACAGCTGCCAACCCGGGGCCACTTTACCAGTGGTTACTTGATGGGTGCGGTTAGAGTCGCCCCTGACTACGGCAGGCCTGGTGACGGACCGACGGGTTACTGCCCGCTTGAGCGAGGAGTCACAGTGCAGGGCCTTCTTTTGTTTCTCTCATCAAGGCGCACGTGGAAAAGGATAATATTTGCTCAGCGCCCTGTGATTATAGCTCACAGCTGTTGAGGACTGGCCTGGGGCCTCTGGCTGCTCTGGTCCCTGCCCAGGCAACTCCATTCTGTTTCACTGGGTGGGAAGCTTTGTCCAACAGAAATAATGGTGTACAGATAAACTTTTGTTATGTGAGGGTCAAGAAGCTGCATTACACTGTTTATGGCCTCAAGTTGATGACTTTTCAGTTTGTTTATTGAACAGATGTTTATTAAGTACCTCCTGTTTTCTCAGCATATTTGCTAGGTTCAATACCCGCCCCCCCCCCCCCCCCCCGAGGCTCCCTGCAATTTCATCTCTTCATGTGTGGGGTTGGAGCCTTCGTTCTTATCATCTACTCTCTTAGAATCCATATTTTCTTGCGGATGTTATCATGTCTGACCTTTGTCACAAGCCCCGTCTTTGTGCTTATCAGATTAGTTGTCTATGCAGAATTTCTCCATCCATGGCAGGCTGAATGTGGAAAATTTTGCTCCTGAGATAGTCTAGCAATTTATAAGTCATTATTATTGACTGTCTTCACCTACAGGGTATTCTTTTGGGAAAAGAGCATTGCTATTCTAGAAGGCTATTTCACATTATCTTAGCCACATTACAATGGCGCACAGGTGGGAACGGCTTACAAGGAAGTGTTGGTCAATTCTGGATGTCTGGGAGTGGGTCTTGACTCTTGGGCCTCTTCCATATTACTATCAGAAAATTAGAAATTGAGTCCGATTATATCAGTCTCCCACATTAAGTCCTCCATGGGCTAAACACTGACCAAAAGTGTGGAGGAAATGCAAACTCCTTAATATGGCCCCAAAGGCCCTCTTGACATGGGTTTTCCTTTCCCTCCACTCTTAATCCTTTTCCCTTCCCTTCTCAGACCCAAATCCACGTAGCTTCCCGGACAGCAGCACTTCTTCATGCTTTTGTGCCTTCCAACATGCTCTCGATCCCCCTCCTGCCTGTGATCCCTTCTTTCCTGCCCACCATATTTACGTAGATGTTTCTAAGTCATTCTCTGCTCTGTGGGAGCTCTTCTCACACAATGTTGCTTGATACTCCGTTTATACATCTGTGTCTTCCCTGCACTCTGCCTCCTTGAGCTCAGGAACCGTGTCTTAACTCCTCTTAGTATGAGTAAGTAACCCAGTAGAGTAGTATACTCGTAATGGGCTCCCATTAAATGTTTATAGAATGAAAGAATAAATAAATGATTGAATGAATACTAAAAACAGGAGTAAAGCACCTTCCAGGATATTTGATATAATCTGTTAACGATAACTACTTTTCAATGGATAGTGCATTCTGATTTTGTAGTAACACTCCTGGGGAAAGAGGTACTGACTGTGGTAGACAACATCTTTAAATGATGTTTCTTTCTTTCATTACCGGCCAATCTATGCTTCAGGAGTGAGTGTTGTTTTTGTTTTTAAGTTTTAAAAAAAAAGATTTTATTTATTTATTTGAGAGAGAGAGAGAGCATGAGCAGGGGGAGTGGCAGTGGGAGGGGGAGAAACAGGCTCCCTGCTGAGCAGGGAGCCCAATGTGGGACTCAATCCCAGGATCCTGAGATCATGACCTGAGCTAAAGGCAGGTGCTTAACCAACTGAGCCACTCAGGCGCCCAAGAGTGAGTTGTTTTTTTTTTTAAACCAGTGATGTGCAACACAGATTGCTAGGTATTACAATCTTCAACCAGGCTGTCATCAATTAAGTTTAATATATGAGCAGAGACTATCTCCAGGTTGGCTATGTCATCCTTCATTGCAATTAATAAGTAAATTGTCAAGCTAACTGGGTGGTCTGGACTCCCAAGGATGGCCTTCTGTTAGTACCTTGAGCACGAAGGTTAGGTCTCCCATTGCTCAATGTGCCAGCCCAGGTCAATTATAGGACTTACTGATGTTGAACAACCGAGGTGTGATGTTTCAAGACTTTGCTTTGGATTAGAGTTTGTCTACCAAACTAGAATGTAATCTGGGTGTTGTTTGCTTGGTCTGCCCTCTTGTTCACGGATTACGGAACTGGAAATGTGGGAATTTCCGCCCTTGTTATTGTGAATTCCTGCTGTAGAGCTGGAGTGAAGCAAGCTGCAGAGTGCAGGTAGGTGAGCACATCCTCACCACCTGGAGGAACTGTGGAGGTATGCCTCCCACAGGAATTTGACTACTCAAAGAACTGTTAGAAGCATTTCCCTGGAGTTATCCTGTAGTACTGATTATACCATTTAAAGGCTACAAGTTCAAGGAAGCAGAGCTCCTTCCCGGACGCTGCAGCTACTAATGTGGAGGGACCCAGTGTTGCCACATCTACTAATCCAGTATTCCCGTTGCTGGTTCAAAAATCGTGTTGGTTACCTCTATAAAATGGTTTGAGGTCTACCTTGTCCTAAGAAGTTCCCATGGTTTTTTCTTCCTCTTTAATTGCTGTTCAGTTTCTGTCCCTTCTTTTACCTCCAAGCTTTTTAAGAGAGCAGTCTTGACTCTCTTATTAGTCAGTCGGTTGGTTATGGTCTGTCCTTTACCTTTGTAAGGCTCATGAAACTGTCCTTGCTCATTGAAAAGTCAGCAAACCAGATGGTTGTGTTTGGTCTCCCTCCTACTTGATTTGTCCTGTGGCCACTCTCTAATTCTGGACGCTCCCTTTCCTTCCCTAACTTCTAAGGTTCCATCTCTTGCTTTTCTCTTCCTTGCATCTTTGGCCATCTTTCTCAGTCTCCTTTGCAAGCACTTTCTCTTCCTTTGCCCACCTGAAACGCTGCCCTTCTTTAGGGCTCTGGTTTGTGGTTGAACACACTTTCTCCGAGTGAGGGCACCTGCCTCCAAGTTTTAACAATCGTCTATGTGCTTGTGGCCTCAAATTGCCGTGTCTTGCGCAGTGGCACCTGCAAACGTGCCCTGGCCTCCTGGGGCCTACATCAGCAGACACGTCACTGGTCTGAGCTGCTGGAGCAGCCGCCTAAGTGTTTTCTACCACTCATGTCTCCCCACCCCAGCTGGAGTGAGCACAGGTGAAACAAGCACCCACATGGGGCCCTCCTCTTTCCCTCCACCACACTGTCTCTCTCCAAAGCAAATCTAAATTAATAATCTAGAGCTTAATTATCTAAAGCCAGATGGCATGGCATTTTAATTTAAACCAAATAACTCAAATATTTGCTTTGCTTTGAGAACATAAAGTGCCAATTACTGCAGCATGTTTGTCTTTATGTGATACAACTATACCTTTGACACTATTTTATTGTTTTAGAAATTAGGGAAATATGAGGAAGGTACTTTTTAATGAATAAAAGAAGACTTGGTAGTTCTTTTTGATTTTTCAAATAGTCTTGTGCCATTGTTAAATCTCTTATATACCTCTATTATAGCTCTTTTCAAAGTGTAATGCAACTTTTTTTTTTAATTGGTGTCTTAGTCTGAGCTTCTATAACAAAAATACCATAGACTGGGTGGTTTAAACAACAAACAATTATTTCTCACAGTGCTGGAGGCTGTGGCCGTATTCTTCCTGTGTCTTCACATGGTAGAAGGGCAAGGGCAACGATTATCCCATTCATGAAGGCTCCATCCTTATGACCTCACTGCCACCCAAAGACCCCACCTCCAAATAGGATCATACTGGGGATTAGGTTTTGACATATGAATTTTGAGGGGACACGAACGTTCAGTCTATAGCAGTGGGTACAAGGTAGAGCTAATCACACCCACCGCATAGGGTTGCTGTAGCATGAAATGAGTTGCATGTAACCGAGTAGTGCCTAGCACCCAGTGCTTTATATGTATTTGCACCTATTATTATTACTGTTCTTCATCACTTCCACTTGCTTTCAGGCTCCTTAGGAGCACAGAGAAAGTACTTTTTATTATTTTATGTGTGACACCAAGTTATAGTCCTTGACATATAATAAAGACTCAGCAAATGTTTTAAGGAATGTTGGATTGTGTTTAAACACTGTCCATGTTGTCTTAGAAAACATATCTGTTGATAAAGGGAATCAATGCTGTAATTGTTGACCTCAAGGTCTATCTTTCCTGTTTTACTGTCTGTTCATTACAATTGTAAAAGGCCAAACGATTTTCAGTGTTGGGACTGAAAATGTATTTGCGACCATTACGACAGAGGCATGCCTTACCGGCGTAGATGTATTTCTTAGAAGTTGTAAAAATTTATGTTTTCAAGTCAAATTATGTTTTCTTTTTATTTTTTCAGTTTTAATACTGTCTACTTTATAAGCCACCTTGATTTCTGTTTCTTTTTCTTTTTTTCAAATTATATTTTAAATGCACCAGCAGAGTTAGCTATTTCAAAGAAATCTGGTTGTAGACTGAATCTTTTGTAGACTGAAGAATCCTATAGTAAAGTGAGTATTAACACTTAAGTATATCAGTTACAGGAATTCAAATTGTTAATTTTATTTTCTTATAGTGAAGAGCAGGTGCAGTTTCCTACGTAGTACTTGGTAGGCAGTAGTAGGCTTTGGAACGTAAGAGGTAAAACCATCCTCTTGCCTCATCCTTGCTGAGATGTTTGTCAGATGTGGTAGGGCTGGAAAGTACCTTCAGTTCCTGTCTGATCGAGATTTCTTTGAAGTGTGTGTGTATATTTAATTAGAAAACCAATTTGTGTCATCTTAAATATTTTATTATTGATAAATATTGATATTTATATAATTCACTGTGAAAGGAGGCACAAATATTAATATGGGAAGCTTACTGAAGTAAGCTTATGTTATATTAGTCAGTTGAAAGCTGTAACTTTCTTTTTTTTTTTTTTTTTAAAGATTTTATTTATTTATTTGACAGAGATAGAAACAGCCAGTGAGAGAGGGAACACAAGCAGGGGGAGTGGGAGAGGAAGAAGCAGGCTCATAGCGGAAGAGCCTGATGTGGGGCTCGATCCCGTAACGCTGGGACCACGCCCTGAGCCAAAGGCAGACGCTTAACCGCTGTGCCACCCAGGCGCCCCGAAAGCTGTAACTTTCTTATTAATTTTTTTTCAGATTTGGATCTAAGACCCAAATCTCATTGTTTACTCCATCCACCTTATCCAAGCTACTGAATATAGTCCAATATTATCTAATGTTTATCTTTTTGGGTAGGCAGATTTGCAAACATATTCTTTTGGTTGTGAATGTATCTTAGTGAGTCCACTGTCTCTCTCCATATGATTGATTATAAAAGGTTACTGTTTAACCAAGTGGATGTCTATAATCCAAATAAACAGAGGTAGCACAATATATTTATCTAGGTTTACTTAGTGGTCAAGGATACAGAAGTAGTGAACATAGAAATCTATTTTCTTTTACTGTTCATACAGAATTGCCTTTAGCCTTTTGATGATTACAGCATACCTTTATTTTTGAAAATTTAAATAATGTTTTAAGCTTATTAATTATTTAAGAGGGATATTGGAGCATTAGAGATTCTTTGTTCAAATTGTTATGAGTAGATAGTTATGCCTGAGATACAATTTGGCATATGTAATCATAACACTCAGTAGCTCTAAGATTTTATTTCTGGTATTATGGGGATATTGTATTTATTATAGTTAGATTAATGCAGTTCAGACATTTATAAGGTGTCATGTAAGGTTTCATTTATAACTTTTTATAGCTGGAAAGAAACATCTCATTTTAAACATAGAAATTGTACAGCTAGGTTTTGATTTTCATGAAAACTGTAAATGATGATAGTAGTGTAAGTCATTAAAGTAGAGGCTCCATTTCCTTGATGGTATTACTCCAATTAATCTAACAAATACCTAAAAGCTCTTACAGTAGAATGAAAACTGTATTTGATACATATTCCTACCATTGAGGGTATGTGCCATGTGGTGGTGGAAGAGAAAGCCTTTTTAATGAATAGTCTTGACCTGGTAAAGAGAACTGCTTTCCTTCCCAGCCTGGGGAGGTGTCTGTGCAGTGCTAGAGGGCCTCTGGGGTGGAGATGGGGACTAGAAGTTGGGCCTGGTGGTGGGGTGGGGGTGGGCTTGTGGGTGGGCTAAAGAATGCTTATGAGAAGAAGTGATACATATATTTTATGATGCATTGCACAGATGTGTCTCAATTCCTGCAAATCTTGGGTACCTTCAGCCCTGCCCCAGTGTTCCATGGGCTTAGAGGCCCATCGGGAAGGGAAGGGAAGGAAGTGGAGGAGATAATCGAGCAGTGGGAGGATGCTGGGCCCCTTCCCTGGTCTTCAAGCCTTTTCTGAGGATCCTTTAGAGAGTGTAGACCAGAGGTTGACAACTGGTGATCAAAGGTGGCCCACAGGTGTGTTTCATTTGGCTTCATTTTATTTTAAAAACTTAATTTAAAATAGTCAACATCAAATACATAGAGATTCACATGAAAACCCATTCAGCCGGTCAGCCACATTCAGTTAGCCTTTCCTGCAGGGCGACTCTTTAGCCAGAGCTGAGGAGCCACCTGCCTTTATTTATGTCTCTCACCTGGCCTGTGTAGCTGTTTGCATTTGCAAACCCTGCGGGAGACCTTGGCTGACTTCTTTTGTGGTGTACCTCCAAGGTTTGATGATCCTGTGTTCCTCGCTCCTGCCTCCTTCCGTTTCCCAGTTGAAAGTCAGCATTGACAACAGTAGCAACCTATAAAAACAGAAAAAAAAAAAAAAAGAAAAGAAAGTATGTTCATTATGACCCTGATATTTTAGATTTTTTTCATATGTTTACCATGTTCATGGAAAGTGCTTATATTTCCTTTTATCTTCTTTTCCTTTACTTATTGTGGAGACAAGCAATGTTTGTTTTCATTTCATTTCATTGCAGAGTAGCCAGGAGACAGAATTATTTTAAGCAAAGTACCTCCACTTTAAGTAAAGTTTTTAAAACTTTTCAAACTGTCTAGATAACAAAACTTTTTCTGAACCGGATTGAAATATCATTTTGAGAATCGGATGCATGTTTTTATTTTAAGCTGTATTATTACTTTGTCTTCATGTATGTCTAATAGTACTAGCAGAGCGAAAAGCAGTTTTATTTGTAAGGGTTTCCTAAATTGTATAAGAATTATAAAATATTTTTCTTCTCTTTTTTCACAAAATTCTACCAGCGAGTTGAAAATGGTGACTTCAACTGGATTGTTCCAGGAAAATTTTTAGCATTTAGTGGACCACATCCAAAAAGCAAAGTTGAAAATGGTAGGTTTTTCTTTACTTTACCATCCAACAATTTATTTCAGTTCATCTTTAATTTCTTAATTTCCTCAGATAATCCTTTCTTTTGGTAATAGTCTCCAAAGAATATTTATTTATTAAAAAATTGAACAGTAGTAATTAGTATGTTAAATATTATAGTTTAGTAGGTGGAGCTATAATCCTGTTTTAAAACTAGAAAATTTTGGGGGCGCCTGGGTGGCTCAGTTGGTTAAGTGTCTGCCTTCAGCTCAGGTTGTGATCCCAGGGTCCTGGGATGGAGCCCCACATCGGGCTCCCTGCTTCTCCTTCTGCATCTGCCTCGCTTTCTCTCTGTCTCTCATGAATTAAAAAAAAAAAAAATCTAAAAAAAAAAAATTGAAAATTTTTAAATTGTCATAAATAGGCACTTTACCTGACCCAGTTATCAAAGAAGAATCTGAGAAGCAAGCTGGTCAAGCTAGTAAGCAGATTGTTGAATTCTGTCAGTGGTTCTGGGATTTATTCGGTGGTGGAGTGCTGCATCAGGGTATTCTTTGGTGGACAGCAACAGTGATGATGTCAATAGGTTCATTTATTGAGTACTTGCTATACACTAGTTACCGTCTAAGCACCACATTATCTCATTTAATACACACTCCTATGAGATATAGGTACATTTATCACCATTTTGGAGAGGAAGAAACTGAGGCTTATGAGTAGGGAATTTGCCCAGAGTCATAGGGGGAACTGGACTCCATCCCAGAGCTGGGCTCCTAAACATTGCCACCACACTGATCTATTTAGTTCCATTGTGACAACGAGAACACCTGTCTAGCTGACAGTAATTAAATTACTCGTTTGCACTATGTGTATGGCCAGGGGCATACATATTCAGGAAAACAAAAAAAGCAAAACAAAGAAGCAGCCTCTTGAATGAAACAGACTCAGCTCTGTGAGTTTTCCCATTTATATTTATTTTCTATTTATTTATTTTCATCTGCCAACATTCCTAGAAGATAAGTAATGATAGGCACCAAAGGTTTAAGAATAATTTATGGGAGGAGTACATAAAATTAGAAAATTTCACCTATGAACATAATAGCTCCTTTTTTTTTTTTTTTTGCTCTTTATCTGGTCATAGACCTGGAACATCAGTCTTTTGAGGGAACATAATCTGAAACCCTGAGTTTTGATTTATTCTTTTATCACCATTGTCTTCCTAAGTATTAATTCTAAGATCCACTTTCCTTGTCTGTTGTGAATCGTGCATTCAGATGTGCTGATGTGTTTGAGCTTCCGGAGATGCTTCTGAGTTCATACCCACCACATACCTTCCAGGGAACTCTGTTTGAATCATGGTTTCCCTGTGATGGGTAATGTGAGTCTAGGGAGTTAAGCTACCAAATAGGAGTCTTCTATACTGAAGCCAGAATTACATCTTCTCATTCCTGAATTTGCTAATGAATCTATTTTGTTCCAGACACTGATCAACCTCTATCATGTTGGGTTCTCATGTCCCCAGGAGGGACATGTTCAGTGTCTAAGGAAACTGCTTTCTTGGCAGTTGGTCTTTTAAGACAGAATTGATTCAGTTTACCTTTGGCCTTCTGTGCAAAATGATCTGACTCAGACCCAGAAAATCTTAGAAGGCATGTGGCTTCAGTGGAGGCTTTGTTGGTGGGTGCCCGTTTGATGAAGTTGTAAGAATTTTGCTATATAGGATTCCTGTGTTTTATGACATTTTCTTCAAGAGAAGATGAGAGGTGTAATTTACAGAATCATTTAAAATATTTTTAGAGAGATAATACATGCTTATATTAAAAAATAAAATGCTGATGAATTAATAAAAAGCACATAAAAATGACCTATAATTATTCTACCCAAGTTTTCTAGGGCTAGGAGTTGGTGGTGGGATTATGGGAATTTTAAATTTCTTTTCATCTGCTTCTCTTTATTTGTGTGCGCACATTCTTTCCCTCTTCCAGTGAACACACACACACACACACACACACACAAACCTTTCTTCCTTTATAGCATAGCATCATGAGCACTGTCTTTTAAAAAAATGTATGTATGTATATATTTATTTATTTTAGAGAGGGAGTGAGAAAGGGTGAAGGAGGGAGAGGGGCAGAGGGAGAGGGGGAGAGAGAATCTCAAGCAGACTTCCCACTGAGCGCAGAGCCCCACACAGGGCTCGATCTCATGACCCTGAGATCATGACCTGAGCCAAAATGAAAAGTGGGCCGCGTAACTGACTAAGCCACCCAGGCGCCCCATGATTACTGTCTTATATCAGCTTTTTTCACTTAACATATCACAGCCTTCTTTCCATGGTAGTGAATGTCGATTTGTTATTATACTTTTCCATGACTGCATTGTATATTATTCAGCGATGTGCCATAATGCTGTTACTTTTTGAATGATATCTACATTGTTTACAGTTTCTCACTGTTCATGGTTGGCAAATGTTCATACATTTCTTTGTAGTTCTCCTTTCCCCTTTAAATTCTTAAGTAGGATACAAGGCTAAGAATATTTTGTGTGACAATTCTTTTTTTTTTTTTTAATCGAAGAGCAGTTGACCTACAATATTGTATTAGTTTCAGATATACAAGATAGTGATTGGGTATTTCTCTACATTAGGACCTGGTCCCCACATTCAGTCTAGTTGCCATCTGTCAGCATGCACAGTTGTTACATTATTATGGACTGTATTCCCTATGCTGTATATTACATCCCTGTGTCTTGTTTATTTTATAACGGGAAGCTTATACCTTCTTCGTTGTCGAAAATCTTTAAAAATTCCTTTTGGTTGCATATTATAATGTTGGGAAATAATTTAGCTACATTTGCTTATATTCCAGGAATGGGGCTCACAATCCTTTTGTGTATGTGTCATCTCTTTAAGAATCAGAACCACCCTCTAGGGGGGGTAGTAGTTATTTTAGGGAAGAGAAGATAGAGGCTCAGAGGAGCTACCTCACTTGCCCAGATTTACAAGCCAGAAAGTGGCAGTGTGTAGATTCAAATGCAGGTCTCTTTGATTCCAAATTCTGTGTTCTTTTTCATCTTACTACAGAGGAAGTACACGTTCACTATGGAAAATTTAAGCAATACAGAGAAAAAGTCACCTGTAATTATATAATCTAGAAATAAACACTTAAGATACTGCTCTATATGTATCTCTCCCCCCCATGCATCTATTGTGCCCTCTTACATTGAGAAAAAGAAGGTCTGAAAGCGCTGTTTACCTAGTATTTGTTTTTTATGATATCTAGGACAATTTCATTTAAGGCAGCTATTAGTAAATATTGACATTTTCCTGGACTCCCCATTTTAAGATCGGATAGTCACTAGAAGCTTCATCAGATTTTTTGTAAAAGGACTTTAACTTTGTAAGTCTTTTTTGAGCTTAAGAAAATAATTGCGTGATGTAATTAATAAACTTGATCCAATTACAGTGAAATCTAGGTGCTTGCTTTTTTTTTTTTTTAATTGAGAAACTGTTCCCGAGGAGGCTGAAAATCATGTTAGGGGTTTGTTAA
Organism: Ursus americanus; assembly: GCF_024610735.1. Taxonomy (NCBI): domain Eukaryota; kingdom Metazoa; phylum Chordata; class Mammalia; order Carnivora; family Ursidae; genus Ursus; species Ursus americanus. The sequence goes on from NC_142138.1 coordinate 50,770,242, forward strand.
TAGAAAAGGTAGATTTTACAGAAATTAACACTCAAATAGCTGTTGCTAGGATGTAGCCAAAGACGCCCTAAAATCCTGGGATCTGGGCAGAATGCATTTTAAGAGTCTTATGTGTGTGTTGTGTCAACACAGAGCAAGTAGAGTTTGTTACAATCATCTTGGTTCACATTGTTATGATGGTGGGGACGAGAAGACCCCTGCCTTTTTTTTTTGGTTAAATAAATTTGCATTGCTACATGAATAATAAAGCAGTAGAATGAAACATATTTTAGATTTCCAGTTTTCCCCCAAATCCCCCAAACTCTCAGGTGGCAACGTCTTTCTCCTCTCTTAAAAGAAAGAAAGAAGAAAGAAAGAAAGAAAGAAAGAAAGAAAGAAAGAAAGAAAGAAAGAAAAGAAAGAAAGAAAGAAAAAGAAAAGAAAGCAAGCACAGAGAAAGACAGCCTGAGGCAGGGAGTGGCAACAATTTGAGTGGCTCGGGCAGTGGAACCCGACTCCGCCCCTTACTGGTTGTGTGAACTTCCCAGACAGAGCTCTACAACTTCTCTGAGCCTCAGTTTCCTTCGATGTCAAACCGGGGAAATAGGACGCACGATGCAGGCATCTCGCGGCGATTGGAGATACTAGACGAAGTGTCTTGCATAGTGTCAGGCACATGATAGCAGATATTCTGATTACATTTTTCTCATTAATGAGCCTAAATAAACATTTTATTGCTTACTACATTTATCTGCCCATTTTGAAGTTTAAACTTAAAAAAAAAAGATTTTATTTATTTGAGAGAGAGAGAAAGAGCGAGCTAGCACAAAAGGGGGGGCAGAAATTGACTCCCCACTGAGCAGGGAGCCGACGTGGGGCTCCATCCCAGGACCCTGGGATCCTGACCTGAGCCAAAGGCAGATGCTTAGCCGAGGGAGCCACCGAGGCGCCCCAGATTTATACTTTAATAATGACTTGGTGGACTAGTCGTTTGACTGCTGTTCTTCAGGGTTCTAACTTTAAATGAGGGGCTGGGAAGAGAGGAATTTTAAATCTCTCCGCTCTGAAAATTGTCTTTGTGTCTGGTCGGCTCTTGGGCTCTGTGCTTTACTGATGCCAGGGCGCCGTCTAGTGGCCAAATGGAAAAAGGGACTGATGAATACCCTCTCCGCTCTGCAGGAGGCTAAAACCAGTCCCAAATGCATTGATAACACCCACAAACAGTAATTCAGAGGTCATAGGATATTTTCACTGTCGTGGGTTATAACTCACTTGAAACAGTTTTGAGGATTTTAAAGAAACCTGATCACCGACTCTAGGAAGTGTAGCCCCTACTGTTCATATAGCGTTCCTTTATTTGGAGACCTAAGAGTCAAGTTGGATCTTACTTGAAATCAGCCCCAAAACAGTTCCTGGAATCTGACTGCCAGGGTTCAAATGCTGCCCCTATCTCTTACTAGCTGTGTGTGCCTGGGCTAGTTTACTTTTCTAAGCAGCAATAACTGGGTAATTGCAAGGTTTAATGAGATGATCCATATAAAGCACTTCGTTTAGTGCCTGGCACATAGTAAGTGGTTAGTAAACGTGAGTTATGATTATTATCATTATTGGTATTATTTCAATGTCCTATTGCCATATTTGGATAACTGTCCAGTTTTTTTAACCCAGATATACACATAGCTTCTCTTAATAGTTGTTTTAGGTATATTACCTATAATGCCATTTACTCCTGAGAGAAATTAATATATAAGAAGAAACTTCTTCCTCCTCTTCTTCTTGGTGGAGGAGGGGAGGGGACAGACACCAAACCAACCATTAGTACATCTGGTAACAGGTGCTGTCACAGAGGTGCCAAGTGTGCTAGAAACCCAGGGTCAGGAGTGCTCATCAGCCTGCCACACCAGGGGAAGACTTCCCATGGGTTTCTGAGTCCTCTCCTTCCCATTCTTACCTGATAGAAAAGCTCATTTCTTATGCCAACTGATGTGGCTTGAAGTGGGTCTGTAAGCCACGAGCCAAGAAAGAATTCTTGAGATGTTTTCAGCGCAAGGAGGTATTTTTATTACAGCATAGGGACAGGACCCGTGGGCAGAAAGATCTGCCCCGGCATAGGGATGGTGTGGAGCAATTGATTAGATATTTTGGAATCGTGGGAGGTAAAGACAAAGGAAGTTTCCAAGAGGATTTTCATATGCTAAAGACTCACAGGATGCCCAAGGCCTAGCAGTTGTCAAACTCAGGGTTTTTCCCTCTAGCAAAGCACTGAATTGGGAGTTCCTAGAGGAATGGCTTACTCTGCCTGTCTCAAGTATTTGTCCGTGGGCTGTAGGTTATAAGGAAGCTTAATCTACATTTCCTTCTTGCCTTTGTTCCCCACATCACCAATCACAGCTCTTTTCTCCTTCAGGTTGTAAATCTATTGCTGGAAAATAATTTGAGCTAAGTAGGAAAACAGATTTTTTTTTTCCGAAGTAGAAAATGCATCCATTTTCTCTAAACATGTGTGTGTAAGTTACTGTTTCTACGCAGAAGATTGAAAATAAGCTGTGTATTACCTGTTTGCCCAGAAGCAGCATGGCCTGTGAAAATCTTGTATCTGGGCCGTGGAGTAGTCTGATCTGCCTTCCAGTTCTGCCTCCATCCAATGTGTGACTTTGGCCAAATATACCAGTTAGGACTCTTGATTGCAGGCAGCAGGACCAACTCTGGTAAATTAAACCAAAAAGGCATTGATTGGAATGATGCTGGGGATCTCACAGCCTCCAAGGGAAGGCTGGAGAATGAGGCCTAGAAAATGAACAGGATCCAAGGGAGAGAATGTCTCAGCAGAGTCCAGGCAGGGAAATGGAAACTACACCATTTCAAACAGAGGGAATTTAACACAAGGGATTTGTTAGAGAGAAGGCCAAAAGGAGAAGGGTAACACTGAAGAAACCAGAATATTAAGAGGAAAGAGCTCCTGCCTTTAGAGAGGTAGAAAGTGAGGTCACCAGAATCTGGGGGCTTGGAAGGGGAGCCAGGCTGGTATTGGGAGCCCTGAAGGGAATGCCACCAAGCTGGTGTGTGCATTTGGGGCCTGAGGAGCGGAGATCAGGCAGCTGGCGACTGGTACCGGGAGTACCATGCTGAACTGGGAGCTCTGGCTGCTCCTGTCTTCTGCGGCTGAAACCTTGCTGGCCCCCAGACAGAAGCCCCTTCTCCTTCCTCTGGCTTCGTCATTCCAGTCCTGCTTCATGCCTCCTATATTTTGAACTGACAGCGGGCCAGCTGCAAATGCTCTCTGCAGACCCCAGCCCTAGCATGGGAAGGTTGACTTGCTGCTGAGGGAAAATAGAAAATGACCAGCACATGCAGAGTCCCAGGAAGCAGGAAATATGGCCAAGGACACAGTGCAGAAATTGCTGGTTTACTTTGCTGGCTGCTGCCACCCATAGGCGCAAGGGGGCCCCCCATCGTGATTGAGTTCTGAATGAGACTGTCTCACCCTGTATGCTGGGAGTCAGTGAAGCCTGCACATGTTTCAGAAGTGGTCATCAGGGTGCTGAGAAGTTAGTCCCCTGTGAGTCCCTGAGGCTGCGGGCCAGATCTGCAGGGGCCAAAGCCCCCAGCAGTCACCTTGGTGGATTGGCCAAGTCTAAGTCACATGTCTGTAACCCAGCTGACTCTGTGGCTCCCGGGAATTCTTACACGATGCTGGATCCGCTGGAACCAGAGCGCCGTTTAGGGGCTGACCACCTGTACCCCCGCACCCCCTCCCCCAAACAATGATGTCTACAAAAAGAGTATTCAACGTTTTTCGTTTCTCCATCTGTGAAATGGGGTTTACTATTCTTACCTTAACAGGCTGTTTTGAGAATTAAAAGAAATGATATACATGGTAGGTGCTTAATAATTATTCATCTCTTTTGTGGGGGATTGCACTGTAGATTGAAAGGAGTCACTGGCAAAAGTCAAGAGGAAGAAAAAGCACGAAGAATCAGGCCCGCAGGCCTCCCGGGCACCTCTGACCTTTAAGTGTCCTGGGAGTGCCTTTGTTTTTGGCTTGGGAGGAGTGCTTGCCCCCCGGGCTTGAATCGGAGGGGTCGAGGTTTCGGATTTTCTTGAGCGATTCCCAATACTCAGAGAAGGTTTTGCCCCCTCCCGTGGTGTGTGTGTGTGTGTGTGTGTTTGTGTGTGTGTGTACAGCTCCGCAGGCTGCCGCTTTAGGAAGGTGCGTCCACCTCTTACTCTCTCAGGAAATGCCCTTTCCTCCTGAGCTCTCTGTCGAGATTCATGAACTTGACAGTGAAGGGTTTTCGCGTTCCCGGGTGCGTCCGTGGCGCGTGCCTTTGCTCACAGCTCCGTTTTCCCTTCAGGCTATCCTCTTCACGCCCCTGAAGCCTACTTTCCTTATTTCAAAAAGCACAACGTGACGGCCATCGTGAGGCTGAACAAAAAGATTTACGAGGCGAAGCGCTTCACGGACGCGGGCTTCGAGCACTACGACCTCTTCTTCATAGACGGCAGCACGCCGAGCGACAACATCGTGCGGAGGTTTCTGAACATCTGCGAGAACACCGACGGGGCCATCGCGGTTCACTGCAAAGGTGCGTGCGGCCGGTCATGCAAAACCAAACCAGCTAGTGTCTTCCGAAAAGAACACGAGTCTTTTCGTTTGTTTGAGAAAACTGGAACACAAACCCAGTTAACTAACCCCTTCCTAAGGCAAGCTTTGTTTGGGTGTGGATAATCGGTGCAGGTCGGATTTTCCCTGGTCTTACCTTACCCAGCAGCTCCTGCTCGCTGACGCCAGGCAACCACCACGTGGCCCGGGCTGTGGCTCGGCAGGAAGACCTTGTTTAGGTACAGTTGTCAAGGGGAAAAGGTTGTTAGTGTTTTTCCCCCTCTTTTTCTTCCAGTTTTCCTCATCTCCTTTCTACCGACCTCCACCCATGTGATATTTAATGTTCCCATTTAGGACCCAGCCATCTGGACCCCATTTTGCCCTCTACTCCCCCCTTCCCTTACTGGTCTTTTGCATAGCAGATCAGTGTCTCTTCCCTGCCCATTGCGGGAAAAGCATCCTGGGGTCGCTGGCGAGCTTGCTTGCTGCAGATGTGTTAACGGTTTCTTTGAGTGAACTTGGTTATGTAAAGACTTGGTTATGTAAACGAATCTCTGCTCTTTAGGGGTGGGTACTTTCTCGGGCAGGGGTCTTTCAGATTATAGGAGCCCTAAGGTTGCCAGTTTCAGCGAATAAAAATACAGGACACCTGGTTAAATTTGAATTTTTGATAGACGAAGGAATACTTTTTTTGGAATGTTTAGAATATGTCATAGAACATACATTCTGCATTTTATCTGACAACCTCATGTTGGCTACTCAGAAAATGTAAAATTTCTACTCAGAAAGCCTAGTTGTTAGGCTCTGAGGAGGATCAAATTCCATTTTAGATTTTCCAGCACGATGAGAGGTCTTTTACTGGGGTCTTTGATTGGAGTGACTGGAGACATCTCTGGCCACTCTGGGATGGAGGCTAGTTCCTCACATGCAGCATCTCATCATGCCACTGGGTGGCGCTGCTCTCATGATTTTGAGCCTGCATAACTGGTTTCTGTGGAGTTTATGCTAATTGTCTAGTAGGTGTTGGGGATTGTACTGTTCTTTTCAAGTGCATAGTGCTGCTGTAACTGACTTATTCAGACAAGCATGGCTTTGGTTCTGACAGAAATTAAAATACCATTTTGTAGGCCTTTGTTTCTATGTTTAAGATTTGAGTAGGTGGAGGTACTTGGCTGACATGTGAGTGGCAACGGGAAGCTGCGTTTTGCCAGGGACCCGGAGGGATGGCACTGAGCTGCACGTGGCCTCGATTCGGAGGAGAGCTCCTTGTGTCAGGCTCCATCCACATCCATGGAGCCGCCGCCATCCCTCCTCTTCCCATTTCTTGGCGGGATGGGGCCCTGACCTGCAGGACGTCCTAGCTCCCTGATGGGGGGTGGGGGGGCTCGGGCCAGCAAGGTATCTTGTTCGCTCATCATCGAGAGTGCTTTCAGTTCTAATCAGGTTGCAGTGGGGTGGTGGTGAGCTGGCTTGTCCTGGATGGGGTCCTTTTGCACTCCTAACTTTGCCTTTCCAGCTCATTTTGTTAAAGATTGCCCAGGCCCCAGAAAAAGCCAGCATTTTACACATTTCAGACGTGGACCTTGAGAGTCCTTGGGGCTATAGCAGCTACCAACGTTCAGTAGGAGATGTTCGTGTGCTCTTTTTCAAAGTTTATTTTTGTGTCACCAAAATTAGTATTTTTCCTCGGATTAATTTGGCCTTATTTCCTACTCAATTAATTTTATGATTACCAAGTCATAGATAGGGCTTATCTCTGTGTCATGTCCTGGATTGACAAATTCATGGAGGGAGAAAGGCAAAACTGTCATTAAAACTCAGTATCTTTCTCTTTTTAATTGAAGCATAGTTGATTCACAGTGTTATATTAGCTTCAAGTGTACAGCATAGCGATCGGACAAGTTTATGCATTATGCTGTGCTCACCACAAGTGCAGCTCCCATCTGTCACCACGCAACGCTATTATAATACCATTGACTCCATTCCCTATGCTGTGCCTTTTATTCCTGTGATTTATTCATTCCCTAACTGGAGGCCTGTACCTCCCACTCCCCTTCACCCATTTTATCCCTCCCTTCATTCCCCCCAACTCTGGCAACCACCAGTTTGTTCTCTGTATTTATGGGTCTGTTTCTGCTCGCTCTTTCTTTCTTTTTCTTTCTTTCTTTCTTTCTTTCTTTCTTTCTAGATTCCACATATAAGTGAAATCATCTATTATTTGTCTTTCTGTCTGACTTATTTCACTTAGCATAATACCCTCTATGTCCATCCATGTTGTCGCAAATGGCAAAATCTCATTCTTTTTTACCACTGGTAATATTACATTATATATATCTATATATATATCCATAAACATATATCGATATATATACATATATACTTCCTTATTCATTCATCTATCGATGGACACTTAGGTTGCTTTCGTATCTTGGCCATTGTAAATAATGCTGCAATAAACAGGGGTGCATATATCTTTTTGAATTAGTGTTTTCATTTTCTTTTGAATATCTGTATCTCTCTCGATAGCATTTCTCACCTACCTGAAATTATAAAAATGAAACTCTCTGATGTTCAACATTCTTATTACAGGTATTCTCTGTATCATATCCTATATTTGTGAATGTTAACATTTAAAAAAATACAGTATGGGTGTATGAGTTGTGTGTGTGTGTATTTTATACTGCAGAGGTTTATATGTCTTTATTTAAGATCAGAACCGTTAGCACTGAGGTGAGTTCTTGTATGGGAAGGTCACATTCACATGTGGTGACATCTTTTGCATAATGTTATTTCATTTGCTTCCACTAGTACACACATGTGGGACTCCTTTATAAAGATCACACCTTCGGTTTAATTACAGCTGTATTGCTTTTAATAGCATACTTGTCTACTAGAGGCCTGTTAATTATTTTGACATCTGCCCTAATTAAGTCAGTTTAATTTTCGGGGAATTGAAGCAGCGCTGAGCATTTTAACTGAAGTACAAGGAGGAGGGAGAGAGAATCTTACCCTATGTCACATGAACTTCGGGAGCCGCTGGAAAGGGAACGAAGAGGTCATGCCGCAGCATATGGAGAGAAAACTAGAAAGTGATTTGCTGGGAATGTGTGAAATCTGACCAATGATCCAGTATCTGTAGTTCACCTTCTGGTTGATAAAAGGGACGGCTATGATTTTTTTGAAAATGTCCAGCACACATAATAATTTTTAAAAAATGGAAACTCTGTGGTGTTCTGGTGTATGATGTTGGTAGTCTGCAGGATTTCAGAAAATGCCCGGACTGTAAGGGAATCGGCATTTAACTTGGTATAAATAGAGTACTTTCAACGTCTTGTCTTGCTGTGTCAGGGAGCCCTTTAATTATGAATGCTTTAAGAAATTTGTTAAAGTTTTTATAGAAACTTAGTGAAATGTTCCTATTCTGTTGAATTGTGGTAAGAGCTCCTAACTATTGAGTGCTAAGTACCTTCTTTTTATAGATCTAAATTATAGACTCTTTTTAAAAGGGGGAAGCAACTTTAGTTTCAGAGAAATTTGAACATTTTCTGCACCACCTTTTTTGGTTGTGTGTGTGGCTAGGAGCCTACCCGACGGAATGGGACAGCCCCTTCTCTGCCCAGGGAGGGCAGCAGTGAGAGGTAGTGTTGCCTCCAGAAAGAGCATCTCCTCTCCAGACAGACACCCACATTGGTGACTCCAAGGAGGGACTCGAGAAAGTCACTGCGCGCTGGCTCCTACGCAGGTTCCTCCCGAGGTTCCTACAGCAGGCCGTCTCGCTGTGTTTTATCCGCACGATTACCTGTAGTCTTGTCAGATGTCGGAGAGTTAACACCTCTGCAGACGCAGAGGATCTGCTCTGGACAGAAAGAGAAAGGCAAATTACTCTTCACTCTGATATTAAAGGAGGAGCCCCAGTGAGACCACAATTAAATTTTACTCTTTTCTAAAGAATGTTGACATTTGGTCTGGGGGAAAAGGTACTTCAGATGGAAACAGGCTGCACATACGCACACACACACATACACACACACACACACACACCCCTAATAAAACATTGTAAATATAATTTTTAAAAAGGAAGGCTTAATGGGAAGGGAATGTCCAGCATCTGTAAACATGAGCTTGACTGTAATTTTATTTGACTGTAAATTTCATTTGCATTTTCTTTTCTTTTCTTTTTTTTAAAGATTTTATTTATTTGACAGAGACACAGCCAGAGAGAGAGGGAACACAAGCAGGGGGAGTGGGAAAGGAGAAGCAGGCTCCCAGTGGAGCAGGGAACCCAATGTGGGGCTTGATCCCAGGCCTAGGCCGAAGGCAGACGCTTAACGACTGAACCACCCAGGTGCCCTCATTTGCATTTTCATATGTATTTTCAACCTGGCATTATTGCCCCCAAGGAAGGAGAGTTTTTTTTTTTCAGGGGGGTGGGGAGAAACCATTCTTTTTCTGTATGAAGCACAGATTTACGTACAGTACATAGAGATATGCAGTGTACTGTGGCAGTACAATTTCATGAGAGATGATCAGGAAAAATGTCTTAAAGAGGCTCGTGGAGGAGGCAATAAGGAAAAAAATACTGAGAAGCACTGATTGAGAGGGAGCTTTTTCACACTTTCACATTTATGGAACTAGGATGGATCTGAAAATCGGTAGCATGTCATAGCTTAATTTTTTCTTACTTAGGTGGAACTTAACTAATGGGGTGTATCACACCGTTAGGCAACTTGATGGTATCTTAGGTGTGCTGAGACACTGTGTGTTTCCACGTACTGGAGAGATTAGAGAAGATACTCTTTATTATTTGACCAGCGAAGCTGACAAAAGGGCTTCTCCTTTTGGGGGAAAAGATTCTTAAACATGTTAAAAATAAAGCTGTCAACTTTCCCGTTTCCTTTTCTAACTAAATGTTTTCACAGATGAAATTGACCTGGACCAGTTTTCCAGGCCAGAAATATCAGTCATCTTTGACTTTCCCTGTGACCCAGTCCAAATGTCTTTCTAATTCAGCTCTTCGTTTTTATCACCGAGGTCTGTGCCCCTTCCGGCCACCTCGCCTTCCTGCCCCACCTCGCCCTGCTGCCCCAGCCCCCCAGCCGCTCCCTGGCTCCCCCGCTCTGTACTTTCCAACATAGGCCCTGTGCTGCAGCCAAATCCATCTGCTTTTATCACGGCACTTTCTTGCCCCCAAATACATGGCAACTTTATTTTGCCCTTTCCATTGGTTAAAGGAAAAAATACAGATTTTTTACATGTTAGCAGTTGTATGTTTATTAGCTGTTGATAATATCACGAATTCTGTAATACTTTTAAAATGGGCTGAATTTTGTTCATCAAAGCATCAGCTACCTGTCTTTGAGAATAATAATGCAGATAGCCAGGAGATGTGACTTAACCAGTGCTCAGAGCCCGGCGGACCTGGCTTTGGGGACTCCTAACGATACCTCAGTAGTCCTTTGTGCCTCTGGCCCACGACTGGGAACCTACTTCACCTAAGCCCAGGCCCTTCCACTTGGCTCAGAGGTGCTCTTTATTCTGGCCTTTTCCACCCATCCGACCTTATTCTGCACCCGACACCCACTGACACGTTCTCCAGCCAGGCTTTCGTTCATCACACCCTCTGCTGAAAATATTCTGTGACCTTCCTATTCTTAAGAGTCTGCTAACGTCTGTGTCAGCAATCACACATTCTTTGAAGACACCAGCAGCTCACACAGTACCCCCTTCCTTTCTCTGAGAGCCCAGTTTCAGTTCAAACTTCATTTCTTTGTTATTGTTTCTTGCTTAGTATTCCGCAACTACTCTGATACTCACCGTGATCAAAAATTATGTCCTATACTTGCTTATATCCCTATTCTATGAGCAGAACCCTGTCCTGGGCATCTTGAGTAAGCATTTGACTAGCTGAATTTAATGCTTAAAAACAAAGAGCTACTTTCTTTTTCTTTTCTTTTTTTAAAGATTTATTTATTTGAGAGAGAGTGTAAGTGCGAGTGGGCGGAGGGGCAGAGGGAGAGAATCTTCATGCAGACTCCCTGCTGAGTGGGGAGCCCGACCTGGGGCTCGATCCCATGATCCATGAGATCATGACCGGAGCTGAAACCAAAAGGCGGATGCTCAACTGATTGAGCCACCCAGGCACCGCAGAGCCATTTTATTCTTCTATAAGAAAAAGTGTAGGGACACCTGGGTGGCTCAGTCGGTTAAGCATCTGCGTTTGTCTCAGGTCATGATCTCAGGGTCCTGGGATCGAGTCCCGCATCAGGCTTCTTGCTCAATGGGGAGCTGCTTCTCCCCCTGCCTACCGCTCCCCCTGCTTGTGCTCACGCTCTCGCTCTTGCTCTCTCTGACAAATAAATAAATAAAATCTTAAAAAAAAAGTAATAGTGTATATGATACAAACAGATTTTTAAGTAGTGGAAAAATAACTCCGCATACTGCTTTGCTCATGGATGATACTTAAATAAGAATTTACGGTACTGAATCTAACTCCAAGAAGCCAGATATGGAAAGATTTAGTAAATGCTTGTAAATGAGCATTATTGGTTCAGTCCTATATGCTTCCTGAGGGCAGGCATCCTGCTTGTCTTCATATTTCTGTTTCCAGGTCTTTCACGGTGTCTTGTACAACGTTGGTCTCAGTCAGTACCTGTAAAATGAGTGACAGGATGTGAGCCAAGAGTGGAAAGAATTCTAGGGTGAGAATCAGGACCATGGGGGAATTTTGGTCCTGAATTCCATACTCACTTGCTGTATGAGTCAATTGGTTGGTATCTTTGGGCCTCCGTTGTTCTGGTATATGAACAACCACCACTATCAAGAACCTGTGGCTTGATAAATTTTTTGAATATTTTTGCAAAAGGAGGAAGTCAGTGTGTATTTTTTTTTTTTTAAAGATTGGCTAAAATGCAAATCAAGTCGTATCACTTTTATTTCTTTGGAGAGAGGGAAAAAATACAACAATTGGTAAAAACACCTTGAAGAAATCAGAGTTCACGAAAATAACCAAAATTTCATTGAAAGTCATTTTTTTGAAAGGCATTTCTAACCGTGTTACTTAATCTTATGTAACAGAGAGTGCATTCAACATAAAACACAGAAGCTAACACCAAAGTTCTTAGAAAATGCAGGAGCCCGGGGAAATGAAATTTGAGCACTCTGTTTGCTTTGTTCTTCCTCAGTGAACTGTGCTCTCCCGAGGGCGGTGAGCATGTCTCCTTTATTTGTCACTGTGCCCCCAGCTCCTAGAACATACCTGGCAGGTCGTAGGGGCTCCATCCATACCTACTGACTGAGGAAATCATGAAATCCTGGTGTGTGATGGAGTGCCGGGGAGCTTGGATGACCGTCTGATAGAGGTGGTATTGAAACAGTTGTGGGCTAGGGAGTCGATGAGGCTTGATGACATCTGTGGTGTCGTCCAACTTTGATTCTATGATTCCTTATTCTACAGTATGTTAAAAAAAAAAAAAACCCTAACCATTTAAATAAGCTAACATTGGCCATGATAATATAGTCAGTTACACGGCTGACTCAGGGGGTCACACAGCCAAACTATTAACTATAGATTCATCTCAGCCTGGGCTGGGGTCCGGGGTGGGCAGGGTGGAGATACCTGACAGGCGATATTTTGCAAGTGCTTGTCACGGAACCCGCATTGCCTTAACAATATTCACCATGACAGGCCTTGCCTAAGGCCCCTGGGGGTTAAACTTGATCGTTTTTTGAGACCCTTGCTCTGATTTTTATATGCTTTTATATTGGCTTATTTTAATTATATGATCTATTTTTAGAAGATTTCTTGAGTTAGAATTATCTTTTAACCCCACATCATGTAAAAAGCATTACGTTATTGTCTGGGTTTAAAACACTTACGTTATACTTGAAACCATTGCAGTTTCTGGGCACGGTTTGATTTCAAGATTTCTGTGGGTGCCTTTGCTACATTTTGTCTTTCTTGGTCTGTTTCCTTTTCTTGCAGCTGGTCTTGGAAGAACAGGGACATTGATAGCCTGTTATGTCATGAAACATTACAGGTTTACACACGCTGAAATAATTGCTTGGATCAGAATATGCCGGCCAGGCTCCATTATAGGACCCCAGCAGCACTTCCTGGAAGAGTAAGTATATGGCTTCTGTTATCATATTATGTCCTCGTTCTTTTTTTTTCTTAAGATTTTATTTATTTATTTGACAGAGAGAGAGAAAGAGAGAGAGCAAGCACACAAGCAGGGGAGCAGCAGGCAGAGGGATAGGGAGAAGCAGGCTCCCCGCTGAGCAAGGAGCCCAATGCGGGACTTGATCCCAGAACCCTGAGATCATGACCTGAGCCGAAGGCAGACGCTTCACCGACTGAGCCACCCAGGCGCCCCTATGTCCTCGTTCTGATCATTTTCTACCTCGTGTTCTCCTGGTTGTGGACTAGGTCAAGCCTGTGGTTATAAAATGGCTGCACTGTGAGAGAAGTCTGTGCCTCTAATGGAATATTGTTGATTTGACAGCTAATGCATTCTCACTTTGTACCTTTTTTATATCTCAGATCAGGTGAGAGAAGAAAATCACAGAGCCATCTCTGCCTACCTTTTTTCTGTCATTTTCTATGTGTGATCTGGCTACAGTGCAATTTTCTTATGTCATCCTACTTGACACTTTTCATTCTTTTCTTTTGTTTGCATGTCTAAAAGCAGAATGAAAAAAACCACAACTAAGGTCCATCAGTGATTTCGGTGACATTGCTGCTTTCCTGACAACGAACTAAACTGCTCAAGTAGCTGCAACTTATGAGTTACCGAGGAAGGAAAAAGAGAACTGGGTTTTAGTCCTGGCCATGCCACTAAGTGGTTTTATGACCGTTATTTGGAAGAATACTTATAAATTCATTCATTCATTCACTCACGTGTGCATGAACTATTTGTCAAACCCCGGCCCATTAGGTGGAGAGATTTAACTCATAAGAGAGCGATCCTTTCTGGTTTCCCTGTAAAATTTTAGAAATTATCACTGATTTATCCTTTAATAAAATAAGGAGATGAAATTAACGTTAGCTGATTTAGGTCCAGCTCTAAAGTGTTATCAACTATAATCTTATACAGAAATTTTATTTTTTTTCTTTTTATGCTGCTATGGGTATATCTTGAATAGCGTTCTTTTTTATATAATTAATTATTTTCCTGTTTAAATCGTTTTCTGTTGGTGAGAAACAAATGATGGCGATTTTCACAGAAAAATGCTGTAAGTAAGCCACAAGCATCTGAACCGGATAAAGGATTTGAGGAATCCTGCTGAGGAATGACTGTAGTTGCCAGGCCCCGGGGAGGGGGGTGGTAAGAAAACAGTGCTGGACATGTGACTTTATACCTTCGCTTCAAAGAATGAAAAAGAAATGTAATGAATACACAAGAAAAAAATACCAAGAACAGGATCATTAAGAAGACAGAGGTTTCTAGGGTTGACCTGTGAGATACAAATAAAGTAATTTTATTATTTTAGAGATGTATTCTTTTTCAGATTCTCAGGCAGGGATCTCCTCTCTTTGCTTGATGTTGCCTAGAGCGTGGAGCTCGGGGCTGTGTACCTGCCAGCAGCTTGTTGTACTAATTGCTCACTAAAGTGAAATAAATGGCCTTAGGATTAGGAAACAGAAACCAAGGCACTACTAAGCCTGATTCGTAAAGACGCTCCATCAGTCTCTTAAAACCATTGTTGGGAAGAATGTTCCATTATTAGGTACCTACTGAATACCCGCCTTGCTCCGGGCACTCTGCTAGGTGTGGCTCCCAAGGTGAGGAGATGTAGCTCAGAATTGCACCTCATTTTCCCACCACCACCCTCCTGCTGTGTGCCTGTACCCTCCCCCCTCCCCCCTCTCCCTACTATGCCTCCTCTCTCTGCCACATCTCAAAATAACAACAGAAGACATTAGGTTATGAGGCAAGGGCGCTCTATGCTGAAGAAAGTTGTTTTTTTTTTTTTTTTTTTTTTCATTTTTTTCAGCTAGAAAACTCAGGATATTTCCTTTGGTGTGAGTCCATATTATAGTTTTCTTAAGTATTTTTCTGTAAGAACTGAGGTACAGGAGTGACTTCCTTGCATAACTGAAGCATTATAATCTGTTGTTAATGAAAGTTATTAAATTAAGATCAGGCCTAAAATAAGTCATTAACGCTTAGGTCAGAACCTTCCTGAAAGCAGGTTCTTTGAGGCACTGGACCTTCATGTGTTACAGTATTTCTTACAGAGCTAGCAAGGGGAGATGCCTGCGTCAGTCCCAGGCTTCCCCAGGCTTTGTTAGATCACGTCCGTCCAAGCAGGGGTCTCGTCTGCTGTTCGCTCTGAGTGGTACCAGAGGTGCTGTTGTGCTTTACTCGACTGTGCATACTTCTCGCGTCCTCTTCTCCTCTCACCCTTTCCTTTCCAAGCCTGTGTCTTGATGTGCCTCCTAGCAGAATACATTGCTTCGTGCCTTTGTGACGTTCATTCGTCCAACAGATGTTTGTCAGATGTGCGCTCTTGTCGGGCCGTACTCCGGGGCCTGGGGTGGCCGCAGGAGCATGCCAGAGAAGGTGCTTTACTCCCAGAGGTAATAGCACTAGTGGAAGGAGCAGACAAGAAACTAGCATGTAAGTTTATACACGAGATGATTTCTAACAGTGACATGAACAGTGGAGACTAGGGGTAGGGGAGGGGGTGATTACAGGGGACCGGAGAGCACTTTGGTCAAGGAAGGCTTCTTGAAAGAGAGCCAGAACCTCGAGGGTGGGAAGGAGCCAGTGCTGGCAGTCTGGGCTGTGTCCTGGGTAGTAGGCATGCAGAGGGCCTGAGATGGGAACACGTGCACCATTTTTGAAGCTCAGAAAGAAGGCTAGTGTGGGGGCGCCTGGGTGGCTCAGTCGTTGATCATCTGCCTTCAGCTCAGGGCGTGATCCCAGAGTTGTGGGATCGAGCTCCGCATCAGGCTCCTCCACTGTGAGCCTGCTTCTTCCTCTCCCACTCCTCCTGCTAGTGTTCCCTCTCTCTCTGGCTGTCTCTCTCTCTCTCTGCCGAATAAATAAATAAAATCTTTAAAAAAAAAAAAAAGAAGAAGGCTAGTGTGGGTAGAATATAGTGAGCTGGGAGTGGGCGGTTTGAGAGGTCGGCTCGTCAGTTTTTGCAAAGTGAACTTACCCATGTAACCATTCTTCAGGTCAGGAAATAGAACAATTAGCTGCATCCAGAAGCCCCCCTTGTGCTCCTTCCATTCACCACCCAGTTCTTCTGCCCGTGTGACTATTATGCTGACTTCTAACACCATAAATGAGTCTTGCCTGATTGTAGCCTTAGAATCAGTATGTATGTCTAGCTTCTTTCAGTCAATGTGATTTTATTGTTTTGTGTAAATAGTGTGTTCATTTCCATTGCTTGATAAAATTCCACTGTTTGAATACAGTTTTAGTTCTTCTGTTGATGGATATTTAAGTTGTGTCCAGTTTGGGGCTATTTCATATCTTTGGTACATCTATCTGTTGGATGAATACCTGTGAACAGGACATTCAGTTATAGAAGGTATCACTAAAGACTTTTCCAAAGGAGGTCTGCCACCTCCGGTTCCTACCAACAGGGGTGGGAGTTCCAAGCTTACTAATACTTGATATTGTCAGTCTTTTACATTTAAGTCATTATACTCTGCTTGTAGTGGTAATTTGCTTTATAGTTTTAATTTGTTGTTCGCTGTTAACTAATGTGGTTGAACTTTTCATGTATTTGTTGGCCATTTGTGTATTCCCTCTCTTTTTTAAAAGATTTTATTTATTTATTTGAGAGAGAGAGAGAGAGAGCATGAGTCAGGGGGAGGGTGGAGAGAGAGAAGGAGGCTGTCTGCTGAGCAGGGAGCCCGATGTGGGGCTCGATCCCAGGACCCTGGGATCATGACCTGAGCTGAAGGCAGACACTTAACCCATTGAGCCACCCAGGCGCCCCTGTGTATTCTTTTATGAAATATATTTTCAAATCTCTCTTTTTTTTTTTTAAGATTTTATTTATTTATTTGACAGAGAGAGACAGCCAGCGAGAGAGGGAACACAAGCAGGGGGAGTGGGAGAGGAAGAAGCAGGCTCATAGCGGAGGAGCCTGATGTGGGGCTCGATCCCATAACGCCGGGATCACGCCCTGAGCCGAAGGCAGACACCCAACCGCTGTGCCACCCAGGCGCCCCTATTTTCACATCTCTTACCCATCTTTCTATCAGACTTTTTCATCTCAATGTGTAGGTGTATCAATATTCTGGCTACACGCACACTGTCCATTCTATGTAACGCAGATATATTCTGCTTCTCTTTGGGTTTGCTTTTTCACTCCGTAGTGTCTTTTGAATAGAATTTCTTGGTGAGAATTTTAAAGATCTACTCTCTTAAAACTTTAAAATATGCAAATACAGGATTATTAACTGTAGTCATCATGCTACATTTTACATCCCCAGGACTTATTTATCTTATAACTGGAAGTTTACCTTTTGACCCCCCTCCACCCATTTCTCCTACCACCCACCTCTGGCAGTCACCAATCTGTTATCTCTATCTATGAGCTTGTTTCTTGTTTGGGTTTTTTTTTTTTTTTAGATTCAACATATAAATAAGGTCATATAGTATTTGTTTTCTCTGTATGACTTATTTCACTTAGCATAATGCCCTCAAGGTCCCTCCATGTTGTCACAAATGACAAGATTTCCTTTGTTTTTATGGCTGAATAATATTTCATTATGTATATAACACATTTTCTCTATCCATTCAGCCATCAGTGGACATTTGGATGGTTCTATGTTTGGCTATTGCAAATAGTGCTGTAACGAACATGGGGGTGCAGATACCTTTTTGAGTTAGTGTTTTCATTTTCTTCAGATGAATGCACAGAAGTGCAAATGCTGGATCATGTGGCAGTTCTATTTAAAATTTTTTTGAGGAACCGCCATACCGTTTTCCACAGTAGGCTGCACCAGTATGCATTCCCACCCACAGCACACGGGGGTTCCCTTCTAATCACTTTCTGATTTCTAACCCCATAGATTTGTTTTACTTGTTCTTGGTCTTTGTTTTCTTCTCAGAATATTATTTTGAGATACATTCATGTTAAGTATGGCAGTAGTTTGTTTCTTTTTATTACTTAGTGTTCCATTGTTTGAATGTATCATGATGTATTGACCCATACGACTCTTGATGGGTCTTTGGGTGATGTTTAGTTTTTGGTTGTTATGAGTGAAACTGCTGTGAATATTCTTCTACAAGTCTCTTTGTGGGCATATGTCTTCATTTCCTTTGTTTAAATACCTAGGAATGAGGTCGCTGGATCATAGGGTTAGATATAGTTTAACTTTATGAGGAATGATTTTCCAAGGTGGTTAAATCATTTTATATGCTACTTATAGGAGTATGAGTTCTAATTGTTCCACATCTTTGCCAACATTTTATTTTGTAAACATGTTTTTTGGGGCAGGAGTGGTGCCATTCTGGTTGGTGTGAAATAGTGTCTCAATTTGTATTTTCCTGATGACTAATGATATTGAACATTTTTTTCATACACATATGTATCTTTTGTGAGATGTTTGGCCAAGTCTTTGCCTATTAAAATTTTTTTTCTTTCTGTTAATTGTAGTGGTTCTTTATATATTTTATGTTATTATTTTATTTTATTTTTATTTTCAAAATATATTTTGTTTCTTTCCCAAATTTTTTTTTGCAGAATTTCCAAGGTATTAGTTTATTTTAAAAATATTCATTGAAGTTACTATAAAACCATTATTTTTCACAGTACTATATACAGAGTTGATGGAAAATATATTGTTTTCCTACAAATTATTTAATATTTGGAAGAGCAGTTGAAGTTGTATGTTGCAGCTTTACGATGGGGATTTCTGCTTTTCATTGAGATTTTTTTTTTTAAGATTTTATTTACCTATTTGAGAGAGAGGGAGAGAGAGAGAAAGAGGGAGAATGAGCGGGGGATAAGGGATAGGGGCAGAGGGAGAAACAGACTCCCAGCAGGGCAGGGAGCCCAACACAGGGCTTGATCCCAGGACCCTGACATCATGACCTGAGCCAAAGGCAGATGCTTAACAGACTGAGCCACCCAGGTGCCCCAGTGAGATGATTTTTTAATTGAAGTGTAACTGACATATAACATTATGTTAATTTCAGGCATATAACATAGTGATTTGATATTTGTATATATATTTTAGATACAAGTCTTTGGCAGATACATTGTGCTGTATGTCTTTTAATGAGCAGAATTTAAAATTTTGCTGAAATTGATTTTTGAAAATTAACATGTATCTTGCAACCTTACCATTTTCACTTATTAGTTCTGGTAGTTGTCCTTTTTTTCCTTATTGCTAAGATTTCCAGTACAATGTTAGTTAGAGGTGGTGAAAATGGACATCCTGGCATTGCTCTCGATATTAGAGAGAGCATTCATTCTTTTACCACTCAATGTGATGTTAGCTGTGAGGCTTTCACAGATGACTTTTATCTGAATGAGGAAATTTCCTTCCATTTCTAGTTTATTGAGAGTTTCTATTAATAACGGGTATTGAATTTTGACAGTTTTTTTCTGTACCTATCAAGATAATCTTGTAATTTTTTCTCCTTTATTCTGCTAAATGTGAATTACATTCCTTTTCAGATGTGAAGCCATAATGGTCATGATGTGCTTTTATGTCTTCATATGGCTGGATTTGATATGCTAATGTTCTCTTAGGGATTTTTTGTGTTCATGTTCATGATAGGTAATGATGTGTGATTTTCTTTTCTTGTAATACTTTTAAGTTTCAGCATCAGGATTATGCGGACTTCATAAGATGAATTGTGAAGCATTTCCATCTTTATTTTCTGAAAAGATTATTATAAGATGGTATTATTGGATTTGAGGGGTGGGATGGGAAATTAGGAGATGTAAGTGTCATTTGGAGATAAGGGTCTAGTTGACATTGGAGAACCTGAAATGGTTGGTCTTGTGATATGACAGGGGTAATCCAGGGCGTGCGCCATGATGGGTTTGGTTCTGAAAGGCTTGTAGAGGCCATGGGGTATGGGCCATCAGATGACTTTCTATGAAGCAGTTCCTGGGGATATGGTGGCCAAGGGAATGAGCAAAGATTCCCACTGGGACCACTTGCTTGGGTGTCTAGAAGGGGAGTGTGGGGTGCCTGTGTAATCTCTGCTGCATTGTAGGGTGTGCTGTGGCCCACTGGGGGCAGGTGCCGGCTCACAGGGAGATTGAGGTGCCGTGGTGACGACATACTTCGGTTCACTTCCTTCCCTGACTTTTTTTTTTTTTTTTAAGATTTTATTTATTTATTTTTTAGAGAGAGAGAGAGAGAGTGAGAACAAGTTGGGGGGGCAGGAGAGGGAAGAGGGAGAATATCAAGCAGACTCTACACTGAGCATGGGGCTCGATCCCATGACTCTGAGATCATGACCTGAGCTGAAATCAAGAATCGGGCGCTCAACTGACTGAGTGATCCAGGCACCCCTCCCTTGTTCCTTTTTATGGCTGAGTAGTATTCCAGGGTATAAATGCACTCCTGTTTGTTAAGCATGAAGGATAGCTGGGCTGTTTACAGTTTTTGGCTATTATGAATAAAGATGCTATAAATGTTTGTATATATGTTTTTGTGTGAACATAAGTTTTCATTTCTCTGGGCTAAGTGCCCAAGAAAGACTGCAGTTGGTGAGTTGTATGGTACATGTTTAGTTTTATAAGAAACTGTCAAACTGTTTTCTAGAGTGGCTGTTTTATTTTACATTCTTACTAGCAATGCATGAATGATTGAGTTTTTCTTTATATTTGCCAGCATTTGGTGGTGTTGCTGTTTTTGTCTTAGCCACTCTGATAGGTATATAATGATATATCGTTATGGTTTTAATTTGCATTTCCCTATTCAGTAACTGTAAGAAACTTCTCATGCACTTATTTGCCATCCATGTATCTTTTTGGTGAAGTGTCGCTTCAAGTCTTTTGTCCATTCTTATTGAGTTGTTTGTTTTCTTATTATTGAGTTTTGAGAGCTTTTTTTTTTTTTTTAAGATTTTATTTATTTATTTGAGAGACAGAGAGAGCAGAGCAAGATAGAGAGCACGAATGGCAGGGAGGGGCAGAGGGGGCGGGAGAAGCTGACTTCCCACTGATTAGGGAGCTCAATCCCAGGACCCCGGGTTTATGACCTGAGCCAAAGGCAGACCCCCTTAACTGACTGAGCCAACCAGGTGTCCCTTGAGAAGTTCTGGATACATTCTAAGTGACCGTTTTTTATCTGGTAAATATTTTCAAAATATTTTCTCTCAGTCTATAACTTGTCTTTCATTCTCTTAATAGGATATTTCACGGAGGAAAAATTTTAAATTTTGATGAAGTCCCATTTATCATTTTCCCCCTTTTTTAGATCATGCTTTTAGTATCAAATCTAAGATCTCTCTGCTTAGCTCTAGATTCCCATAATTTCTCATGTTTTTTCTAAAAGGTTTCTGGTTATATGTTTTCATTTGAGTTGGTGATTCATTCTGAGTTAATTTTTTGTATGAGGCGTGAGACTTAGGTTAAGATTCTTTTTTTTTTTTGCCTATGGACGTCCAGTTTCTCTGGCACTATTTGTTGAAAAGATTATCCTTTCTCCATTGAATTGCTTTGACATCTTTGTTAAAAATTAGATGGGCATATGTATTATTATGATTTCTTTGTTCTTTATTTTGTTTGTTCCATTGATGTGTTTATTGGCCCTTCTTCTGATACCACACTCTCTTGATATGGTACCTATATAGTGAGTGAGCCTTGGAAGAGTAGTTCCTCCTACTTTCTCCTTTAGTAAAATTATCTTAGCAGTGCCAGATCCTTTCCTTTTCTGTGTAAATTTTAGAATAATCTTGTCCATATCTACAAAAAATCATGCTGCGATTTTGATAGGAATGTGTTAAACCTCTATATCGGTTTGGGGAGAAATGACATCTTCAGTACTCTTGAGTCTTCCAATCTGTAAACTCAGTATGTCTCTTCATTTATTCAGATCACCTTTGATTTCTTTCATCAGTATTGTGTAGCTTTCAGCTTACAAGTCCTGTTTCGTTAGATTTACACCTAAGTATTTTGCTTTTTTTGCATGATTATGAATAGTATTATATTTTAAATTTCAGAGTTCATGTGTTCATCACTAGTATGTATAAACACAGTTGATTTTCTGTCTATGTTTATTTTATATCCTGAAACTTAGGGGGGGGTGTGTGTGTGTGTGTGTGTGCACACGCGCACAGGTACACACATGAATTCCTGGGGATTTCTGCAAAGACAATCATGTCATCTACAAATAGGGACAGTTTTAGTTCCTTTCCAGTCTGCATGTCTTTTCTTTTCTTCCCTTGGTGCATAGTCTGAACTTTTAGCACTATGATGAATAAGAGGGGTGAGAGCAGACATTCTTCACTTGTTCCTAATCTTGGGGTCGGGGGAAGCATTTGCCATTAAATAGAATGGTAATTAGAGGTTTGCTACAGATGTACTTTATCAAGTGGAGGAAGTTCCCCTCTCTTTTCCAGAGAGTTTTATCATGAATGAGTATGGAATTTTGTCATACTTTTTCTGCACTGATTGATAGGATCATGTCATTTTCTTTCTTAGCCTGTTAATTTGGTGGATTGCCTTGATTTTTTTTAAAAAAAACATATTAAATAAGCCTTGAATCCCAGGAATAAACCCCACTCAATATATTGTAAATGGGGCTCTTGCAAATGTGGTCACGTTAAGGATCTTGAAGTGGAATGATTGTCCTGGATTATTCTGGTAGGTTCAATCTAATCACAGGGACACAGGACGAGTCAGGTAGAAGAAATGTGATGATGGAAACAGAGATTGAATTGATGTACTTTGAAGGTGGGGGAAGGGGCCATAAACCAAGAAATATGGGCAGCCACTGGCAGCTGAAAAAAGCAAGTAAACAGATTCTCCCTGTAGAGCCTCCAGAAAGAACCAACCCTGCCAATACCTGACTCTAACTCAGTGAAATTGATGTTGGCCTTCTGACTTCCAGAACTGTGTGGAAGTAAATATGTGTTCTTCTGAGCCACTAGGTGTGTGGTAATTTGCTACAGCAGCTTTGCGTAGATAGGAAACTCCTGTAACTGTATGGATAGTGTACGGTGGTGTGGATAGTCAGTACGCAGGTGCAGTAAGATACACAGATCCTCTGTGAACATGGGCATTCTGAGCTTCTCTTATTCATCACATTTCTACTTCAGGCTATCTAAAGTAGGTGAGTCCTGAGATGCACATGTTATTTAAGGAATACTGCACTGCAGCCCTGTGTAAGATGACTCGGGTAGAGGGAGATTGAAAAGAGACTGTTGTCATCTAAAGGGGATGGCTTTTGTTGAAGGGGCCGGAAGTTAGACTGAGGAATGAGAGACAGGTGGGTACCAGTCTCAGGCTTTGAAGCCTGACTAATGGTAGGAGAGATGAAGGGCTTTGAAGCCTGACTAATGGTCGGAGAGATGAAGAGAGTGACACCATCGATGACGCAAAAGCATGAATAAGTAACACATCCATTAGGAGAGAAGTAAGAGGATTAAAAAGTTTTCTGACAGGTTTTCATCTGTCAAAAATGACTGCGTAAGTTAGAGGAATTGTATTCTTTCAGAGTTGAAACATCCAATCATTGCCTTTTAGGTAATGTTAATTCTAAATCCGTGACTTTAGGGAAACACATCCTGCTAATCCTTGAAGACTAAAATATGGCCAGGTGTTTGGTTTCTGCGTCTTGAAGAAAACTTCCTCCTATCCCACCAGCAGTAAGAGGGATGTTATTATATTAACATCCTTGTGAGTTGATGAATTTATGTATTGTCAGATCAAGAGCTCTTCTTTGTTATGGTCTGAAATCTTATATTTAAACTTTTTTCTAGGCTATAAATAAAATTGTTTACAAAACAACCACCAAGTGGTTTCTCTTCTACTTAAAACTGTTGTTCTTAAGCTAAAAAGTCCATTCTGAACCCAAGATATGTGTTCTACCAAACATCCTCAAGTTTTTAAAATGAGGCACGAACACGTCTCTTTTATTATTGAGCCAAGTCTAAACTCATCCTTCTCAGGGACAGTCTGTGGAAGTACAGAGGTGGGGTCAGGCTGCTTTCATGACTTGTTTGAGTCTATTTATTGACTGTTCAGTTTGTGACACTGTGCTGACCTCTGGATCATGATCCATTAAAGCTTTCATTCGTTACAAAGGAAGCCTGTAGGGGCCAATACTGGGTTCCCACGAGGACTTCAGCCCACGGAGATTCTTTACAATGGGGCATGATATGATGATGTTGTTTTATTTTTATTCATGTATTTATTTTTAATTTAAAATGTTTAATTAAGATGTAATTGACATGTAACATTATATTAGTTTCAGGTGTACGATGTAATAGTTGATATTTGTAAATATTGTGAAATAATCACCACCATAAGTCTAGTTAACACCCATCACCACAACATAGTTATGAATTTCTTTTTCTTGTGATAAGAATTTTCAAGATTTATTCTCTTAACAGCTTTCAGCTACACAGTACGGTGTTATTAACTATAGTCAGTCTCCATGCTATACATTATAGCCCCAGGACTGATTTATTTTATAATTGGAAGTTTATACCTTTTGACCCCCTTCACCCATTTTGCCCACTTCCCATCCCCCATTCTGGCAACCACCAATTTGTTCTCTTTATCTATGAATTTTTTTTCTTTTTTTCTTTAGAATTCATATATAAGTGAGATCACATGGTGTTTGTCTTTCTCTTTCTGGCTTATTTCACTTAGCACAATGCCCTCAAGGTCCATCCATGTTGTTGCTAATGGCAAGATTTCCTTCTTTTTTGTGGCTGAATAGTATTCTTTATGTATTTATGTGATTTATGTATCAGATTGTATGTGTGTGTGTATTCTTTATTCAGTCATCTATTAATAGGCACTTAGGTTGCTAACATGTCTTTCCTGTTGTAAATAATGCTGCAATGAACATAGCAGTGTATATATCTTTTCAAACTAGTGTTTTCATTCCATTCAGAAGTGGAATTGCTGGATCATATGGTAATCATATTTAAAATTCTTGGGGCGCCTGGGTGGCTCAGTCATTAGGCATCTGCCTTCGGCTCAGGGCATGATCCCGGGATCCTGAGATCGAGCCCCGCATCGGACTCCTCTGCTGGGAGCCTGCTTCTTCCTCTCCCACTCCCCCTGCTTGTGTTCCCTCTCTCACTGGCTGTCTCCCTCTCTAAAAAAAAAATAAAAACAAAATAAATAAATAAAATAAAATAAAATTCTTTGAGGAACTTCCATACTGTTTTCCATAATGGCTGCACCAATTTACATTCCCACCAACACTGCACAAAGGTCTCCTTTTCTCCACAATCTCTCCAACACTTGCTATTTTTTGTTTGTTTGTTTATTTGTTTGTTTTGATAACAGCTATTCTGGCAGGTGTAAAATGATATCTCACTGTGGTTTTGATTTACATTTCCCCGATAATTAGTGATGGTGAGCATCTTTTCATGAACTTTTTGACCATCTGTATGTCTTTGGGAAAATGTCTATTCAGATCCCCTGCCCATTTTTTAATCTGATTGGTTTTTTGCTATTGAGTTGTGTGAGTTCTTTATATATTATGGATATTAACCCCTTTCAGACATATGATTTGCAAACATTTTCTTCCATTTGGTAGGCTGCCTTTTCATTTTGTCGAAGGTTTTCTTTGCTGTGCAGAAGTTTTTTACTTTGATATAGTCTCACTTGTTTATTTTTGTTTTTGTTGCCTTTGCTTTTGATGTCAGAGCCAAAAACTCACTGCCACGGCTAATACCAAGGAGCTTATTGCTTGTTTTCTTCTGAGAGTCTTATGGTTGTAAGTCTGATGTTCAGGTCTTTAGTTCATTTTGAGTTGACTTTTGTGTACAGTCTAAGATTGTGGTCCAGTGTCATTCATTTGCATATGGCTGCCCAGTGTTCTCAACGCCATTTATTGAAGCGACTGTCCTTTCTCCATTGTGTATTCTTGGCTTCTTTGTTATAAATTATTTTATCTTATATGTGTGGGTTTATTTCTGGGCTCTCTATTTCATTTTACTGATCTGTGTCTGCTTTTATGCCCTTGCCATACTGTTTTGATAATTTTAGCTTTGTAATATAGTTTGAAATCAGGACGTGTGATGCCTCCAGATTTGTTCTTTCTCAGGATTGTTTTGGCTATTGGGATCTTTTGTGGGATCCATACAAATTTTAGGATTGTTTGTTTTATTTCTGTGAAAGATGTCATTGGAATCTTGATAGGGATTACATTGAATCTGTAGATTGCTTTGGGCAGTATCAACTTTTCAATATTAATTCTTCCAATCCATGAGCATGGAAGTTCTTTTTACTTTTAAGTTTCCTCCTGACACAGAACTCACATAAAGCCTAAATCTTTACCCTGCAGGGAGTTTTGTCTTTGTAAAGTAGAGCTTCCAATTTGAATAAAGTCATCTTTGAGGGGAACAATTTTGTTGTTGGATTCTCTTTTTATTCCTAAATTCCTAAATCAAAAATTCCCCCTTTCTGCTTTATTATCATAGATATTTTCATCAACTTCCAGTCAGTTGAATATTTGTCAAGATTCTAATGTAGTTGTAAGCCTTCAGTTATCTATAGTACTTCTTAAATATTAAAGTGTGTAAGAATCACTTAGGGATCTTATTAAATGTAGTTTCTGGTTCACGAGTTCTAGGGTGGGACTTGAAATTCTGCATTTCTAATAAGCTCCCAGGTGATATGATGCTGCTGGTCCCCCAACCACATTGTATAATGAGGGTCCATGGGTCATTCTTACCCTGTAAATATCACTTATGCTACGTTCAATTTGGTGCTTATAGTATTTGGTAAGTTTCACAAGTGGAATGAGCAACATCAAAAATTAGTAGTTAAACCATTGCTTTTTATTTTGGGAAATTATCAAAAGTAAGACGAAGAAAACTTGTTCAAGAAAATGGAAGAATTCTTGAAAATGTCTAACGATAATGGCTTGAGTTTTTAATTATAATTGATTCCTACTCTTTTTTGTAATTTTTTTAGATACATGTAGTAGTTCAAGGAATATGTATTAACATTTTTTATAATCTGTTTTAAAGATTTAAGAATTTATCGTTCCTAAAATACAGAAATTAAAACCTGAAGTGTTATAAACCGGAATTTAAAATAACCATAGATGATATTGTGGTTTACTTATAAGAATAACAAGCGCATTGCGTAGGTTCAAGTTTGCACTATTTGACAGTCACATTTTTGCAGTAACGCTCATTTATAGACCTCTGAATTGCTTTTCAGTATTCACTATTGCGTCATTTTTTCATTTATTGACTGTCAGTTGTACTGAATCTATTGGCTAAGCAAAAATGAATCCTAATGTGGAGTCCAGTATTAAGGATATGGTATATATAAGAGTTGTGGGCAATGGTGACATCAGAAATTTGCCCTGAAATACTCATGTCAATTACTAAAGATAGACAATTGACTGGTTTTTGTTTCATTTCGTGTGTGGAAAGGGTTAGAGGTGGAAACAGAATAGTCTTGTAAGCAATAATGCACCAGGTTTAGTTGTAAAGTTTGTATTTTGGCATGATATCACTGAACCAGCGTCTGACTGTGGATGTCTATACCTAAACTACAGCTAACTTTGGGAAATCTCTAACTCATTTTTTTCTCTTCCAGCTACGTTTTCTTGTGTGTTTCAGAATGAAGAATGTTCCCTTCTACCCTCAAATTCTCTGTCTAAACATCTTCCTAGTAAATCTTTCATTTGTACCAAAGTATGTGTAGAACTCCTTGAATAGTATCTCCTTTCCACCTCCTGAACATTGGGTCCTGCTTTCTGATCTATCTTCCTCTGATACCAAGTTAGATGATTTTGTTAGTCCAGTTCTTTAAACTGGGAGCTATCTCTGTTTCCATAATAGCCCTGGGGCAGTGGAGTAGGAGGCGTGCAGGGTAGACTGGTGCCCCGGTCACGGCTAGAGTAGGCCTACCTTGAGCTGGAACACGGGCTGGGTTTCTGTATAGAATCACCAGATGGTGGCTTTGGATGGACACTGAGGTCAGGGTACTGGACAAGTGTGTGTCCAGGATGGAAGAAGTGATGAAGATGAAGACGAAGAGTTAAGACGGTGGGGAGATAGGCTTAGTTTGGACGCAAGGATGTGAGGGAGAAGAAGTCCGCTGCAAACAGAAGGAGCTGCAATGACTTATCACTGTGCTCTGAATTCAAAACCAGGAACACCTGTAACAGTGCCACCGAGCAGGGGGAGGGGCAGAGGGAGAGGGACAGAGACTCTCAAGCTGATTCTCCGCCCCCCCGCCCCCCGCCGCTGAGCGAGGAGCCCGTCATGGGGCTCCATCTCATGACCCCAAGATCATGACCTGAGCCGAAATCAAGAGTAAGATGCTTAACCAACTGAGCCACCCAGGCGCCCCTCAAAACAGATTTTTAAAAAGACTCGTGAAGGCTGTGACTTTGCTTGTAATGAAGCCAAGTTAGTTATTTTCTTATGTCTCAGGCCTAACTAACCCAGGGCCAGGACTTGGCCAAAAACACTTGACCCCCAACACTGGCAACCTCTCTCAAAAGGCTCTGTTTAAATCAAGACAGATCTCCGCCTGTTATTTCAAAGCACGCGTTCTTATGGCAGAGGGTTAGTAATCTCATGCTGTCTTAGAAAATCCGCTACGTTCCTGGAGGATTTACTTTGAGCTGGTGTGTTAGCTTCATGAGATTTGATTTTTAAATGCTAAATACTTAAAAATACACGTTTTACTTCTTCTGTTTGAGATGAGGCTTTTAAGGAGTAATAGACACCACAATAAAAGCCAGAGCGGTTCTTACTGTCAATAAAAAAGGGATTTGGGTGCAGTGCCGCTTTTTCATAAAAGGCACTTGAGTAGAGCATCACTTAGCAACACACAAATCAGCTTTGACACCTTATTCATCTTTAATATTCAGGTTCAAATCAAGTCTTTCCAGGGATGGGACAGATGGAGTCTTTGAAACCAAGCAAGCGAAAGGTGTCACTTTGTAATTTCCATCCTTAGTGGCAGCCGCATCAGAGTTTTCATTTTATAACGTTTTGGAATTGGGATTTTTTTCGATTCTCAGATCTGCATTACTTAGCATGGCGGGCAGGGTCCGTCATGGACTGGTTGCCGCTTGCTTCTGTCATAACCTCTGCTTCAGCCAAATCAGACAGCCCAGTTTCCCAGACGCACTGGGTTCTTTGATATCACTATTTCCCCAAGCCCCTGTTGTTGATGAGCCACAATTTTAGCTTAATTCTATTCTGTACAGTATGACATAGAATAGAATGAAAACTATCTGATGGGTAGTTTATCTTAAAAGAAATGCAGGAAGGTGACTCTGTCAATAAAAATTTTAAACCCAGACTGTCATTTTGTTTACATGTCTTAAGTTCTTTTCTTGTACCCTTGAAAACAGTTAAAATTGTGCTTATTGAATTAAAGAACACTTATAGATGAAGCACATTTTCTGGTTCTCAAAGGACAGTCTAGTTGAGGCTCTCTGTACCTTGCTTTTAGGTGGTAAGAATGGGTTTCTCAAGTTGTATGTTTTTTCATGGTGCCACACGCAGTTATGGCTTTAGTAGTCTTTTAGGTGCTCTCTGATTCAGGTTTCTTCACCTACGTCTTTGAGTCCAGTTCACTCCAGCTGTTTTTTATAGACATATCAAATTGCTATTTGAGAAATACCTTACAGATTTCAGATTCATATGTAAAAGGCAAATGGGCTCACAGTCTTTTTTGTGGCTGTTGTTGTAAGTATCTAAGAACCTCAATAGGTGACTCATGAGTGGTTCTGTAGTCATATATTTGAAGAGAGGTATTTGTGCTTCATATAGAACTTTAATGTAATTTATTTAATTTAATTCATATAACTTCATTCCGACTTTCAGAAAATGATTTTTAAAAACAATTCTAAGATTTCATTATCTTTCTAGTCTGACTTGTAAAGGTTTATCTGCTAATCTTTTCACCCATAGGATATAATATGTTCGAGGGGGTGATAGTAATTTATTTTACAGATTATTTTGTTTTCTCTCCTTTTTACAGAAAACAGGCATCGTTATGGGTCCAAGGAGACATTTTCCGATCCAAGCTGAAAAACAGACCATCCAGTGAAGGAAGTATTAATAAAATTCTTTCTAGCTTGGATGATCTGTCTATTGGTGGAAACTTATCTAAAATACAAAACGTGGAAAGATTTGGAGAGGTGAGTTTTTCTCAGGAAGATTTTCGTGTCTCCGTAGGACTCATGTGCTGCATTTCTTGTTCCCCAGCTGAACATACATGACACGGCAGTATCTCTTTGCTGAGACGCTGAGAGTACCCGTATTTTTAGGTGCAGAGTCATCCACCTGTGAAACAAGAATCCAGAGCAAAGACAGCACTTTCCTTAAAAATAAAAAAGCTGTAATTTAGGGGGCACAATTATAAAGGAGGCCACTCTGGTTTGGAGACTATGTACAAAAAGGAAACAGAAAAGCAAATTTTCTATTTGAAGATGGAAGTGGATATAAAGAAAGAAGAATTAATGTGACAATTGAAGAAACAGTATATGCCACAAGTGGTTTTTTGAAAGTCTCAAATTCATATTGATTTTTAAAGTCCAGAGTTGAAAACATAAATGGGGCAACTTTTTTTTTCTTTAATTGAGGCTCTATTCTAAACAAACCACTGTGAACAGCTGACATCTATGCTCTCATTTAATCTCTACAACTAGCTGGTGATAGGTAGTATCAGCAATATTGTCTAGGCGATATGATCTCTTCTTTATAGTAAGGAAATTGAATGTCAGAGAAGTTCTAACGTCGGCGATTCCAATCCACATCTATGCGGTTCTGCATCTGTGTTTTTTCTGTTATACCCTGCTACCTAATGGAAGTGACGTACAACAGGTAGGATCATGGGCATTTTTGGAGCTGGAAGCAACCTTGACATCATTTGCTCTCCTTCCCCTCTTGTGCAGATCAGAAGTCGGGGGTCCCACCAAATCCCATGACGTGCTGAAGGTCATGGTGTTGTTTAGTAGTGGGACCACCTTGAGATTGGGAGTCTCCCTCCTGGTTTAGCTCTTTCTACCACAATATCCCTGAGGTAAAACTAAGCACTTGGTTTGTAGTTATATTTTTATATCTCTGAAGGAGCAAAAAGAGCTGTTAAAAATATTTAAGCAGTGGGACGCCTGGGTGGCTTCATCGGTTAAGCATCTGACTCTTGGTTTCGGCTCAGGTCATGATCTAGGGGCTGTGGGATCGAGCTCCACGTCAGGCTCCCTGCTCAGTAGGTTGTGGTTCTTTTCCTCTCCCTCTGCCCCTCCCCCCACTCAAATAAATAAATAAATCTTCAAAATAATGTTTAGGCAGCAGGTATGGATTTACATTCTATTAGGCGGTGACCTGTTGGACCCGGACAAGGGTCTTTTTTTTTTTTTTTTTTGAAGATTTTATTTATTTATTTGACAGAGAGAGAGACACAGCCAGTGAGAGAGGGAACAGAAGCAGGGGAGCAGGAGAGGAAGAAGCGGGCTCCCAGCAGAACAGGGAGCCTGATGCGGAGCTCAATCCCAGGACCCCGGGATCATGCCCTGGGCCGAAGGCAGACACTTAACAACTGAGCCACCCAGGCGCCCCAAGGGTCTTGAGCAAAATACTGTGGTTCAAGTTTGGCCCTCAGGGAACCCAAAATGGAAGGAATGCATCATAGCTATTTTAGGTGAGCAAGTGTTGTATGCGAAACAGGTTTCTTTCACCAAGGAAGATAACCAGAGTGCTTGGCAATAGGGAGAGTGGGCTTTCTTCAAGGACACAGGGTGGAGACTGCCAGAAGAACCAATTTTTCAACTCCGTGGTCTCTACTCCAGGACAGCCACTGACGAAGTGGCTGAGTTTGTTTATGTGAATCATTTGTCCTGACAAAACGTAAATCTTAGCCAAGGTCATGTTGATGTTCAGACCCTTTGTTGACTTTTCTTGTCTCTGTGTTGTAGTCTGGCCTATTCAAAGCAAACAAAAGGATCTGAACTGACATTTTAATGTGATAATATAGCTAAGCAAGAATACTTTTCTTGCTCTGGTCAGCATTTCCTTCTCAGGTTTTGTTCAAGTAAACAGTGCTTTGAATTATGACCTCTGAAAAGATACACATACAATTTGTCCGCCTATCTGGGAAACATTTATCTTATAGGAATATAATGTTTTCTAGATCATAATCCATATTAAACTAACATCTGGTAGTTAAAACATTTTGTTCTCATACTTTTTTAGATCTCGACTTGTTGAACTTAAAACTAATTGACATTTATTTATCACTGAAAGGGTGAAGAATGAAATATGAAATTTAAAATAAGTCAGTTTTAAATATGAGCATGTATTCAGATATAGGGCTGTTTCTTTTCCTCTTTCTTATCCCCTGCACCCCCAAATTAATTACTTTAGCTCTAGCCGTTCAGAAGGGGTACAATTTTTGAAATTAGAGCGCAGAAATGCAAGAATTCAAAAATGCCACGGAGCGATGGTGTGGTTAAGATTTCAGACAGCAACACATACATAGGTTTTGGACCACTTCATAGTTAGGTGATGTGCTGTGCGTAGATAACACTTTCGAGCCCTTTTCTTGCCATGCTTGTCTGATGTTGGCTCCAGAGCATCTCATGAATATGAGGAATTAATTTATTCAAAAGTGAGTGTAATGGAGGTACTGATATCTTTGTCATTCTTGTGAATTCCAAGTGGGAAATTAAGTTGAGAGAGAGGGCATGAGCTGGGGGGCAGGTAGTTGGGAGGAGCAGAGGGAGAGGGAGAAGCAGACTGCCCACTGAGCCGGGAGCCCAACTTGGGGCTCAATCCCAGGACCCCGGGATCATGATCTGAACCAAAGGCAGATGCTTAACCGACTGAGCCACCCAGGTGCCCCAAAGTGATGTTTTTAAAAAACATTTTATTTATTTATTGGGGGTGGGGGATGAGCAGTTGGGAGGGTCAGAGGGAGGGAGAGAAGCAGACTCCCTGATGAGCAGGGATCCTGATGTGGGGCTTGATCCCAGGATGCTGGAATCAGGACCAGAGCTGAAGGCAGACACTTAACCGAGTGAGCCACCCTGGTGCCCCTACATGGATTAACTCTTAATTCTTATAACAGCTGTATGAAATCGGCATTGTTCCTAGGCCCTTTTTAACAGATGGCATAACTGAGGTAGAGAAAGGTAAACTGTCTGCCCAAGATCACAAAGCATGCAGTGGAGCTGAGCGGTCAGACGCAGGCGCTCTGGCTTCAGAGTCTCTTCTCAGCCACCCACCTGAGGCCTCTCTCCATACCCTGCGGCCTCTGCATGAGGTCCTACGTGTG
Organism: Ursus americanus; assembly: GCF_024610735.1. Classification (NCBI taxonomy): domain Eukaryota; kingdom Metazoa; phylum Chordata; class Mammalia; order Carnivora; family Ursidae; genus Ursus; species Ursus americanus. The sequence goes on from NC_142138.1 coordinate 50,803,252, forward strand.
GCTTTAGTATATTACACCAGTAAGTTTGAGCATAACCTTAGCCAGCCCGTCCCAATAAATTTCTCCTGGAATTGTGATTGTTAACTTTTCCTTCTCCGGGGTGATAATGCAATATTAGCACTCCAATCAATCAGATGCTCTTGACTTTGAGAGATTAATTAGGGACAGGTGCTGCTCATGTTCAGCCAAGTTCACATAAATTGACAGGTAAAGAAGAAGGTAGTGTTTTAATTAATTAATTAATTAATTAATTAATTTTTAAAGGTTTTATTTTTAAGCAGTCTCTACACCCAATATGGGGTTCGAACCCACAACCCAGAGATCAAGAGTCACACACAAGCGCCACTGACTGAGCCAGCCAGGTGCCCCAAGAATGTAGTGTTTTAATTACATCATGGGGATACTGTGATTTATAGAATCCTTTGCTCTTTTACATCAAATGCCCATCTACAGGGTGCATCTTAGAGAAAAATCCATGAAGTAAAAAATTAACTCTCTAAGACCCTACTTTCAAGCACTGTTCTTTCCACTCTTGGGACCACTATGGCATTCCAGTTCCAATCTGAATGCCACTGGGATCCGGGAGAGGCTCTAGGAGAGGAGAGTGACAGTACAACACAGAGCCAGGGTTTCAGGAGACCGCTCTGGCTGTGAGGTGGACGGGGTACTGGGGTCTGTGTGTGGCCAGGGGTGGGAGGCCAGGAAGTTGGTGATGGGGGAGTGGTCCCAGGTGGTAAAGGTCTTAACCGGTGGCAGTGAGGAAGGAGAGAAGATGGATTCGGGGGCTCTGATAAATCCAAACTTTTTATGATCAGAAGCAACTTGTTATGAAGATGACATCTTTGCCTTTCCCCAGCTTTTACATCTCACAGTTTCAGCATCTGAGAGCTGAAAGAATTTTGGAGATGACCCAGCCACCTTTCCTAGCCAAATCACTTAAACCTGCTAAAAGTCCATTATCATCTTTCTCTTCCAATCCTTTCACTTCTATTTTTACTCATTTCTATTTCAAACTCTCTTTTTATGTCATTTTTCTATTATAACTCTTCCATCTTTTTCCCCTAGTGTGCTCTATTTTATCTAATAGATTTTTTTCTTAATGGCACACACCGCAGCCTCCCCAGTAGCTTACTCTGTCACCATTTGATTAATGCGTTGGTCAGTAATTACTTTATCCAACTGAAACCTATGAACACATTTTATTTTCATTTTCATCTTGTCTATATTTAGAGAGCAACCGATGGCATAAAATAAATCTTTCTACTTTGCACTATTATTTGTTCTTTCGCTAGACCATCATCTGTAAATAAGTACGTCTTTTGAAATGGTCCTTCTTTATGATTTTAGTTTGCTCTCATTTCCCTGCCTTTATGTAGGGCAGGCTGGTATCCAAAAGAAAGAGCTGGTGCTCGACCCTCCAGAGGGCAGTGGGGAGTCTGACAACAGACCCGTTTCTTGGGGGAGCGAAGATATGAGGGTCTTCCCTTTCTCACTTTGTTCCACCAGCAACCACGTGACTTTGTTTCTTTTTCAGCAGATTCTAGGGGATCTAAGCAGCTCAGGGCAAGAGAGGGTCTGCACTGGGACTCTGTGGAGAGAGGGGCTGGAGCCCAAGGGCACAGGAGAGGCCTAGGTTAGCTTCCCTGCATTCATCGGTTGTGACTATTCATTAGTTATTATATGGAATGAGTTTGGTAGGAAGAATGAGACCTCCCAGCACCTGTTGAGAAAAGTCTTCAAACTAGCCCAGGTCCCCCAATTCTTGGGATTGATTCATGCCCTCATGATAAAAGGAACTGTGTTTTCTAATATGTTTTCCCCTCACAGGTGTTTGTCTTCTAAGTGCCCTGATAAATATAGGGCTTAGTTCTGTTCATGTCTGTGTGTCATACTTAGGATTCCAGAAGGCCAGAGTCCTTGTTCTTACAGCTTTCTAGTTTCTTAATTATTTAATTTAACTTAAATGTATTTTGAATAACGTTGCATAACTTTTTGCCAAGATTCTGAAGGCTATTAATCCCTTACTGAGAATTTTATGACTTACATGTTCTATGCCTCTTAGTCCTAAAAATGTCTGAAGCTTCATACAAAAGTCACAGAAATAAAATAAGGGTTGATACATGGAGATACAAAATAGCGTGATTTGTATTTTAGCAGATTTCTTCAGACCTGTATTGCATGTCTGGATCTTTTCCCACCCTCTACCCTTCCAGGTCCTGACTTAAGTGTTCTCTCATATACTAAACCAGACCACTGCCAGAGCCACTAAACTATGTCCCCCTCCTCCCCGCCCCACAGACTTCACCTTCTCCAGTTCATTCTCCTCACAGTCAGCATGTAAGAAGAAATGTTTGCAACATATTCAAATTAGGGTGTTTTTTTTAACGTAAAGAACTCTTAAAAATCAATGTGAATATGCCACATACACAAATAAAACAGAATAGGAATCCTCATGGCTGGTAAGCATAAAAAACATTCTACTGCCCGAGAAATAAAAGAAACACAAATTTAAATGACACGATGCTATTTCTGCCTCTCAAGTTGTGTGAGATTAAAGAATGTATGCAGTATTAGCAAGGATTTGGGCAATAAAAACTCCTAAAGATTGCCAGTTGGAGTTTAAAATGGAGGGCAATTGGATAACGCGTGGCAGAAGACTTCACAATATATTTAGCGATTCCACTTCCATGAATCTATCTTAAGACAATAATAGGACAGTGTTTAAAGCCGTATGTATAAAGGAGGATGTTTGTTGGAGCTGTTCATAGTGATGAAAGACAGAAAACAGCCTGAACCAGGGGAAAATAAATAAAATTTGGTATATCTAGACAATGGAATTTTATGGAGGCATAAAGAAGAATAATGAAGAGGTTTTTGGGGTTTTGTGTTTCTAAATTTATCCTGAAATACTTTCAACAATATATTTTTCAGGTGAATAAGTAAGTTACAGAGCAGCGTATATGTAGCTCAACCTCTTTTTGTCAGGAAGAAGTGTTTTGGGGGATGGTATGTAGAGCACAGGGAAAAATCTGGAAGACTATATGCCAGAGTGCCAATGGGTTTTGCTTCTGATGGTAAATATGTAGGTGGTTTTAATATTTTTTTCACTCTTATCTGTATTTTGTCATTACATACAAACAAGTATCATAGGGAGAAAAATATATTTTTTTTCTTTAGGAAAGACATGGTTTCATTCTCCAGAGGTTGAGAGCTGGGACTTAATAAGTAATGTTTTCTTTTTCTTTGAGAGCTAGTGTATTTAAGTAAACTCCTTAAGAGAAGGAGCTTAAGTAGAAAATACATTGAATCTGGCTAGTTAGGTACATGGCTCTCTGTTGCAGTGTTTTTGTTGTTTTTTACATTTGAAATGTATTATATTTTAAAAAAGATTTCACCTTTAAGATACACAATAAAGTAGGGGCGCCTGGGTGGCACAGCGGTTAAGCGTCTGCCTTCAGCTCAGGGCGTGATCCTGGCGTTCTGGGATCGAGCCCCACATCAGGCTCTTCCGCTAGGAGCCTGCTTCTTCCTCTCCCACTCCCCCTGCTTGTGTTCCCTCTCTCGCTGGCTGTCTCTGTCTCTGTCGAATAAATAAATAAAATCTTTATAAAAAAAAAGATACATAATAAAGTGGGAGACAAAATACACATGACATAACTATAATGTAAAACATACTGTTAATTTTTTTAACTGTGTATCTTGTTACATTAGTATTTATTTTTTCAAGTAATATGTGACCACTTTTAGAAGTGTCAAAAAGTACTGAATTCTAATACAAAATATCAGCCTCCTACCCACCTTTCTGTACTCCTAGACCAGTTCCCAAACCAGTTCCCAGAAGGGGGGCTCTGAGCAAAGTACATCAGCAGTTTTACCACCGTATTCCTGCACATCCGTGTCTTGCTCATAATGATATTTAAAACAGTTTATTGATTTTGGACATTTTTTTATTGCCTCCTGGTTGTGGTGGACAAGATTTCAGCTCTCCCCCTCTCCCCAAGTGTTACTCCCACCCCCCGTGCTTCCCAGTATGGCTGCATCGTAATTTTTGGTTAAACCCAATAATATGTACATTATTACCACGTAAAGATTGTTCGCTCTTGAGGGTGGTAGTCTACTCTGTTTCCTTTGTTGAACCTCTCTTTGATTTTCCCAGAGTTAATTACCTATTTTTGTGGTGTTTTACATTTATTTATTTATTTTTTTATTGAAGTATAGTTGACACAATGTTATATGAGTTCAGGTGTGAGTTAATTGCCTTTTTATTTCCATACTTTTCTGTCTATTTGGGAAAAAAATAAGGCTATTCCCTCCTCCCCCAAATTGTGTCAAGCAATTTAAAATTTTTTCAAAGTCTTAACACTGAAAAATTTTTTTACCAAGTTCATTCTTTTCCCAAAGAGGCTTCTCCTTCCCACCCTGGGCTGGTTGTTCTCAAGCCCTACTGTACAGTTCTGACCTGAGGCCTTTTTTTCACACTCTTCAGCTGAAGTCCTAATTTTCCTGGATTTCCCATTGTCTTCTTAACTTTTCCCTGATGTACATCCCATAATAGTTTTCTCTGAGAGATTGTGTGGGAGGTGAATTTTTGTATCTTTGTTCTACCTTTACATTTGACTGTTGGGTTGAATTTTGGAATTCCCGGTTGAGGCTCCCTTTTCCTTAGAATTTTTTTTTTTTTAAAGATTTTATTTATTTATTTGACAGAGATAGAGACAGCCAGTGAGAGAGGGAACACAAGCAGGGGGAGTGGGAGAGGAAGAAGCAGGCTCATAGCGGAGGAGCCTGATGTGGGGCTCGATCCCACAACGCCAGGATCATGCCCTGAGCTGAAGGCAGACGCTTAACCGCTGTGCCACCCAGGCGCCCCTTCCTTAGAATTTTGAAGGCCTTTCAGAGTTGGGAATACAAAGATCCTCCTGGTTAGAAGGACACACAAGCTTTCCTGGCTTTCCCACAAAGGTGCCCGTTAGATAGTGAACCTGACCAATAAAGGTGAGGATCCTGTCAGGTCGTTCAAGAAGCAAGTCCCATATTCTAGAGATCTGGCTGTGTGCTGGTCCTTCCATCAGGTACAAGTAACCGGTAACAACACCCATGTTGATTGCTAGGTGAAGCTAAGCCCACCTCCTCAGGTACCGTCCTGCTAACAAGCCTAGCCTTCAGGCCTGCCTTATTTCTATTCCTGCAGGCTTCCTTGGGTGGTAATGGATTCCTCCCCACGGGTTGTATGGACAGAGACGAACGATATAACCGATTCCTGGGGACTTTATGTATGGGCAACTTATGACTTTAAGAGAACCTTCTGACTTCAAGGCTCCATGAACCTGTGACTGTTGAACTGGTGTTCTTTGCGAGGATGAGCCTTCCTGTGATCTTGGCCTGCTTCCTGCCACACTCATTCTTTAAGACTCACTAAAGGGATTTCCTCCTCTAGGAAGCTTTCATCTTCATTTCCTCTTTCCTACCAGCTATGTGCTTTGTATGTCTATTTTTCTTTTTTAAACTCAGAGTTATAGTAGTAACATGTGGTCTTTTTTACCCAGGACAGGCCTACTGACCCCAGATGTATCCACGCAACCCAACCTAGGTGGCAGTGAGCAAAGAAATGTGTTGAGCCAGGAATGGCTATTAGAAATGACTAGAATGTGACTGAAGGAAGTATATTTTTGTATATCCTTCATCAAATAAGAGATCTGGCTTTAAAGAGGGGAGGGGACTCTGATGGCTGCAAGGAATCTTAGCAAATTTAAGGCATATGAATTATTCAGGGGAGGAAACGGGCAAAATAAAATCTTTACTGGTGCAATGTTAGTGTACCATTGTATTTGGGGTCAAGAAATCCGATTTGAAAATCATAGCTTTCGTGAAGAGCTTCGGGGAGCTTGGGCAATATTCTTAGCTTCAATGAGCACCTCCTTTTTTTCATCTTTATGGGCCACAGTGTCCTCCCCGCCCTGAGTTGTAAAAATTAAATGTGAGCTAGCATGTGAAAAGACCTTGTGTGGTACTTCTGGTTTTCAATCTCTAAGACTTATTTCAGCAGGAAACACTTTCCCAGTCTAGTAAGCTTTAACTCCTTATGGGAAGGTCTTGAGTGCTTTTACTAGTGTTAATTGATCCCGGTAAGTTGTGGTCTAGATAGCCTAAATTGTTTTGTCTTTCATTTTTGTAAACAAGTTATAAAGTTTGCAATGATGGACCCGAGTAGTCTCTGGAAACACATTTGTAATGTAATGTATCTATTACTGAACCAACCTGTATCTGAGCTGTATTCCAAAGCAGGATTTTGTCTGCATGAGAGTCTCTTTGGTTGTGGTCCCTTGTAACAAAGAGCTCCTTTTAAATTCTACCACATTTAGACCCATGCTTTGATTTGGACTTTGACCAGTATATTTAATTGATGAATAGTTGAACATTCTTTTTTTTTTTTTTTTTAAGATTTTATTTATTTATTCGACAGAGAGAGACAGCCAGCGAGAGAGGGAACACAAGCAGGGGGAGTGGGAGAGGAAGAAGCAGGCTCATAGCGGAAGAGCCTGATGTGGGACTCGATCCCGTAATGCCGGGATCACGCCCTGAGCCGAAGGCAGACGATTAACCGCTGTGCCACCCAGGCGCCCCGAATAGTTGAACATTCTTTAGTATATATACAGACAATGCTGAATTCGTAGTTCACTAAAGCTATTTACGATAATCTATATTAAGACAATCTATATGAATTATATAGTTTATAGTCTATTAGGAAATCTATGTAAAGCAAAATTATTCATAATAACCTTTCTGTGGACCATGCATTTTTTTTTACAGAATAATTTAGAAGAGGATGAAGATGTGGAAATGAAAAATAGTATAACCCAGGGAGACAAACTACGTGCCTTAAAAAGTCAGAGACAGCCACGCTCCTCACCATCCTGTGCATTTAGGTAGATGCATTTTAAACTTGTAAATTTATATTGTGCCTCCATTTGTGGATAGAATGTTTCATCTTCACTTTTGAATATCATTCTACAAGTGCCATGTTTACCTCTTGCTTTTTGGTTTATTACTATTTTGTGTTGTTTATTATTTTGTCGTATTGGGAGCAGCTGAGCTTTAGAAGCTTACAGAAAGCAGCTCCTGGAATCTCAGTGTCTGGAATCCCACCTTAAACTGCTATGCCATTGGGTGTCTCTGGGACTGTGCTCAAAATTCCGTTTGGAATTCTACTCTTCCCCCATGAGTGGGTGTCCTGTCTTGTGGCAAATCCTCACAGGTGTGCTGAGGCTTTTGTTTTGAATCTAGAGTGTGCAGAAAAGTATTGAATGCCAAGCTTTGGTATATCCTAACTCCTTAGCTTTATGCTCTGTATTTGAGAATTGAATAAATAATTCTTACCTGTGTCTGTGAAGTTATAACCGTCCTGAGTTTGAAGTCTAAAATTACTAATCGAAATCAATTGATGGAACCTGACTTGTGATCACAACATTTGGAACCTGCTAATGGTTCAGATTAGTTAAAAAAGAAAGTCTTCAGGATCAATGTATGCAAAAATCTGTGAATGTCTTCCGGATTCTTTACTGTAACATATGGGGTAGTGACAAGTTCACAGATGATTATAATGGGAAATGGCTACTTTGCTTTGCTTTTTAAGTGAGAGACATGCACAGAAAGAGGGGTGTTTTGCCAGCATGATACATGTCAAACAGACTCAGAGACTTTAGTTTTCATGTGTTATCTGGGAGGATTATAACACAAGTCAGATTAGGTCTGAGCGCATCATTACCTATGCTTTGATTACTGGTTCCCTGACCTGAAGAATGAAGGTTTATGTGGCTCAAATTCAAGGTGATGGTAACATGAGAAGTATAGTAACATTAGATGATGGGATAGCAAGCCTGGTGCTTGGTAGTAACTGCCAACTAGCACTAGAAAATCGAAGAGACGTACCATTCACTGGGCAGCTACTACGGTTAGGAGCCATGTTAGGTGTTTAGTTTGGATATGAGGGTTAACTGAATTAACACAAAAGGTATGCATCATTACCCACGTTTGGGTTGGTTGCTTGAGGTTAGAAAGGTTAAATCCCCCCCCAGTGGGATGGAGTTGGCATGATATTCACACCCAGTGCTGTCAGTCTGTGCTCTGCTCGCTATGGATATCATCTAAGTCAGTGGAAGTTTCTTCAAGATTACTAATCTCTTTATTTGCCATTTTTTCCCTTGAAACTCTTAAGAAATGGCTTTGTATTGCTTAAAACTAGTTTCAAACAGATTTAGATTTGATTCTGAAGAAATCATAAGGGGGAGGGAGGGATACAGTGGCATATGACTTGGCACATAAGTAGGCAAAAGAAGTGAGAGAACCTCCACTACCCAAATTTTCGAAGGCTACTCCAATATGGTTTTTCTATTTTTTTTTAATTCTCAGAAATTTTCCCATTTTTTTAGAATTCAGTTTTTCCTACCGGCATCATGGTAGCATCGTCGAACATTTTTTTTACCCTGTGTGGCTGCAACATCACCTTCTGATTTAAAGCCATTTGCTGTTAATTAAATTCAAGATGAAACAAAATGGCCAAAATGGGTTTCCTGCTGGTTCTAGGATTTATTTTAGAAACGGAATGAGTACTAAAATCCATTTGGGAGGTTTCTCCCTTTTGCCAATTTAATATTTTTACTGGTCTGACTCCTTTTGGTCTTTGCTTAAATGTGTGAACCCGGTGATGCGTGAGCATTTGTCTTTGATTTCCGTAGGTTGGATGATATGAAAGGGCACCCAAGAGCAGTGTCCCAGCCTTTCAGGTACTGTTACTGAGGTGAATTTCTAGTAGCTTGTAAATAAATGCTCCCCTTTAGATACATTTCCCAACCCTGAAACTGGTGAAAACAAATTGCACACAGCTTTTCACTTTTTAAGTCCCTTCCTTTCTGTTCCAGATTGTTACACTACACCTTATTTTTAATGCTCACCATGAAGGGGATTTTTGTTTTCCTGAGGTGCCCGTAGGTGTGGCTGCGGTAGTCACGTCAGTGTCGTCTGTGCTTCCGGCACGTTCTAGGGTCTCTAAGAAACTATGCTTGCTCAGCAACGTGCCTTTCAATCCAGTGACTGATTTTGCCTTGAGGTTTTAACATTTCTGTTAAAACCCTTAGTTTTACATGTGTTTGCTCTTTGTTTTCTAGTTTTGTTGCCTTCCCCATCCTCCATCTGAAGAGGAAACATTAGTGTTTCTCTCTGGAAAAATGTCCCCCAAACAGTCCCAGGGTGGTTTCAAGGTCCCAGTGGTACCAGAGTGCGGTGTAGGGCTTGGTGAGGGCCATGGACATGTTTGCCAAGACTGTTGATGAGATAGGGGTGGAAAGCTGAGTCACCCCTCACCTCTGGTTCTTATTCAGCCCAATGTTTTAGGGTTGTTTTGTGCGGGCAGTTCTAAGAGGACTCAGACTTCTCCAGAAACTTGAGCTGCTTTCTTGTACCACTTTTCCAATTCGTGTTTTAGAGGCAAACCATGTACTTAAAATGTTTGGGGGGAGGATGATGAAGGAAAGAATCTTATAGGAAAGTAAGCAAGCTTATAGGAAAACAAGGTCCGGGTGCATTAAATGGTTTGTTTAGGTTAAAACAGGGTTGGTATTAAAACTGTGACTGGGACCTGGCTGTCCAGGTTTGAGTCCATTTTCCCTCAAACATTAGTGAATATCCTCTCTGAGTCTGGCACTGGACTAGCCACTGGGAATAGAAATGAAAGACAGTCCTTTGCCCTCAATGGAGCTTATATCAAGGGAAATAGACAAATACCAGACAATGAAATATGGCGAAAGGGCTATGATTTACAGGGATGCTTACCCTGCCTGGGAATTCAGTGAAGGCTTGCTTTATAGGGTACCAGCTGATTGGACCAGCAAAGGATAAGCAATGGGAATGAGGCAGATGGAGGTGGAGGGGAGGTGAGGAGAGGAAAGGATGCTCTGGGAGGAAAAACAGCATTTGTAGGCTGGACACAGGTGTGAATGCAGTCCATTCAGGCCACTCAGAACAGTTTATGTCGCTGGAGTAGAGGTGTCTAGTGGGAAAGCGTGGGTAGAAAGGACCTGCTCACAAAGGCTAATGCCAGATTTTGGAGGGTTTCATAAGTACAGCCAAGGAGCTCAGGCTTCCTGGGCACCGAGGAAAGATTAAATGGCTTAAACAGCGGAGCGACATAATTAAATATTTCAGATTCCACCAGAAGCTTTTCAGAATTTGAATTTTAAGGAATAAGATTATAAGATGTTGCTAGTAGTCGAGAGGAAGGAGTAGTGACGGCCTCACCTGGGGCAGTTGCAGAGTGGAGAGAAGAGCCAGATTTAAAATAGAAAGAAGTAGACGCTAAGGACATGTGAAGAATGAACGCTGCCATCGAAGAAGGGAGGCGACCAAGCATGGCAAGATCATGGTTAAGGACAGGACTGTGGAGCCTGGATTTGAATCCCAGCTCTGTCCCTTGCTTACTGAGTGACTTTGGATGAGGAGCTTTTCCTTCGTGGCTCCGTTTCCTCACTTGCAAAGTGGGGTTTGCAATCTTAGCTACTTCATAGGGTTGTTGTGAGGACGAGCTGAATTACCATCTTTAAGGTTCGCAGAAGAGAGAACTGTCACTGTTACCGTGACCTGCTGTGATCTCTTTAATGTTATTAGTTCACCCTGTCTTAGGTGATTGCTGAATATTAAGGTGACACCACTTTTGTGTGACATTTTGCCCCTTTTTCTCCACCAAGATTGACTTCATCCCCACAAGGATCTGCAACTACTTTGAAGACCTCAAAAGTGGCTTTGTCCCCTTCAGCGACGGCCAAGAGGATAAACAGAGGTTCTTTGTCCTCAGGTGCCAGTGTAAGAAGGTAATTTTCTCTACTTCTCAGATACCAGTGGGAGGTAAAGGGAGTCTGCAGCAGACAATGAGTTTGGCTGAAGTTTGCCAGAGGAGGGGATCAGGGAGAAGGGGAGAAATCACAGAAGGCTCTGTGACCCTCCGGGGCTTCTGTTCCTGTCTCACGTGGTGGGGGACAGGGCCGTGGAGGGAGTGCTGTATGGCATCCCTTTCTATAGTGAAGCTCCAGCTTGCCTAACGTGGAAATTGGAGTTCCGTGGCACAGACTAACGATATGTGGTATGGTCATTTCTCCTGCGATGGGTAGGGACATTAGAATGAGTACGTGTAAGGTAAATCTTACACTTAATCTTACTACTTTTTACTCTCCTGTTATACAGCCCTTTTCATTTACCCTCTGCCTCAGGACACATAGAGCCCCCAGATGTTCTATCTCTTAACCACTCAGTCAGAGTGGTTAAGCCAGCTTCTTGGGTCTTAATTCACTGCTCAGACAGGAAGTTAACATGTATAACTCAAGGCCCCATATGATATTGTCACCAAGAGCAATAAAGAAGCCATTCTGTTGCCATTTGCATTGATCAGAACTGTCTGCATCCCATTCCCCTCATGTCCTAATTATGTGTTCTAGAAACATGAACTCTGCATGAGTATACATCGTTGTCTATGTCCTCCCCACCTGTGTTTTCCATTCAGCTTTTCCATAAACTCCCGGCTAGCCAGTTCTCTAGGGAACTTGAACGCTGCAACACAGGAGCCAGAGAACAAAAAGGCCTCCTCGTCCTCCAAGGCGGGTTTCATAGCCAGCCCGCTCACCAGCCTCTTGAACGGCAGCAACCAGCCGCCTGCCAGAAATTACCCTGAGCTCAACAACAACCAGTACAGCAGAAGCAGCAGCAGCAGTGGGAGCCCCCTGAGCAGCCAGCCGAGCCCCCACGGCGTCAAGACGGAGGAGCACCCCGCCCTCCTCCGGCCCTCCTACACCGGCCTCTCTTCTTCCTCAGCGAGATTCCTGAGCCGTTCAATCCCCGTAAGTTCGCAGACACCACCTCTTGGTCCTCAGAACCCTGAACGCAACTTCTGTGCCTTGCCTTCCCAGCCAAGGCTGCCGCCCAAGAAATTTAATAGCGCCAAGGAAGCCTTCTGAGCGATGCCTTCCCTCTGTGCTGTGAAACTGTCCATGCACGTCCATTCTGCTGGCTCCTCTTCAAGTAAATGCCAAGTTTCAACTGGGGTTTCTTCCTTCCTTCTTTTTGTCCTCCTCCTCCCACTCCTCTTTAGGTGATTTCTCTTCGAAGGGGAACAGCTTTTATTCCCTTCATCATGGACACTGTTGACTCAAGTTACTTTTCAGTTCAGGTTGCAAATCACTCTGCGTATCCGGTGCTGAGCCAGGCTCTGATTCAGATAACAGACGGTATTGGCTTTGGTTGTGGTGGTATTAGGAATCGTCCCTTCTCCGCATCATGTGTTCATGAATGAATTTTGGAGTATTTAAATGTGGAAGGTGCCGAATGAACAGGATCTTCTCAGAACTGTTAGGCCCCTGAATATGTCACGTCCTGCAGGGAACTGACCCTGCAGAATTAACGACGTGGCAAACGGGAGGTGTTGGTAAAGAAGGCTTATAGGTCGGTATCTAGGAGGGAGGAGAGGGGAAGGCAGAGTACGATGGAAGATGTTTGGAATTAGCCATCAGTCTTCTAGAGACAGGACGAAAGATCGCCAAACACTTTCTCCCTATGAGCTCAGTATTTAGGTTGCCAAGCCCCGCCTTTTAACCAGAAATCCCTGTTAGGTCAAATCTTGTGGTTCACCCGCTCTATGAATCATTTTAATCACATATTTTGATTGCCTCAAAGGGAATTGAGATCTATGGGGATGTGAGTTTTGATTTTAGAGAACAAGGACGAAATGGGAAGGAGAAATTGATCTCACAAATCAAAGAAATGTTTATCAGAGTGATTCCAGTCAGGGCACAAGCCAGCTCCAGTGTCCTGGGAGGGCTGGGACTCCTCAGCCATTGTCCAGGGAGAGGCTGATTTCTGCAGGGGAGCAGGGGGAGGGTAGCATGCCTTTCCTGGGGAATCTTAGCCCCATGGGAATAGTTAGCGAGACCCACTTTCCTTAGATGGTAGTTTAGGGACCCCCTTTTCTAACACGAGGATGCAGTGCACGCACCTGTGCGTTGGGTGGACTGATGACCACTCCCATCCCCACCTCAGCCTCTTTTCAGAGGTTTTTTTTTTCTCTCTTCTATGCACATGCAGTCCTTCCTGGCACATACAGTTGACCCTTGAGCAACACAGGCTTGAACTGCAAGGGTCCACTTATACACAGATTTCTTTCAATAAATACGGTGCAGTAAGTGTGTCTTCTCTTTCTTATGATTTTCCAAAGAACATTTCCTTTTCTCTAGTTTACTTTATTGTGAGAATACAGTATCTAATACATATATTAATTGTTGATGTTCTTGCTAAGGCTTCTGGTCAACAGTAGGTTATTAGTAGTTAAGTTTTGGGGGAGTCAAAAGTTAGGTGCTGATTTTTGACTACGTGGGAGCTGACACCCCTAACCCATGCATTGTTCAAGGGTCAGCTGTATAATTTTCCCCATAAGATTTTATTCCCCATGATTTTTTCAGCATTATTTTAGATTCCTGTATAGATCAGGGCCCCAAGCAACTGCCAGCCCACTCCTCCCCTTAATTTGCCTCTGATCTCACTATGTTATGGGTATAAGTATATCAGTAAAACTTAAATCTTAGTAATTAAGGGGTTAGATGGAAAATGATAGGTATTTACCTTTTCGTAAGAAGGTTTACAAGTCCCGTGCTTCCCAGCGGGAGTTGAATTGTCAGTATTTTCATATACCGATTGTGGGTCAGCCTCATTTTTAGACCAGAGTACAGATCTGTTCATTTTCGGAACAAGTGTTACACGTACAGATATACAGATAGTTACATAAATATCTTGCCGACTTCATGGCTAAAGAGTTAGTGAAGTCTGCATTTGCAGCCGAATACCAGAAGCATTAGGAGCTTGACAAAGAATACCATTCTACTTTCTCTGGATCTCAGTTTTCCTCTTGGCTAGTTGCAGTACGGGGGTGTTCTTTAGATGATTGTTGATCCCCCCCATATTTATATAATTTAGTTTTGGTGTCGTTCCATATTCTGTTATCTGTCTTCACCTCTCCTCCTTCTCCTCATCCCTCTCCTGGCCTGAATAGAGTGATTTTCCAATAATTAAATTTAAAGTAATAGTCTGTGTGGGCAGCTGCTGCTGTTCCCCTCTTCTGCCTCTTAAATTTGTCATCTTATTGTAAAGAGAAGCATTTATAAATGGAATTGCCAGCACGACAACATTTTCCTCCTTCTCACCCTCCCGGGAAGGCAGAAGCAGCAGGTCTCTTAGAGCTGACTTTCGCTCCTTTATCTTTGCCTAGAAAACCTCTGTGGGAGGAAAGGCTCCTAAGTCCTACCCCTGCTAGCTTGGTGGTAGAAAGTCTCAATTTAGATGGAAATTCCCATGTTATGTGGAATAAAGTATCGGTCCAATACAGCTTTTCTGATCATGGGTTTTTTATCTAAAGAAGGTGGTCCTTCTCTCCAGAGCTTCCTAAGCTGCGAGGCGTACACCCCTGAAGAACGAGGAATAACTCACTCGACAGAACTGTGTTCAAGTCCTTGGGTAGGAAATGAAGTCTGTACAGCAGTATCCTCCCAGCACCTTTAAGAAAGACCCAGAAACTCCTGGGGGATGAGGGTGACGTGTGTTTAGGGGGAGTCTAATATTTTAGAAGCTGCAATTAGCATCTCTTTTGAAAGCTGCAATTGCTCTCTCACTTTATGCAGCAGTTCAGCCCCCAGAAAAATGTAAAAATGATTTCCTTGTTCTGTCATTAAATGCTTTAACACAGAAAACAAGAGCAAATGTTAAGGAATTCTTGTGACAGAAAGCCAAGAAACCACCCGATTTTATTTTTATTTATTTGGCCTCTTCTGTGAGCCTCAAGGTTTCTCCTGCCCAGCGCAATGCGCAAAGTTTCATTTTTATTAACCCACTTATTGTTAAAAAAAAAAAAAAATCAGTTTTCCCTCCCTGACATTCAGAGGAGTTTTCAAATGCATAAGAAATGAGGGACGTGTGATTATGGTGTGGGTGGGGTGGAAGTATTTTATTAAATTGAAATTACTTGAGGTATCTGTCTTGAATATTTGCTCTGTTTTATTTTTAAGAGACTTGCCCCTGAACTGCTATTCATCTCCGCTGTCCTTAACTGACCCCGAAGTCTGGCTTAGGTCGTGATGCCTTCCCCATAAGCTCTTTATACCCTGCCTTGGTCTTCATCAATACTCTTCTCGCTCTGCATTTTAATCATCTGTGCACTTATCTGTGCCCCCACTAGACTGTAAGCTCTGTAGGGCAGGGACCGTGCCTCTGTTTTCTATGCCGCAGTTGTATGCTGTGTGCATAGCATGCGGTAGGCACTGGCTAAGTATTTCTTGAACGGTTATATGAATGGTTGGGTGTTTAAATGAGTCCACTCATTTATTATTGCCTCCATTTTAAAGATAAAGAATTTAAGGGTTTGGGGGCGCCTGGGTGGCACAGCGGTTAAGCGTCTGCCTTCGGCTCAGGGCGTGATCCCAGCGTTCTGGGATCGAGCCCCACATCAGGCTCCTCCGCTATGAGCCTGCTTCTTCCTCTCCCACTCCCCCTGCTTATGTTCCCTCTCTCGCTGGCTGTCTCTATCTCTGTCGAATAAATAAATAAAATCTTTAAAAAGAAAAAAAGAATTTAAGGGTTTGAGAGGTTAAATATTTTGGCCTAGGCCTAGACTGTACCACAAATATGTAGCAGAGGCCTAATTTGCAGCTAGGTCAGTTTGACTCCAAAAAGCATACTCTTTTGATTACATTGTGTCATACATATACTGTGGTAGGTGTTTAAAACTGATAGCTAGGCACCTGGGTGGCGCAGTCGTTAAGCGTCTGCCTTTGGCTCAGCGATCCTGGCGTTCCGGGATCGAGTCCCACATCAGGCTCCTCCGCTGGGAGCCTGCTTCTTCCTCTCCCACTCCCCTGCTGTGTTCCCTCTCTCGCTGGCTGTCTCTCTGTCACATAAATAAATAAAATCTTAAAAAAAAAAAAAGGGGATAGCGAAAGGATATCTCATTTTTTCAGGAGAGGTCAGGGAAAGATGTGAAGAAGGGATAACCCTTTAGTTGGGCTTTGGAGGGTGACTAGGAGCCTGCTGGGAATCTAGTGATGAAAATAGGAAGAAGAGAAATGGCCATTGCAGGCAACGGAAGCCATAAGACCAGAAGTGCAGCTTCGTACTGTAGTAAGACTCCTGGGTTCTGAAGACAGGTAGACCTGGGTTCAAATTTTCTCTCTTGCCACTTCCTTGTGGTGAGTACTTTGGCGAGTTGTTTAACCTCGCTGAGCCTCAGTAAAATGGGAATAATGGGAATGATAATAATCAGGGGCAGATCTGGGTTTTGGACACCCTGAAGCTTACACAATTTGGTGGGACCCATGTTTAAGATAAAGAAGGCAAAATAGGAATTTTTGTAAATTTTATACAACATAGGGCTGTGTACTTTGAAAGGAGTTTATGTGACTGTGGGGCCTTGAAGCTTATGGGGTAGTGATCGTAATATCTTTGTACTAGGCTGGTTGTGATGATTAACTGAGGAGATAAATCATATGAAGTAGTTTGCCCAGTTGCTTACGGATGGTGCTCAATAATTGCTAGCCGTTATTGTTTTAAGAGTGCTCCCGTGTAGCTGAAGCCAGGGGAGGTCACCTGTAGATGAGGCTGGAAGGTTAAGCTGAAGCCAAACCGGGAAGCGCACTGTGAGCTTTCAGAATCTTGTCAGCAGAGTGACTTGATCAGAAATGTTCCGATGACGATAATTCTGGCAGTCGTGTGCAGAACAGCTCTTGGTAGAAACCCTGAGGGCAGGGAGACTGGTTTGAGCCCTATCTGCTGCCCTCCGTCCCTGCCTCACCGGGTGTCCCTGCGTAATCGCTATGCTTGTTCAACCATTATTGCGTGTTTTACTACACACAGTAGTGGTGATGCTATCAAATAATCATATATGACCAACAAATCCACCATATATTTATTATTAATTTTTAAATTATACTTTTATTTTTGTAAGTGGAAACTTAACTACCCAAAGGAAAACGATGGTACTTAGTAAACATCTTTTTTTTTAAAACAGTGAGCTTTTTGAGGAGTTGTAAAGTAATGTGCTTTGCTATAAAATATATATATATGTATAGAGTCAGGTTGGTTACAAAGAATTTTTTGTCACTTCAGTGTCATAGGGTCACATTAATCTTAGCTATATGGACTAGCCTTTTGGAATGAGCTCTTATATTGAGCTGTAGGGTCTGTAAATATAAATAAGATAAGCGGCTCTATAATGAGGTTCTTCTGAAAGCTGCTTTGGGCATCACCTATTAAAATCTTTTTTGTGATTTTATTACTATTCCTAAGCAGTAGCGTCTCTTAAGCTTCATTTCTCATTCTTACATACAGGTCTTTGGACGTTCCCAGAGATATTCTCACGGTGATGTTGTAGCTTATATTGCTGAGGCCCTTCATTGTCTCTTGGAATTTTCCCATTTTCCTCTATTCTGCCGTTTTTCATCTTTGTTGTTGTGTTAGCCTCACTGATGATCTTCCTCCCTCAGTCTCTTAATTAATTCATACTGTAAGTAGGGACACAAGCTCTTTCTGTGAAGGGCCGGATAGTCATTGTGTTGGCTTTGTGTCCCAACTCTTCAACTCAATACATAAACAAATGGTGTGGTTGTGTCTCAGTGAAACTTTATTTACAAAAACAGGTGGTGGGCTGGATTTGGCCCCTGGGCTGTGGTTTGCCAAGCCCCCTTTAAAGCACTGCCAGGTAAGAGAGAACTGATCTCATCATTTTACTTACTTGTTCAAAAGTGACCAGGATCCCCTCGTGCTAGAACATTAATCCTGAATTCTTTCACTGAGCTCTCAGGCCCTCCGGTCCCCTTATCTTATCATTGTACCTCATTTACCCTGCTTGTCCCCGAATGTGGGTTCCCTTGTCCCCGACCCCCCCTATTCTCGTTATTGCCCACCTCTTGGCCTTTGGAAAGCCCTTTCTTGAAAGCCCCCTGCCCTCTTTACCAATTTCTCATTTTTAAAGAGATATACTACCTTCCATCTACTCTCTGAAGCTTTCCTCCAGAAACTGAACCCACCCAATGTTTTCCTTTTGAACGTCTGTTCCTACCCATGATGCATATTAGTACTTTATCAGTATGCGTGGCTGTTGTTACATACCTGGGCGTCTATTTGTTTACCATTGTCCGTATATATGAGACTTGCCTCCAACTTTTAAACTTTCTTTGTGTGTCGACATGCAAAGTTTCATAAAGTTCTTTTATATTTTATGCTTTCTAACATAGTACTAGATACAGAAAGAAATTAAAAATGTTCCTTTGGTTTACAGTGGAAAGGAGATTTGAAATGAACTATTGTGTGTGTACTTCCTGTTTTACCCTAGTGTTCTCCTTACGCCACAGTTGAAATTGGCTTGAACGCAGCTTCCTGCGTGGGGGGGTGCAGCCTAGTCTGCTCTTTGGTTCCGAAGACCCTGTGGATGGGTTCTCCATCGCAAATTTATTTATATTTTGGTAATCATAAGGCAACTTTATTTTTGTCTCCCGTATTATTTTTGTCCCTTTGCATTTATTTGTTGGCTGTGGTTCTTCTTTTTCATCGACGTGTAGTCGACACACGATGTTACGTTAGTTTCAGGTGTACAACGGTGATTCAACATCTCTATGCGTTATGCCGTGCTCGCCACAAGGGTAGCTCCATCTGTCACCATACGATACTATTACAGTACCATCCACTATTTTCCTATGTTGTACTTTTCATCCCTGTGACTTGCTCATTCTATAACTGGAAGCCTGTATCTCCCACACCCCTTCTCCCATTTTGCCCATCCCTCATCTCCCTACTCTGGCGACCACCAGTTTGTTCTGTGTGTTCTCTATCTCAAATTTGACCAGAACAACCTTGGTAGCCTGTGAATAGGTTAAGTTCTTCTGTGTTCTGGCATTAATCAGGGGGGAAAAAAAAAATATATATATATATATATATATACACACACACACACACACACACACACATATATAAAATAATATGTTATATATATATAAAATAATGTTATATATATATATAATAATGTTATATATATATATTTCAGGAATTACTGATTCTTAGAGTAGGACTTGGAATAAGATGGAAATATTAGATCGAGCTTGGTAAAATACCCAGTTTGGTGAGAATCTGAGTGATGGGCATGTGTACGAAAGCTTGCTTCATTTTCACTTCAGAGTGGTGTTTGTGTGACGGGGATGAGCTACTGATTGGTTGTTTGAACATCCATTCCCAATAAAATGCTTCCACTTTCCAATGAGATGTTGATGTTAATAGCTTTCCTTAATTTAAACTTGCTGTCTTTCCCCGCTGCCTGTTCCCCATTCTAAAAACTGTCATCCTGTCCTGATTTTAAATATAATCTTGAATCACAAAGCTTAAAGATTGAATATTGTATTTAATACTAAGGGTTAGTACCAGCTTTCTAACCTTGTATGTTTAAGTTGCTGTGGTTTTCCCCTCTCCTCTCTGTGTTGTGGCATTACCTTAAATTTGATGGAATTTTCGGCTAAGGGATGTTAATTGTATCAAGAACGTGAGCTCTGTCTTTGAACCGCATCTTTGGCCTTTATTCAGCATTGGTATTCTTTTGTTTCCATTCCGAGGGGACTTGAGAATGTTACTTCACAAAGCATCAAATTGTTTTGAGGTCAGCATGGTTCAGGTGGTGCCTTTAAATTTGCATATAAGCTCTTAGGTACACACAGTGTTTGCAGGTAGAGCTAAGGAGAATTTCGGATTCCAGGGTTAAATAGTGGTTTACGTTAATTTGCTGTACAAAGCCTGTCAGCTGTGTTTGACTCTCCATTTGAAAGGACTCTTTCAAATACAGAACTTGCTTTAATCTCAAGTACATTGGAATTTTTAATTGCCTTGGTTGTTCAACTTAATTTGACACCTTCTTATTTACATGATACCAGTTACACTGCTAAGTCAATAGAAAATCTTGCTCTATTTATTTATTTGGCCAGGAGCAAAAGAACTTTTTGCTATACTATATATGTATAAAGACTTGTCCAATTAAAAAAATTATCTAATATGTATATGAGCGTCTACCATGAGCGCAGTATTGTTTTAGTGGAGGAAGGTAAGACAGAGACGTATAAGGCCTTGTCTCCCACCAAACGGAAAGCTCCATGAGGGCATCTTCTGGCTTAATTGACCATCTGCCCTTGTTTTTCTGGTCCCTTCTATCTGGCTTTGCCCTGCTACCAGAATCTGCTTAAAATACGAGTTTCCTAATGTCATCCTTTGCTTAAAAAGCTTCTGTGGTTGAAGAACAAAACCAATTATTCGAAGATTTATCTCTTTTCCCTGAAGTTCTACAGTCTCACCGTAATATACCTAGATGTGGACTCGGTATAGTTTATCCTTTTGGGCCTCAGTGTGTGCTTTGAATCTCAGGGCCGATGGCTTGTTCAATGACCAACGTTCTTAGGCATTATCTTCTTGGATATTACCTGCCTTTCCCCTGCTTCTCCTTTTGTAATACCCCCTAGACTTACGTTCAGTCTGTCCTCAGTATTTCTTACCTTCTGTTTTATATTTTTTTAATTCCCGTTGCTCTGGTTGTGTTCTGATTGAATTCCTCCTGCTATTTTCCAACCCACTAATTCTCTTTTAACTGTGTCCATTCTGGAATGTATCCCCAACCTGTTGACCTTTTGATTTCAATGGCTATGTCTTTTATTCCCAGCATTTATAATTCATTCTTTATGGCAGGCATCTGTTTTTATTTGGACCTACCTATTTTTGTTTCATAATTTTTTGTCCTTTTTGGAGTATTCTTCGTGTTTTCACCTTGAGAGCTAGAGAGCACAAGCAGGGGGGAGTGGCAGAGAGAGTGGGAGAAGCAGGCTCCCTGCTGAGCAGAGAGCCCCACATGGGGCTTAACCCAGGGCCCTGGGATCATGACCTGAGCTGAAGACAGATGCTTTACTGACTGAGCCACCCAGATGCCCACAATGTCTCCTTTATGTCCAAACTCGGGGCAGGAGAGGCGACTCCCCATTCTGGTGAGAGTCTCTCCCACAGGCTGCTCTCGACATCTTTAAGGCCAGATCAGATGATCTCCTTCTTAGTCTTTCTACAGCATTTGACAATGTCAAGCACCCTTTTTGCCTATTATTTTTTGTCTCCTTTCAGTTTTAGAATGCTCTTTTCCCATTTCTTTTCCTCCCTCCCCTTTAAGCTAATACCTGTCTGTCTTCCTCTGCCCACTCCTTCAGGATTTTCCCAAGTCTCTGACCCTGGCCTACTTTTGTGTCTGGGTAATCGTCTCCTGGGCATTGAATCTACACGTCTAACTTCTTACGTGCATTACTTGGGACAGAACTCACACTCCTCCTATCGCCTGCTCCTCCTTTCATTTCCTGGCTTAGTAACTGTCATCCAAGCTAGAAATCTGGAATCCTCTTTGACACTACTGCTGCCTTTCCCCCTGCACATCCAGCCACTCAGTCCTAACAGACATCCCTCTGAGATGTCTGGTTTGTTCTTCCATTCTCATCACTGTTGCCCTAGTTGAGGTCTTCGTGGACTATCGGAATAGCCCTTTATTTTTTTATTTATTTATTTTTCATGCAATATCTGTGCATTTTTCTTTTCTTTTTTTAAAATTTTTTTTAATTATATTATGTTAGTCACCATATAGTACATCCCTGGTTTCGGAATAGCCCTTTATTTATTTATTTTTTTTTTAATGATTTTTTATTATATTATGTTAGTCACCATACAGTACATCCCCGGTTTCCGATGTAAGGCTCGATGATTCATTAGTTGTGTATAACACCCAGTGCACCATGCAATACGTGCCCTCCTTACTACCCATCACCGGTCTATCCCATTCCCCCACCCCCCTCCCCTCTGAAGTCCTCAGTTTGTTTCTCATAGTCCATAGTCTCTCATGTTTCATTCCCCCTTCTGATTACCCCCCCTTTCTTTATCCCTTTCTTCCCCTACCGATCATCCTAGTTCTTATGTTCCATAGATGAGAGAAATCATATGATAGTTGTCTTTCTCTGCTTGACTTATTTCACTTAGCATTATCTCCTCCAGTGCCGTCCATGTTGCAGCAAATGTTGAGAACTCGTTCTTTCTGATTGCTGAGTAATATTCCATTGTATATATGGACCACAACTTCTAAATCCAGTCATCTGTTGCAGGGCATCTCGGCTCCTTCCACGATTTAGCTATTGTGGACATTGCTGCTATGAACATTGCGGTGCATATGGCCCTTCTCTTCACTACGTCTGTATCTTTGGGGTAAACACCCAGTAGTGCAATGGCTGGATCATAGGGTAGCACAATTTTTAACTTTTTAAGGGACCTCCACACTGTTTTCGGAATAGCCCTTTAAATTTTCTTCCTGCCTTAAGTGTCTCTTGCCTTTAATCTCTTCTCTATATTGCTGCCGGTGTTAGATTTTAAGAGACAGGTGATTAAACCGTTCCTGTGTTCCGAATTGTTTATTGTCTCCCCTGTGCCTGTGGGGTCCCGTCTGGATCCCGTGGCTTGCCACTCGGAGCCCTTCCCCAGCAGACCGTGTGCCTCCCCCACGTCTCTCCAGCAGCTCCGCCCGGCTTGCTGACGGCTGCCCTGCAGGAGCGCCGGGTCCTGCCTCGTGTCCAAACCTCACGCGTGCGGTTCACTCTGCGTTTCCTCCCTCCTTCCTTATAATTCCTGGCCTGGCTCCACAGGCATCTTTTTGAAGCATCTTTTTGTGACCCATCCTTCTCGACTCTGGTGGGACTTTGTTTACACCCCCCTCCCCACCTCCTTGTTGCTCTCATATTCTAGTTAAGCTGTATGTGATTCTCTCTTCCCTCTGCTGGCTTTTAAGCTTCTTGGAGGCATCTTTGTTGTCTCAGGTTCCAAAGTATAGTGAGTGCCTAATAAATATTTATCGAGCTAGAAGTTGGATAATATATCTAGGACCCTGAATGCGAAGCCAAGAGCTAAGGTGCTTAGGAGCCCATTAGCACCGTTAGCACAGGAAGCGCCAACAAAACGGAAAACAGGTTTTCAGCTTTCACTTTAATATACAGTCATCTGAGAGGGTTTTTTTTTTTTCTTCTAGAAATGTGGCTTTACTAAAATACATTTTAACCAAGCTTGCATTGATATAATTTTGGTGTTCAAATGAACTGGCAGCGCTCACGAATTGTTGGCAGTCAAGTTGAATGTCAACAACAATCCGTCATCTAACAATTGAGCGTTTTGTGATTGTTGAAAAGCACAGATTAAGTTCACTCAGAAAAAAGAATCTATTAAAAGTTAGGTAGGAAGGTGAAAGAATATTTTATATAGCATTTTAATTAACCGAAATTGGCTCGTTAAATCTTGGGGTCCCTGAAATGCTTCGAGAACGGTACAGAAAAATGTTTACACCTCCTTCAAAGCTGAATTTATCAAAAAACCTTAGCCTTTTTGTGTTCATGTGATGCCAATAAAACCTTATCAGCAATGTTTCTCTACTAGTGTTACTGGAGAAGTATTATTATGTTAGCAAAGGCAAAAACTTTCAGTATTGTGAAACCACGTTTGTGGAAATGGGTATCAACGCACACATTTTGCGTGTTGGTAACCTGTAAGCAATACAAAAACTGGAAACTGTTTATTACAAAGCCATAAAAGAAACCCAGAGTATAGAAGCAATTATAGATGAACTTATTATTCCTCAGTATTTACTTTTTTCCCATTTGTTCATTAAAATTCAACACTGGAGTTCTATATTTTGCCAAACACATTTTTTTCTTTTAATTATCTATGCCATGAAAACAAACCACTTTTTAAGGTGCTTTTTTCCTCTGTAGTTAGAACTCAAACCAAGGGTAGTTTTTCTTCCTTAAGGGACTCGGCAAGATGGGGAAATGCAGGAGACAAAAAGTCAGTGTGGCAAAAGCACATGGTGATTGTGTCAGGATTTTGACCTAGTACGAAACTAACACTCCAGGTCATAGGGCCATGTTCAAAATTATTTGAACATTAAGGCGTCATTCCATTCATTCGCTGGCAAGGACCTAAATTTTTCGTTATTCTTTACAGCTTGCTGTTTTTGATAGTCGATGTATAATTGCATTTATTAACAATCTTACAGTATTTATATCTATAATTATTAGACATTTTTCTACCGTGATTAGGTAACTGGGCTGTTTAAAAAAGAAACACCTCCAGAATAGCTAAATTTTTAAAGTCACTACCTACATCTGCCAAAACAGATTAGTAGCAAATTTCCAGAGCAGAACAAATTGTCTTGATCTCCTTACCTAACACTTTGTTTTATGTCAAATCTAACTGCTTTCAGGGAACAAGACTTCTTGATGGAAGCTTATATTTTGACATAAAAATTTTGGGGGCTGCAAGTGTAACGTAATTTTATCCTTATTTTGCAGGCTGAATATTGCTGTATTATTAATTTTATGGTATTCACACTATAAAAACACCATATATTCATGATAAACTGGATCTGGTCTTAACTCACCGTAATCCTGTTGAACTTACTGGCTCAGGAACTTGAATATTCTGTTTGAGAAATTATATATATATAAAAATAAGGGCTAACTTGTAAAATAATATTTACACCTCAGGTGCCACTTCCTTCATAACCATATCCGTTGTCATTCCTGAATGTTTGTAAAAATTTCAGATGCATTAGGTATTAATTCTTACTGTAGTGATAACCATTGGCCAAGCAGAATTAAAACTTTAATCCGAACACTTAAGCATGGGTATTTTTATAAAGAAAATTTCTTTTTAGCATATTCCTGAAAATTACTTTGGATTTGGTCCTAATAGGATTTTTCATTTTAAAATGTCTATATCTCCTTTATAGCATAATAAATATTGCTTTCTCTTTTTGTAATTTAATATTTCTTTTCTCACTCAGGATCATACCCTGCTTCTGGTTAGTATTTGTCTGTGTTAGGGTGATAGACAATATCCAGTTGACTATGCAGTGATCACAGGACAAAAGCTGAAGTGTCTTGAGGCATTATACTCCGGTGGCTAAGCATTGGGCTTTAAAAAGTCACACTGCTGAGCTCCACCACCCCCTCATCGTGTGACCTTGGGCAAAGTACTTCACTGCTCCATGCCTCAATCTCCTCATCTGTAAAATGAATTGCCTGGAGCATTTAATGAGTTAATGCCTACAAAATGGTTAGAACTGTGCCTGGTATATAGGAAGTACTCAATAAGTATCACAGAATAATGGACCTCTTCAGTCATATATCTAGTTTATTAAGAATTCCGGATAGTGGTACTTTAATCTATTTTCTGAATAATAAAATCAATAGCAAGAATGATATTGTTTATGGAGTACAAAATACATTTGCATCTTCGCCGTAAAAATGAGTAATGCTAATAGATGGCTATTGTGTTTTCTGGGAGATTTATTAGAAACTTTAGGATACAGTTAACAGATAAGCCAGAGGCTCTTGGTACAGCCCCATCATGGAAGCATGTGAAATCTACATGTCACTGTCATCCCACATGGCTGCTTCCCCAGTGAAGAGGCCTTGAAATATTAGTTATGTTTTTTTCAAGTGAATATGTCTCCTAGTCTCTAACAATTCTTTCTTCCCTAACTCCACTTCCATTAAGGTTTTTGTTTTTGATTGAAAATGAAAGGAAGTGAATTTGTTACGAAACGCTGATGTCGGAATAATTTGTTAAGCCCTTTTACTGATCTGTTATTTCCTTTAACATTCTTTACACCATGTAAAGAAACCATGGAAGAACTTTGGTATCTTATTTTTATCCCCCAGTGCCAAATGTATACTATTGCTCTTTAATAATTATGTGTCGAATGAATTAACCAGCATGACAGAAGGTCCATTCTTCAGCCAAATCACATCTGTGTTTGTTTGCAGAGGACCCAGAGCCAGTTAGACAACAATAAGGGAGCACACTGGGTGGGTGGGTGGCAAAGGAAAGCAGCAGGGATTGTGAGAAACTGTTACCTGTAGGTTGGATTAAACAGCAGCCAGAGTTTGTGACCTCTGCTGTGTGTAAGGAAAGGCTTCTGCCAGAGGCAAATATGAATATATACTTCATAGGAATGATGGACATCCCTAAAATTATTCTTGACTATTTCTGTTGTCCAGTTCCATGGGCATCATGATTCCATAAAATAAATAAAGATAGGTACCCACACATATTGACCCCCTATATATTAATGCATATTAAAAATCCTTTACCTGGAAGAAATGTTAGTAAAGGCCACTTGCCTGGTATCGTTCATTTGCTCTATCTCTGTCTATTGAGAATCGATGGAACTTCAGGGGTGCTTGCAAAAACAACTCTGTTCTAAATTTACTGCAATCTGAGGAGCTACATAGTTTCTGTTAGTGGAAACACGAATAAGTTTTCTAATTGGAACAAAAGCAGCATTTAACTAGTCCTACGAAAGCACTGGCCAGCGTAGAGCTTGCACGCCTCTCAGTCTTGCTGCTGGAGAGACCCTATGGCCCTGCCCTCCTTGCCTACTTGCCAGACTTCAGAAGAAACTGGGAAAAAGCAGCTAGAAAAGTCATAGTCTACTTCTAATTGTTAGGATGACAACGGATGGGCCTACAAATTAAATGTACGTGGGCTTGAAGGCATTAGACCGGTTTTACTGGACTTTCCATTTTACCTCTGAGGCTCTCCGTGAGTGCAGGTGTACTTGTATGACAGTACCCTACTTCTTGATCGTCTCCCCTGTTCTGAAGGCTTGGCATAAACCACATTCTGCAGTGAGAAAGTCAACCTGACAACCTTTTTCATTCTTCCTAACATTTCCATTCTCCCTCTTCGCATTTCACCTCTTCCTGGAAACCTGCAGCCTCAGGAACCACTGCCCTCCCCGAGTCTTCCCTTCCCACTCCTTACCTCACGCTTTGCTTGTGGACAGTGTTCCTGTCACCCTAGGCACATGATGCACGTTATTGAACATTGACACCTTTGCCTTCTCACTTCGTGTTTGTGTGACAGTGTGGGCTTTCGCCATTTGTGGGCAGGCTGCTAACTTTTTGACTCACAGCATTGATAGATACTTAGTAAATGGCTGCCCACAGGGTATAAAATTCACTGGGATTTTGAAGCATGAGAGTGAACAGAAAGAGTTTGAATCTTTTTGCAGATGATTTGCCCAACAGACAGATTCTCTTTACTAAAACGCCTACGATCAGCAAAATGGACTAGTCTCAGAGTTGAGAAGACCTATGAATACCACGCTGCAGATCAGTTTGGAAAAGAATGGTTGGGGGAGGAGAAAAGGACATTTGGTAGCAAATCAAGTAAACCTTGCTGTTCTAAGGTGTTAGATTAGAATTGTGCAAAAGAATTTGTTCGTGTTCAGACTGTTTGTGTTCCTTCTTTTTAACTGCTGTTTGCTGCCCAAAAATAAGTATCTGGCAAATTTTTTGCCAGACCTAGCTTTATCTTTTCCTGGTTAATATCTGTTATCAGTGCATTCTTGATTACACGTCCCCACCATATTCCTTTTATATGATTATCTAATATGATGTGAGAGGGATTTGCACTGTTTACTTTTCTCAAAAGCTGCCCACCATTTATTATGTTATGACTGCAAGATTCTTCTGCACAAATGCTTTGGGTCTTAAGCTTGGATTTCAAAGCTAGTAGTGCTCTGTGTCCCCCTAAAAGGAAAGGACGTGTAAGCTGTTTATTAAATTCAAGCATTCTTAAGGAATTTATTTAAATGATGACTAATTCTACTGCGTTAAAAGCACTAACAGTTGATACGCATTGGATTCAATAAAAAAATATATATAATCTTAAGGTATTTTCTAAGAAACTTCAATTTAGTTACAGATGTCATTTAATATTTTTGAGTCAAACTCAGTATTATTGCACAAAAGCTTAGAAGTAAGTTTGGTGCCACCTACCAATTTGCAAATAACAGTTAATTTTTAACTGCCGCGAAAAAATTGTAAGCCTTTTAAAATACGGTTTTCTTGCAAACATGTCACGTAATTGACTATCTTATTCTTAGCAAATGCTTTGGTTTTTTTTTTTTTTCTTATCCTTTTCTATTTTCTTCTTAGTTTATCTCATTGATCTTTTATGTAATAGACGCAAACTGCCTTGTGTTCAAGGAGGAAGCTGCAGGGTGTACTACCAGTTTTGTATGTGATGGACTTTAACCTGGGTTTCTGTCTCTCCCCCACACAGTCCCTTCAGTCTGAATATGTTCGTTACTAAGGCCCCGCCACTCCGGTGAAAGCGCTCGGCTCTTAGACACAAGGTCTGCGTCTGGACGAGCAATGTAGAGAGAGCAGCCGCTTGTCGGAGGAGTCTTTCTGCCTTCTTACCTTAAATTAAGGAGAGCGCTAACATAAGACCTTCGAGAGACTTGAAACCAGAAAACTCTGGCTAACGACTACTCGAAATGCACTGAAACTAGGTTTATGGAGCTGTCAACACTTTTTAAGACAGTCGCAATGTTGAATTTGGTATTTTGAAAGGTTATTTTTAATGTATTTCCGTAATACATTTGTTATTACATTTATGTGTACAGTGTTACATTATGTATGTATTGTGAACTTTAAAAGACTATTTTGATAAAGTTATAAATATATAAAATAATGTAAAAACTAGACTATATTTTGACTTAGATTTTTCTTGCTGTTTGCTACCAAAAATTTGTACTTTGAATTTGTTTAGTATGGTTTTGTCTACGATGAATACATAATTCCTCTTTATGAAGAAAAAGTAAGGGAGAAAGTTTTTAGAAAGTGATTTTTATGTTCCTACTCCGAACATGGCACATCAGTTCATTCTTTTGGGAAGTCAGTCTAATATGATGAGTTTATCCAAGCTGATCTCCGGTGAGAGGAGGATGGTCGGTTGATATGGCTTATTTAGGCCATTTCCTTTCCCTCTGTTTTTATTGCCAAGCCATTTCGTTTCGCATCCTTGTGGGGCTTTAACCATACTTAACATCCAGTTGGAGATCAGCATTCACTGCCTGTTTCTCCTGAAAACGCAGCTTTTCTCTCTGTGAAATGACTCAACATTCCAAATGCCTGTATCTCTTTCCTCCTCTCACAAGAGCCTTTACCCCAGTTAGGACATTCCGCGTTTGGTACGAGGTTGTCGCCTGTGACCACACAGGGTCTGGCACCTGTTTTAAATCGATGAAGAGAGAAAACTGAAGAAGGATGCTGCTAAGTAGTTCTCTGTATCAAAGGAGATATGTTTGCAACAGATGAAAACCCCTAACACACAAGCTGGCGTGTCAGCAGCCTGACAGGAGATCGAAGGGGCTCCTTACAGGTGCCCACGGCCCATTTACTAAGTGTAATCTGTGTTTCGGCCCCAGAAGCCTGGAGGCTTCGTTTCTCTAGGCGGTTGGGGAGCCTTCAATGTTGATTGTTTTCCCTGCTGCTTCTGAACAGATTCCTCACACAGCGAAGTGGATCCATACGAAGTGCTCTACTCGCCACCGCGGAGTTATTTATAATCTGTTTATTAGGAGGGGGCACCTTGAGGCTGTTACATATGCTTCAGCAAACATCACGTTCGTGTTTTCCATTTTAAAAAGGCATTTGAATGACTGTTTGGCTCAGGTTCATGACTTAAACTTCAGTAACTGCAGTCCCAAATAATTGCACTAAAGCTGACGGGAAAAAATGAATTGTATGTTTTAGGAGTCAAAAATGAAAATAAGTGGAATTAAATTGTATACCTTTTCTAAAGCTGAAATAGTAAAATATTTTTATTATCAGTTGTAAAAAAAAAAGAAAGAAAAAAAGATTGGTTAGTTGTATAGGAAGATGATAGTATTTTTTAAAAATTATCAGTGAAAAGTAATTGAGATGACGTTTGCGAAGTGTGGAAAAGGGAACCGTGTTGACAGTTTTAGTTCTGTGAACACTAATGTGTGTGCAGCTATTGAAATGATTGTAAAATTGACTACTATTAAATTTCCATAGTTATGTGTGTATATTCGTCATGTGTATCTACATGTGATGTCTTAAAATTATTTGTACACATGTAGATACTTAGACAAACCAAGAAGTGTATGTATATAATATAGAAAGTATATAGCAAAGTAATTCTACTCCAAAAATAAAACTTGTTGACTTGTATTTTGTTATGAATAGTTTACCTTCCGAAAGATATTATGTTCTATTTTAAAGTGTAGAAGAATGTACTGCTAATAAATAATAAAAGTTTTATGCAATTTATGTTTTCCCTGACTTTTATAATTTGTATTTTGAGTTATCAACGTACTGAAGTCTCTTTGTAATTTTATATTTGGTGCCTTTCAAGTGTCTCAAGCTCTACATTCTGGATTTTTAGTTTATCTTTTATTCCCTTTCCAGGTTGTGGCCTTTTTTTTTGAAGTGTATGACAATGAGCACAAAGAAATCTTATACTTTGCCTTTCACACAAGTCAGATTATATCAGGCTCTTGTTGTCTTTCTCTCTCTCTCTTATTTTCCTTTCTGTTAATAAAACACTGATTGTGATGAGAATTTTGGGTCCTGCTTGGTCATTTATGACTATTGGATGATACACTGGTGATCAGTGCCTTTTGAGAAGAATGACCATTTTTCTTAAAGGAGAAATTATAGAAATAAATCAGATGGAACAAACCTCACCACTTGCACCCATGCTCTGAAGAGTCGGCTTGAGAAGAAGCTGCACTATTTATTGAAGATATTTTATGCATTAAACCGGATCTCTCTGGATTGTGATGTTTCAGAGGTTTTGCCTTTCTCTTTTGTCTTTCAAAAATTTTTTTTCAGAACACATAGGAAAGGGTGTGAGTGGGAAGGTAGTTTCACTTCTTGAGTTGAAAATCTGCCAATTAGCAGTTCTCACAACACTGCATGAGACAGTTGGGGTACGGAGGTTGTCATGGGACCACGTCTTAGGGAAGGAGAGTTCTTATGAATTCATGAACCTGTGTAGAAGGGCAGAGAATCTTCTTCAGATTTAGTTCTTAGGAAAAAAACAGTAAAACGCACCAGTTAATTAGTTCCAACATATTTCTTCACCTTGCCGTCATGGAGTTCAGATGGTTTTGCTGTCTGTCGATGTCAATTGATTTATAAACCGCCAGACACCCGGAGAGGCTCCCCGATATATATATTCAGCTGAGGTGCAGCTAACAGCAGGAGCACGAGTTTACAGCGATAAGCCGCAGAAATGTATTTTCCAAGTTGTTCGCACTCGTATGCTTTCCTTTGTGACATCTGTTAAACCATCAATATGTTAAAAGTTTCTGCTTAAACCAATTGTTGGTCTGTCAGCTGACCGGCACTCTGTGGTGTTTCGCGTTCTAGACGAAGTCTGTGCTCTTTCCCAAAGTGTCCTTGGAAGGCAGAGTTAGCGGTGCTTGCAAAAGCCGTGCAGTCCTCTCTGTAACACACAGCAAAGCAAGAATTCGGTCACTGCCTGTCTTGTCTGAAGATTAATTAGGGAAATGTCCAATTACAGCAAGATCGAATTTACAGCATAAGATAAAGTTCCCTTATTTACACGTAGGTAGCACAGTAGTGGCCCCCGTGGCATAGAAAGGAGAAAATAATTGTATTAAGTTATTTTGGGCTGGATTGAAATGTTAATATATTCCCACCAGTTCCTTCTCTATGGATTGAATTATGATAATCATATCAAGAAAGAGAAAAACAGCTTTTCTAGGGAATTTTAAACTTTCTTGGTGAGGGCAAGTAGAAACTTCTATTGAAAGACTACTTCCAAGGCAGCACTCAGTTATTTGGAACTGGTTTCAAATGGACAAACGTAAGGTAACTGACCTCTTCACTCGCCAGAGCTTGCTTTAGCCAGCAGACCACCGCACTGGAGACGACTCGCGTCACCACCCGCTGTTTCTCCTTTGGTTCAAATCAAGTGGACTGAAGCTGTTTTGAGAGGTTGGTCTGCAAGTGAAACGTGAATTCAGGGTAGTAACTGTAGAAATGACTCCAGCTACAAATGTTTACGTTGACATTAAACTTCAGGTTCAGGGGTGATGATCTATCAAAGGTATTTTGTTCACTTATATTATGGCTCTCTTCCCCAAGGATTTAAGCTGGCCTCCAAGAATGGACCAGGTGGACCACAGGGGAGAAAGAAGAGGCTTTGGACGCCAAATTTGGAGGCAACTGATGCTGGGGCTTGAAGCTGAGATGAATAGTGCGCTCAAATGTATTGGCCCTCTCTTCCTAGGTTGGGCACATTACACTAAATGCTCAACTTTAGTCAG
Source organism: Ursus americanus (assembly GCF_024610735.1). Lineage (NCBI taxonomy): Eukaryota > Metazoa > Chordata > Mammalia > Carnivora > Ursidae > Ursus > Ursus americanus. The sequence continues at coordinate 50,835,545 of NC_142138.1, forward strand.
CTCCAGGACTCCTTATTGGGATTTATTTCACTCAAAATGTTAGTAGTAGTATAATACATAATTATAGTATGGATGTATAGTATAATATGTAATTATTAACTAGAAGCTCTATGCTGTACAGTAATCCTCTAGGACTTACTCATCTTATATAACTGAAACTTTGTACTTTCTGATCATTTGCTAAGAGGGTAGATCTTAGCTTAAGTGCTTTTGCCACAAAATAATAATGACAATTATGATAAGAGGATGGGAGGAAACTTTTGGAGGCGATGGATAAGTTTATGGCCTAGATCGTGGTAGTGGTTTCATGGAGGTGTACTTAAACCTCCAAACCCATCGAGTTGTATACATTAAATCTGCACAGTTTTGGGATATCAATCATGCCCCAAGAAAGTGGTTTAAAATGTTTTCAAAGAAGAGATTATCTCCAAGTGAGATTGTCAATCTTGAGACCCAGATCTCCAAAAATGATTGTCAGGTACATAGAATAGAAAGTTGAAAAGACAAATTGAAATCAGAGATCAGAATAGTACAATGATAGTCTATATAAGTATCTATCTATCTATCTATCTATCTATCTATCATCTATCTATCATCATTTATCTAGTGTACGTCTGGCCTTTACTGAGAGCTAAGGCAGATGAAGCTGGGAAGTAGAAGATATGCCTTTTTGTACTGAAGAGTAAAACCTGGAAGATATGGGGATCTTAGAGATTTGAGATTAAAGGAACCAATCCATTCTTGTCTTAAAAAAAAAATAGTAAGACTCTGGAGGAAATGACATCATTTTTAAAAATCTAGGTCTCTTACCAGCAGAGAAACTTTTAAAAAACACCACACTGCACATTCTGAGAGAGATACCGTGCTCCAAGAGGCAAGTTCCAGGCAGTTTTTCAATTCTCGAAAGACGTCATCAATTTGCTTCTCATGTAGCGTGGGTTGTAAATAGCATGGCACCTGCTGACTGTGACCAGCGGGGTTTTGGGTAAGCCTAGTTTTTCCCGATTTGAGGAAATATACAATATTCACTTCTCTCCCTTGACCATTCTTTACACCAATTTCCTTCACAAGTACAGCAGCCAGTCTGAGATTTTCCTGCTTCTCGAGGCCGAGTCAGTACCCTACTTTATCACTGGCATCACACGCCTTTGCCTTCGATGACCATGGAGTCATGGCCAGGGGCCACGTCAATGACGGCACTGCAGAAACCATAAAACAGAGCAGAGACCCGCCCCCCAGCTCAGAGCGTCTCAGGTTCCATCAGCACGGAGCGCCAGCCTCGGGTTCTCCTTCTCAGACACTGCACCAGAGGCTGAGTGAGGGTCACCGGCCCTGAGATGGCCGTCCTATCGTGACAAGAAGTGAGAAGGCCAAGAGAGACCTGGACACTCTACCAAGCTGACAACCGAGACTTTACAATAGTTTGATTTACTTTAAAGTCAGATCTGTTGGGAAAATTATCCTTAACTAAGGATTCCTATTGAAGGATTTCTATTGAAGGAACCCCAGGTAGTTGGGGCTGTTAATTTCTAGAGTAATCCAAAAGAGGAAAAATTCACCCATCTGTTCTGGAAGAGAGCTAAACATCAATGACTAAGTCAGGAACTAATTACCAGCCATTCTGGAGCTACGAGAAGCCCTGTTTGTTGGTTTCTCCAAGGTCACACCCTCCCACCGCACCCCACCCCACCCCCTGGTTCTATGATTTGTTAGGATTCACATGGTTCAGCATCTGGCTGTGCTTACAGCTAAGATTTATTACAATGAAAGAAAACAGCAAAATCAGCAGAGGGAGGAGGTGCATGGAGTAAAGTCTGGAGGACGCCAGGTGCAAGCTTCCAAGGGTCCTCTCCCAGTGGAATCACACAGGATGTGCTTAATTCTCCAGCAGCCAGTGGTGACAACACAAGTGAAGTGTTGTCTACCAGGGAAGCTCGTTAGAGACTAAGCACCAAGGTTCTTACTGGACGCTGTTCATGTAAACCCTCAGATTAGCATGAACCCAAATTCCACACTTCCCGAAGGAAAGCAGGCATTTGGCATGAACCTTTGAGTTTGCACGGTCTGGGCATTGCGAACCACCGTGATCATTAGGGGAAGTCTGATGTCAGGGCAGGAAGCTGTTTCCAGGCGGAAGCCAAGGCCAACCTTGAAAGCAGGCCTTTCTAAGGACGCCAGTCTCATGCCTGCTATGTAAACATATATTTTTTAAAGATTTTATTTATTTATTTAGCGGGGGCGGGGAGCTCAAGCAGGAGGAGCTGCAGGCAGAGGGAGAAGCAGGCTCCCCGCTGAGCAAGGAGCCCAATGTGGAACTGGATCCGACGACCCTGGGATCATGACTTGAGCTGAAGGGAGATGCTTAAGTGACTGAGCCACCCAGGCATCCCAAGTAAACGTATTTTTGTACACTGTGTTTTAACTAATTTTGTAGTAATCCGAGCCCCTTTAAATGAATGTGCAGTTTTGCTTTATGAAGTTGACCCACAGTCTTGTTTCTGAAGACTTCTTTGTGGAGGGGAGACTTGCGATCTAGTAGAAAGGAATGCTGTCCTTTTGGGTCTCCAGTGCTCCAGATGGGTCCCGAGTTCTCTTTTCTGGTTTTGTTTTTGTTTTTTGTTTTTTTTTCCTTAGGGAGAGAGAGCCGGAGGGGAGGGACAGACGGAGAGGGAGGGAATCTTAAGCAAGCTCCATGCTGAGCGCAGAGCCTGGCCCTGCGGGGCTCGATCTCACAACCCTGAGATACGACCTGAGCAGAAATCAAGAATCGAATACTTAATCAACTGAGCCACTCAGGCGCTTCTCTGTTTTGTTTTTAAATGGATAGAATCAAAAGTGGTTTCCTTTCAGGGCAAACTAGAGTAGGAAAAATGCCCTGATTCATCTTTGCTTTAAGAGGTAAACTAGTTTCAAAATTTTGCTCCTCATATTTACCTGTTATTTCATAAGTGAAAGAAATTTTTAAAAATAGGTTAAGACAGCTTTAACAACATTTTGATTTCAAAAATACTGACATAAAAAAGTAATTGAAAAAATTAAAGCTAAAAAATAGTGACTGCAATAAAAATGAAGACAACAGGGCACCTGGGTGGCTCAGTCAGTTAAGCATCTGCCTTCGGCTCAGGTCATGGTCTCGGGGTCCTGGGATCAAGCCTCGCATTGGGCTCCCAGCTCGGGGGGGAAGGGCCTGCTTATCCCTCTGCCTACTGCTCTCCCTGATTGTGCTCTCCCTCCCTCTCTCTCTCTCTCTGTCAAATAAATAAACAAAAATAAATAAATAAAGACAACATTGAGGCTTTAAAAAGTTACACTTAAGACCATAAAAATAGAAATTAAAATGATAAATTTTGATATAAATTGCTAAACTGCTTAAAATGAGATAAACAGCAAATCTAAAGAATGAGACAGTGAAAAAATAAAGCATTTAAGAACTGAAAATTGAAAAGGATGGGCTAGAATAATCAAAGATAAATTCAGAGTAAATAAAAAAAAAAAGCTTGGATTTTTAAAAAATAAAAAAACCCCAGAAACACAAAGTTTAAAACACTTTCAACAAGGCAACAGGGCTGCTTGTGCAGAGGAAGTTCCAGATGCCCTCAGGCTTCCCATTTCACCTGATCCCAGGCTGAGCTACCCTGGGCAGGTGTTGTACAAGTCAAAATTCCCAAGAATATTCTAGAGAAAAGACCTATGAGCCAAACATTTTGTCAGCTCAAATAATCCCAGTTACATTTCCAGATTGGCATCTGCAGACCTACAGAAGCAGTGAAGCCGTGGGGGGATGGGTGGTTGTTTTTTTTTAAGTTTTTTTTTTATTTGAGTGAGAGAGTATGTGCACACCTGCGAACATGAGTGAGGGGGAGGGGCAGAGGGAGAGGGAGAGGGAGAAGCAGGCTCCCCGCTGAGCAGGGAGCCTGACAACATGACTAGGGGCTCAATCCCAGGACCCTGAGATCATGACCTGAGCCGAAGGCAGACACTTAATCGACTGAGCCACCCAGGCACCCCCACCTTGGGGGAATGTTAACAACACATTTTTTGAGTGATTAATGTAAGCCAGACAATGCACTAGATGCCATAAATCTATAAGTAAATCCGTAAGTTATCTCACTGGGTGGCACTGAGAGGTTTTAGGTGAAGAAGGCAGACTTGGAGAAGTGAGTGACTTGCCCAAGGTCGTAAAGCCAGCAAGTGGTCGCGCCCAGATTTGAACGCGGCCTTAACAGCAAAGCCAAGCTGATGGGTATGAAAGGGCCCATCAAAATAAAATAACCACAGACATCTCAAGCAAGACAGTTCTCAGCATGTTAAAGCTTCAGGTCAGTGTACACATTGTTAGGCCCAGAAAAAGTGTGGTTAAACATGCTATTGCTTCAAAAATAGACCATGTTTTGGGGGCAAGGAGCCTTTGAGACATATAGAAAGTAGTACTCTCTTGCTGATTCTCAGCTAGCCCGAAGAATCTAAAAAAGTCCAAGAATTCATACCCTGGGACCTGAGGTAAGAAAACCAAATTCTTAAAATTGCAAAAAAAAAAAAAAATTATCTTAATGTAGTGTTGAAAGGATTCGTGGCCAAAAGGCAGAAAGTTCAGAGTTGAGGTTCCCACAGCAACCCGTCCCCGCACATTTGTGGCACGCTCCAGAAAAGACTGCTCTTTCTGTGCTCACACAACAATGAGCAACAGGTTGCTAATAAACAGGTTGCCGTTGTTAAGGGATTCTTTAGGTGAATTTTAACATTGTCCTAATAATAAACCCCGGGCAATTCTTTTCCAAGTTGTATCGTTCTTTCAGTTTCAATGGGCTTAAGCACTATGCATTCACATACCTGACTATGTTATAAGTGGAATTCTACTTCGTAACATATTTTGTTGAAAGCACATATTGTGGCTTTTACTCAATATATTACTTCTATTTTAAGAGGTTAATGTGATTCTTGTAAAAAAAAATCAGAGATTAATAAAAGATTTAAAACCCTCAAATCGGCTAACCTGAATTTTGTTAACCAGATCATATGTCTAGATTTTTTTTTTTCCCAAAAGCATGTTCTGTGCTTAAATAATGACTCTGTCTGAGTACCTGGAATGTTATGTGTTTTCTTCTTCCTACACAAACATGCCCAGTGTTCCAAATACAGGCTGGGCAAAAATCGGCCCTGTCCCCTCTCGTGAATTACATGTTAAGGCTTCTGAGTACCACTTTTACTGGCCACATATCGTCAGTCCTTAAGTGGTCAGCTCGCTTTCCACCTTCTGCAGGAAGCTTTGTCACATGCTGTGTTTTGGTGAAGTGTAGTTTTTCCCCCCTCACTAAGCTGTGGCATCCTTAATTCATGTCTGCTGTGTCGCTCTATCCCAGGCACCTGACTCATAATTGGTACAGATGGGACCCTTTTATTTCACTTGACGTCTACCTTTTTCATATTTTCGCTGAGGGCTTCAGAGATACCTGTGACAGAGATTTCATTTTCTTGGGTCGATTCTTCGCCATTCGATGTAGGAATCTGAGTGAAGCCTGGTTTGAGACAGCTTCCTGCTAGGAGCAGCCCTTTGAAGAGGCTTTATCAAAAAGGATTTGAGAAAGTTTAATGGGCTGCTGCCTCTGGTGTCTTTGATGGTCTCAAAAGAATTGAGACAGTGAGAAAGGAATCAAAGAAAGTAATTCACACTGGCCCCCAGAGATTGGAAAGTGGACGGTGGATTGCGATTTCATTCATTCATTCATTCATCCGACCAAATTTATTGAGTGGCTACCGAGGAGCTACAGACATAAAGTTAAAACCTCCGTACTCAAGCTCCTAGTCTTTGGAGGAACGGACACCTGAACAATGGCCATCCATCTTGATGACATTGGGAAATGTTCTCGAGGGAGGAGAGAGAGTGTGGATAAAACATGAAGAGGAGGTGCGGTCAGAGGAGACTTTCCAGAGGAGTGTGTGTTGAGATGGTTAAAGACAGCAGGGGATGTAGGAGTCAATATTGGTATCTTTTTTCTAATTAAAAACCTGAATGTGTTCCTCTGGCAAAGAAAGAGAAGAAAGAGACCGGTGGGGCCATCGGGTATTGTGGCTCTCACCAGCTCTCCTCCCCAGCATGCTCGGTGCTTTCTCAACTCGAACGTGATACCAAGAGAAGAGACGGTTTGGAGGACAAAATGAGCTCCCTGCTGAACCCTTACTGCTTTTCCACAAATGCACAACTTTGACTAAGACATGAATAACTTTTTAACTTCAATGGAATAGAACTTTCCAGACTGTCCATTTCTATCCAGACTGGCTGTGTTTAAAGGATGTATGTAAATTTAACATTAAAACAATTGTAAAGTGAGTTTCGTATGGAACTATGATTCTTAATTCTGACTGTATTAGAATCACCCGGGCAGTGTTTTAAAAATAGTGCCACCAAGGCCCTACCCCAGACCGGCTGAACCAGAAAGTGGAGCATTAAGCCTGAAATTGTTTTTTTAAGCTCTTTCTTCCCTGCCTCCCTGCCACCCTCTCTACCTCCCTCCATTCCATCCTTCCTTCCTTCTAAAAAAAACCTCTCCACTAATCCCTGGTACATATCAGGGTAAAGAAATTGGGAGAAGAGGGGCGCCTGGGTGGCACAGCGGTTAAGCGCCTGCCTTCGGCTCAGGGCGTGATCCCGGCGTTATGGGATCGAGCCCCACATCAGGCTCTTCAGCTATGAGCCTGCTTCTTCCTCTCCCGCTCCCCCTGCTTGTGTTCCCTCTCTCGCTGGCTGTCTCTCTCTCGGTCAAATAAATAAATAAAATCTTTAAAAAAAAAAAAAGAAAAATTGGGAGAAGAAATCATTTACATTATCTTTTTAAAATAAGATTTTAAGGGTGCCTGGGTGACTCAGTCAGTTAAGTGCCTGACTTGATTTTGGCTTAGGTCATGGTCTCAGGGTCATGAGATCCAGAGAGCCCCACATTGGGCGCCATGCCTTAAGATTCTCCCTCTCCCTCTCCCTCTGCCCCTCCCCTGCTCGGAGTCTGTAAACAAACATACAAAAAAACAAATAAATAAGATTTTAATTCTTCAAGGTGGCTTTCACAATTGACATTTAGGTTGAGATATGATAGATTAAATAGTACCCTCTTGTCTATCAGTTAAAAAATATCTTGTTCAAAGGATTGTGCTAGGAACTGTGGGGGAATAAAAAGAAGTGGAACAAAGACCAGCAGGCATCTTCTCCATGCCTTTGTCATGTTTGCAAGGAGTTCACAATCCAGTGGAAGAAATTATATGATCATGTATTGATTGGTCTTTTTTGATTGTGAGAGACACCCAACTTTAGCTTAGGACACAACAGGCTTACAGAACCCAAGGTCTAGGAAGTGGCTGGACTTCAGGAGCAGCTGGAACCAGGAGCTTGAAACTGGCAGGAATCCCTTATCTCTTTCTCTGCATGGCAGATAGCATGGCCACTGACAGCTGCCACATGCTGCAGCTGCAGCTTTAGTCGCCTGGAGAGACACTGGCTTTCAGTTTCAAGTTCTTACCCAGGGAAAGGGACTCTTTCACGTTCACCTCTAGACATATAAACCATATCTAGCAGTTTAAGGGAATAGGGTTCACAGAAGAATAGGGCACCTCTCTTTGAAATCAGGTAAAGGATAGTAGTTTTCTGAACAATGGTTGTCCTAATCCCGCCCCACCAAAAGTATGAATAAGGGGTTTGCTGGCCAGACAAAACAAATGTGCACTACGCTTGTATAGCAAGACAAAGAATTCTAGAATAGCACTGGAGAACAATGTGGTCCAGCAATAATGACCAAAAGTAGAGACTATTGCTGTGTTTCACTTGAAGAAAGCTGGACCTTTGGAGCAGCCTCTTTGCAGACTGGATCCGTGCACACATTTAATTTTCCCACCAGGTGTGGGGGGGGTGGTTAGGAAGAAATGAGACGGTGCTCACAGGGTGCTTAGCACACAGACAGTCTCCGCCTGCCCCACACCCCAACAAAAGGCAAGCACGGAGAGTCTGGGGTTTATCTGTGGTCTTGGAAGGCTATCTATGTGGATTTGCGGATATGCAGTCCCAAAATGTGGTGATGTCCTTAGCTCTTAAGTTCCATGATGAGAGGCTTCAAAGACTTATTTGGCAGCTGTTTTCATAGAGGCTCCGAAGGCTGTGTCCAGCTTCCAGGGAAGTTTTTCAAGGATTATAGAATAAAGAAATATGCTGAGAAAAGGCTGATGGAAACTGACAGTGCCAATTTGCTTCCCGAGCAATCTCCTTATTTCCGAGGTGAGGAAAATAGAGTATATTAGTTTTTCTAACCACCAGTGGTTGTCTCAATGAGGTAGAAACAGGATAGGAGCTCCTGGTTGCCTTATTTGCTTCCTAAAAAATCTAATTTAGACTTTAAAATTACACAGTTTCTCAGATTTTTCTTAACTTGTTTTATTTGTTATCTTGTCAACCCTGTTTAACTCCAATTAAGGATGATAATGATTGTGGCCAAATATGGAAGAGTATATGATCTTTTTCCCCCATCAGTGATATGGGAGAAAACACACACACACACACACACACACACACACACACACACACACACAGTGCTCTTTTAAAGTAATTTGATCTCCTCACTTCAATTACCTAAAATAATTTCTAAATGTTTGAAAACATGAAACTGGATGGTCTCCGTCCAGTTCCTATCTCTACCAGACAGAAATATTTTTTAAGCACATTTAAAAAAATAAACTACATTAAACCCTTACTGGAAAAAAAGCCACTTCTGGACAGAGACCAAGCCAAAGCAATTTTAGTTTAAATTGGTTTTCCTGGAAAAGCTGGAAATGTAGTTCAGAAAAGAAATGTTTTGGCAACTTTACAAATCAACACTCAAAAACTAACATGATCGGTCTCCATATCCTTTGCTTTGGTGATTCTCCAGTACGAGTGGAGGAGAGAATTGCCTGGGGAGCTTGCTAGAAGCAAATTCCTGGGCCCAGAGAGTAGCTCTGATCCAGATCCAGAAGACCACAGTTCAACTCACTCCAAAAAGACAAATTTAGGGCTTTATAACTTGACAGGGCTAGAAGGAGGAGTTGTGTTTGTGTTCGTTATGGCATCTGACCGTGTGTTTATAAAGTTAATCCCGTAGCCCACTTCAGTGGGGACCCCTGGACTAGTCTCACGGGACAGCCTGGTCTGAGACATAGCTCGGTCACTACCTGTGTGATTTGGGGGTAACTCATTTACTGTCTTCAGGTTCGGTTTTCTGCAAAGTGAGGAGATTGAATGACATCGATGATTCTTAACCCTTTGAGATCACAGACTCCTTTGAGAAGCTGAAATCATTAATCTTCTCCAGAAAAATGCACAAATACACACATACACGTTTGCACGCAAATTTGGGGAGGATCACAGTTTTCTTAAAATGCTGTGGGACTTCCTGTGGCAGTGACTTAGAGCAGAAAATTGGTTTATCTAAATCTATGTTTCCTAAGGCACCCCGCACTGCCTCCACATTTGTTCTTTGGGAGGGTGCGTGCCTTGACGCCCTCCACTCCTCACCCCCTGTTGGGAAGCACCATTGTCCTTAATGTGTGGGACACACTTACCACACAGGGCCACTTCGAGAAGCTGTGTGCACAAATTTAACCATTAAAAGACCCTGGTGACATTATTTGCGTTTTACAAATGAGAAAACTGAGATACGTAAAGGTGATAGAACTTGCCTGCAACTACAAACAGGCTCGGGCTTTCCCCCTGAGCTCTTAACCCCCCTGGCGGGGTTTCTCAGTCTGGGCATTGCTGACATTTTGAGCGGGACAATTCTTTGTTGTGGGATTCTGTCCCGTGTATTGTGAAATGTTTGGCAGCATCCCTAGTCCCTACCCATTAGATGGAGCAACACCGGCTGCCCCCACGTGTGACAACCAGAACTGCTTCCAGACATTTCCAAATGGCCCCGGACTGAGAACCGTACTCTGCGGTACTCCCTGGTAGGCCGCACTACCCCTGGAGTGAACCGCTGTTGCTGAGGCGAGGTCAGGGGCTCTCTCAAGGCCGACAGGGCAGAAGAGAAGTTGAACACCCCAGTAAAGAGCTTCAGGAAGGAACAAGCTACAGGTCATTCCCAGCTCCACGATTTTTTAAATGCGTAATTTCTAAAAACTCTACCCCGGAGCTTTCTCGTGACGGTTAATGCTGTCCTGCATTACTCCTGAATTACTGAATTACTCCTGAATTACTCCTGAATCGGGTCGTGAAGCCGCCTAAAGCTGTCGTTCCTTTGCACAACCTCTTTTACAGTCCAAAGAAGCTTCTACCAACATGATTCTCACTTGTGTTCGTACCGAGAGACAAGATCCGCGCAACTACAGCGGGTTTGAAACCGGTTTCGGCGGTCTGTGTCGGGCTGAGCGAGGCCGCCCTGCGGCTTGGCTGCCAGCAGCCGGGCAGGCCCAGGAGAGGCGCAATTTCTCACTGCTGCCGCTCACGCTTTGGTCTTCCAAAGTATGCGAGCCGGTTGCTAGAGCATGTTCTGGTGGGTTTTGAAATTGAGTACTAGGAAAAGTACACACTGAATCCTGTCGGGGTGGGGGTGGGGTTCTATGAGCGGTTGTTGTTATCAACAAAAGCTCTATTTAAAAATAATTTGGTGGCGTAAAGCATGAGGATGTGGTTACATGAAGCTTTTAAAGTATTTTAGATCAGTAATAACAATGCTTTGCTGCGTGACTCTGCTGGTTGTATCGCTTGAGAAAGTAATTGAGATTGAAATCTTGAGCCCACAGATCCAAGGTTCCCATGGGACCTATTCAGTCAACAAGCGTTTAAGTATTTACAATGTGTCAGGCACTCTGACCAAAAAGAGAGCCTTGCCCTTGACTACTTTACCATTTGGAGAGGGAATAACCAATCCCTGGGGAGCCTGGGTGTGGCAACAACACAGGCATGAGCTTTGGGGCACACAGGCTGGACAGCCCGTCACGGGGGGCAAGAAAGACTCCTTGCGGGAGGTGAAGTCTGACCTCAGACCTGGAAGATGAGTAGGACTTAGTTAGGCAAAGGTGGGGGCAGATTGCAAAGAGGCAGCCGGGGAAATGGCCTGCCCGGAACAAATGGACATGGCTAGCTGAGGAGCAAGAGGAGAAACTGAGACACACTCAAGGAAGGCAGCTCCATAGTCTGGCTGGAGCAGGGCCCGGGAGGGAGAGATGGGATGGAGAGGTAAGAATGGAAGAGGTTATGGGGGCACTTATGCAGGGCTATTTTAACACCTGTGCAGACCTCAGCACCGAAAGAGGCCCCATCACACTTCATATCAAACATGTGAAAATGTAGCCTGATCCCACCTTAAGGTAGTTTATAAATAACGAGTTGATTTGCAATTGACTACTTTTAAATTTTTTCATTTAAATTTTAGTTCATATACAGCGCAGTACTGGTTTCAGGAGTAGAGTCAGTGATCCATCCCTTACATACATCATCCAGGGCTCAGCATAACAAGTGCCCTCCTTAATCCCCATCACCCGTCTAGCCCATCCCCCGTCCACCTCCCCCCAACAAACTTCAGTTTGTTTTCTATCTTTCAGAGCCTCTTTATGGGAGTACCTGGGTGGTGCAGTTGGTTAAGGGTCCGACTCTTGATTTTGGCTCAGGTCATGATCTCAGGGTCGTGAGACTGGGCCCCGAGTCAGGCTCTGGGCAGGGTCTAATTGTCCTTCTCCCTTTCCTCCCCCCTGACCCCCCCACTCTCATAAATAAATAAAAAATCTTTTAAAAAAAGAGTCTCTTATGGTTTGTTTCCCTCTTTCCTCTCCCCCTTCCCATATGTTCATCTGTTTTGTTTCTTAAATTCCACATATGAGTGAAATCATATGGTATTTGCTTTCTTTGACTTATTTCGCTTAACATAATACTCTAGCTCCATCCATGTCATTGCAAATGGCAGGATTTCATTCTTTCTGATGGCGGAGTAATATTCCATTGCATATGTATATGTATGTATAGGTGTGTGTGATCACATATGTATACATATCACATCTTCCTTCTCCATTCATCAGTTGGTAGACATTTGCGCTCTCTCCGTGGTTTGGCTATTGTTGATAATGTGCAGCTAACTCTTTAATAGTGTATTAATTTCTGTTTCAAACTTTCCTTTCTTATACTTCAGAGCCAGAAATTCTTTTTTACAGCTATTAAGCATTTTCAAAGGATCTGGAAAAGCTGGTATGCTCAAGGCACCGTGATTAAAGGGCCCAAATGATAACAGCCTTCTTTTAAACTTGCAGGTTTAAACCGGGGCGAACCTGGTAAGTGGCTTCCCTCTACTGCCCACTGTCTGCTCTCTCCTTTCTCCTCCCTTCCGGAGTTCTAGCAGGACACGCAAACACTCAGCTAGCGTGGCCCCAGCTTCTCCTGTCACAAGCAGCAGCCATGTGACTCAGGTTTCCACTGATTGGGGTACACGCCGAAGTGCTATGTGAGCTTTCCAGTTCAGGAAGCTGGCTGCCCCTCTTTCTTCTTTCCTCATCTCTGCCAGCTGGCATGTGGCTGTGGCGGTGCTGAAATGATGTCATCCACGCAGACAAGGATAGCATCCTAAGGCAGCAGTTCTCGAACTTTAGCGAGCCTTGGAGTCCCTCGGAGAGCTCGTTAAAACAGATCGCTGGGCCCCGTCACCAGAAATTCTGATCCAGTGGGTCTGAATCCTTTCTAACCCGTTTCTAAGAGATGTTGATGCCGCTGGTCAGGGACCACACTTTGGACACCTCTGTCCTAAGGGGTGGGGGAGCACTGAGGAGATCCCTGGATTTCTGGATTACCTGGTGTACTAGATCTGCCTTCCACCTGGATTGTTCATTTACCATTGTGAGAGATAAATGAATTATTTATTTTTTGAACCTTCATAGTTTTGGTTCTCCTTGTTATATCAGCTTTATATACAGCCGCTAATTGATGTTATGGAATTTCACCTTTACCAAAGGAGTAGTATGGTGTAGGGGTTGAGAATGGAGCAATGGGTTTGAATCCCAGTTGTGCCACTTCCTAGCTCTGTGATCTTGGGCAAGTTATTTAACTTACCTGGTTAAAAAAATCACTTACCAAATTATTTTTGTGACTCAGTTTTCTCATCTACTAAATGGATCCAAGGGGACAAGTTGACCCAGAGTTCACCCAGAGCTCACATGCCCTTTCTAGACCATGTTCATTGGCAAGGACCCCAGAATTCCCTGCCCAGTGGCCACAAACACACTTTCTCATGATCTGTGTGGACCTCTGCTCCAGCTTTGTCCTTCTGATGTTGACTCTGCCTTCCAGGTACCATCATAGGTCTGAGATGGTGCCAAGGGATAGCTGTGTGACCGCGGTGCGGATGGGACTTGGATGGACAGGCGGGAGTGTCCTATATCCCAGGTCCCTCTGGCATGCGATGACAGATACGAGGGCAGGGAGAGAAGGGGATGGACTGTGGAAGGGAGGCAAGTTCACCAAGTGGTCACATTCCAGGAGCATGGAAAAAGTCTATGAATCTGAGAATTCTAAATTTGAGCCCAGATCTCCAGTGGTCATGAAAGTATGTTTGTCAACTTAGGAGAACGGAATATTATTTAACAGTTCGATGGCTTGATTTATAATTTTAAAATACTCAGACATATAGCCTGTGGACTTATACCTGGACTCCTGCCCTGGCCTGTAAGTTTAGAGGTAAGCCCAGCTACCTTGTAGGCCTGACATGAAGCCAAATGAAACAATAGATAAAAAAAACCTCAAAACAATGCCAGGTACACATGGTGTGTCCTCAGTAACGTTGGCAATGATGATGCTTACGACTCTCCTGAGCACTGTAGGGTCTTAGTGAAATGGCTGAGGCACGATAGTGACATTTGCTATTTCTTCCAACAAGTATTGACTAAGGGTATACTATGTGTCCAGCATCGTTCTGGGAGCTTCCAATACTAGTAATCAACACAAAGCTCCTATTTTCAAAGAATGTACATTAAAGTGGAGGATGGGGAAACATAAAAAAATGAGGGGGCGCCTGGGTGGCACAGTGGTTAAGCATCTGCCTTCGGCTCAGGGCGTGATCCTGGCATTCCGGGATCGAGTCCCACATCAGGCTCCTCCGCTATGAGCCTGCTTCTTCCTCTCCCACTCCCCCTGCTTGTGTTCCCTCTCTCGCTGGCTGTCACTATCTCTTCAAATAAATAAATAAAATCTTTAAAAAAAATGAAACACCTGTGATTCTTTCAGTCTTAGAAAGATCACTTTGTTTGGAAGGAGGTAAGATGGTAAGTAGACATCAGTTAGGAGCTTGTTGGGATAATTTAGAGAAGAGATACTTGTTGTCTGATACCAGGTAATGGCAGAAAGAATAGAGCTCAGTGAACAGATTAAAAAAAAACATTACTGTGGTAGAATGAGGACATTTGGTGACTGACTGATGGATATAGGGAGGAAGAGAGAAAAGAAGGAATCCAAAATGACAGCTAGGATTCTGACTTAGACATCAGGATAATGGTGATGCTGGTCACTGGGACTGGAATGTAGGAGAAGGAGGAATCGGTTTGGAAAGAAGAGGAGGGATCCATTTTGGACATTTGGGGTTTTGAGATGTCTACAGAGCACCCAAATAGCAAGGTCCGGTAGATGACTCTGTATACGGGTAGAACTTCAGCCAGGTGGCAACTGTCTCAGGGGTGAGAGCAAATGCAGTGTGGGGTGGGCACTGGGTGGGAGAAACCGAACACTGCTGCCAGGAGCGGGAGTGAGCCTGTGTAGGCAGCTTGAGAAGAAGATGAAGCGCAGGGGAAGTTTTTATTAGGTTGTGGTGAAACTGGCATTTTTGAAGCCAAGGGAAAGCAACCAGTTCGGGGTAGAGAGACTGGACATGCCCCAGAAGGGTGGTTGAGGGGGCAAGTTCCTGATGGGCTTACGAGGAAAGAGGTGGCCATGAAAATCACTTACCGTTTCACCATGGAAAAAACCCTGAAATCATTTATGTAGCCGTCCATTCGCGGATTCAGTAATTATTTATCTAGTACCTTCTACATGCCAGGCATTGTCCTGATGCTGGGAATGAGAGAACCCCGCCCCCCGCCCCGCCACACACACCCCCTATCTTATGTAAGTTCAATAGCTTAAAACAAAACCCACACCAAATACAAACAAAAACCTGCCCCCTGCCAGGCCAGGGCTGCGGAAGGCAAGGTCTTGACAGAAATGTGAGTGATGCATGGTGAGAGCCTCTCAGCAGGGATCTTGCTCGTTCCCACAGGCAACATATAAGGTGGCAGCTGGGCCCAGGAACCTGGAATTTAAATAACGCCTTGGTGTGAGAGGAAATTTTTATTCATGTATTTATTTATTTAGAATTTTTAAAAAATATTTTATTTATTTATTTAACAGAGAGAGAGCACAAGCAGGGGAAGCAGGAGAGGGAGAAGCGGGCTCCCCACTGAGCAGGGAGCCTGATGCAGGGCTTGAGCCCAGGATGCTGGGATCACGACCTGAGCTGAAGGCAGATGCTTAACGATTGAGCCGAGAGGAAATTTTTATTTCAACAACAAATTTTAACTCTAAATAATTAGAGGAATCTCTTTCAGGCGTGCTGTGCTTGATGAACTCAGAGACTCAGTAAAGACAAATGACCACAGGCAAAGGACAATGGCAAATTATCTTCAACATCAATGAACTTGGTATCTGAACCTTTCAGTCCTCGGAAAAGCAAATCTCTGGTTCTTCTCTTTAATCCCTGACTCAACTCATTCCACTTAATTACTGCCTAAAAGGGCTAAACCTATCAAGTCAGGCTTACCTCGAACCCCATTAGAGTTGTTAGCGGTCATTAACTACTACCGTTCTTTGAAAGGGAGAGAGGAAAGCAGAGGGAGGGCGTCTTGCGCTCCATTCTGAAATGTTACCCAGGGGACAGCCAGGAAAGGACTCAGGCTGTAGGATCCAGGACTAGAGCACGCATTAGGCAGAGTAGGTTCCTTTCAGTGTCAGAACTAGGGAGGAGAAACGTTAAATTTATGTGCGGCGATTCACAGGAAGTTTGAAAAGAAATGGCCTTGGAAGTCAGAGAGTGAAAGCTTCTTTTTTGACAAGATGACAAAACGACCCATCGCAAGGCCGGTAGGTAGATGCTTCGTTTAGAACTCAGGTGTCCCGAAACCCCACCAAGCATTTTTTCCATTATGCCATGTTACCATATTCTATACCGAGTTCAGTTTTCAAATAAATGATTTTCACAGTGAAAATTGATTTATTGGCGTGGGGGGGGGGGGGAGGACGGCTTTTATGGAAAGTTTCCCATGCGGAATGATTAAATAAGAGCTTGCGGCAAAGAAGTTTCCAACATCTGACTGCAGATCTCCATCTAAGACAGACCACCAAATAAAAAGTTCTCAAGTAAAGAGCCGTCTTTGTCATTGACACTGTGGATTTTTCAGATTTCTTTCTTTCTCCCCGACACCTGCTTTTAATCTGACCATTTCATTTTTACCCTCTAACCATTTCATTCCTGAACGTAAGCCAAACTCCAGAAAGAAGTTTGGCAATGAGAATAAAATCAAAATTATGATTTAAATGGAGACTTGGGGTTTTCTGTGGATAATTACACATGTCCCATCTTACCAAAGAAAAAATGAATTTCATTTAAAATACAAAGTAATTCTCTCTGTAAGTGTGGGATGGAAGAGATCAGTCCTGGGTATTGGGAGTATATTCGTCCCTCAGAAAAATCTTGCCTACAGAATGCATAAGGCTAGGATGAAATATATTAGGAGCATATTAAATTTTATTCGAACACGGATGAGAAGAAAAAAAAGCGAAGGAAAGAAAAATGAAGCAGGGTGAAAAATAAGGTGATTGAGAGAAAGAGAAAAGAGACAAGACAGAGAAACTTGTTAATTACAGGACTTTCTGAACAAGATATTTTTTTCCTTTCACAAGATAGAAGCTATTGAATAATTCATGCCAAGCGTGGAGAGGCTGCCTTTTCCCTGGGTGATGTATAACTGAGCACGAGAGAGCTTCATGTGGGTTCACCACATCAGCCACCACTCTTGCTTCTGAGCACAGGGTGCTCTCCTCGTGAGCTCAGCTTCTGCTTTTGCAGCCAAGCATCCCTGCTTCTGCTCCCTGCCTGCCCACCCTTCTGGGCTTGCAGCCTGCCACTTTACTTTCCCCAGCCCTGCTGCCAGCTGAGAAGCCTCCCCGCAGCTGCTGATTTCTGCCTAGGACCATGTGTGTGGACGCTGCTTGGGAGAAGCGATCACTTGCTCCTGGCACTGATCCCAGCTGAGTTTCTCCTGTTGATTTTGGGACCACAGATGCTGCTGTGAGGAGGTATTTCCTGGCATCCCTGCCTCTGCTACTGTCAGCTAAGGACCAGCCCAAAAGTAAGGTATCCCCCAATCTCTCTCCCCTGGCATTTTCCCCAACTGGGATATCTCTGCTTTCTCCTGGAAACTAGGGGCTCCATCCGGCAATATTCCCAACTGCGTGTGCGTGTGCGTGTGTGTGTGTGTGTGTGTGTGTGTTTGGGGGGAGTAGAGAAGACTCTTGGTATTGCTCTGTCCCAAGGCTTGGGCTTCCCTGGTGCCTGGTGAATGCAAAGAGGCCTTTCCCCTGGCACTGGAGACATTTCTGAGGCAGGCACCTGTCATCTGCCACCCCCGTCCTCCTCGAGCTCCCTTTCTCCCCCTCCCCCAGCCCATTATTCTGCTTCAGCCTTTTGTGTCGGTGGCAGAGGGCTGAAGGGATGTCTCTGCCCTCCCGGCAGGCGGGTGTCAGCATGGGCCACGCTGTGAGAAGCTGATGCTAGCAAGCGAGGTGTGAAGAGTTGGCCAGAATGACCAACTCCTCCTCCACGTCCACCTCCTCCACCACCGGGGGATCGCTACTGCTGCTCTGCGAGGAAGAGGAGTCGTGGGCGGGCCGGCGCATCCCGGTGTCCCTTCTGTACTCGGGCCTGGCCATTGGGGGCACGCTGGCCAACGGCATGGTCATCTATCTCGTGTCGTCCTTCCGAAAGCTGCAGACCACCAGCAACGCCTTCATCGTGAACGGCTGCGCCGCGGACCTCAGCGTCTGCGCCCTCTGGATGCCGCAGGAGGCGGTGCTCGGGCTCCTGCCCACCGGCTCGGCGGAGCCCCCGGCCGACTGGGACGGCGCCGGCGGCAGCTACCGCCTGCTGCGGGGCGGGCTGCTAGGCCTTGGGCTCACCGTGTCCCTCTTGTCCCACTGCCTGGTGGCCCTGAACCGCTACCTGCTCATCACCCGGGCGCCTGCCACCTACCAGGCGCTGTACCAGCGGCGCCACACGGCGGGCATGCTGGCGCTCTCCTGGGCGCTCGCCCTGGGCCTCGTGCTGCTGCTCCCGCCCTGGGCGCCGCGGCCCGGCACCGCGCCCCCGCGCGTCCACTACCCGGCGCTGCTGGCAGCCGCGGCGCTGCTGGCGCAGACGGCGCTGCTGCTGCACTGCTACCTGGGCATCGTGCGCCGCGTGCGCGTCAGCGTCAAGCGGGTCAGCGTCCTCAACTTCCACCTGCTGCACCAGCTCCCCGGCTGCGCCGCCGCCGCCGCCGCCTTCCCGGCCGCCCCGCACGCGCCGGGCCCGGGGGGTGCGGCGCACCCGGCGCAGGCCCAGCCCCTGCCGCCCGCGCTGCACCCGCGCCGGGCGCAGCGGCGTCTCAGTGGCCTGTCGGTGCTGCTGCTCTGCTGCGTCTTCCTGCTGGCCACGCAGCCGCTCGTGTGGGTGAGCCTGGCCAGCGGCTTCTCGCTGCCCGTGCCCTGGGGCGTGCAGGCGGCCAGCTGGCTCCTGTGCTGCGCCCTGTCCGCGCTCAACCCGCTGCTCTACACGTGGAGGAACGAGGAGTTCCGGCGCTCCGTGCGCTCCGTCCTGCCCGGCGTCGGCGACGCGGCGGCCGCTGCTGTGGCCGCCACGGCTGTGCCCGCGGTGTCCCAGGCGCAGCTGGGCACCCGCGCCGCCGGCCAGCACTGGTGACCCGGCCAGGGCCCGAGGGAAGCAGGCATCCCGGCTTCCCACGTCCTTGGTCAGCATCTCCTCCTGCCCTTGTAAAGTACCCCCTGTCTGAACGAAGACTGCTGCAGGCCGAGCCCGATAAATCGGGGCGAAGATTTCGCCTGCGACCCCAGTGGGATGCCTGTGAACCAAGGTCTCTCCCTAAATGGGGTCCCCGAAGTCATTTTGAACAGCCACCTGGTTTCAGCCTTTGTTTCTGTGTTTTAGAGAAATCCTAAAGTCAAAACACCGGAAACTTCAAGAACTTGCTACTCTGACATTTTAAAAGAACAGGTTAATTTATTTCAGCACTGTTTTGGAAAAGAGCTTTGATAACGTATTACGGTTCCCACCTTCATCGTCTTACATATAATATAGATGAAGCGCCTCGAGTGTGCATAAGCCAAAGGAAATAATATTGATGAAGGAAATAAGATTTAAGAAGTATTTTAGGAAGTAACTTATCTTTGATGATGCTTCTCTTATGATTTAGCCTTTGTATTAACCTGAAGAATGAAGCCACAGATGTGCACACCAGTGTGAGTTGCCATTAAGACCTCAAGCCCTTTATTCTTAAAAGGGTTTTTATAAAGTCAAATCATTGCCGAATGAGATAGAATCCTAGCCAGTGAGAAAAGAGGAAACAGATTTCTTACTTTACACCTGTTTTTGCACTTCTAAGACTGAACATCGGCCTTAGGTGTTAAAGTGAAAATTTCCCATTGTGCTGATTGATGGTCTGAGCCAGCAATGGAATTTTGAAAACAAATAAGGGGGTTATCTATTTTAGGTACCAGTTTCATGTTTTCTATAGCATGCACACTTGTTGCTACCTTCATTTCGTAATCAGTTTACTTGCCTTATGAGTGTGATTGCAGCTTTGAACATTCTGTACTATAATGGTTGCTAAGGAGAATAAGTCCTTCTGTTTTCTCTTTAACATTTAAAATATCTCAATGCACATGATATAATTAAACACTAATAATACCATAACTGCATAGCTAACCTTAGCTGCTATTGCATGCTCCTAGATGCTAGAACTTACTGGGCATGTGGTATATACTAAAGCAATACCCATTAGACAAGGACATGTTACTTCTTCCAGACACCAGAAGAAGTGGCCTTCAATTATTTGAAAAGAGACACGGAGATACCCTGGCTACCTACGGTTCTTGTCTTGACCCAATTCATGAGAAACTCCCAGCTGGGACTTTACCTTGCAAAAGGAACCACAGTCAAGATGGATCAATAATAATGGGTTTTGGCTCTGCAAAGCAGCCTGTGCTCTTTTAGGGTTTAGACAAGCCACACATTAGAAAGCAACACTGTTTTTTGTGTTCGTATATATAATACCATGACACTCGACATTAATATTGTGTCTGTTGAAGGAGGTGTAATAAACTCAGTTATATATAGCAAACAGTTCAAATGGGAATCTGTTTTAAAATGTATGATTTGAGGCTTGTCTTTGGTTTACTAAATTTATTTAGAAATAGCTGAAATGCAAAATCATGTGAAATCACTTTATAAAATTAAAAAGGGAAAGAAGTAATTTAAGATAACCATCTATTAGCATTATGACTGCTAACTACATCAAATCTGGGGCCAAACAACCTCAATTACCTGTGTAGTTCAGAGCACGAACAGCTTGCTCTGCTGCACTCTTGCACATCCTAAGTTAGGATAGTGGGAACCTGCGTGCATTTGAGTAATTATGGGAGTTGCAGGAAACTAAGACATGTTTGTAGTAAAGCAAAACAAATGTGTTCATTACCAATAATAGATCAGCAGGCATTTTATTAATCTCTCCCCTTCGTGCATGTACCATTTCTCTCTCACTAAGGTTTCGTCTATTCCCGTTTTCCTTGAGTCAAATATTTAATTATGATTCAAATGTTTAATTAAAGTTCAGACAACGATTTCTCTGAGTTTTTTTCCTTCTGTCTCTGGTCTTCTTGCATATCCCCTTGAGAACACTCTAACAGAGGACACTGTATTCCAAAGCACTAGCGAGGAGAGCCACTTCTTTGTTCTGGCTCTATTTAATTTTATTTTTTGTTTCTCAAGTTATTTCTACCTTATATAATTAAATAGGGTTTTATGCCAGCATTAAAAAGAAATAGGTATGATTTCCTCTCTGTAAACATAATTGAATTAGGAAATAGGTTGCAACACCACCAGAGAGCTGAAGATTTTCCTTTAGGGGGGCGGGGCTGGGGGGACACTTTTCTAAATCTCTATCAAAGAGGTCTTCTTTTAATCAGGCCTTTATTTTTGTTTCTCACTGTGGAGGCTGCAAATGATTTCTCCCACTGATCCCCAAAGCATTTGCCACATATATAAACTTAGCTTTTCAAGTACCTGGTATCTTCCAGTGTTTCTCGTTGACACTGAGAACCATCTTATGCTGGCTCAGTGCCATTTGGGAGACCTACTTTAGGTTATATTTACTGGTAATTAACTCCACAGGACTGATTCACTTTTAATTTCGAAGTAGCAATGATGTGTCTAAAAATGCCTTACTAGGGCGATAGCTGGTGTGTTGGAGTTACTGCTTTTACAAATTAAGTTAATGGAGATTGTGTTCTTATTTAAATGAAACCACATATTATCCACTCAGGAATAAAATATCCTAATTGCTGTTGTGGGCTGCCCTACTTTGCTTTTTCTACTTTTTTTTTTCTTTAGGTGTATGCCTGGTAAGACATATAGCACCCTCAGTCCACCCCCACACTCCCACCCCCCTTGCACTTCAGCGGCTAAATTCTAGGATGTAATAGGTATTCCTCATAACACTTCTCTCCTTCCAAAATGAAGTATTTTTTCATAAACAACCATTCTGTCATACAAAGACATCCACGGGTGGTTTTTGTTTTAAACACCATAAGGCTTTAACTCTCTGATAGAGAAAGCCCTTGAAAAGATCTGCTCAGCAAGAGAAGGTTCATCTGCTTTGGCCCCGTGGTTCAATGCATCCTCGTTCTTCTGATGACAATCCTATCTGTCAACTTCATTGTTTCTTGTGTAAACTTCACTCCATTCCCCCAGGCACTCCCACAATGCTCATCCCGCTCTTTAGCAGTCCCAGGAGCTGACTTTTTAACAAAAGACATCAGTCTACATTTAAATTCAAGAACACTGAGAAAAATTGTAGATGGCGCTTACTTTCAGAGGCCTGCTTTTCACGTGTGTGGGTTATGGGGCGAGAATGGAAATCCGGATGGGGGTTCCTGGTCTGTAGGAACAAGAGGGGGGGACCCTTTCTTTCTTCCTCTACTCTCCCCTTTAGAACTTTCAGGGGCCTCACACGAATGTGAGCCACCTCAGCCCACAGAGCTTAGACCTGCATCCACCTCTCAACAACCACCTGCCCACGTCCAGGATTTCGTGGTGCGCGTAGGGGGTAGAGCATGTCCTAGAGGCGGCCTCAAGACGTTTAGGCAGGAAATTCCTGGGTTCCAGGTACCATACCAGGGCTTGTGAAGAGGCCCAGGCTCCAGGTGGGGACCTTTCCTTGGGACTCCTTCCCCTGTGGGAAGGCGAGTGGCCAGAGGAGGGTGGGAGCGGGCCCTTGAGAGCGAGCATGAGACCCAGGTTGGGACCCATGTATCTCAAGTCTAAAGTGGATACTGCTTTCACAGAGGTCCTCCTCAGGTAGCCTTTCCTAGCTCCTCCCACCTGCAGGAATGCCTTCACCAGGTGCTCCCAGGTACTGAATCCTATCAGGCCTAATATGGTAGGTAAGCAGGTTGTTGAGGAGGGAGTGGGAAGGGTGGATGTGTATGTGGGACGGATTACACAGTTGCCTTGACGTGTATCTTTGCAAATTTTCACAATGAAAGTTGAAAAAAGAAAGAAAGATGAAAAGAAGGAAGTGAAAAAGTAAAGAAAGAAAAGTAACTCATGTGCCTAAGGCCGTGTAGCGATTAAATAGAAAAACTGGGGTTTAAGCCTTTTGTCTGACTCCAGAGCGTGGGAAGTCACCACTGTGCTATAGGATAAAATGAGAAGTTTTTAGTCAGCTGTGAAATTTCCTCCCTGGTGTGACTATTCCCTAATTTCCCCACTCTCTTTCTCTCCTACTTGCATCCTTCACTGTAGCCTAGTTGGTCCATACATTGACTTGTAAATGTGCCCCATGTTCTGTGTCTGAGCCCTGTTCATTCGAAGACCTTCCTGGAGTGTCCTTGAGTCTCATCACTTACCCAATCCCCATCCTTCCTTCCAAGAAGGTTCACTGAGTTTCTAGCTCCTCATTAAAGCCCTGCGTTGCCCCCACCCCCTGCCGCCACCCCCCAGCCGTAAGCGCTGCTTGCACAGAACTCCCATGTTGCTTTGCTCTCACTCTGTAGTCTCTTGTATCATCTCCGATGTAATGTGTGTCATCTTCAAAACTAGCTAAGTTTTTTGGTTTATTTTTCATTCCTTTGATTTTTTTTTTTAGAGCAAATACTGACTTTTATCTTCTAACCGGTTACCTGAAATATACTAGATAATTAATATATGCTTATAGTTAAAGACAGTAATTTTGAAAGAAAAAAGACCTGGTTTTTTCCTTCGCATGTGTATTTTTCTCTTACTGAAATAAATAGACCCAAGAAGAAATCGCATTTCTCAACTCCTATCTTGCCAAAGGATATCCCAGAGTAGTAATGTCTGGGATTATGAGCCATGTGTATAAATCACAAGCTGTCAGTGCTGTCATTTGGGGGAGATTTATACTCCTGTTATGCAAGTTCTGTTCATATTCTGAACAAATATCAGTAATTACACGTACACTTATTTTGCAGGGCCTTGCATTGAAAAGCTGTGTATTTTTGATTTCTAAAATCCTTAGACATTGCTAATCAGTGGCCATGCTCTTTTGGTAGGATCCCTGGAGAAATAACTGTGGGAATGTCTTTCCCTTTCTTTGTCAGTTCACTGAATGGTAGACCTGGAGATTGTCCAGTCCAACTCCTTGCTATTTTTATTAGACAGAAAGTGTTTCAATTTTTTATCTTTTCTTGGTTAAATTAGGCCCATTGCCCATTTTTCTCTTCTCAGGTAGTAGGAAACTGTGTAATACCGTTTGTATGGTAATGTTGTAATAGATACACTTCTTTTCGCCAAATGAAAGTTCTATGAAATGTCAACATGGTTGAATTAAAAAATTTTCCCTTATGAAAGTGTAACTTCTTGAAAATAAGTTTTTTTTCTATATTTTAGAAATTTCCTAAAATTTGTAAGATATGGAAACGGAAGAAATTATCCATTGTTCCACTTCCCAAAGACTACCACTCTTTTAAAAAAAATTTTTTTTCAAGATTTTTATTTATTTGACAGAGTGAAAGAGCACACAAGCAGGGGGAGGGGCAGAGGAAGAAGGAGAAACAGACTCCTCACTGAGCAGGGAGCCTGATGCGGGACTCCATCCCAGGACCCTGAGATCATGACCTGAGCCAAAGGCAGATGCTTAACCAACTGAGCCACCCAGGTGCCCCAAGATTACCACTAATAACATTTTACTGTACTTATCTACTCTTTTTAAAATTTCTTTTCCTATGTACACTTAATTGTACATAATTACAACCAGAAAGTACATGCTGACACACACACACACACACACACAATCACATACACACCTAACTATATTTAAAAAATGTAAGCAAAAGAAAGATGTTATAAAGAGAGGCCTAGTGACAGATACTATATTCTTGTAACAGTTAGACTATCTTAACTATGAGGCACGTGTGTGGCTCAGTTGGTTAAGTGTCTGACTCTTGATTACAGCTTAGGTCATGATCTCAGGGTCGTAAGATCAAGCCCCACATTGGGCTCTGTGCTGGGTGTGGAGCCTGCTTGAGATTCTCTCTCTCCCTCTGCCCCTCCCCTGACTGCAGGCTCTCTCTCTCTAAAAAAAGAGAGAGAGAGAATATTTCACTACAAGTAACAGACTACCTAGCTAAAAATGGCTTAAACAATGATGACATTTCACCATCATAAATGAAAAGTCTGCAGGTACGTAGTTTCATAATTTGTTCAGTAGCATCCCGATGTCTTCAAGGGCGCAGGTTCTTCACATCCTACTCCATCAGCCTCAGCGTTGTTGCTTTATGGTTCCAAGATGGCTGCCGTAATCACAGGGTAGCGCAGAAGAGACGGGAAAAGGCTCTCCTTGCTTGTCTCTCTTTTTCATAACAGAGGAAACTCCAAGAAGCTCCCGCAAAGGATTTCTCCCTCAAAAGGCTAGAAGTAGGTCACATAGTCACCCCTAAAGGAAGCTGAGCTGTGACTATCTGGCATTAAAAGAAATCATCCTGAGACGTCTATCCCGTGCTTGTCGATGAACGTGGTGGCTGGTTTGCCGTTTGTGCTGCTCTCCACCTACTTGGTGGATCTTACCTCATTTTCAGAACTTACAGCTGACTTGCAGGTTAAAATCGGCAACAATTTCCAGTGTCCAGAAGTCATTGATTTTAAGTCTATTGTGCTGAAATAGGATCTTCTGTGACACTTATGACTTAGCTTGTTGACAGTGAACAGATGGAGAATGTGAAAAACTACAGTCTCCCAGGCCTCTTTCTGTCTCTATTCCTCTCATGGTGGTTTTCTGGCTGATTGTAGAAAATAAGCTCCTGCTGGGGGTGGAGCAGGGCAGAAGGCCGCAGCTGCCACCCCCCCCACCCCGGGCTTCCTCAGACAGCAGCACTCAGGCGTGGGATTGTTTCCAGATTATGGTCAGCACACACTGGGGTCTGGAGGTGGCCAGTACATAGCACCCCTCTTCACTCGCTGACCATGTGATAAAGAAGAACACGGAGTGTGCAAAGGGTGAGCGACAACCTCATCTCTATAAGGACAAAGGCTAGGGGGGAGGGTGCAAGTTAACGTGAGTTCCCGAACGAGCTTACTAACTCCCCCCTTACTGATCTAGTCCTTCAGGTAAGCAGGTCAACTAGCTCTCACTGGTCCGGGTGGAGAGCGAAGGCCAAACAGATCACATTTCTTGGGCTCATAACGTTGTTAAGTTAGCTCCTCTCTATTGAGAAGCTTGGCTGGTAACTTTTGCCTCTTCACGAGGTAATTCACTCCACCTCCAAGAGCTAGACTAGGAGATGCAGCAAGACCAGCAAAAATGTTCTCTCTTGGAGCCCAGAAGAAGGACAAGAAGGCATTCTTCTCCAAAAGTCTAGACCTTATGATATTGAAACAGGGTGCCATCAGAAGGGGCGGGTGGACTTATGGGGGAGTCGCCCAGACGGGCCATGGACCTGCTTTCTGTCCAGTTTTACCAACTAGAGGAGGTCTACTCTCATTTCTGACAATAGGCAAACTGCCAGTTGTATCAGGGAGGGTGAGCCAGGTATCATTTAAATTAGACACTAAATGCAAACTCAAGCTGTAAGCAAGTGCAGGATCTAGATCTGGGAAAGAATAATTCTTGCCATGTTCTGAAGTATGATTGAAGAAGGAGATGCTCAGCTTGGAGAAGACCATATGGAAAAACAAGGTTCTTTTTAAATATCTGAAAAGTTGTCAAGCAGAGTAATGATGCCAGCTTCCGTTTACTGATAATGCACTGATAATGTACTGTGTACTTTATAACATGTTACCTTATCTGATTTTCACAATAGCCCTATAAAGCAGGCATTGTGACTCCAGTTTTAGACTTGAAAATGCTGATTCTTTGAGAGGTAGACTTGCTCAAGGTTGCCCAGCTGGCAAAGGAAAGAGCTGACAATTGACCTCAAGTCCGGCTGACTCCAAACCTGGGCTTGGAAACACAACACCCAGTTGCAGGGGAGGGAGAAAACATGTATGGTGTGCAGCTCTAGAGGTAAAATTTGGCTCAGTGGGTGGGAGATAGATTTCAGTTTAATATGAGAAAAAACGGTCCCAATTGTAGGTGCTTGAAATAGTATGGGCTGTCTCAGGAAATTGTGACTTTCCTAACACTTGAGGAATTCAAGTAGGGTGTGGAGGACTAACTCTGGAAAGGATGTCTGTATTATGTGGGAAGTTTTATCAGATCAAATCTGAGATGCCTTTCAAATAGACTTTCTAGGATTATATAATATTTCTTCTGCATGGAGGTGACAAAACCTTCGTAGCCCTGGGCTTATCATATTTCACATGATTACTCAGAAGGAATATGTTGGGTAAGACCTTTACCCACAACAGCCTATAGAATAGAATAGCAAGGTTAGGTGACCTGGGATGTCCCTCCTTGGGCACTGGAATGTGAATATGCCACATTTTTGGTGACTTCACCTTGTAGCTCTGTTCTCTATCAGTCTGCTCTTTGTTCCCACCTCGTTCTCAAACATTTTTATGGAATCTATGCTGAAACAAGTACATTGTACTGAAAATTACTCAGGCTAAATATCAGGGCTTTATGGGTAACTTACTTCACTTAAGAACTTTTATAAGCGTGACACTTGAAGACTTTTTTGTGAGTTGAGCAGATAGACATGGTTTGGATGAGAGATGAGCTACCGTTGGCTCCCATGTAAAAGCTACCTTTGATGAAAATTTCTGGTTTAGTTTCGCATGTGACAACGTCCCTAGCAGATTTTAACCAAAGTCTACTTGTATGTTTAGAACTGGCACAGCAGACTGACAATCTGGCTCCTTCTAATGTTTTGACACAGTGAGAGAGAGAAAGACTGAAATATGAAAAGTTGCCAGTACAAAAGCTTAGTACTGAGCTATTTTGGATTTGTTGGAGACTAATAATAGACTGTAGTGTATATAACCTAAAATCTTTAGACATGGTGTTTTCCAATTTACTTGAACAAAAATTTGGAAACTCCTCAATTTATAAGCACTGAAATTCCTGGTATGAGAATATGGAAATGATGCCACTTACCTTCTTGTTTTACTAGGAGCGAATACGACTTTGTTTATTATTTTTGTCATTGTTACTGTCATCGTTGTCATGGCCATCATTATCCTCATCATCATGGGCACCATCCAAAACTATTTACCAACAGCTCTACGCAAAACATTGAGTTACATATAAATTAGCTTTTTCTGTTGAACCAACTACCCCCCAAACAGTGACTTAGAACAATAATCACTGAATGGTTCATGATTCTGTGGGTTAGAAAACTGGAGGTAGTCATTTGAGTTCTTCTTCTGGTCTGCCAAGCCCACTCTTGAGTCTGCCATCAGCTGATAGTCCGTGGTCCACACACGGGCTGACATTTGACTAGCTAACTGTTGGCTGGACTAGTGGTTGCACGACTGGGCTAGACCTGATGGTGATCTCCGGGTCAAGTGTGTGCTTCTGCTGCATTTGCTAATGTACACTGACCAAAGCAAGTTAGAGGACCAATCCAGATCAGGGGGTGGATTAATAGAATCCATCTTTTGATGGGACTATCTTCAAAGTCAAATTGTGAAAGTATAGATACTGTCAGGGAAAGGATTTGTGGCCTTTTTTTTGCAATGGACCACAGTTACTAAAACATCATCCTTGTTCTTTGTTGTCTCAAAATCTCATTATGGAGCTAGAACGTAGGTATGAACAAATACCTAGCTCCCTTAAGCACATGTGCCGATCAAATAGACCAGAGAGGGGAGTGATCCATCATCGGGTCAGGATTGCTTCACTGACAATGTGGGATTTAGAAGAGTGTAGGAAAAATATTGCAAACGCAGGGAAAGGTAGCAAAGACATTGTATTAGTTTTCTATTGTCGCTCTAAAAGTTACCAGAAGTTTTGTGGCTTACAATAACTCGAGTTTATTATTTTAAAGTTCTGTAGTTCAGAAGTTCAGTTCGGTTTCACCAGGTTACAATCAATTGCTGGCAGGCTGTGTTCCTTTCTGGAGACTGTAAGGGAAAATCCATTTCCTGCTCATTTGTGTTGTTGGCAGAATACAGCTCCTTGCAGTTGTAGGACTGAGGCCTGTGTTTTGTTGCTGACGGTAAACTGAGGACCATTCTCAGCTTCCAGAGACGGCCACTTTCCCTGGCTCCTGGGCTCCTTCTTCCATCTTCAGAGCCATCAATGGTGAGTTTAATCCTTACGTCTATCTCTGACCTATCTTTCTGCCTTCCTGGCACTTTTTAAGGACTCAGAAATTAGACTGGGCCCACCCAGATAATCCAGCATAATCTCATCTCAAATTCTTTAACTTTTTTCTTAACACAAAGTCCCTTTTGTCTTGTAAAGTAACACATTCACATGTTCCAGGAATTAGGACATGGCATCTTTGGGGGGGGGGTCATTATTCTGTCCACCAGTTACATGAAAACAGGACTGTACATGGTGTGTTTGATTGCGAAGAATAAAGTTAAAATAGGGAGAAAGAGGTGGAAGGTAAAATTAAACTGATCTAATCACACCCCTTCTACGTATCCTACTTTGGGGCCAATTTTATGACTGGCCTTTTTAGGCCTATGCCTTCCTTGACTAAACACAAATATTTTGGGCCTCCTTAGTGATTCTGAAACTTTTTCTTCCTATCCTTGTTAACCAAAAAATGTATACCAAGTTTCAATGTTTGGTGTTTGTATTATGAGACAATATATTTTAAAATATAAAATTATACTTCAGCTATTTCAATATGCTCAGAAAGCTACACATCTCCCCCCCCGCCCCGCCCCGCATCGGTCTACCCGAACTACACAGGCCCTCCATCGTCTTTCCACTCGCACGCACCAGGAAATAGGATTCTCTCTGTGAGACAGCTCGTCTACGCTGATACCACATTTCGGCTGACAACTTTGACCTTGTCCATATCACCAGTTAAAGCAGGAAGTGACCTGCCTGGCACGAAGCACACCCTCATCTTCAGGACCTTATTTAAACTGCATTTTTTTGGTGGGAGCCTGCAGCTCAAGTTTATATGACACAAGCGTATTTACAAATATGGTTTTAAAATCTCTGTTTATATGATGTCAATTTCTTATTAAGCAATTGTATCATTGTGGAACATCATGTCTCAGACTAGACTCACAGCCACATTTTTGTTTTGTTCTCTTTGGGCTGAGTTTCCCCTGCGAGCTTGAGTTTGCAGCGTCTTTACAAAAAGTCTGACGGACCATCCCTGTTCTCAGGAATAGCATCGAGCAGCCCAGTAAAGGCTCTTTGAACCTCTGAGTTGGGTGGAGATTAAAGGAGAAATGCTCTTTGCCTTAAAGACTGTTTTCTTTCTTCATAAAAGCAATCAGCCTTACTTTACTCTGAAAAACGTTAAGAACAAGAGAACTCATTTGCAAAGATGAAAACCTGGAAGCATAAAGGAATGGTAATTTGCCGTAGCTAAAAATAGAGCCCACCTTGATGCATTTCTATCACGTGGGCTGTTAGCAGCGAGGTTGTCCAGGCTTCATCTGCAAGGGGATGACGTCAGAGCCGGCAGTCAGGTATCAGATTCAGTTGGTTTTAATGCGCTTTGCTTCCAAGCGGAACACATTTTAGTGATTTCTTCTTTAGACTCTCCCCACAGACATTAGGGGAGGCATAATTATTCCATTTTTGGTTCTAGTCATTTATCGTGAGACTACATATACCCGCGCAAACTATACAGGCACGGTCCTTGTCTCCCAAGGACTTAGGTCCAGGATGGGAGAGAAACATAAGACAAATAATTACACATTCTTTTGTTACAGTTGGGATAAGTGACAAGAAATAGAATGGGAAGTGCCATGAGCACTTATAAAGGAAGAACTAAATTAGTTTGAGCGTCAATAAAGGCCTAAGAAAGTGACATTCAAAAGACCTGAACAATGAGTCGAAGTTAATCGAATGATGTTGACTGGGGGGCTAGAGGAGAGGGAAGTGAACTCCAGAGGCCATCCAGGCAGCAATCTGCAAACTCTGAGCTGACGGCCATATTTCCACGTGACTTTCATTCTTAATGTGGAAATGGGAGACCCAGAAGATTCCAAGGAGTCTCTCTGGGTGAAGACAGACTTTCTGCCACAAAAAGCTTCCTGGGAGAGGCAGCAGGCGACCCCTTGTGCCATCCTGTTAAATTGCTTACATCATCACTATTTTTTCAAAGGATCGTTTTCACTTTAAAGAGATAAGTACAGAGCTAATGTTTCAGATCAAGTGTTCAATTTCAATAAACATTTCGCATTCAAATATTTTTTTTTTAAATCTTCAAGCCAGTCTTTGATGTGGTTGCTCATCTAGCCTGTGCTACACTTCAACTCAATGGCCATGTCCTGAAACTTGTTACCACTTGCAAAGAAATCTTAACATTCAAAGAAGCTCCTCTTTGACCACAAACTTATATCGTTACAGATCTCTCCTTGAACACTGTGTCTATACAAGTTCTTTGATTTTATTAAAACTTCCTTGCATTCCTGAAACTCTCCATATTTTCCCAATAGCCCTCTCTTCTACCTTCAATTTCTTTCTGAGCCAGCTTAGACAACATGGTCCATCATTTCAAACCCCCTTGACAGCATCCTCATCTCAGCTTGACCCATTGTACTCCTTTGTGCTCAAATGGCATGAACCCAATCATGCCATCCAAATGTTGGCTTTCTATAGTCCTATACGTAGGCTGACAAATGTTCATGAAGGGAGTCACACAATCACAAGGATGACTGCTATTACGAATCCATGATCTTCAAGTTTGAGTCAACTATCAAAATGACTTGGCAATCTGTCTAGTTTTCCAATGTCAGCCTTATTCAGAGCTCCTGCCTCATTACCTTCCTGTTTGTTCTAAGTCATCTTAAGGGGACTCTTGCTCTCCGTCAATCAATTCTCCTCATGCAGCTACAATGAGTTTTCTAAACTTAACCCTGATCATTGCATTTTTAGGCAGAACACTTTGATGACTATTCACTTGCCTGCCTGAATTCCAAAGACCTTAGCATGACTTATAAAGTTCGTCATGATCTGGTCCCTTCTCCAGCATCTTCTTACCACTCAACACACATCTTGCTCACCACGGCTCTGCCACATGGAACTCATGGAATTTCCTAGAATGATCAGTTCTTTCCCTAGCCTCTTGAACTTCACAAATTATATCATTCATTTAGAAATCAGGCAATTTCTCCCTCCTTCTCTACATTTTCTGACTTCAGGAAATTTTCTCTGACTTTCTAAAACTGAGTTAGTACCCTCCCTACATGTTCTCGGAGTCCCTGAAGTTAAGCTATAACTCCTGTCTTGCTATTTAGCAATATTTTTTGTTGTTTACTCTTCTGTATGCTTCTGTAGGCCATAAATTCCTTGAAGGCAGGGGCCGTCTAGATAAATGCTGGAAGCATGAAAGAGATGCCGTTGGCACTGGGACACTAATCTCTTCACTGAAGCCATCTCGTCAGTTAGGTCCCCACCCCCCATCCTGTGTCTTCAACCTGGGTTCTTCACACCAGCACTTGATATGGTCAAGCTGATGCCACAGCAAAGAAATCCTTTCTTGATAAGATATCTCCTTTTAGTTCCTGCTTTAGTTCTCTTCTTACCTTTGTAGAAAGAGGTATTTTCTCTAACAAGAGAAAATTTTCTTTTGTTCACCCAACGCACTATCTATTCCTCAACTCACCAGACTCTCATGCTTACCAATGACATCTTTGTTGCCAAATACAGCGATCACTTATCTCATTTAAATTCTTGGAAGCATTTTACACTGTTGCTGCTCTTTCTGCTTCCTCCTTGTCTCCTTGGTGGCTCCTCTTCGTCTGCCTGGCCCTTAAATGCTGGTTCCCGCAGTGTTTTCAGTCTTGGCCCTCTTACGTTCTCAGTGCCCACAATGTCTTTGAGGGATATTATCCATTCCAGTGATTCAAGCAACCATCCATGTCCTGCTGATCCTGCCCAGAGCTTTCTCCAGAATTTTAAATCTCTATTTACCATTGATACTGAATATACAGGCTTGGCTGTTCCACCAATCCTTAGATTCAAATTGTCCAAGTCGGAAATAATGACAATTCCTCCCCCAAACTGTATTTCGTGTGTTTTCTATGTCAGTAAATAGCGTCACAGTTATTTAACTCCTCATTCTTTTTTTTTTTTTTTAAGATTTTATTTATTTATTTGACAGAGATAGCCAGCGAGAGAGGGAACACAAGCAGGGGGAGTGGGAGAGGAAGAAGCAGGCTCATAGCGGAAGAGCCTGACGTGGGGCTCGATCCCATAACGCTGGGATCACGCCCTGAGTCGAAGGCAGGCGCTTAACTGCTGTGCCACCCAGGCGCCCCTTAACTCCTCATTCTCCTTGGTCCTTACTCCCATTCCTACAAACAATCCCCAGGATTTGTGTATTTTGTCCCAGAATTCTCTCTTTTCTTTCCTGTGGTTTCCATCTCTCTGGTGAAGTTGCCCATCTGCTCTTGCATGTTGTCCATATTTTCTAGCAGAGCCTTTTACACCTTAACCACCGAGCTTTTGGTTTCAGCGTTGCTTTCTCTCTTGGCAATGTGTGGTTTTCCTCTGCTTCATCGTATTTTGTTGAAAGCTGTAAGACAGGCGATTTTGAGGCAGATTGTTTTATACCCGGCAAAGGGCTATCTTTCCTTCTGCTGGGCTTTTGGCCTGGGGATTGGAACTAATTTAGTTAGGAATTAAGCTAGGTGTGAGGCTTGCTGTCCCTACAGTTAGGCTCTAGGTGCCTGGGTGATACCTTGTGTTTCTGGTGGGGTGCTTTGTCAGTGGGTCTTCACAATGTTTGCTCCGCCCCCCCCCAGCTTAGGTCTTCCCTTCGCATTGCACTCACAGAGGGCCTGTCTCCAGCCTCTTGAAACTCTCCCAATGGTATTCCACAGTTCTTTTTGACTCAGGGTTTGCCAACCTTGAGTGGGTGGTGAGGGGAGTTTTCTGTTCTGTGGATTAAGCTTTGGTTGTCAGCAGGTACTCTGTCCCTGGGTCTTGGGAAGGTCACCTTTCCGGTGCTCCTACCCCTTTTCCAGTTGTAGTGCTAGTGCCGTCAGGTGGTCCTTCCCTCTGCCCTGGACCAGAGAGTTTTTCCTATAACCTTCCCCAGCTGCAATGGGTTTTCACCAGAACCCCAAAGCAACAGTCTTTCCCATCACCTTGGACACCAGGAACAGTCAGCTCTTTTTCTCTTACTCCTTTACCTTGGATTCTTCTTCACTGGCTGCGGTTCCACGGAATTTTAACCTGCTCAAATCTTTGTTCTGACAGCCAAAATTATGAAAAGAGTAGTCTGTACTTCCTGAGTCTACTTTCTCAGCCCTCCCCCACTCCCAACACTTTCCCATCTGGCCTCCACTATTCCTGTGACACTCCTCTTGTCAAAGTTTCCAATAGCCTCCTTGACACGCAATCAAATTGACTCTTGACTGTCTTTATCTCGATTGGTCCACGGTCGGTGTTTGGCACTGTAGACTACAGTCCTCCGAGAGCACGCTTGACTTTCTGCGTCTTTCCCAGAACATCTCTGCACAATAATGACTGAGAAGTAGGAAAACAAGTAGAGTAACCAAGCCAGTGGCACTTCAGGAGGCAAACATTACAGTCAGTTATTGATAGCGCAGCATGACTTGTTCTTAAAAATTGAAGATGCAGATGATTGAAGGCATCTGGCTATAGTAAGCAAGTACGACACAGTGGAGTCCGAATGAGGGGGCTCTCTTTATTTATAGCTACTCTCGTTTGTTTGTCATTCATGTCTATTATTGAATTTGAAATGCTGATTTAGTGTGCTTTATTTGTAGTTTGAATTAATGTGGAGTTAAAGTCTTAGATGCTTTCCAACCCCGAGGCAGTGGGTTAAATTTCAGACATTATCTCTTTGTCTACGAATTCTTCTGAAGCTTTATGACTCTTGTACATTTGTTCGGGTGCTAATCGCTTCCTGAACACTGGTGACCAGAACATAACATTTCATTGAGCAAAGCTGCCATTATTTATTCCTTTTGACACAAATTAGCACAAACTGTCTCAGCACATAAAGATAATGTTTCTGACAATGAAGATAATTAACAGAATGGCTTTCATATTGCATGCAAATTAAAATGTAATCTGAGAAAGCCATTATTCTTTCTTCTGTGAGTTGATACCTAAAAAAAAAAAAAAAGACAGGTGGGACAGTGGTTAAAAGCACTGGCTTTTGAGTCCAATAGTCACTGGCTTCACCCCTTATTAGCTGGGTGACTTGGGCAAGTTACTTAACGTGTCTGAGCCTCATTGTCTAATGTGTAAAAACAGCAATTCATAGGATTTTTGTAGTGTCTGAAAAATAATTTTGCCCAGTGCCTGACATACAATAAGCACTAAATAAATGGTAGCTATAACTAGTAACAGTATCATCAGGCATTCACTATACCAAAATGAAATGGCATGCACATTCAAGGATAATTCAACAATGCATTCCAGCCTCAGGCTTGACAATCCCTTTCAGTTTCAGGTTAGTCAAATTTAGCCATGAGTATTGGCTGAGAGAATTAAAACTAGTCCTTCCATTTGTTCACAGCTAAATGAAGGGGGAAGTACAGAGATTTCCCGTACCCCCCTACCTGACACATGCTTAGCCTCCCCTGTCAGAGCAGCACATTTGTTACAATTGTTGAACCTACACTGACACATCGTGATCATCTATGGTCTATGGTTTATATTATGGTTCGCTCTGGTGTCGAGTATTCTATGGGTTTGGACAAACATATAATGACATGTATATGTTACTATAGTATTATACGGAGTGTTTTCACTGCCCTAAAAACCCTCTG
Organism: Ursus americanus; assembly: GCF_024610735.1. Lineage (NCBI taxonomy): Eukaryota > Metazoa > Chordata > Mammalia > Carnivora > Ursidae > Ursus > Ursus americanus. The sequence goes on from NC_142138.1 coordinate 50,871,184, forward strand.
TACTTATCCTAGTCATCCTTCTAATCCATCTCCAAATCCCTGGCAACCACTGATTTTGTTATTTTCTTCATAGTTTTGCCTTTTCCAGAATGTCATATGGTTGGAATCATACAATATGTAGTCTTTTCCGATTGGCTTCTGTCACTTAGCAATATGCATTTAAGATTCCTCCGTGTCTTTTTGTAGCTCGCTTCTTTTTAGTGCTGAATATATTCCGTTGTTTGTATGTACTGCCGTTTATCCACTCACCGCTGAAGGACATCTTGGTTGCCTCCAAGTTTGGGCAATTATGAGTAAAGCTGCTTATGAACATCAGCGTGCAGGTTTTTGTGGACATGTTTTCATCTCCTTAGGTTAAATACTAGAAGTGTAAGTCTGACCATAGAGAGGGCTTACACAGGATCCAAACCAGCCATACAACAGTGGGAAGAAAGCAATTAATACCTTTGTCTTATTTCAGGCAGTGTGGTGGCCTGAGCACAATTCATTTTAAAGGTGAAGAAATCAAAGCTCGGGGTGCCTCATTTTGTGATACAATATTTTAGTCCATTTGCACAATCTTCTCACTAAAACAGCTAAAGGCTTCATGGCAGTTTTGATAGGCCTAAGCTGGGAAATAAAAATAATTCTGAGATCTGAACTCCGGATGCACTTAACATATTTTTAGCAGGCTTTTGTGTTGTGGGTATTTAACAGCGCCTGTTACTGTTTTTGATTAAGACTGGAATTTCAATTGCATTTTGGATTGTAAAAATATATTTTCATAATTTCCTCCTTCTCCCACCCCTCCTGCCGTCATTATTGCCCATCTTCTGCACAATAATTCTTTCAAGGTAGATGCGATGGGTTCCTTGACCAGGGTCCATACCTGTTGGCGGCTATGGTATCAGCAGCTCAGACAACGATGTGCCAGTTGGCTGGCCATCCCTCTGAGACCTCCCCACGCAGATTAGTTTCAGATGTAGCACAGTAAGCGCAGGCTGTGGTTGGAGGAAAGTTGTAAATAAAAGTGACAGCCTGTAATTTCCTCCTGTCTTTTGTTTTGAAATTTGCAAGTAGATTATTTGAGATGGTAGTAGGACTTTCCAGATCTGTCCCCTTGAGAAAGAAACACAATTTACTTCCCTTTTCCTCGTTTCAAGAGTAGCTCTACTCTCCTTAACAATTAGATGTATTCTTTCAACTGTGTTGTTTATCACAAGTCCTGTCTTGCATATCACTTTAAGCAGCAAAGTAACTTCATTAATATTTACACTTCAGGAAAAGAAAGTTTGTGTGTTTTACTGGTGTATAAAAATAGACATTAACTTACAGTGTTGAAGGATGCAGAAAGTTAGATTCTCTCTGTAGGGAAAGAGCCTCATGGTGAAGGTTATAAAATGGATACACATGTGCGCACACACACGTAGTCCTAGGATAAAGCAAATTAAGCAATTCCCTATACCATATCTTGGTAGACCTTAAGAACACTCACTTCTCTACTATGAAAATATTGATTTTTGATTGTTGCCTGTGGACATGTAACATTTTATTCATATGAATACAATTTAGGTAAATTTATCATATCAGTGAAAGTGCTTTTTTCAATTGTTTTTAAAAGACAGACATTGTGTTTTGGGATTTTTATCTGCAGAATCAATGGAAGTGAATATTATTGGATCTCCATTTAGAATAAATAAATGAGCAATTACTTATCTTGATAGAATACAAAATGTTTCTTATATAGCTGGACATCTTTTGCAAATGTGTCTCCTCAGCCACTATTTAGACCAATTAGATCCCACAGGAATATGAGCTATTCAGTTTGTCATTTCTCTGATGCATCACTCACCCCAGAGATGCTGGTTTACTACAATTGCTGGAACTTAGTAATTAAAGTGTAAGAGTAGCTTTATAAACACATTAAACTAAATGAAACACCTTAAATAAAATCATATTGAATTAAGTCAAATTGTTCACAGTTAGTAATTAATAAACGATAATAAGGATATGGCCATTAAAAGAAAAAGGATATGGCCATTTAAAAGATGTTCAGAAAGAAGTGAACATGACATGAACGCAATATGCAATAAGACAAGAAAAGGAAATAAAATATATACAGATTGGGAAAGAAAAAATAAAACTGTCTTTATTTGCAGATGACATGATTTTTTTTTGCAATTCAACATTTTAATAAAATCAGAACATGTACAGCACATGCAATGCTAGCATCTGAGCTCCAACACAAAGCAATTGCTACAGCTACAGTGGCTTGCGTTTCAATCTTCACAGTCAGCAAGCTTAAATCCCGTCTTACATGAGTTTTGACATCTTATTTACTAATTAAAAATATTGTTTGCTGATAAAACTTGTTCTAACGCAATTGCTGAATGTACAAATCACTAATTCCACCAATATAATAAAAATAGCCACATGTTTGAGGATTGCGATATGCCACCAGACATTCACTGAAACACACACACACGCACACCCACACACACAATTAAACAAAAATCACAGAACAAACATCTGAGAATCTGGACATTTTAAATCAGTGTTTTGAAGTGTTTCAGCAATATCTTAAGACAAGTGTATCAAAACCTTGTCATGATTTAATTCTAAATTGCCAATTTTGTTTTTACTAACATCAGAAAGTTATGGCTACACTGCCAATGCCAGGTCTGCTTAATCTGACTAAAGAGTTTAGTGTGACTTAACACTGAAAACTCATGCTACCCTGAAATACGTAATTTCATGCATATGGCAACATTTGACCTTCAAGTGCCAGTGTTTTTGCGTTGTCTTTTGGTCAAGTTTCTTTAAACTTTCAAAGAATGACTTTTATTTATTTTTTTAAAAATATTTTACTTATTTATTAGAAAGAGAGAGAGAACAGGAGCAGAGGCAGAGGGAGAGGGAGAAGCAGACTCCTTGCCGAGCAGGGAGCCTGATGTGGGACTGGATCCCAGGACCCTGAAATCACAACTTGAGCTGAAGGTAAATGCTTAACCGACTGAGCCACCCAGGCGCCCCTCAAAGAATAACTTTTAGATTAACAAAAACAAATATTTGTCAAGATGCTTAATAAATATTACATAAAACTAACAGCAAAAGGTATCAAGAAATCTGAACGAATTTCCGAAGAATTTACAAAACAAAACCCAAAAACTCTTGGAACTAGCAAGTGCTTATAGCAAGGTTACAGGATACAAGGTGAAAATACAAAACTTCGGTGCACCTGGGTGGCTGAGTCAGTTAAACCTAGGGTACCCTGGGTCTGGCAATAAGTTTTTAGATAAACACGAAAATCACAAGCCATGAAAGAAGAAAATTGATAAGTGGGACTTCATTAAAATGAAAAACTTCTGTTTTGTGAAACACACTGTGAAGAAAATAAGACAAGCCACAGACTGGGAGAAAATATTTGGAAAATAGATATCTGACAAAGCACTTGTATCCAAAATACATGAAGAACACTTAAAACTCAACATTAGAAAACAAACAACCCGGTTTAAAAATAAACAACAGATATGAATAGACACCTCACCAGAGGATATACAGATGGCAAATAAGCCTATGAAAAGATGCTCGATAGCATATGTCATTAAGAAATTACACTAACAGGGGCGCCTGGGTGGCACAGCAGTTAAGCGTCTGCCTTCGGCTCAGGGCGTGACCCGGCGTGATGGGATCGAGCCCCACATCGGGCTCCTCTGCTATGAGCCTGCTTCTTCCTCTCCCACTCCCCCTGCTTGTGTTCCCTCTCTCGCTGGCTGTCTCTATCTCTGTCAAATAAATAAATAAAATCTTTAAAAAAAAAGAAAAAAAAAGAAATTACACTAACATAATATAATAAAACAAAAATAAAAAATAAAATAAAACAAAAATTAAAAAAATAAAGAAATTACAAATTAAAATAATGAGATACCACTACACACCTATTAAAATGTCCATAATCTGAAAAACTGATGATACCAAATGCTGGAGAGGATGTGGAGCCAAAGAACTCTGATTTATTGCTGGTAGGAGTACAAAGTGGAATAGCCACTTTGGAAGACAACTGGGCTATTTTGTACAAAACTAAACATATTCTTACTAGATGATCCAGCCGTTGTGCTCCTTGGTATTTACTCAAATAAGTTGGAAAATTATTTGTTCATTAAGAAACCAGCACATGGGGGGGGGTCTGGGTGGCACAGCGGTTAAGCGCCTGCCTTCGGCTCAGGGCGTGATCCCGGCGTTATGGGATCGAGCCCCACATCGGGCTCCTCTGCTATGAGCCTGCTTCTTCCTCTCCCACTCCCCCTGCTTGTGTTCCCTCTCTCGCTGGCTGTCTCTGTCTCTGTTGAATAAATAAATAAAATCTTAAAAAAAAAAAAAAGAAACCAGCCCATGAGTATGTATAGCAGCTTTCGTCATAACGGCCCAGACCTGGAAGCAGCCAGCCCGTCCTTCAGCAGGTGGATGGGTAAATAAAGGCGGTGCAGCCTCCCAATGGAATCTGACTTGGCACTAAATAGAAGCGAGTGGTCCAGCCACACAAAGATGTGGAGGAATCTTACACGCATATTGCTAAGTCAAACAAGTCCATCTGAAAAGCCTACATACTTCTTCATTTTAGCTATATAGCAAAGCCAAAAAAGACAAAACTATGGAAGCAATCAGAAGAGCAGCGTTTGCCGGGGGGTTTGTAGGAAGGAAGGGAGGAATGAGTGGGTGGAGTATAGGACATTTTAGGGCACTGAAACTATCTTGCATGGTACAGTCCTGATGGACACATATCATTACGCATTTGTCAAAACACTATGGATCTGTACAAAGTAAAAGTGGTCCCTAATGTAAATTATGGACTTTGGTTGATAATAATGTATCAGTATTGGTTCAGTTGTAATAAATTTACCACACTCATGCAAGAGGCAAATAAGAGGACCCTATGTGTGTGTGTGTGTGTGTGTGTGTGTGTAGTTAGTGGGGAACATTGACATGGTGCATGAGAACTCTGCTCTTAGGCTTGGTTTACCTCCCAGAGTACATACCAAGCTAGGGTCATCACTCCACTTCAGACATTCTCATGAGACTTTCTCATCTCTAAAACTTGCCTGTTGATCCAGGAGTTAAATTTAGAGGTGATCTGTAGAAGTTTGGTCCATGATTTTAAAAACTTGATTGATGTTGTAGACAGATTTCCCTGATCTGAGAAATGACAGGGTGTGAAATACTGTGTTTGTAAAAAGCACATATTTATTTGAAATTCAAATATGTATACAAAAGTGAAAGTATAAGGATATAGGGTGACTTTTATGTGGCTGACAGGTGGAATCAAGTGGTATCCTGAAGCAGGGACACCCCCCCCCCACAAAGGGCATGAGATAAAACCATAAGGATAGTGTTGAACAGCGATGCTTGGGTGGCTCAGTTGGTTAAGTGTCCAACTCTCGGTTTTGGCGTAGGTCATGATCTCGGGGGTCATGAGATCAAGCCCTGAGTCAAGCTCTGCGCTGGGCATGGAGTCTGCTTAATGTTCTCTCCAACGCCCTTCCTCAACCCCCCCCCCCACTCCCATGCTTACGCAGGTGCTCATGCTCTCTCTCACTCGATTAAAAAAAAAAAAAAAAGATGGTGTTGAATAAATTCACCAAAAGGGAAAGGAAAGGAGAAGAAGAGAGAGAGGTCTGGTGAGCCCCAGAAGGCAAGTGAAGATTGCAGGGACGTGAAGATTTGGGGACTGGGCCACAAGTCCAGTTCATAGGAGAGAACGGGAAAGAATGCAAGGGAAATGCTCTAAAACATGGGTGGCTTGGCCGTCAACCACAGGGCTGGAGCCCTGTGTAAGGCTCCTACACAGCATGACTGTAACCAGAGAGAACCTCCGTTCCTAGGTTTGTGGATTTTAGGTTCATGTTTCACAATGATCTCAGACACTCACTCCCTGATATTTCACTCCTCTCACCTACCCCTGCATCCTCACTTCCACCCCTTCCTGGGCTCTGGCTACCACTGCTGCTTCATGTCACATTGAACCCATGTTTGCCTCTTAGGTCTAGCAGGGGGGACAAGATGCTAAAGACAAATGGGGCCCAAATAAGGTTTCCCTCTAAGTGAATCAGAGATGTGAAATGCAGAAACACTGGGAGGAAATCCTGTGTTGAAGAAAGACAGTAGGAGGACGGCTGTGTTTCCGTCATTCTCTGGACCCACTCCTCCGCGATGGGGGAGGTGATCCTGAGCCCCATGTTTGTTTGGATGGTGAAGCTCCAGGGACTTCTGTTGAACAGAGTGTTCCCAATTCCAGGGCAAGACTGCTGAGACTGCAAAGCTCAGCCTTTAAAATAACATCTCTCTGGACAAGGATCTCTGGGGCTGGGCGCAGGGCCTTGCATATTGGAATGAGACTAAAGGTAACCATGGGATTTTGAACTTAGCAAATGGGAGAAGGCTTGTGGGTGCCAGGGAGTTGCCTTTTCAGTTTGAAAAATTTTTTTCGGAGAAAAACAGACAGTTTTTATAAGTTGACCAAGTTGTTGACAGATTGTCAGCTATTATTGTCAGTGTGGCTAGTGTCCGGAGAGTAGGGCTGATCAAAGCTAGTGATCGCCAGGGACTTTGGACCCAACCTCGTATCTCTTTCTCAGTCACTCTTAACTTTGCAAAGTGATGTTTTACTTAGGGTAATTAGAATGCTATTATAATCCGTGAAACTGTATTATTTACATTTCTGAGTCCGTTTTCTTTCTGTAAATTGGGTCTAAAAAAGGTTTGGGGAAAAAAAAGGTTTGGTGTAAGAAATAAATAAGATCTGAAAGTAAAAACCCTAACACATAACCCTAGCGCCTCTGCTCTTTTCTTTACCCTACTCTGTTTTAAGGTATTAGGGACAAATGATAATTTCAGACAGATTTTCATAGGTGCACATAGTAGAGACGGTAGAGGGCTCCGTTTCTTGCAGGCAGACAGGACTATGTAGTCTCACTTCTGGTCAGGGAATCTTGTCAAGGCACTGTTTCCATGAGGCAAACCCATCCACAAACTGGATGTTTGGACAATCTAGAAACAATCTAGGGCTTTAATAGGAAATGCCAGTACTTAATTAAAAACAAAAAAAGAAAAAGAAAAATGAGAGCACTTCTGCTTGGCATAGTCACCTGAGAGCCAAATCACAATCTGGCTCCACCATGGACTTCCTGGGGCTCCATGGCCCCAGAAACCACTTTCGTTCTCATATGCCTCCACCACCGCTTCTCTGCAATCCTTTAGGCTCCAAATGAAAGTAGTTTTTGTTTGTTTGTTTTGTTTTTTTAAGGAATCTCATTGACTTTTCTCCCCTTTATTGTTCCTATTTAGACTCCGGGAACAGAGTCTCCCTGGACAGTTTGGAGCCGCTCCAGGAATGCTAACCTTCCCTGGAGGGGGTTGCTCGGCAGAGAGGGAAATGCTTGCTTTTCAAAAATACCTCCTTTGAGAGGCCATCAGCTGCCTTGTTTTTGCTCAGTCAGAGAAATTTCATCCTCAGATAAGGGGTTTGAGAATAGTTGGCTGTGATTACCTAAAAGACTCCGCAAGGACAAATGTCTAGAACGCAGTCGCCCTCACGACAGGGGCCAAGGTCTCTTTGTTTGTACCCCTTGTAGCTTTCCTGCGTTCTTATTCTGTCTGTCTCAATCTCATGCCCTGTTCTGTGTGTGGAAGGAATCACAGCCATTGGAAGTATGCCTGGAATAATCCATCAAGAATCAATATATGGTGTGCCTTCTTTCATACATTAATTTGTTAGTTTGTTCATTCATTCATTCATCTGAGTAGAATTTTATATTGTTAAGAAACATCTGTTACAAAGCATCATTGTTTTTCTAACCACAAGTCCTGGAGAGGCTGCTGGCTTCCTTTGTTTTGTTCCTCTAAAGACATGTGGGAGCAGGGTTTTTAAAAAATTAAGTACTTTGATGAATGGTATTTTTACCCTCCACCCTCTCGCCCCCACCATAAGGTGGTTGGGACGCATTTAACTGGCAACGTTCAGTTTTCCAGCTTTGCTCTCCCCTCAGGATCTGTGAAAGATCAAAGAAGAATTAGGAGGGCATAAAATGGACAAGTAACAGGTTCAGGCTCAAGTGTGCCAGCTAGAATCCAAGTCCATCCAGCACCCAACTAAGAAGGGGGCCCTCTTTCTGCAAATGCACACTCTGGAGGGTTGTGGGGTCGTCTGATTTGGGTGTGCGTTGGTCTGAGAAGCAAGGCACCTGGTGTGTCTTTCTCATCCTCCCCATCCCCATTATTCGAATAGCAGCATCATGTGGCGTTTATATGTTAAGAGATTTTTCCTTAATTACGTCCCTAATACATTCTCAGGGAAGGCGTTACAAAGACTGAAAGGAGAGCATGTCGAGAACTTCATTATCTATGGTGTATCATATATAAAGAGAGCATTTGCTTATACCCTGAAGGGATGTAAGGGAGATTTTATGTTCATTTATCAAATCAAATGTCAGCCAGAATACCATTTTGAAATAGAAGTGACTCAGTGCCATGAGCAGGCCCCAGGCATAAGTGTGAAGTAGAGAAAGTTGCTCTTTGATGTCTTCCATCCTTTCTGCTTGTCTCTCTCCCCCACTTTAACAGTGCCCTCTCTTCCCACACTACCCTGTACTCATCTCTCTCTCTTCTGTTTTATGTCAAATCTCCAGTATCCAGAAATGACCCCAAACCTACTCCCTCTAGGGGGTAGGAATGACTCAATTTGATTTTTCACTCATGGGACTTAGAAAGTAATAAAAAGAAAAAAAAGAAACAAAGACACAAATGCAGATTTTCATCCATCTGGGAATTGGGTGGGAGGGTCTTCAAGGGATGAGAGCTTCCTCGAGTCCCTGGAATCAAGTGGCATAGGTGAGCTGACTCACCCCTGTTGTCTGACTTCTCAGCAGCATCTGACAATTGACAGCTCCCCTTTCTATAAAACCCTCTTCTGCCTTGGATTTCTTGTTACCATACTTTATGTCTCCCCCAATTCACCATCAAAGAATCTCAGATTCCTTCGATGGATCCATCTCCAGGAACCTCCTGTCGGAGATCACTCTCAGACCTTCTTTCTTTCCTATACTGTCTCTCCAGGTTGCTTTGTCCGTTCTCATGGCTTTTGTGCTGATGACCCGTAAATTTTTATGTCCAGCCTCCTGAGTTCTAGACTCATTCAAATATCTAGCGGACATGTCCAACTTAAGTCAGCTAAATCAAAACCCTTGCCTTTTCTCTCTAAAGCTTGTTTTGCTTTTCTACCAGTCTTCCTTATCTCAGTAAATGGTACCATCAGACGGCTGAGATGAAGAGCCATCTGTGATCCTTCTCTTTTCCTCTTCTCCTCTAGCCACTGCATCATCAAATGCTGTCAATTCTACTGCCTGAATGTATCTGAAATCCTTTGTCATACCTTGTCTCCTCTCTTGTCTCCTTTCCCACCTCACCAAGTTCTTACTCAAACTAAAAGCAAAAGTGTGGTGGTTGAGAGTGCATACTCTGGGGCACCTGGGTGGCTCAGTTGGTTAAGTGGCTGCTTTCGGCTCAGGTCATGATCCAGGGGTTTCTGGATAGAGCCCTGTGTCAGGCTCCCTGCTCAGCGGGGAGCCTGCTTCTCCCTCTCCCTTTGCCTTTTCCCCTGGCTTGTGTTCTCTCCCTCCCTCTCGAATAAATAAATTTTTTAAAAAAGTGCATACTCTGGAGTGATACAACCTGGGTTCGAAACCTGACTCTGCTACATACTCATGATGTGAATTTAGGCAATTTATTTCAGTTTTCTGTGTTGCAGTTGCTTTAGTTATAAATTGTAAATGCACCTATCTTATAGAGTTATGATAATTAGTTTTTTTCCTCTTGAAGTGAATAGTTATTCTATGCTTGAAATCCTGGTTTCCTATGTGCTTGATATAAAATCCAAGCTCCAAACCAAGGCCTCTATGGCCCGAGTGGCCCAGGCCGGCCTCCACTCTGACCTCATGTCAGTTCACTCTTTCCTTCCCTCGCTGTGACCCGTATGCACAGGTCTTCTCTCAGTTTCTCAGGCCTGCTAAGCTCTTTGTTGCCTCAAGAAACTTCCGTTTGCTGTTGCCTCCACCTAGAAGCTCTTCCAATGCTTGACTCGTTTGTTTGCTTCTGGCTCAGCCTAAATGACACTCTTCTTAGGGACCTCTTCAGGCCACCCTATTTAAAGTGGGTCCCTATTGATTCTATGACATAGGTACCTTATTTGCTTCCTTTGTATCACTTATCACAATATTTAGTAATTTATTTGTCATTGTTTCCTACTACCCCTACCAAAATGTAAGCCCTGTGAAGGCAGGACCATGACTGTTGCGTTCATTGTTGGATCAATAGTGCCTACCTAACGTATACCTGGTATATAGTAAGTGTTCACTATTCACCAAATAAATGGAATGAACAACTGTTAAGCCGATCTTGACCTTCAGTACAATTCAAGTGTAAGCCAGAATCCAAGTTCTGCTGGGTGGATCAAATAGGATGCCAACAGGTACTGGCCACCTGACCTGCTTTGTTGTTTGATGAAACGAGCAATACAGTGGAGAGTTGTCAGCTGGTGAAGGAGAAAGAGTCCTGGGCACAGAACCAGAAGCCTTGGGTTCAGTCCAGGATCTGATATTAGCCAACTCTGTAACCTTGAACAGGCTCTAAGCGTCTCAGAAAACCACTTTCCTATTGGAGAATGAGAGCAATTAGAATGAGCAACCCTTTATTTTCCTCCAAGCACAAACATTCTGTTTCAGTTGTCACATTTTCTGTGCAGAGAAGATAAAATCAGTATACTATTTCATTTTTCGTGGAAGAGATAAATCACATGCTGAGTTTTAGGAGAATCAAAGATCATCCAGTGCTTGCACAGATTCTCTTCGGGGGTATTTTAAAAAGGTGGGAATTCATCCATTCAACAATAATTTATTGACTACTGTATGCCCCTGGAGTTGTGTTCACTGTACCTTGTCTGAAAGCAACACTTTTTTTCCTGCCCTTTTCTTTGTTTCTATAGAGTACATGTGCACACACACACACAGACACTCTCGTGCACACATACATCTTTAACCCTAAGCTTTTTACCTTTTTCTTCTTGTTCAGCAAGATATTTCCTGAGTTATACAACCAGTTACTGGCAGTGAGACTTTATGGCAAGACTTTCAGTTCAATGTTACTTATAATACATCTCAGGATGTTCTTCTTGATACATTCCCTAGACTAGACCTTAGAGATCATCAGTTTTAAACCTTTTAAGGACTTTAATTTCTTCACTTCTTTACTCAATGTAAAGTTTTTCCAGTGAAAACTCCAAGACAGCTCAATTCAATTTGGGGTAAGTTCAGTGGTTAGACATTGGTCATCAGATGTCTGAATAGTTGATGCCCCTTATCTCTACCTCATCTTGCCTTTTTGCAAGATTTGGGTTGGTATGAAGACGACAACTGGCTCTAACCTCCTGAGTGTCTGAAAGCTATTTCCATAATGATATTTTCTCTTTTCCTCTTTTCTTTTTTTCTTCTATTGGCTATGCTACCATGTGGTTCTGTAATAAATTTCCATTTCTTATGTTAAAATTATTTCTTGTGAGAGCTTGAAAATCTTAAATGGAATGGATGATATAGTTTGAGGAGCTCCAAAATAAATATTGGGGCTAGAGAGATAATTAGAGCAGTGCCCCAGGTATCATCAAAAAGGAGTCTCTGTACCAAAAAGGCGAGCTCTTGACGTGCCATAAGGAAGCTAGCCAGGCCACATATTCCTGCACGCTTCACACATCTAGGATTATAACAATTATTATCCTTATTCATTGCTAAGGGATTCACTTGGGCTGAGGAAACATGATGCAGTCACCAATACCTGATCAGTCCAGATACTCATGGGTAGCCAAGAATCAAAACCGTTGGAGGAGAAACCAACAGTATGAAAGAGAAGCCCCAAAATGGAAACAAGAATGGAAAAACTAAATCCTGAGGAAATCAAATTAGTACAGGAAATAGGAATTTAATAAAATTTAATCTATGTGTCTCCAGAAAGATTTGAGCAGATTTTAAACTCATAAAATCAGAATAGTTGCAAAGGAAGAAATTAGAGAACACTAAAGAGCTTTAGGAAGCTTAAAACTGGATTTCCAAAGCATTCCATGCCCCTCAGTAAAATGGTTGAATGGGATAGCTGACAACTGAATTAGCAATAGAGAACAGCTCTACCCAATAGAAATATCATGCAAGGGGTGCCTGGCTGACTCAGTTGGTAGGGCATGTAACTCTTGCTGTTGGTGTTGTGAGTTCAAGCCCCATGTTGATCATAGAGCTAACTTTAAAAAAAGATAGAATAAGAAATATCATTCAAGTTACATATATAATTTGAATTTTTCTGGTAGCCACAAAAGTAAAAAGAAACAGGTGAAATTAATTTACAAAATTATATACCAATATATTTTATTTAACCCAATATATACAAAATATTATCATTTTCACATGTAGTCAATACAAACAATTATTAATGTGATATTTACATATTCATTATTCATGAGGTGTTGAAATCATTACAGATTACTGTAAGAAAATTTATATTTTCATTCTAATTGTTTGAATACTGGGTGTGCATTTTATTCTTATAGCACATCTCCATCCAGACCAGCCACATCTCAAGTGCTCAGTAGTCACTTGTGACTAGTGGTTACCATATTGGACAATGATAGATATAGGAGGTTGAATTGAGAGCATTATCCCAGAACACAGTAAAAGAAGTATGAGAGAAAAATTAAGCTCCAAAATGGATACAAATATTTTCTCAAGAATGAAGAAGAGAGAGAGTGAGTTAGAGGTGGTGGTAAAAGTTCAGGTGAGACAAGATGAGGAGTTAGCTGTGAGGCAACAATAGAAATGGAGGTCCTTGGGAGGATACAGGAGGCCTTTGGGATAGAAACATAGGGTTTGCTTGCAGATTTGATATAGAAGAATCCGGAAGAGGAAGACTGAGGCATAGTTCTTAGTTTTCAGCTTGAGCAACTTGATGACCAAAAGGATCTTGTTTTGAGGGGATACAACACAGAACACAGCCCAAAATTTGAACCAGAAATATAGTCCAATATTCTGCTAAGCCGATCTTTCCAGCACCCCATGGTAAAGGCTTTGCTGGACATAGGCAACCTTTCTCCTTACCTTCATCGATTGCAGTCTGAAAACTAATTTACATATTTGTAAATTAAATTAAACTAACAAAGAAAAGGAAAAGAAGCTTGTCTCACCACGAATACAGTTGTTCTAGTTAAGTCTGTAAGACATAAAAGTGAAGCATTAGAAACAACAGTCACTGATAATGGGGAGAATTCAAACGTGATTCTGTATTTCAAGGACTTTGAGAAATTTCCACCGTCCCCCACTCTCCTCCCTAGCACTTTTCTGGAAATAAGTGCTTTCTGTGTCTTTTTATAATTTTTTCATTAATTTTTAAAAATTTCAGTATAGTTGACACCTGATGTTACATTAGTTCCAGGTGTACAATATAGTGATTCAACATCTCCATACGTTATGCTGGGTTCACCGCAAGTGTAGCTCCCATTTCTCCCCATACAACACTATTATAATACCATTGACTATATTTTTAGTCCCATGATTTATTCATTCCATAACTGGATTTTTGCTTCAGTTCTTAACATTGTGTCTGCTTGTCAGAAACTAGTTATAGTTAAAAGAAGCCAATTCCTTAAAGGTCATTAGTAGGACAATTTTACTGTTCTTTTAAAAAAAAAAAAGCAAAGTATTAGTGAATTTGGTTTGATTACCTGAATATTCTTTATAATTAAAATATGTAGAGATTGAAATCAACACATGCATAAGGTTATATGGTTTACAACATGCTTTTCATATATAATCTCATCAAATCTTCTTAATTGTCCTACAAAGTAGGTGTTATTATCAATTATTTTAATAGGTGAAGAAGCATGTTTTGAAAGAGTTGCTTACACGAGATAATGTATATAAAGTGCCTAACAGAATCAATGGCACATAATACATGCTGAAGTCTATCTAATAATACTAATGATAATAATAGCAATAATAATAATAATGATGATAGCAACTTGCTCAAAGTCACATAAGTGGTGGTGTTGAGCTTTGAACTCAGGAATCCCTGATAATTTTGTGAGCAAAGTAACTTGTCAAAATGAGTCTATCTTTATTCATTTTTTATTAAACAAGTAATGTACTTACACAGAGAATTTGATAGAGCAAAATAAGTCACTCACCCATAATTCTACCATTTCAATATAATAAGTATTATCACACAAAATGATTTTAGATTTGTAAAGATTGCTTTAAAAAGTATTGCTGATGCTTTAATTTGCCCTTTTCAGAACCCTTCTACTGAGTAGGGAAAAAAAAACGCACTGTGTTTTTTCCCCACTTCTTCCAATAACTTAAAAATATCTAGATTATAGATCTAATCATTCTAAATAAGAGTTATTTTGGACATTAACCCTTTACCAGATGTATGCTTTGCAAATATTTCTTCCTATTCCATAAGTTGCTTTTTCACTTCGTTGATTGTTTTCTTTGTTGTGCAGAAGCTTTTAAGTTCGATGTAGTCCCACTTGTTTATTTTTCTTTTTGTTGCCTGAGCTTTTAGTGTCAAGTCCAAAAAAATCATTGCCAAGGTCAATGTCAAGGAGCTATTCCCCTGTGTTCTCTTCTAGGAGTTTTAGGGTTCCAAGCCTTATGTTTAAATCTTTAATTCATTTTAAGTTGATTTTTTGTGTATGGTGTAAGATAAGGTGCAGTTGCATTCTTTTGCATGTGGATATCCAATTTTGCAACACAATTTATAGAAAAGACTATCCTTTCCCCATTGTGTATTCTTGGTTCCCTTGTCATGGGTTAGTTGACTGTATATGTGTGGATTTATTTCTGGGCTCTATTCTGTTACACTGATCTTTGAGTCTATTTTTTTTAAAAGATTATTTATTTATTTGACAGAAAGAGAGAGTGAGCATAAGCAGGGGGAGAGCAGACAGAGGGAGAGGGAGAAGCAGGCTCCCTGTGGAGCAGGGAACCCGATGCAGGGCTTGATCTCAGGACCTTGGGATCATGGCCTGAGCCAAAGGCAGATGCTTAACTGACTAAGCCACCCAGGTGCCCCTCTTTTAGTCTATTTTTATGCCAGTACCACATTGTTTTGATTACTATAGCTTTATAAAATAGTTTGAAATTAAGAAGTATGATGCCTTCTTCTTTCTAAAGGTTGCTCTGGCTATTTGAGGTCTTTTGTGATTTCATGCAAATTTTAGTATTTTTGTCCTATTTTTGTGAAAAATGCAATTGGAATTTTGATAATGATCATGTTAAATCCGTAAATCAGTTTTGGTAGTATAGACATCTTAACGATATTAATTCTTCCAATCGACCAGTGTGGGATGTCATTCTATTTCTCTGTGTCTTCTTCAATTTCTTTCATTCATATCTTTTTAAAAAAAGATTCAATCACTTATTTGATGGGGGGGGAGTGCATGGGGAGAAGGGCAGAGGGAGAGGGAGAGAAGAAGACTCCCCACTGAACATGAAGCCTGATATGGGGCTCCATCCCATGACCCTAAGATCATGACCTGAGTGGAAATCAAGAGTTGGATGCCTAACTGACTGAGCCACCCAGCTGTCCCTTATTCATGTCTTATAGTTTTTAGTGTACAGATCTTTCTCAATAACCCAATCCAAACAACATCATTAAAAGATGGCCAAAGAATGTAAATAGAGATTTTTCCAGAGGTTTTCCCAATGCATATATGAAAAGATGCTCAAAATCACTAATCATCAGAGAAATGGAAATCAAAACTGCAATGAGATATCACCTCACACCTATTGACTATTATCAAAAGGACAAGAGATAGCAACTGTTGGTGAGGCGGTGGAGAAAAAGGAACCCTTCTACACTATTGGGGGGAATGTAAATTGGTACAGCTATTATGGAAAATAATATGGAGATTCTTAAAAAAAAATTAAAGTGGAACTGCTATACAATCCAGCAATCCCACTGCTGTGTATACATCCAAACAAATTGAAATCAGGGTCTCCAAGAGATATTTGCACTCCCGTGTTCATTTCAGTATTATTCACAATAGCCAAGATATGGAAACAACCTCCAACCTAAGTGTCTGTTCATGAACGAATAAGAAATGTAGTATATGTATACACAATGGAATATTATTCAACCATGAAAAAGAAGGAAATCCCATCATTTGTGACAACATGAATGGACCTCAAAGACATTATGTTAAATGGAATAAGTCAGACAGAGAAAAAAAATATTGCATGATCTCACTTATCTATGGAATATAAAAAAGTCAAACTCATGGAACTAGAGAGTAGAATAGTGCTTACCAGGGACTGGAGGTTGGGGAAACTGGTAGACATTGGTCAAAGGGTACAAACTTTCACTCCAAAGACAAATAATCCAGTTAAGAAGTAGGGAGAAAACATGAATAGACATTTTTCCAAAAAAGACATACAGATGGCTACTGTTAGCCATGAAAAGATTCTCAACATCACTCATCATCAGGGAAATAACAAATCAAAACTACAATGAGTCACATGCACCACAAGGTTATAGCAACATTATCAACAATAGCCAAATTTTGGAAGGAGCTGAAATGTCCATCAACTGATGGATATTACTTGGCCATCAAAAAGAATGAAATCTTGCCATTTACAATGAAGTAGATCGAGGAGGGTGTATTATGCTAAGTGAAATAAGTCAGTCAGAGAAAGACAAACACCATATGATTTCACTCTTACATGGAATTTAAGAAACAAAACAGATGAACATAGGGGAAGGGGGGAATAAAAGAGAGGGAGGCAAACCATAAAAGAGACTGTTACCCACAGAAAACGAACTGAGGGATGTTGGTGGGGAAGTGGGCAAGGGGATGGGCTAAGTGGGTGATGGCTATTAAGAGGGCACTTGTGATGAGCACTGGGTGTTATATGTAAGTGATGAATCACTACATTCTACTCCTGAAACTAATATTACACTATATGTAACTAACTAGAATTTAAATAAAAACTGGAAACATTAAGAAAAAATTACCCTGAATATGTAAAAAAAGGGGGGTACAAAGTTTCCGTTATAAGAAGAATAAATTCTGAGAGTCTAATGTACAGCATGGTGACAATAGCTAAAAATAATTGTAGTGTAGGGCTCAGTTGGTTAAGCATAGAACTTTTGGTTGTGGCGCAGGTCACGATCTCAGCGTTGTGAGATGCGCTGGGCATGGAGCCTGCTTGGGATTCTCTCTCTCCCATCTCCCTCTGCCCCTCCCCATGCTCTCTCTCTAAAAAGAAATAAACAAGTAAATAAAAAAAAATAAATAAATAATAAACATTGTAATGTGTACTTGAAATTGGCTAAGAGAGTAGATCTTAAGTGTTTTCACTGTATCAAAATAAATAAATAAAACTGGTAGCTATGTGAGGTGATGAATGTGTTAATCAACTTTATTGTGGTAATCATTTCACAATGAATACACATTACACAGTACATTTGCATATATAATTTTTGTCAATTATGCCTCAGTAAAGCTTTAAAAATTTTTTAAATAAAAAGATGACAAAAAAAGAGAGAATTGTTATGAATGGAAAGGTTTACCATTATAAGGAGAAAAGTGTAAACATGTTGGTTGTTGTGGTTATGAAAATACCAAAAGCTTAATTTAATTGAAGTGCGATCTTAATTTATCTGGTGGAGATAAATACAGTGTTATGATGAGCAATCTATCCTCTGATGCTCGACTATCTTTGCATGAATATGAAAGGAGGCATTCTTCTCCTTGTCACTTTCTGTCTCATCCAGCCGTAGGCCATTGCTGAACCCAGTCTCATTTCTTAGGCATTTGAGAACATCTACGGATGGACAAATATCCCTCAGGAGGGAAGCTAGGTGGCACCACATTCCTGCCCAGCCACTGATCTCTCAGAGCCTAGGGCACCCTTAGTTTTAAATACATTTTGATGAATGCAAAACTAGTTACTGGAGCTTTGAGATAGATGGCCTGGAAGCCTTCTAGAGAAAGAAAATTTGTTCTTTTGTGAATTTTTTGTAATGAATCACTGTTATTTGGCTGAGAATTAGCTAGCCGATCTGCCTGAATGCTGCTGTGTGGGACATAATTCTATTTGTAGCTGGAGATCACACTGTATTTTGCTATTTGAGAAATTCTTTATTATATTCTGTAAGTAAAGGACTGAAGTAATCAAAGATAGATCACTATCTCCTTCTAAGCTTTAAAAAGAAAAAAAAAATATGTCCTTTTTGTTCCTTAGTTAGATTCAAAAGATGAGGATGAGAACTAAAGCTGCCTTCTTTTGCCCTTCATGGCAGAATTACGATTCCTCACCCAGGGCTAATGACAGCTAAATGAGTGTTTGCCTGCATGACCTGCTGCTGTTTTGATTTCCTCAACGTTTTCCTTCCTGGGGAAAGTAGCACTGAGAGCTAGATGAATTTAATAACCCTTTCTATATGATGTAGCCAGTCAGCAGGCTTCAAAAAATAAGGTGCTTTCCTTTGCGGCAGAGTGAAACCAGAAAGGTGTCCAGACATCTCCTACTAATAGGAACACGTTGGTCTGGGACATAAACGTGCTGTGTAAGAAGTACGGTGGAGAACACAAAGCAAGTTTATCTAATTGGGAACTTCTGCGAAGCTTGGTAGCTTACATGAAAACTTTAGACCCTGCCCCCCATTTTTCCCTTGACTCCCATTTTTTATCGTATGAAATCACGTCTGTGGCCTAAGTTGGTGAGACTGAACAAAACATTTAATCATTCTCCTACCTAATAATTCAGAGTCACCTCTTGCAGAAAATCAGGGGGGTGCATGGGCTGTTGGCAATAGATGAGTTGGTTTGGGGTCAGTAGGAGTCAGCAAAGGTGAGATAAGAACTCCCCAAGACCATAAATGTGGGGAGGCTGGGAATTCAACTAACCGTCAGCTACTATTTGAAGGTAGCAGAAAGTGGAGGAGCTTGGGAGGTCCGATGCCATCCTGGTTCACAGGGCAGGGTAGGTTTGTAATAGATAGAGCCCAGAGTCTGCTGGTGGTCATGGATTGAAGTAGAAACCGGACAGGACGAGAGAGGAGAGCCTGAGAGGGGTGCAGACTCTGAAAGGTACAAGATTGACTGGTGAACACCATGTTGTTTTCTGTTCCTTCTTGGTCACATGCTGACGTATGTTTCACAGCTGGAACTAAACCCCTGTTTAATGAACCTAAACTGTCTTCTTAAAAAAGGTGGAAAAGTGATTGTAATCAGCATCCTTTTTGACTTGCCCTGAATCGTAGTTTTACAACCCTCGTGAATAACTGCATAGGTCATTTTTCCAACATTGTATGAAAACGCATGCATTTGGGCCCTAGTACTATGAGTAGCTCGAACTGTCCTGTTCCAAAATACTGATAAAAGTTGGCCATTCAGAACTCAGTAGGGTGTCAGAGCACATTACAAAATTACAGGTAGTGAAATAAACATGGTAGGGAAATATCCCGTGGGGTAATTGTGATGACTGGAAAGTCAGAATAAAGGACATACCATATTTCCTATGGTGTGTCTGTGTGCGTATTCTGATTACCTTAAGTTAAAATCGATTGATTGTGATTTTGAAAAGTCCTGAATATTTCTTCACAGAATACCTAAACTAATTTGATTTTTTAAAAATGAGCAAAACCCAAATGCAGCTCTTTGTAAAAAGACTTGTCTCCTTGTTTACTAAAACTTTCATTGTTAAAATATTTCTCTTCCCCTCAAGTACTCTCTCTATTGCTTCCCATTGAGGGAGCAAATTTCTTTACTTCACAGAATCATGAAAGCCACAGAGATCTGAACCAGTCTGTAAACCCTGTGGCTTTACCACAGTCCCAAATCATCATAATTCATAATCATGGTAAGAAACACTTACAGAGCATTTAGTATGTGCTACAGTCTGTCGTAGGCTCTTTACACTCGTTAATCAAATTAATCGTCATCTTAATTCTGTTAAGTAAGTTACCAATTCATTAAAAATTCAAAGCAGTTTTTTGGTATTGTGTAAGGATTGCTGGAATCTTCTGAATGTTATGAAGTTATTCTTAATCTAAAGTACTCCTTTCAGTTCTGCTTTGAAGATAATGTTCCAAGGATCTCTGTTTCTCCCTAGTGTTCCAGTTTCCCAAAGCAGAAAGCTGATTGGAGATTTGAGAAGAACATCTTATTTCTTTATTTCTACGTTAGGCATATTAATATGGCCAGGTGGAGATTTACTGCTTTTTTTAGCAGCTTTATTGAAAAGCACATTACATTCTATTGGCTGGGAAAGGATGTTTGTTCTGTTCTTCTAAAAAATGCATAATTGTGCATTTTATTAAAGCCAAAGTTAAAGAAGTCTGTCTTTTTCAGCAGGCCAAAGGTAGGCAACGGTCTGGGTATAATTTACTATTATTCCAAGTAGTCTTTAGACTACTTATTAGTAGTCTAGCACAGCTTAGATTATGACTGTGAATTGTCCCCCTGATAAATTCCCGGGGTTAAGGGATGTGTTTCATGTCAACCAGACCCCTCATTTTCTCCAGAAAGAGGAGGAACACCAACACCTCAGTTATTAGGGATGTAACAGTTTCCTCATTCAGCATGACCTTGGTTTCCCATCTTGATAACCCAGGACAGTATGTTCTCTTTCAACTTGGCAGAAGCGTACATGGCTGTGGTCAGTCAGCTTTGTTAGATGCCTGCAACCTTTGGAAGCTTGTTTTGGTATTTATTTCCTACAAGAAGATCATGGGTTTGAGACCAACCGAAAATGTTCAGCCTCTGTGAGATGTCTCATGGCATGCTCCGTCTGGTGTCTTGAGATGGTCCGGAAGCCCAAGGTCCACATGTCAGCTTCACTGATGGCTAGCCTTGGGACCATGTAACAGTCACTCAATCTCTTGGGGCCTCAGTTTCCTCAACTGAAATTGGGAAGATTCGATACAATATGAAAATAATATTAATAGTAATAATAATAGCTGACATTTATTGAGTGTTTTTCCAAGAGCCTTAGATGGCTTCCCTCATGTAATTCTTACAACAGCACTAGGAGGCAGGAGCTAGTATTACCCCATTTCACAGAGAAGTTGACTGAGCTAGGGAGGGACTGGGTCATCCACGTGTTTAACACAGTGAGTGGTGGAGACAGTATTTAAGGCCAGATAGACTCTATTTATTCTCAAAGTGTGAGCTGTAGACCAGCGGCATCAAAAAAACTTGTGAACAGTGCAAATGCTTGGGCTTACTCTAGACTGACTGAAGCCAAACCTCTGGATGGGAGGCCCAGGAATCTGTGTTTTAACAATCTCTTTGGGGGATTCTGGCTCACGTTAAAGGTTTAAGCACTATTCTAGGAGCTGTGTTTTCAATCCCTATATTATGATTTTCTGCATTCAGGGAATTTTTCAGAGTGTCTGGAGCATTGCTCAATTGACTCTGGCTGGTTATGTGTTTGTCTCCTTCCTCCCCCTCTGCTCTGTGTTTGCCCTTCCCTCCTGCAGCTGGGTGCCTTACCCAGAGAAGGGGGCCTGTGCCTAGAGAAGAAGCGGTCAAGGGCATATGAAGAGCATATTCCTCCGTAGTAGCTGCCAGTCCCCTTCCTGTGGCTCATGCACTATCAACGGCAATGCCTATTAGTTCTGCTGCCAGAAACCTTCCTATTTTACAATTCAAAAAAATGCACCAACTATTGGAAATTCATTTGAATATGAGAACTTGGTCCTGTTTAATGCGTAAGTTTCCCCTCATTCCTACCAAAGGGACTCTGATAGACGTTATCAGTTCCAGGAGATTTTGAGGCTTTTAAGGGATGTGAATGAACCAGAGAAACGGCATACTTCTCTTCCTCTTGGAAAAAAGTCAAGTTATGTTTATGACCACCAACGATAACAGATGCTGCAAATACAAAAATTTGATGTATAGTCAGATTGTTTATAAACCCTTAAGAGGCTTGCAGGAAAAAATTCTTGCAGGAAAAAAACCAAATGGAGTTTTAATTTCTTCTATGTAGCCTCCAACTGATCCATGTCACCATCAGATACCATACTGTTAATATGTTTTTTTTTTCAAAAAGTCCAAATTCTTTCCACTTAGTTGCAAATAGCGAAGGGTATGAAAGTAAGTTTTGCACTTGAAGAGTGTTAAGAGAAATATGCCTGAGAAAAAGAAAGAAAATTATGGCAGGAAACAGAAAAAGTATGTTTATGTATATCTTTTTTTTAAGTTTCTAAAAAGTACTATTAGAAAAATTCCAGAAGTATAATAAAGTATAAGAGAAAAATAAAGATCACTCATATTCTCACGATTCAGGACTACTAGCATTTTGGTGCATGTATCTTTTTAGACTTTTCTTTTTTTTTTTTGCTTATATAGATATTCATATTTAGATCTCTATTTTACCAAAAATTAGATCTTACTTTGTATACTGTTTGGTAAGTGCAGTGGATCTCACTTCATGGCAACATACATAGATGTGTATAGCTCTCCAGCTGGGAACAGTCACTCACGTAATTCTGATGTCCTTGGCTTCCATGTTGTGTCTACTGAGACATACCCACTGTCACCTGTTCAGAATAGAGGGAGATAATTGGGTGGACGTGATATGCCTCCTATAGTTGGTCACTTCAAACCAAATAAAATGACTAATGTGAAGCTCCTGAATCACTCATTCTGTGGCCGTGGCTTGCTTGCTTGCTTATGAATTTCAATAAATGTATTTTACCCTTACTAAATACTGTGCAGTTTTGCTTTAGAAAGTTCAACTTTAAGATCCATTTCCGTGATTAATAGCTCCCTTCCCTTACCAATGCAGATATTCCAAAATAAAGTCTGATTTCGTTTCTTTTGTTCTTTTTTTTCCTCAGGGAAATTCTGCCCCAGGGAAAGCACTTTTAGGGGGATTCCAGGGATCACATTCAGGCCATTTGAACCATGTCTTAACTGTTTACTTATTGGGAATACTCAGGGATAAAAACTTTACTATAAATCTTAAAGGGTCTAGATTTAGGTTTTATCCACACATAAACTGGCTTGGGAAAAAAAGGTCAGTGGAATTCTGTGAAGCAGGTGAGCTCCTAGCCAGCTGGGTGCAGTCTGCTGCCTTGTCCAAGCTGATTCCTGTGGAAAGCTAAAACACGATATTTCTTTTTGGTGGTGGGTTTTTCCTGTCTTTCAAACAGAAAGGCTTTATAAGCACAGTCTGCTTTGCCAAGAGATGTTTACTCTAAAGACATGCCAATTCAAAAACAGGATAATCTGTCTGAATCTGATAATAGGTAGTGACGGATTCTTTCTTTTGGGAAAGTATATTAACCGAAGAACATATAGTATTGGAATTCGAAAGTCGCCTCTTTCTGCTCCACATCACAACACTCCAGTAATACCACCTACTGGTGTAGGACATGGGAGGACCTAAGAGCAGATTCTTGACAGTCGCCGAATTGTTCTCAGACGGTCAGAGAGCATTTGTACAACTTTTAAGAGGAAATGACATTTTTTTTTCTTAACAGATCAGAATTCTTCCACCACTTCTTCCTAGGCAGATATATATGTAAAACAATAGTTGTCTAGTATATTAATAATTTTCACTTTCTGCTAATCTGAATCATTAACATTTCAAGTCTTTTGTTTCTCCTCTTTCTAGAGAATGGGTGGCATTCTCTATTATTCGTGAGGTTTAAATAAAGACTATAAATTATATATTTAAAATGTAACAAGTTGGGGCGCCTGGGTGGCACAGCGGTTAAGCGTCTGCCTTTGGCTCAGGGCGTGATCCCGGCGTTCTGGGATCGAGCCCCACATCAGGCTCCTCCGCTAGGAGCCTGCTTCTTCCTCTCCCACTCCCCCTGCTTGTGTTCCCTCTCTCGCTGGCTGTCTCTATCTCTGTCAAATAAATAAATAAAATCTTTAAAAAAAAATGTAACAAGTAATTCTAGTTTAGAGGATAGGCCTTAAAAGGAAATTAGAAAAACTGAACCATATATCTACCTTTTACCCTAATTCTGTGACTACCCAAAGTCAAAACAATCCACTGAGAATAAGCCACACTGGTTATTAGAAACTTGTGGGTAAAAATAGACATTCAAGAGAACAAAATGTTTTTAGAAATCTAATTTGGTGATTTAGGTAGAGGTTCCCTCCTCAAGCAGGTGGAGCATAACTTTCCAGCCCTTAAGTATGAGCTACATATAGTGACTTCCTACCGAAGAATACAGTACGGGAAAGCGTATGGGGAGTGACTTTACAGAAGAGACATCCGGCAAACACCACCGCAGCCACGTGATCAAGGTTAACGTTAATAGCCATAAGACACATTGATAGCATTTATCCTTGATATCATATGATGAGAATGACACTTTGTGGTCTTCTTCCCCCAAACCGATAACCTCAGTGTAATCAGGAAGAAAACCACCAGACAAATTCTAGTAGATGGCATCCTACAAAATATCTGGCCAGTAGTCCTCAAAACAGGGCCATCAAAAAACAAGGAAAGTTTACAAAATTGCCATAAACAAGAGAAGCCTCAGGAGACATCAAAATTAAATGTAATGTGATATCCTGGATAGGATCCTGCAACAGAAGAATACAATAAGAACTGAGAAAATGAAGTATGAGCTTTGGTTCATGCACTGACTAAAGTATGGACTTCCGTTAATAATAAGGTATCGATACTGATTGATTAGTTATAACAAATGCACCATTGCTAAAGCAAGACATTAACGATAGGAAAAACTGGCCGTGTGATCTGTGGGAACTCTCTGTACTAACTTTGCAGATTTCTGTACATCTAAAACTATTCTAAAATTAAAAATTTGTTAAAAAAATATAATTTGACAGGGGCGCCTGACAGGGTGGCTCGGTCAATTGAGCATCCAACTCTTGGTTTCAGCTCGGGTCATGATGTCAGGGTCATGAGATCAAGCCCCCAGTTGAGCTCCATGCTCAGTGTGGAGTCTGCTTGAGATTTTCTCCCTCTCCCTCCCCTCTGTCTCTTTCTCTCTCTCATATAAATAAATAAATAAATAAATAAATAAATAAATAAAATGTTTAAAAAATACATAATTTGACAAAAATATTTGTTTTTAAAGATATATGCAATGTGGAAAACCCATGCCAATATTGAAAAAGGGAAAAAAGGTTGTCCCCGGGAGAGGGTATGCAATGGGCAGTGGCCCCAAGTGAGAAGACATGAGTGAGTTTGACACTGGGCATGGCTGGAGCACAGAGCAAAAAAAGGAGGGAGTAGTGAGAGACGATTCTGGACAAGTCAGCTGGGGACTGCTCATAGAGGGTCTTATTTCCACGCTAAGAAGTTTGTCCTTGCTATTGGCAATGAGAAGCCATCGGAGGCTTTTAAGAATGGAAGTGACATGATCTGGTCTTGTTATAGAGAGCTGTCTCATGCCAAATAAGGAGAATGAGTTAGCACAGGAAGGTTAGAGGCAGAAAGAGCCCTCCTGACCTGCTCAAGTCAACTGAGGAAAGCATAAGACTAAATTAAGGCAATGACATGGATGTGGGGAGAAAAGGCTGGTGAAAAAAGTTAATCTTTCTCCATCAGTAGGCCAACCTACAAATCTTAGAGTCTCTGTATGCAGCCAAATGGTAGTGCCCACCTGGGAGGCTGTATACAGTGGCCGCACAATCTGTGAATGGCGCCCCCTAGAGCAGAGCTGTGGCATACCTCTAGGGTGCACACTGGCACAGAGCTCCATGCCGAGTGGATAGTCTTGAACAGAACAACTGTAACCCCATCTCTCCCTCCAGCCAGAGCCACGCCAAGACAGGTGGCTACCCTGGGCAGGGGAATCATGTGGCATCCCTTAAACCGAGAGAGAGGGATCAGGGTGCTTTTTAGTGGGAGTGCCCTGCCTCTTCTCTCTACTCCAGAGCAATTTAGCTGTGCTCAAATCTCTAAGTCTTACCCAACAAAGCAAAAGCCCTGGGGCTAATTCCTTCCAGCTCCTTAGAATGCAGTTGAACTTGTTCCTTTGATATTTTCCTTCTGGCTGGGAGGCGTTTAGTGTTTCTTCCGTTCCTATTTAGTGCTCTAGAAGTGCTGAGGTCAATATACACTGCTTCCTTCTTATGACATCCTGGCCAGGTTTTAGCAGTAAGTGGTTTTGGCTCCCCTTTTAGATTGGTGTTTGGGATAGTTGGCTGGCTGGGTTGCCTCTTAATCCAGCCCTAGTCTAATGTGGAAGATAGATAGTAAATAAACCTCATAAATATTTCATTGGAATTAACTTGCCTTTGTGACTTGAGTAATAGAATTACCCCAGCACTCCCAGGCAAATCTCTTTACCATTATTCTCCCAGCCCATTCCTGAAGCCTCTAAGGGAATAAACAGCTTACGCCCCCACGGGACACCTTAGAGAAGGTCTGAACGAGGCCAGTGGTGCAGAGTGGCCCACCTGTGATCACCATTGTCCAGATCAAGCAGAGATGCTGCTTTCCTGGTGCACAGCAGAGCAGCATGGGAGCGAAAACCTTACAGAAACTCTGGTTTATACCAGCTGTAGATTTTGTTGAAAAATGAACTCATTTCTCCAAATAAGCAGCTTTCTAAAAATATAAATGCATATAGGTTGCAGCAAGAAGCGCAAGAGGCAAGGTGGGAGCTTGGTTTTGGTACTGTGTGACGTCCCATATACCCTGGATATGTGGGGCTCCAAAGTGGAAAGAATAGACTGGGGGCAAGCGAACGTGACCCTTTAATTCTTTTTGGAAAGGGCCAATTGGCAATCTGCAGCTTGGTAGGTGAAGTTTGACTTCAGAGCCTACTTACTTATTCCTGAATAGTTTTCTGGTCTTTCTATGCCTTTTATAGCTAGCTGCTCTTTCTCCTTTTCTGCCCAATCTCCAGTACCTAAATCTAATCCGGAGGGCTTCATCTTCCCTGGGCGATGTGAAGGTTTATGCCCTGGAAAAACACTACGGGCCTGAGGTCGGAGTTGAGAGGGTCGGACGGCATGTGTAGGAGGGCTTGCTGGGGAAGACTTCAAGTCCATACAGACAAGTAGCTGCTCGTTCAGCTGTTCCCTCAGAGACGGAACAGAGAGCTGGGAGGGTCCTGGCTGCTGAGGAGTCCGGGGATCAGCCAACCCTGCTAAGCCCCTGGCCTCCTGGGGGTGCGCTGCTCAGCGATGCTGAGGATACTCACGGCGGTTGGCAGGTCCCTCTCTGGACTGCCTGACTTCATTCTGAACTCCAGTTCTCTTGCTTACGAGTTGGGCAGGTTATTTAACCTCCTGGAGCATACGCTGCCTCATCTGTGGAACGTGGTAACAATACATCCCACCTCGTAGGACCTTTGCTACGAAGGGTGCATGAAATGACGCTGAGCTTGGTGCCCAGCACATTGTCAAGCACTCAAGGCAGCTGGTGGCTGTTCTTTTAAAAAGAGAAACCACATCGAGATCGTGCGTGCTACTATTTTCCATTCAGTTGGAACAAATACCGGCCCTGTTTCCACGGAGGAGAGGGTGGGGGTGCAGAGATGGGGAGAAAACAGAGTTTCGGCAAGCTCCACAGCATCGTGTCAGGCAGCTGGTGACACTGATGCAGCTCAGGCAATCTCAGGGATGCTGTGAGTGACACTTCTCCTACTCCCGAAAGGCTTCATGCCGGAATGATGACATGGATGACAGGTTTTCATTTCCCCCCCCGTTTTCCTGCCTACATGGCTAATCTAGGGGCGCTATCTGCGTGCCGTATCCGATGAAGAATGTAAAATCTGAACAAAGATGTCTACAATGTATTACATTTGTGCATCGGAGGATATCGCACTGCAAATCCGTCCCGGGACGCTGACCCATCAGATAAACAGAAACGCGATCATACCATATATTCAGATCTCAAGAAGCTGCATTCTGGGGCCAATAATTTGAGCTCTCACTATATTTAGACAAATTCAAATTGGGGGGAAAAAACCCAATTGACTGTAGTAGTTATCAAACATTAGGATGAGTTATTTAGTGGAGAATAAATTTTCGTTTCTCTGAGTTGATTTGGAAGTGACGTTGCCCGAGGGCTGGATGAGGTAATAGGACAGCCTGAGCTCGCTCAGCCCCGTGTCATTCGGTGCAGGGCCTTGTGCAAATGCTTACTATTAGCCATTTCGCGTAGCATCTCAGATTTAATTATATATATTTAATCTTATCTCCTTTCTCAGGCAAAATATACCAGTATACTGATATGCAGTGTTCATAGATCTACCTCTAGCCACATCTCCTATAATTACAAAAATAATTAGCAGTAATACTAAGCAATTATTGTGTTTACTATGTATCAGGGCCTGGTGCTAAGCGTTCAAATGCTTCGCATCGTCTGAGTTCTACTTTTTATATTTAACCTATTCCTTGACCATGCCAGTTGGGTATCCCATGGGCATTCCAAACGTAACAGGACCAAGCAAGACTGGGGATTTGCTCCACTGACTCGTATGTTTTCCATCTTAGTAAATACCCCTGGCCAGCCAGTTGGAGAAAGACATAGCCGTCATCTTTGATTTCATCATTTCACTCGTATTCTGTATCCAATCTCTCAGTCCTGCTGCTGCCATCTCTAACGCAAACGTAGAATCCACCCCCTTCTCTCCAAACCCATTCTCAGCCTCATCCTAGAACAAGCTCCCACCACTCTTCACTTTGGTCACTGGAATCCCCTCCTTCCACCTTCCACATTTGTTCCCTAAACCCATTAAACACAGAGATCAGAGGGATCCCCCCACCCCCGATGTTTTACTATGCAAAATTTGAAATATGCAGCCAAGTTGAAATAATTTGGTAGTGAATATTCATACCTATTATCTAGTTTCTGCCATTAACATTTTACTTACATGTATTAGTTTGCTAGGGCTACCAGAACAAAATACCATAGACTGGATGGCTCAAGCAACAAAAGTTTATTTTCTCATAGTTTGGGAGGCTGGAAGTCCAAAATCAAGGTGTCAGCAGGTTTGGTTTCTTCCGAGGCCTCTGTCCTTGGCTTGCAAATGGCCATTTTCTCTGTGTGTCCTTGCATGGTTGGCCCTCAGTCTGTGTTATCTGTATCCTCATGTCTTCTTCCTGTGAGGATACCACTGACTGGATCAGGACCCATCCATGTGACCTCATGTTACCTTAATTACCTCTGAAAGTTCCTATCACCAAATAGTGTTCCTTTCCGAGGAACTGGGGGTTAAGACTTCAACATGTGAATTTTGAGATGACACAATTCAACCCATAATGCATATACTTGCTTTACTATATTTCTGGCCACCCATCTATCTCCCTATTCATCATGAATCCATCTCAATTTGGGTGCATTGCAAAGAAATTGCAGATATTAGTACCCTTCCCTGTAAAAACCCTTCAGCATACATATAATTCCAGGAGTTCAATAATTTTGTGGGTTTTTTTTGTTTGTTTGTTTTAATGTAAAATTTATCTCCTAAATTTACATTTGCTGAGTTTGGGCAACCGTTGAACCCTAACTCTAATCAAGTACAGAACATTAACTATGCCTTCAGAAAGTTCCCTAATACCCTTCCCAGGCAATCCCTGCTCCCACTCCTACCCCAAAAGAAACCACTGTTCCAAGTGTTTTCCATTATAGATGGGCTTTGCCTATGGTAGAGTGTCATGGGAATGGAATCACATAGCATGTCATTGCCTGTATCAGTAATTCACTTCCTTTTATTGCTGGGTAATAGTCCACTTATGAATATATTGTAGTGTGTTTATAATTTTTAAATTGATGGGTTTGTGGACTTTTTCCAGTTTTTGGCTACTATGAATAAAATGGCTATGAATGTTCTTGCATGAGTCTTTTTTTGAACACATGTTTTCATTGTTTTGGGTGAATACCTAGGAGTAGAATTGCTGGGTAGGTGTATGTTTATTTTTAAAAACAGAGTGATTTATTTATTTATTGAGAGAGAGAGAGCGCGTGAGAGCGCACAAGCAGGGGGAGGGAGAGGGAGAAGCAGACTGCCCTGCTGAGCGGAAACCTGATGCAGGGCTCGATTCCAGGGATCATGACTTGAGCTGAAGGCAGACACTTAACCGACTGAGCCTCCCAGGCACCCCAGAGTGATCTTTTTAAAATGCGTCAAATAAAGTCATTCATCTGTTTACAATTTTCCAGAGACTTCCCTTTGGACTTAGAATAAAATCCATGCTCCACCTCCCCCTTCCCCACCAAGTAGAATAACCAGAAAGATCAGACTCCTGTTTCCTCCCCTCCCCAGTCTCATACTACTCCATGGACCACATCCTCCCCCTGCCTCTCCTGCCAGCTTGTCTCACTCCAGTCTTTTTCTTGCACAAGCCAAGTGTGCTCCGAACTCACATCATTGCTGTTACCCCAGCCAAAACCTTTATTCTCCCAACCCATTGCCTGGCTGATCCCTGCTCATCCTTCAAGTGCCAGCTTAAATGTCATTTCTTCAGAGAAAAGTGAGGGTTGGAGAGGTTAAGTTAGGAGAGCAATCAGTATCACACAGCTAGGAAAGCCAATATGCAAATCTATG
The DNA here is from genome assembly GCF_024610735.1 of Ursus americanus. Lineage (NCBI taxonomy): Eukaryota > Metazoa > Chordata > Mammalia > Carnivora > Ursidae > Ursus > Ursus americanus. The sequence goes on from NC_142138.1 coordinate 50,901,745, forward strand.
CAAATAGGCAATCCAACCCCGGAGTCCTTGTCCTAAGGATCTTAAAATACAACCCCTCCTTCCATTGTAAGTCTCCTGATAGCTTCTTGCTTGCTTTCTCTCAGCTACCAGTCATTGTCTATTTCACTTCAGTCTGTTTAATTTTTTTCTTTGCCTTTTCCTATTCCCTAAAACTACTAAAGTCACCCATGAACACCTAATTGTCAAAGCTGGTGAGAATAGTTTTCGGGTCCCACCTGACTTTGCCTCTCTGCAGCATCTGACACTCTTGACATGTTGCGTTTGGCCTGTATAAACATATTCTTTCATGGTTTTCTCTGCTTCTATAGCTCTTGGTCTCCATTAGGGGTTCATTGTTCCAGTGCTTACCATTTAGATGTTGGCATGTCAAGGTTCTTCCCCTGGAGTTATTTTCATTGCATTCTGCATATTCTCCTGGGAGACCTCATCAGCAGCCATGGTTTTCATCACTGCCTACATCCTGATGATCTTCTCAGCTAGATCCCCAGCCTGGATTTCTTTCTGAACTAGAGACCCATAATTTAAATACCTATTAAACTTTTCTAATTGCATGTCCCAAAGGCACTGTATTAGTCTCCGAAGATGGGCCCCAGTGAGATATGTTTCTCAGTCTTCAAGTCTGAGGAAGTCCCCACTCCTTGAATCTGGGCTGACCCTGTGACCCACTCCTAATGACTAAATGATTTCCAAGGCTCGGTTATTAGAAGCCTCACAGTTTCTGCCTAAGCCTCTAGAAATGCTTTTTCTTTTGGACTCTTTCTTTGTAACCCAGCTATCCTGCTGTGAGAAGCTCAAGTCACATGGAGAGGCCATGTGTAGGTGGAAAAGCCCAGCTGCACTCCTATCCAAAAGCCAGCATCAGCTGCCACCGATGTGAGTGAGCCATTTTGGACAACGAGCCCAACTGAGCCTTCAGAAGATTGCAGCCCAGCCAACATCTGACAGTAATTATCTGAGAGCCTCCGAGCAAGAATTGCCCCGCTGAACCCACTTGACTCATAAAACCATGAGCAACAATCATAAATTATTGTTTTAAACTATTAAGTTTTGGGGTGCTTGGGTGGCTCAGTCAGTTGGGCATCTGCCTTTGGCTGGGGTCATTATCTCAGGGTCCTGGGATCAAACCCCGACTCGGGCTCCCTGCTCAATGGGAAGTCTGCTTCTCCCTTGCCCTCCGCTGCTCCCCGTGCTCGTGCGCATGCTCTCTTTCTCTCTCTCATGCTCTTTTTCTCTCAAATAAATAAAATCTTTTAAAAAATTAAAAAAATAAACTATTATGTTTTAAGATGGTTGGTTACATAGCAACGATAGCTGGAACAGGTATCTTAAATGTAGTGTTCCCTGAACTATACGAAAGTGTCTCTCTCCTAAACCAGGTACTTCTCTTGCATTCCCGGTTCTGGTTAATGGCATTGCTTCTACCCAAGCCTGAACCTAGAAGTCATCCTTCTCTCCTCTCCTTCTGGATCAAATTCCACTCTGGCCAGCTTCCCTTCCATGTCCATAAATTCTATCACTTCAATAGCTCCTGTGGCTCTCCCTCCCCCTCCCCCGTTCCTACTCCCTTCCCCAGACCCTTCCCGTTCTCACCTGTACAGTGACATTACTGTCTCAGATGGTCTCTGCTCGCTGGCTCCTCGGCACTCCATTCTCTAGTCTGCTGTCAGTCATCTTCCTGAAACTTGAGCTTGGGTAGAGACCCTTTCATGGCTCCAGGAGCTGAGAATTAAGTACAAACTTCAGCAGGGTACGCAGACCCTCTCTAAAATGGCCATTAGTTCTTCACTCTCATTTGCTTCTGCTGCTTATCACCACTCTGTCCCTTCACACTGACTCCCATTTCCCCCGGAAGGCCTTGTTCTCCCATTTCTGGGCCTGTGCACATCTCTCTCTGTACACGATCCCACCAGTTAGGAGCTCAGACTCTGATGCTTACTGTGGACCCATCACTTTCTAGTTGTGTGACTTTGGTCAACTTGCTTGTATCTCTGTGTACCAGTGGCCACAGTGGAACTACTAGTGGAAACTAGCTCACGTAGTTTTAGTGAGGATTAAAAAGATGAACACCAGTAAAGAACATAGACCAGTGCTTGGGACATAGTAAACACGTCCGTGACGTGCACATCAGTGAGCATTGGCTGCTGCTAGGCTTCTTCCCCGAATTCTGTCTCCAGCCACCTGCTCCTCTTCCCATACTTACTTGCTTGGAAACTCCCATATGTCCTGAAGGACTCAGCCCCAGGGTCTTACTTTCAGGAAAGTTCTCAGGAACTGCTGGAACAGAGTTCCTCCTTCCCTGGCCCCCATGCCTTGTAGATGCCTTTTTATCGCACTTACCACTCTGTGCCTCGAATACTTCATTACTACACAGAAGCTCTGCGACGTATTCCCAGCGCCTGGTACACGACAGGGACTTAATCCGTCCTTGTGGAGTCAGTGAGGGATGATCAAAGGGTCCAAGGACAGAAACCAGGGCAGAGAATATGCCCAGCCAGCTGAGGAGATGAGAATTAGGGAAGAAACAAATGAGAGACGTTGGAGTTTGACGAAGAATCTTTTTGTGTCTGTGAAGCTCGGTGGTGGGATATCTCAGCTCATTATTATGTTCCTTCCTCCCCAGATCGGTGCGAGTTATACAGACAGTAATGAAAATGGCACCTCGAGCCCGTTACAGTACTGCCATTTGGCTAATCTTGTCTGCCTGTCCCCATCACTGGAAGGGGCAAGCCTCGCCGAGGGGTCAAGCTGCCTGCTTCATTTTTCTCAGCATGCCCCATGATCCACATTAATCCCGAAGTCTGAGACACCACGCAGCTTTCTTCACCCAGAAAAGATAAGCCAGCTAAGACCTGGTTGCAATTTATGCCAAAGAGGCCTGAGGAAAGTGCCCTGGAAGCAAAATGGCTTGCTCATATGGCTCAGGGAACTCGAAATCAGAGCTTCTGACCAGTATCACTGGGGTTGGTAAAAGGAAGAACTTGACTCCCTGAGATTTAAGACTGTCTGTACCTGAGCAGACAGAATCCTCATTCTGAGGGTGTTTATGAATAAATATACCACTAATGAATATGATTTTCCAGGTTTCAGAGGAAGGGAATACGTTTGTTCTCTGCACCAGGAGATAAAGTGACTGGTTCCTCCTGTCAGGACCCCCTGTCTTGGTGGCCGGGAGCACTGGCGTTGGGCAATCTGAGAGTGGAGTGGAGTCCTGCTCACTTATAAACGTGTGTTCCCTGTAGAACATTCTTTCAGGATGACTCCGGTGCACTTAGGGCTACTGCTCATGCTGTGACTGTCAAAGCAGGACTCTCTGGGTCCAACAGCTGTGCACTGGGTAGGGTGACATCGGAGCAGAGGACCAGGGCCCCCTCAGCAGCTGCGGCTCTTACTGTCTTCAAAAACAATGGCAGGGGTTCCTTCAGAACCACAGGGGAGGTCCTTTTGTAGAGACTACAAAGAGTCCATGGGATACAAAAATTTCCACAGCCTAGAAGAAAGTCCCGCTATAAAAACAAAGCTGTAACATATTCCGTGGTACGTGTTTTGTTGAAATACGTGGGACTGTGTTCTCTCAGTTTCTCAGCAAATATTTATTGAGCAGCTACTATGCGCCAGATGAACCTTTGCGGCAGAAACGACTTCTTTCTGCTTATGTCCACAGCACCTGCTCCAGGGCCCGGCCAGACCGTGGGCCACGCGCTCTATGCAACGCGGCTTCCCTCAGCCCGGCCTGAGTTCACGGTGTGGCTGCTGTGCGGGACTACGGAACGGGTCTTCTCTCTCCTTCTCTCCCTGAACCTAATTAACCTTTCACAGGACTCAAAACTCCTGATACCGGCCTCTGTTATCAACAGACTCGACCAGCTCCTCTCAGAGGGCAGTGACTATTCGTATTGCCAAGATACTATATAATGAGGATCTTTGTGGCTAAGCTCCTACTGTTGGAACTTGAGCAAGTAATGTTGGCCTAAAAGCCTCGTTGGATAAACATTGCAGCTCCCTTGAAAATTCTGGGAGTTCCAGCTTGGTTGCTGACCTCTCTCTGCTGTTTATATATTTGTTTAGCACCAGCATGTCTTAAGCTTCCATTGTGTATGGAATACTACCCTGGGTTCTGGGAAATACACTGAGCTACGGTCTCTGTCTGTAAGCGGGTCACATTTTAAGTGGGAATGCAATAAATGACATATTCAAACAGCTTAACCATTATAAACAGAGAAAACAACTTTTATGGGCAACAGCTTGCAACTCCAGATACAGTCTTGCCCAAGTGTTTGGCTATGACACTGCCTTCTGTCACAGAGAAAAGAAGTGAAAGGCGGGATGAGCATTGAAGCATTATGGAATTAATGGAATCTTCTTTGTAGCCTGTGGGCCTTTGTACATACTGGTTCTCTCTTGTCTCCCCACCCCTCTATTTATCTAAATTAAACTCATATTTTATTTCGTTTATTTTTTAAAGATTTTATTTATTTATTTGAGAGGGGAAGAGAGAGCATAATCAGGAGGAGGGGCAGAGGGAGAGGGAGGGGGCCGGAAGCAAACTCTTCACTGAGCTGTGAGCCCGACTTGAAGCTCAACCCCAGGACCCTGAGATCATGACCTGAGCCGAAGTCAGACGTTTAACTGATTGAGTCACTCAGGCGCCCCTTAAACTCGTATTTTAAATATCAACTGGGATTTAATCATGGGAGCCCTTGGTGACCAGTCTCTGTACACATAAACACACGCACACGCACGCACACGCACACGTGTTAGTTGCCCCTCCTCTGTGGTCCCCATAGCACACTACGATTCTCCCATTATGATAGCGTTTATTATAAGGTATTGTGGTTTTCTCACAACTTCTCTACATACCTCCTCCCACTAGAATGTAAGTTCTATGATTGTTGGGACCATGTCTGCCTTGTTCACCATCATGTTTCTAATGGCTACAAATAGTAGCCATTCAATAAATAGTTGCTGAATGCATGAATGTAGAGTGAGTAAATGATGGCAGAAGCAACAGCAGAGTAAAATCTTCAACTGTTCTTCAGTTGCTTTGTGCAGTAACTTTGTTGGTATTTTAGGGACTTTCGTTTCTATGGGTTTATAAAGTTGCCAGGGATAGAATGTTTATTAAATGCCTCACTTACCTGTAAGATTCAGTGCTTGTTGCAGGAAGAAGGGTGTGGTGCTACTGATAAGAAAAACATAGGCGTGGTCCCTGGCTTTTCATCTGGAGGTCTGCCATTGATCGAGGGGCACAGATGAGCCATTTCACCCATTACGGTGGGCAAATGGTTCAGAGCTGAGTGACAGACTAGGAGAGAGGCTATGAATGGCTTGGAGCAACTCACAGAAAGAATTCTAGGAACACATGACCCAACAGATTCCTTTTCCACTGGGGAAAAAAAAAAGACCAAAATCTGTGGAGAGGGTAGGGAATATATTCTAGAAATCCAGTAGTAGAAGTGGGTAAAATAACCAGCAGTGTTCAATTTGAAGTAAATGAGTTTCATTTCAAAGGGCAAAGCATGGTAACATTTACGATCAAGTTTTGTGCTGAAGTGTCCTTTCTGAAGGTCACAAAATAAGTTTTGAATTTAGCTTCCTAAATCCAGTTTTTGCTCTGTTAATTATTAGGGATTTTTTTGAGTAAACAATCCATGCAGAGCTCTGGACTCTGCCCTGCTGTTTTCTACCTTCAAGTGTAGTCATCCAGGAAGGATTTCTTCTCTGTCATAAAGGCTGGCAGTTAAGAGATGTGGGACCTCCTGCCTGATAGATCTTACACTTCCCAGAAACTTAAAAGATTAGGATGAATCATTTCAAGTGAAATGACCCCAGACAGAGAACTCAGAGGGCTGGCATACGTTTGTTGTAACCTTCCGAGAGAGCTCTTCATCCCGTTTACATGTTCTTGAGAGGGTGCCTTCCGTAAGGTGATGAATGAGCCGTCCGGCCTGCCGGACCTCCCCCTGCCTTACCACACAGCAATTGTTTTCCCAGAGGTCCTGTCATCTGGATGACCCTTTAATCACAAGCCACATTGTCTGGTGCAGGTACGTAAGAAACGAGCCACTCCTTTCTGAATACGACTCTCTTGTGGTTCTTGATTGCTTTTTAAGCTTTTATTTATTTATTTGAGAGAGAGAGAGAGAGAGCACAAGCAGGACGGAGATGGAGAAGCAGGCTCCCCGCTGAGCAGGGAGCCCCACGTGGGGCTCGATCCCAGGACCCTGAGATCATGACCTCAGCCAAAGGCAGATGCTTAGCCAACTGAGCCACCAGGCATTCCTTGTGTTTTTGTTTTTGTTTTTTTTAAGGTGTGAAAATGACTCTCCTTTTTAAAAGAACATGTTTCAATAGGTTGTTCAAATTGGCCATAAATTGACAATTATTCAACTTGAATGTAATTTTTTCTCAAGTGTTTTTTTATTATGGCAAAAGATGCATGGCATAAAATTTACCATCTTAACTCTTTTTAAGTGTAGGGTTCCGTGGCATCACATACATTTATGATGTTGTGCAATTACCACCACCATCCATCTCCGGAACACTTTTATTTTGTAAAACTGGAACTCTATACCCATTGAACAATAACTTCGTGTTTTCCTGTCCCCCTAGTCCCTGGTAACCACCATTCTACTTTCCATCTCTAAGATTTTGACTACTCTGGGTATGTCATATAAGTGGGATCATACACTTTCTATCTTTTTGTGACTGGTTTATTTCATTTAGCCTAATGTCCTCAAGGTTCATCTATGTTGCAGACTGTATCAGAATTTCCCTTCTTTTTTTCTTCTAGCTGTAAGAATCCAGATTTAATATCAAGTACATCAGTAGAGGACAAAAATTATATTTCCACAAAAAAATTTAATCTCAGTATTCAAGCACCTAAAAAGCATTTTCTTTCTTTCTTTTTTTAAAAATGAAGTTTATAATTTTAATTCCAGTGTATATGTACAATGCAATAATCAGTCCTAAAAAAAATGAAATCTTGCCTATTTGCAACAACACGGATGGAGCTAGGGAATATACTGCTAAGTGAAATAAGTTAGTCAGAGAAAGACGAATACCATATGATTTTACCCATATGTGGAATTTAAGAAACAAAACTAACAAACAAAGAAGAAAAAAGGAGAGAGACAAACCAAGAAGCGGAGACCGTTTAAAAAATTTTTTTTAATTTAAATTTTAGTTAACATACAGTGCAATATTGGTTTCAGGAGTACAAGAAACAGATTCTTAACTGTAGAGAATTTCCCTCCTTTTTAAGGCCGACTAATATTCAATTTTATGTATATCTTGTTCATCTGTCAGTAGACAAGTGGATTGCTTCCACGTTTTAGCTACTGTGAATAATGCTGCTGTAAGCATGGCTGTATGAATACTACTTTGAGATGCTGCTTTCAATACTTTTGGGTATGTATTCAGAAGTGGGATTGCTGGATCATATGGCAATCCTATTTACAATTTTTTGAGGAACCACCATACTGTTTCCCACAGGGTCTGTACCATTTACATTCCCACCAATAGAGCACGAGCTTTCTAATGACTCCGCGTCCTCACCAGCGCTTGTGCTTTGTTTTGTTTTGTTTTTTATAGTAGCCATCCTGATGGGCATAGTTTTGTCTTCTCTTACAGAGAATATTGAAGTGGAAAGCCTTTACATAATCACAAATTAGGTGTGGGGATGAGCAAGGCTTTTTGTGACCGCAGTCAACAGCTTGGTCTATCAGGTATTCAAAAAGAAATCGAGACTGTCTTCCACTAACATGAGGTCCATCTGCTACCACTGATAGTGACAGAAACCATATAGGATAGTTGTTAAATTCCAAATTAAGAGAGAACTAGGATCAAACGTCACCTCTGCAGCTTAACTATATAATAAGGATAATAATATTCCCTGTGTGATAAGAGAGGTAATCCCATGGGTTGATGAGATTTTCACAGAGTCAAATCATTTAAGAGTTAAATGAGATAACACATAAAAAGCATGGCACACACAGAACACTCCATAAATATTATCTGTATTAATGATGAAGATTCTTATTTAAATATGCCCCGCATTCTAAACATGAGAAGCAGCTTTTTGGCTAAAACCAATCCTTGAACAGTAACATGGAAACCTGTTCCAACAGGGGTCTTAGGAAAAAAAAAAAAAAAGGAGGGGACAGAACAATGTTTTTAGTCTTAGAGAATACATTTTTCATCGTTTGGCAAATCACAGATCTTTTAGGGACACCAGAAGGAGGCACATTCAGAAAGATTTATGACAGTTTCTCTCAAAATGAGCTAATTTCCCTCACAAAAATTTTTGCTCAGACCAAGTTGATGGGACATGTATTAAGAAATAAACTTTTCATTTTGCTTGGGAATCAGTCAATATCCTGGAAGAGCTGACTTGCTAAATGCAGCTGCTTTTTCTTAAAAATATTATTTTTTATCCATGAAAATAACATTATTGTTATTAAATATCTTTTGAGCTTGTATCTTGTGAGGGAAACTGTCCTTAGATATAGGGAATCAAATACAAATGAGTTAGCCTTGACTTCAAGGTTCTTAAGTGAGAAGACAGAATACACCCATTTTACAAAAGCTATGCTCGCCATCAAGGGTTAAATACCTTATAGTCCAAGAACAACTAATTCTATCCAGAAAAAGAAGAGCTGGGCTCTAGCTTTGGGTATTAGTGTTCTTATTAAGTTTGTAACCTGGGAAAATTCACTTAAATTCTTTGAGTTTTCAATGTTTCCCAAGGCCAGAGATGGTATCTCCCTGCCATTCCCATAAGGTTGACGTAAGGCTTGAATGAGCTAAGGTTTATAAAAGCACATGATAAATCATAATCCTACTGCAGTGATCTGTGGTGTGATCATTTTCCTTCCTCTGCCTTCTCATAGCCCGAGACTCTAACAAACTTTCTGTCTTGTGTGTTTCCTATCTTTGCTTGTGAAATAGCTGGAGATTGTATCATTGGGTGTATGTATCGTGTGTGCACTACCAACCGTCATCGACTGAAGCGCAGAACGAAACACAGACATCTGGTCCCCTAAGTAATACTCCAACACTTAAGCTGAGAAAACAAGACGTTGTACCTATTTCAGAAAAGAGTGTCACCCTCAATCCACAGTGGAGGACGCTGAACCTTCCTTCATGGAACACTTATTCAATAAATGTCTGTGAAGAGCCTTCCCTGTGCCAGGGGCCCTGTTATCAACTGAAAGGACAAGATCAAGAAAAGGCAGGGAGCTCAGTTCTAACACTGACGTTTGCTGGTAACTTCTTGGCATTGAGTAAATCATTCATCTTCCTGTCCTTTAGTTTCCTCCTCTGTAAACTGAAGGTTGGTTAAGCTGCAAAGTACACAGCCAATATGATGCCCGGAAATACTGAAATAAAGAGACAAAGCAAAAGAAGGAAGGGTATGAAATCCCTTTCCATTTAGCTGGGAGAAGGATGGTGGGTGTTACTCTTGGGAATTAGGAGTGGGCAGTGAAGAGCAGTTGTTGACGGAGGCCCTGGTGGTACTGTGTGCTAGAATTTAGGAAATTTTACTGTTTTCTAAAGATTTATTCATTTATTTTAGAGAGAGAGAGAGAACGTGAGAGAGGGGAGGGACAGAGAGAGAAAGAGAGAGACAGGCAGACTCCCCAATGAGCAGGGAGCCTGGTCTGGGTCTCAATCCCAGGACCTCGAGATCATGACCTGAGATGAAACCAGATACTCAACTGACTGAGCTACCCAGGTGCCCCTAGAGTTTAGGAAATTTTAAAACTTAAGTTATGGGCCAAAGGAATTTTCGTGGATAGTAAGAGATCTCAATTTTTGTTGGTAAGCTTGAAAGTAGATGATGATTGTACACTGGCTGATTCGGCACATTTTTTCATCCTGGATACATTTTCGTGTATGTGGTTTCTCAGCTTATTGTGAAACATGTTAAACACAAGTGAAAGCAATATTTAACTAAAAGTTAATGGAAAGGAAAGAAAAGGAAAGTCAATACAATAATCTTCAAAGTAGGAACTGAAATGGGCTAAGAGGTAGTCCTGAGGGAAAGAGCATTAATACACATTGCATTCATATGAGTGCCTGCTGGGCCCTGGGGACTTCCATATCTACAAAATAACGTCGCTGTAGCCATGCCAGGTTACTCTTCTGTAGATCTGAAAACTGAGCCATGGTGAGAGTAAGCAACCTGTCCAACCTCAGGGAATGCCTGTTGCAGAAGTCAGGTTTGAACGATGGAGGGTATGAAGTTATCCTGTTCTCAGAAACTCCGTCATAGCCTAGGCACCCTTGCCATACTCACTTATCTTTCCAGAATGATCTCTGTGTGAAAAGGGGTGAGTCTGCTTTCATACATCTGACATGGTGTTAGCATTATCTGAAGATGTTATTATAGTGTGGGACACTTGTCTTCAGCTGTAGATGTGCGAGTTTTCTATTGTCATCCTGGGGTAAATGTTGCTGGAGGGGACATTCCACAAAACCTGCTTACCCTGCTTGGTTAGGAAAACCATGGGGCTGGGCGTTAAGGATCCTCATTCCCATATCATTTGGAAAAGTGTCCAGTGAGAGTAAGTTACCCACTTCTCACAGAATTTCAGAGCTGAAAAGAACTTAGCATTTTTGCCTGTGGCTCAATCTGGCTAGGGGAAAGCTAGGACAAGAGTTCATTTATCACCCGCCCGCCCCCCTCACCCCCTGTCCTCATGCATGCAACATTTTCCTGTCTGTGGCACTGGGTGCATGATTAAGCTATTTAGCCAATTCCTGAATTTGTAATTTATGAACCCAGGAAAAGGGCACTTATCATTTGAATCATTCTAGAAGCATGTGTGAGAGTTAGGGAGGGAAAGATTTCTTCCGAAAGCTCTGTTCTAAGCTATTTAAGGTGGGCATCCTTGTCTGCCTTGGATACTGTACATTCCTTGCTGAATCTGGCCTGAGTTCTCCCAGCCCTGATGAACTTGGAAGTACCAGCCCCGAAGGTTCAGCTTGATGGTTCTCATCAAGGATAAAACTGAAAATAGGAAGCCTTTGGTTGCTGACTGTGAGATAATCTTGCTCAAGCAGCCTGCCAAAAGCAGCAGATCATATGAAAAGCCACATGACTAACTAGAAATAATTGGAGCTTAAAAGATGCCAGCGTCGATGAGTAAGATTTCTTTCATCAGAGGATCTAGTTAGAGCAAATTCACCCACTCACAAGTTCTTAAGTGCCATTATCTTTTACCCTGGAACATTTCACTTGCCCTGATGTAGTTTCATTAACACAGAAATATCGGCTTTTATTGATGACAACTAGCTGTCCATTTATTTCTCTATTCAATCCATCTTTAAAATCTGCTAGGTTCCAGGTGTGCTGCAAGATACAAATATTCCCTTCATGCAACTCTTTCTGATTCCTCCAGTGCGGTGTTACTTCCTTCTTTTCTGAAACCTAGTAGCTCTTTGTCTGCAAGTCTCCAAATAGATTTAGGACATTTTGCATCGTATTGTAGCAACTTTAAGAACATGTCTTAACTTACTATTCAGAACTAAGACAATTGAAGACAGACATAATGCTTTACACATTTTTTATGTTCCATGGTGCTTAAAGAAGCCTTGGCGTAGGGTATGTTCCCAGTGTTGTGGAATGAATGACTGAATTTCTGTTGAGTTGGGTAAGAAGTCGATTCAGTTTGGGTCCAGTTATGCCGTCTTAACAAACAATACCCAGAATTCAGTAATTTACAACACAATAGTTTATTTCTCATCTATGTTAAAGTCCACTGTGAGTTAGTCATAGTTCAACTTCCTAGCTTTTTCATTCTGGGATCTGGGCAGGAGGAGAAGCCACTCATTGGGATAAGCCCATCTGGCGGCAGGGGGACAAGAGAGATGACAGAAAAATGCCATGGGCCAGAAGTGGCATATTTAAGGTGCTCAAATTTAATTGGCCAAAGCTAGTCATGTAGGGAAACCTCTGACAAGGGGCAGACACGTATAATTCGCCCAAGGTGGTGAATACTTGGGAATAATAATATAATCTACCAGAGAAGTCATCCCTATTTTTAAGATGTTTAAAATATAGTTCGGGGGGTGCCTGGGTGGCTCAGTCATTAAGCGTCTGCCTTTGGCTCAGGGCATGATCCCAGGGTCCTGGGATCAAGCCCCACATCGGGCTCCTCCGCTGGGAGCCTGCTTCTTCCTCTCCCACTCCCCCTGCTTGTGTTCCCTCTCTCACTGGCTGTCTCTCTCTCTCTCTCTCTCTGTGTCAAATAAATAAATAAAATCTTAAAAAAATATATATAGTTAGGAAGTAAGCTACACAGAAATATCTATAATATTTAAAATAAGGTGCAAGCGATGTGTTATAGAGGTAAGAGGAATGAGAGATTTCTTTTGACTGAGGTTACAGAGGATGTATCCTTTGGCTTGGGCATAAAAAGGTAAGATTTTATGAGAAGGAGATGGGGAAAAGGTGATCTAAGTGCACAGAAGACTATTAAGAAACATATGAAGGTACTTAAGCAAAAGGTGTACTCAGGAAAATAGTGAACAGTCCACTTCTGGTGGAGGGTAAGTTGCCACACAGAGAAATAATAGAGTCTTAAATTCCAGCCTAAGTAATTTAGAGTCTGTTCAGCAGGCAATGGTAAGCCATTGGAGGTTTTGGAAGCTAAGTGGAGAATGGATTGAAGAGAAGCTGAAGACATTTGTGAGGCTACTTGAAGGATCAGGTACTAAAGGGAGAATCACAGCATTGATGAAGAGGACAGGACGTGGACAGGCAACCTGCAAAGGAAATCAACAAGACTTGAAAACCCATCTGTTTGGGGAACAAAGGAGATACACAGAGTGAGAAGTCGAAGATGATTAGACAGCGGTGGTATCATAAATGAAATCAGAAAAATAAGAAAAAGAATTTACTTTTAGAATGGGAATATGATGCTTTATTTTAGTGGTGTTGAGTTTGAGGAAATTCAGTTGGAAATGTTTAATAGGCACCTGGACCCATGGGAATAGGATTTAGGATTGTGGTTATGATTGAAGATGTAGACCGTGGGAACCCCTAAATAGGTGACAGCTGACCCATGAATGCAGCTGTGAATATCGTAGGGGAAGGGTGGCTGAAAGGCAGAGCCTTGGAGACTCTGCATTTGCAGAGTATGGGAAGAAGATAAGCCTGGGAGGGAGACTGAGGATCACTGACAGGGAGGAGAGGAGGAGAGAACAGAACAGTGTAGGATCAGCTCAAATGAGGCAGAGGAAAGTCTGAGGAGGAGGGAAAGGTCAACAGGGTCAAATACTTTAGAGAGGGGCAGGAGGAAGAGAATGTGGAACGTGGCCCTGAGCTCAGAGGCCATCATTGGTGCTGGGTAAGGAATCAAATTCAGTATAAAATAAAGATGTTCTTTAGACATGTTTGGTGATAAAAATTACAGAGATGGAATGATGGAGGGGTTGTTGGAAGTGATGGAATCAAGAGTAGGATGAGTGGGTTAACCTCTAAAAAGAAGATGGACATATTGTGTGAGAAGAGGGCAGGAAGAGCAGGAATAAGAGAGACACTGTCAGTGGGAAGGAGTGATCTTATGGCAGTTCTTATCAGTGTAGAGAATAAGAAATACATTCGTTCTTTGAAATGAAAAAGTAATGATGTGTTATTGAAAAATTAGGTTACTTTCTTCTTTAAACCATGTGTTTTAGTCAAGGGAAACTGAAAAAACCCTCCAGGTGACTCTACTGTATTTAGTTTTATATATTCAATGTCCAGCACAAGACCCACCATATATTCACATATAATAAAGAGTTATTGGAAAATATATGATTGGGCTTTAGTACTGATAATTTTAGGAAAATGTTTTTGTGACTTGGAGCTCATTGCTCTCAATGTCCTTTCGGTGGCAGGAGGGCACTGGAGGCCTTTTATGGGGGCATGTTAGAGATCTTTTCTTCCTACCATTTGAGATTGCTGGAATCTCTTCAAAGCGGCTAAGATATTTGCAACCCACAAAGATCCGGGGGTGGAGGGGAATAAGACCCAACCAGAGCACAATTATGTTTTGCGAGGTTGCCGTTTGTGATATGAAGAGAAACAGAAACAGAAACAGAAAAACTGGTAAAACAGGCAAAGAAAGATATTTAGTAATATGTAAACCTTCATTCCTTAATTCGCCATTCACATTCCTTCAGCATTCTACAATATTTGCTGAGCCCCTACTACGTGCCAGATACAATTTTAAGTTCTGGAGACAGACAGGGCCTCCCTACGCATGGGGGTTCCATTGCTATGAACAAATGGCAATGTAAAATGATGTCATGTAATGATGAGTGCTACAGAGAAAAGGTAAAGCAGGTTAAAGAGATGAAGAATAATGGGGAGGTTCAGATGGGACATCATATAGAATGGCCTTGGAAGGTCTCTGATGAGAAGAACTAAACAGAGATCTGTAAGATCTGAAGGACACGTGTCCCAGACAGAGAGAACACCAGTGCTAAGACCAGTTATTCTTAGATGGGAGTGAACTTAGCACACTTTAGGAAGAGCAAGAAGGCCAGTGTAGTGGAGGAAAGGAGTAGATGGAAAGTAATAGAGATGATGTTGAAAAGAAAGGCCAGATTATGGGGGGACCCTGATGGCTTTTATTCTCAGGCTGATGGGAAATCCCTGGATGGGTTTTGAGCAAGAAAGTGACATGGTAGGGATTATGTTTTTAGAGGATTGTTCTGAGTGTGTGGAAATGGAGCATGAGTGGGTAAGACCCAAAGCAAGGAGACCAGTTAGGAAGCGGCTGCAGAAATCCAGGCAAGGAAAGATGGAGATTTGAACAAGGATGATAGCAGTGGTGATGAGGAGAGGTGGAAAGATTCTAGACATATATTTAATTTTTTAAGTAACAACTTTACTGAAATTTAATTCACATACCATAAAATTTTATTTAATTATATCCAAAGTGTTCAATTCAGTGGTTCTAGAGATAGATGTGATAGGACGCGATAATGGAGTTGATTCAAAATCTGAAAGGAATAGAGGCATCAAGGATGTGTCTTGGATTAGGGATTAAGTGACTGTATGGACAAGGGGTGGGGAGCTTTTGCTGAGATGCAGAGAACTGAGGAGAAGAGAAATCCCTACAGTACTGGATTAGGAGATCACCTAGAAGTACATAGAAAAATGCCTCATATGTTGTGGATGTGAAATATATTTTTGGCTCTTTTTCTTAGATACCGTTTCCTCTCTATTTTTGGACACAAAGAGCAAATCAAAGGTCCAGTTGCTGAAATCAGGATATAAAGTCAGAGAGTTTAAGCAGGAGATTGATTTGCTATTCAGAAACCAAGTTGTGGGTCTAGGAAGTTTTGTTATTTCTAGTTTCTGGTGGCTGGAATGGTCTCTTAGTAATGGCAGAGGATTAATTTCTCCTGGAAGCCAGATAGTAAATTATCATGCAGGATATTTTCTCTAGGAAGCCAGAGAGCAAATGATCATGTCAGATATTTTTAGTGGCCATAGAATGGCTTCCGTTAGTACCCACTTATGGAAAAAGAATAAGAGCACATATCAGATGGTATATCCTTGTTGCCCAATAAGTCATTGATATGTAAAATTTGGTGATCTCCACTGGGATTCCCCACCATCAATTCTACAAGCCTGACTTGTGATGTGCCAGTAGCTTTTGTGAATTGTATTTATATAATAAATTTACAAACAAACCTTAAGATTTATATATACACACCCATATATAGAAGGCTTAGGCTTAACAGTAATCAATCACGTTCATTACTAACATTACGGATAAAACAACCGGAGAAAGGCCAACTAGATTGAATGTGAAAAGAGAAATCCAGAGACAAAATTTTTTGATGGAAGTACTTGGTTTAGATTCTTGCTTTATCCTGAAACTTGGGCCTCCTTTGTCTCAGTTATCTACTGTTATATAATCAACCACACCACTGCCTAGTGGCTTAAGACAATGAATTATTATTATTATTATTATTATTATTATTATTATTGTTATTAACTCTTCTAGTTTTGTGAGTTGAACAAGAAAAGGGGCGCCTAGGCGGTTCAGTCCATTAAGCATCCAACTCTTGATTTTGGGTCAGATCATAATCTCAGGATCAAGCCCTGCATCAGACTCCATGCTGGGTGTGGTGAAGTCTGCTTGGGATTCTCTCTCTCTCTTCCCTCTCCCTCTGCCCCTCTCCTGCTCTCACATTCTCTCTCAAAAAATAAATAAAATCTTAAGGGAAAAAAAAGAAAATCCGAGATTTCCAATTGTTTTGTATCTTATAAAACTTACCCAACATCAGAAAATTATTCTAACATACAGTTCCTTACTTTAGAGATATTATCAAATCATTAGATGCTACTCTTCAAAAAATAGATAAGCAGATTTCGATTCTCCTGCAACTAATAACTTTTGGTCAATGTGATCCATTCGATATAACCGTGCAGAGGTATAGTATATGTGGACAATTGTATGTGCCTTGGTCAATCCTGTCCTATGCATCAGATCTAGAACCGAGTTACACAGCGTGGGAAAACAAGCGAGGTGGCACCAGTTTGAGGTGGAACAAGTCCAGAGCAGACTGGGAGATGAAATGATAAGTGGGAGGAATCAGCAAGAGTTGGCAGGTATACCATCGGGAGCCAACCAGGAGTCGTGCCAGAAGTTTCTGGAAAAGAGAAGAGCAGGCAGCCCAAGCAGGACAAGAGCCAACATAAGAACTGAGCAGCAATCCAGGAGAGAGTCCATCCCCAGGGTAGCAGCTAAACAGAAATATAGAAGCAGATAAGTAAATTATTAACGAGTTGCTTTACATACTTAATAAAAGAGATAGGGCAAGGCTGGGAGTACAAAAAGCGGCAATTGAAAAAATACATTCATGAGTTGAACCAATAATTATTCAAGACAGAGGAGTCTTTTAAACTCAGCTGCTCAAACTCTTCTACTCATCCCCAAAGAAACCTCACTCAGATTGGACAAGAATCTGTAAAATCCGTGACGTCTATGGCTAAGAAATTCTCCATTCTTGTCATTATGAAAAATTACTTCACTCCTCTCCTGTAACTATAAATTTTCAGCTAACCCATGTAAAATACTTCTGGAGTGTTTGGCATGTGGCATTCAATGAATGTTACTTCCTTCCCATTCTTTCTTTTAGTGGCAAGGTACGCAGAAGACCACTTAGCAAGAAGCAACTCTTGGCCCATCACATGAAGGTATAACTCATCTGGCTTTGTTTTTATCTGTTCGTTTGTTTTTAGAGAGAGCACAAGAACAGGGAGGGGGAGAGGGAGAAGGAGAGAGAGAATCTTAAGCAGAGATCTTAAGACCCTGGGGCTTGATCCCACGACCCTGAGATCAGGACCTGAGTGGAAATCAAGAGTCCGATGCTCAACCGACTGAGCCACCCAGGCGTCCCAGAGCTGGTCTGGTTTTGTAATCAACATGTTGACTGTTCTCATTTTGATGGTGTCTTTCAGGCAGCTACATGCTACTGATCAATTTGAATAAAATTATAGTCATCATGGTTTTCTGAATTGTGCATGTAGATTCCAACAGAGGAACAAATTTGACAATCTTATAGAGTGGTTGCCTATAGTGAATAAAATAATCCGTGCTGATCCAAGTTCCTTCGAAACAAAGTTAAATTGGACCAACAGATGTTAAGGCCATCCGAAGGAAAAGATTTGAAGACCACACCGATCTCTATGATAAGGACTTGGTAGCATTTTTTTTTTAAGGTCTAACATTGACCCCTCTTTTATTAAGAAACCTAAATAAAGATTTATATACAAAGGTGAAATGACTTCAGAATGAACACTTTCATGAGAATCCAAGCTGTTACATCCTGTATTAGCAGAAATTCTTACCAGCACACCCAGATATAAAAAGCCAGTGACAAATACCGTAATTCAAGTGAAGAATGGCAAAAGCAGACTTAATTTCCAGAACTGCCCAGTTAATCAAAAAGCCTGGAACTATTCCCAGGTTGCTTTTTTTTCTTTCTTTTTTTTTTTAATTTTTTTTTCAAGTCTAGACAAAACCCCAAGATAACCTTTGTACAATTAATCTAATGCCAATGGGATGTAGGAAGGTAGTTAAGAGATCTACTGTAACAAAGGGGTTTTACAGAAAATAAAGTGATTTGCAAAAGGAGACGAGGACATAAAGGATAAACACAAATCGTTTGTGTGGTAGTTGCGGGGAGAGCTGGGGAGGGCAGGGATGCATTTAAGGGAAAGAAGAAACAGTTCTACAATGTGGAGGAAGTTGATCAGACTTCGGCTTCCCCAGAGGATAAGTATAATATAATTATTAACTTGTGCTTGGCACCAGATTTATTCCCCACACAAAGACTTTAACTCAAACCTAGAAAAAACCCAAAGAGAGAGGAGACATTTTATTTGAAGTTGGGTGCTGTGGTTGAAATAAGAAGGAAAATATTTTTATTCTCACTGATGACTTCCAAGTGGAAGTTCCAAATCCCCCAGTGGCCAATAGGGAAGGTAGATGAGAGCTTTGTTTATTTCCCTGTGAAAAACTCTCCTTCTGTGATTACTTGGGGTCTGTAGATAGCTTTGCATTGTGTCAAAGATCTTACAGTTGAGTCTAATTGGAGCACTCTCATACTTCCAAGAATTTTTAATGACAGAATATTTCAAACTTTGGCATTTCCTAAAGGATCAAATAAATCATGTAAATAATTCTCATTGACCCATATATAATGCATTAATGAGGTAGGTCAAGTGTCTTCTGGCTTTCCCCACTGACTCCTTGAGATTTTACCTAGAAGTGCATCTGTTCAATTTGAGCAACTACAGCTATAAAACACTCTCTAAGAATGTCAACTAACACAATAGATACCAATAGAAGGTATTTTCTGCACTACCACCACTTTTTTTTTTTTTTTTAAGGATAAAGCTTCCAGACATAGTCTCCTTTATATTCCAACAATTCCACTTCTAGGTGTATACCCAAGAGACATATGTCCACCTCAAAGATATACAGGAATGTTCATAGTTACTCTATTGATCATAACCAAAGGCTTAAACCCAAATGTCCATCAATACTAGAGTATTATGAAATAATGGAAAAAAGCAAGGTATTATTATATGCAACAACATGAATGAATCTCACCGACACAATGTTGTGTGAAAGAAGCTAGGCACAGAAGAAGACAATTATGATTCTATTTATATAAAGTTCAAGGACAAGTAAAACTAATTTATGGTGATAGAAGAAGAGTGGTTTTCTTTGGAGGATATTGACAGGGAGTGGGCATCAGAAAGACTCTGGAAGGCCAGGAATGTTTTATGTCATGTTTGTGTGGTGATTCCATGGATACACACACATGTAAAAAGTAATTGAGTTGTACTTAAGATTTAAACGCTTTACTATATGATTCCCTCATTTAAAAATTAAAGAAAAAAGAAAAAGGAGGCTTTTCAAAAGTTTATGTTCAGAGATCCAAAATGCTTATCCTCAACGCCTAGCTCTTCACTGCTGATACAACAGTGGCTGTATCCAGGAATTCCCTGAGAATACATTTGTGGTGCACAATTTTAGAAAAGTTAGAATAAGGAAATTTTAATCAAAATAGCTTTTCAATACACACTAGGCATCAATAGTAATGATATAAGCTACTAGCCATTATGCATATGATACACAGCACAGAAAGTGGGTGTTTTTTATTTTTAACAAATATTTTTGTCATTTCTTATTATCTTGAGTTTAAAGAATCCTCTTTAAGTCTGGTGAAGAATGGGAACCTGAACCAGGTAAACAGAGTCCTTTGAGAGTCCTATAACTAAGTTTATTTCAGTCTGCCCTGCTAGGTCACGAATGTGTTGCCAAGGGAGAGTAAAGAAGAAGGAGAGTAAATCCTTTTTATAAAGTGGTTTTACTTCAGTTTTCCTCAAATAGAGTGGCTTCCTATTATTGTGTCTCTGATTTTAGTTAATCTTCAGGGGAAATCAATAAAAGACTTAGAATTACATATCATTTAAAAAAAAAAAAGAACCAATTTTCAATCAATTGACTTGAAAAAAAGTCCTTTATCTTAATTTGGTTAATTTTTCCTAATGTTCAAATCAACTGTTTTTATGCCTGCAGGAAGCACATGGTTCCATTTCAAGGAGGAGAAGCTTTCTTCCCAATCAGGAATTTTGAATCTATTTAAGGAATCAGTGCATAGTGGAACAACAGAAAGTGTTGAGGAAGCGATTGATAGGTAGACGCCACTAAGATGGTATAGACATTAGTCATGATTACTGGGAAAATCCAAGAGGTAAAATCAGTTGGAAGCAGTTTTCATTTTCAAATGAATATCGTTTTTGGGGGGGACTACTTTTTCTGGATAAAACTTTATTGACAGCTGTGCCCTAACAGTTCACAGTGCAACCAAATGGCCGGGAGAGTACTCAGGTTCATAACCCTTGTCTCTGATTCAATTTCAAAACCAAGTTTCTTGGCTGCTGTTTTGAAACTATGACAAAAGGTCAAACGAATCTCAGTGGTGGTCATGGAAAAATCACAACTAAAAAACAAAACAGTGAAAAAAAGCATCTTATGGAAACTCAGAAAACCAATGCTTTTAGGGGAGAAGTCCCGGCTTGAGGCTGAACCGGTGGATGGGAACCCCGGCGGAATGCGGAGCTGAGGTCTGAGTAACAACAATGCACGCTTGTTCGCTGCTTCCTGAGAAAGGAGTCTAACACCCACTAGCTGTGAAGGTTACCGGGTAAACTTTTCATTCAGCATTATTTGTAAGTTTCCAGCGAGTTTATGAACATTATTATGACACTGGGACAAAATGCTTTGAATGTTATAATATAGAATTTGGCAAGCCGTTGAGTGGTTTAGAATGAATTTATTCAACATCTACTTGTGTTGAACACCCACTAAGTACCAGGCACTGTGATACGTGTGTGCAGGGCAACTTCTAACCTCGTGGTGTTTACAGAAGTGCTCTAAGCCTGAGTTTCTTCATCTAAGATAGTGCTAAAAAGAAACGAGAGGCCCCCCAAATAGAGTCACTTCTGCTAAGCCCCACCAAGACTTGTGAACAGCTAACCTAATTGTGCTTTTATCCTTTCCCTGGAGGGGAATTTTGACCCATCAGTCTGGAATTTTCTGTTCAGCACTATGAGGCTAATCTGCATGAGAAGATACTCTGTCTTCCCCTAAGGGAAAGTAACCTTGCCTGAAATAATCCACTCTTTTAAATTCCTTGCCCACCTTCTTTCCGCCTATAAAATTCTTCCATTGCCAGCAATTTCTTGAAGCTCCCTTTTACTTGCTAGATGGGATGCTGCCTGGTTTACAAATTGTTGAATAAAGCCAGTAAATCTTTACATTTACTCAGTTGTATTTTTGGGTTTTTTTTTGTTGTTTGCTTGGTTTTTTTTAAAGATGTACTTATTTTAGAGAGAGAATAAGAGGGGAAGGGGCAGAGGGAGAAGGAGAGGGAGAGAGAGAATCTCAAGCAGGCTCTGTGCTGAGTGTGGAGCCTGACTCCGGGCTCAATCCCAGGACCCTGAGATCACGACCTGATCTGAATTCAGGAGCCAGACGCTTAACCGACTGAGCTACCCAGGCACCCCGAATTTTGTTTTTTTAACAATAATCACCATCTCATGCAAACTGAGGATTAAATGAGGTCATGCATCTCAACTTTTTACACTGTGTGGCAAATAGCAAATCCTCATTTTATACGTACCGCAGATACAGACAGACTTAGGTCTGCATGCTGTGGGAGCACAGAGAAGGGGTACATCAGTCAACACGAAGGCAGAACACTAGGAAAGGCATCCTTGCGGAGTTGAGTGCTAATGCAGGAACTAAAGAAAGAGTAGAAGACAGCCAGTGGAAAGAAGAGCTCCAGACCGAGTGGCAGTATAAGGGCACAGAAATGAGAGACAACTGGCAGCAGTGCAGCTGGAGAGCAGAGCTCCAGCTGGCGAGTGAGAAGACATGAGGCTGGGGAGGTGAAGTGTGCTGGTCAACCAGCTCTGGGAATATCAGCTGATTTCCATAGTATGAATCTCCCCATCGCGGCTGATGTCAGCTACCAGCAATTTAACAACCAGCACACATAATTCCTGGATTTTAAAACAATGTCAGCTCCGTGGCAGGTGCTCGCGAGGGTCTGTAAATTCTGGTTGTCGGGTGAAGAGCTTGGCTGGATTTTAGGGCAGCAGGTAGTATTGCTGGTGCTTTCAACCAGGGAAAACAGAGTATCAGGGCGGAGTTTAAAACAGATTACTCTGGCTTTGGTGAGGAAGAAGTAGGGTGTGTCTGGAGGCAGGGAGGCCAGTGCAGTAATCCAGACCAGAAATCAAGGTAAACTTAGTAGATCTGGAAAAAAGTGGATTTAGAAGATATTAGAGCAACGGAAGACTGATCAGTGTGGACATTTAGGAAGCGAGAGCATCCAAGAAGTAAATCTGGGATTAGGGTACATTTTGTACCAGTAGTTTACTTCAGTGGATGGGTGTTTGGAGTAAGCTGGCCAATATTGCCTGTCAGGAATGGTAAGCATTCCAGCAGCCCAGTCACCTGGATCCAGAGGTTTAATGACCAGATCATTATACTGTGTCCCAAAATGTCTGTAGCATACATTAGACAAAAGAAAAATTGCCTTATTAGTGAAATTATAAACAATAAGAAAGAATATTCCAAAAATCCCTCAAAGAGAAATGGGCAAAAGACTTGAATGGATACTTCACAGAGAAAGAAATATGAATGAATGACCAGTAAACATATGAAAAAATGTTGATCCTCACTTAAGGAAATACTTAATTTAGGTATTAGGAAATAATTAAGGAATTAATTAAGTTAAGGAATTACTTTTCACTTATTGTATTTGCAAAGATTTATAAAAAAAAAAATGGATCCTACAGGATGCATAGAGTGTTGATATCTACTTCCAATGGAATACTAGACAGTCATTAAAAGAATGAAGTAGAGTTTTATATGTTCTGCTAGGAAAGAGCTCTTCAATATATTGTTAAGAAGTGAAGGGGCGCCTGGGTGCCTCAGTTGTTAAGCATCTGCCTTCGGCTCAACACGTGATCCCGACATTCTGGGATCGAGCCCCACATCAGGCTCCTCCACTGGGACCCTGCTTCTTCCTCTCCCACTCCCCCTGCTTGTGTTCCCTCTCTCGCTGGCTGTCTCCCTCTCTCTGTCAAGTAAATAAATAAAATCTTTTAAAAAAAAAAAGGAGTGAAAAAATCAAGGTTCAGAATAATAGCATTCTCAGATACTATTAAAAATAGTCACTTATGCATAATGTGCTTATAAATGGTCAAAAAATGGAAGAATATAGGAGAAATCATCTCATGTCTAATTCTGGAGAGTGGAATTGGAGGCCTAGGGGGCTACAGACCATGGGGAAGGATGGAGACTCCTTTTTAAAATATATTTTGTTAGAAAATTTCCAACATATGCAAGTAAAACAATGACATAATGGACTTCCCTCCACCATTTAGCCATCACCTAGTTTCAACAATTACCAATATTATTCGATTATGCTATCCCTTTGTTCAATTTGAAGAAAAATTACACTAGCATGTATTATTTTTATATTTAAAAAATCTAACATAATGAAAGTGATTTGCCCCATTGCCCTCACGACTGCAGGCTTGTTAGTCCAAACTTTAGTCCCCAGAACCAGGAGAAGGCTTCGTGGACCAGGGAGCATTAGCCACTTTGCTTTTTTTAAAATTCTGTCCGCTGTGTAGCTAGAGGGACAGAACACTTTATCTAGATACTATAAGATGATCCTCAGTTTGAAAAGCAACATCAAAGGAAGACTCGCTGCTCTGTGAGGGGAATTTAATATGCTTGCTACCCTCCACCCATATCCCCAGTCCATGTTTTTATTAAGGAACAACTTGATTTATCCTGCAGCTGATTTTTATCTCTGTATTAAGATTGACTTCATTTCCCAGCAGAGCCCAAAGCTAAGAAAACAGTGCCTTCCTCTTCAAATTGGGTTGTCTTGGGTAACCAGACAGCGGCTGCCAGGTGTGACCCATGATCACAGCTTTCTGATGCATGTCTCATGACAGAGGCTTAGGGGAGCTTGGAAAAGTACAGTGATTCCCAGGCCCCATTTGGGATAGAGTGCTGAATTCTGAGGACTAAAAATGAGGAGACCTGCTCCCTGCGTGCATCCATTCACCTACTCAACAGTCATTCATTCCACATTCCCTATTCTGCCAGGCTCTGTGCTAGAGTTTGAGTTGGCAAATGAAGCAGCACATGGCCTCTGGCCTTCAGGAGCTTATCGAATCTGAAAGTAAACCTTCAAGATTTACTCCGTTTCCTCTGCCAGGATTACTCTTTCCTGTCTTGTCTACCTCTTCTTACTCATCCTTCAAAATTTAGCCACAAGTCACCATCTCTGAGGATAACACTTGCAATTGACTGCTTCCTCTGCCAGGAACACCCTTCCTATCTTGTCCACCTACGCTGACTCATCCTGCAAAACTCAGGTCATCAGTCCCCACCGCGGTAGCCCTTCCTGCCTCCTCGGTTCCAATAATTTCTCTGGATATTATGCCACTTAGGGTCTCATAAGTGCCTTCAGAGATAACTTCCTTGGCCATCAGCCCCTCTATAGCTGAGAATAGCTGATTCTCAATCTCTGTGTATTCTTCCAAAACACAAATCTTATCTGAGAGGGCCCAAGGCTTTAAATAACAAGAGCAGACGTGTGTCTGGGGTCCCAGCTTTAAGCAGCGAACGTGTATGGCTCGTCCCTTTGAAATAGACTTTGTTGTTAATTTCGAAACCATTGCTTAATCCTTTCCATTTTAAATACTTTAAATATAAGAAGAAATTGGAATTTACAAATGTTCTCCTGGTATCTGTGTCCTGCGGTGAAGTCTTTGGACAGCATGAATCATTGCAGGGCTTTTGAGTGATCGCAGAACCGTTAAGGAAGACTAGCTAACATAAGCCAGGTGAAGGACCGTGTATAAGCACGAGATCAGGGCATGGGGGACTTAGCTTCTACTTCCCTTCTACTTCCTTTTGAGGCCTTGGTTTTTTCATTTGTAGGAAGAAAAGAAAAGAAAAGAAAAGAAAAGAAAAGAAAAGAAAAGAAAAGAAAAGAAAAGAAAAGAAAAGAAAAAAGAAAAGAAAAGAAAAAGAAAATTGGTTGAGTACCTTCAAGCCCCCCCCCTTGATTTTAAGCTCTATGATTCCATAATCTAGGAAGCAAATATTTTCAGTAAATTGAAACAGTAAGTTAATTCTTAGAGCTGATCTCAGCATCTTCTCTTCTTAAATAGCCATTGAAACACTGGAGACTATTTTAATATTCTTTTTTTCCTGCTACTAATCTTTTCAATG
Source organism: Ursus americanus (assembly GCF_024610735.1). Taxonomy (NCBI): domain Eukaryota; kingdom Metazoa; phylum Chordata; class Mammalia; order Carnivora; family Ursidae; genus Ursus; species Ursus americanus. The sequence goes on from NC_142138.1 coordinate 50,927,115, forward strand.
AATTGAGACATTTATAGGTAAAAGAATGGAAAAAAAAAAGTCCTTGTGGGAAACTGTCCTCAAAAGAAAATTTCAATGTCCATTGTTTTTCTGGATTTCTTTTAGGCAAAGATACCTTGATTCTAACTGCCATTGCATATTTTGAGTTTAATCCAATGGCAGTGGAGAGTCCATCCTTACTTATAACTCCTCTGCTGACAGCTCCCCTTTTGGGTGGGAACCAGGCTCTCTAGAGCCACTCCTGGCACCTGAGCTTCTGGGATGGGGCAGCCCCAAAGGCTCCCGTGGCCGCGCCTGCACCAGGACCACTGTGGGGACCTGGTCTTCGCAGCAACAGGACTGCCACAGGGCGTCTTTATAGTACAGTTCGTTTAATTTCGGTTCAAATTCTGTTTAACGTTAATCATTCTGCTAAGCGGAATCAGGTACTCCTGGTTGAGAAATATCTTCTCAATTTAGATTTACATCAAATACCAGAGTAGGAGAGGTAAGAAGTGGCCTCAAAAGAAAATTAGAATAATAACTACCAATAATTATCATGTGCTCACATATGCTAAGTCTTATCTCTCTTATTCCTCATACAACACTGTTCTATGCTGCATTTTATAAATGAAGAAATTGAGGTTCAGAGAAATGAGTATCCAGTGTAAGATTATCCATTCTACCAAATTGGTGTTCAGACCTAGGATATCTGACTCCACAGTTTGTGGGTATAACCACTGTGCTGTACTGCCACTTAAGGACTGTACATGGATGCAGTCAGAACCGGGAGACAGTTTTGAGCAGAATCACTGACGTAAGATTTTTTAATGGATTCCAAAATGATAAAAGAAGCTAATCTTCAGAATGTCTCCTGAGTTAGTCACAAGAGATATTTTGGATAATACAGAAAAAGAAGTCTTTGCTAAATAAAGGAAAAACTTAAGAAACACCCACTAGGATCCAGAATGCAATTAATCCCGGAGCAATTAATAAGTGTATTAGTTATGGTAGATGACTTCAGCTGTTACAACAAATGCTCCCTCATCTCAATGGTTTAGCACAACAAACATTTATTTCTCTCAGTCCAGTGTGGTCAGTAGACAGGCTCTGCTGCACACAGTCAGCCAAGGCAGGGGTAGGACTAGGGTGAGGTGAACAGGGCACTCATCTCGAGTGCAAAATTTAAGGGAGTGCCAAAAAATTCAGAAATCACTGTAAATAATATTTTGATGCAATATATAAAAAAAAAAAACACACCAAAAAACCCACAACTAGTGCATTGGCACCTGGGTGGCTCAGTCAGTTAAGCATCTGCCTTTGGCTCAGATCATCTTCCCAGAGTCCTGGGATCAGCCCCACGTTGGCCTTCCTGCTCAGTGGGGAGACTGCTTCTCCCTCTCCCCTTGTCCCCCGGATTGCGCTCTCACTCTCTCTCTATCTCAAATAAATAAAATCTTAAAAAAAAAAACCTAATGCAAAAAATGCACGATAAAGTATCAAAATTTTAAATTAAGCCAGAATCCAACAGAGCTGGGATAAGGGTGAGGGGATTGAGCTGAGTCATGCTGGCTGATTGAAGACAAATTTTAAAAATCCAACTTAAAGTAGAATGACCTTCACTCAGAAAATGTAGATTCACGGGTGTGACCAAAACAAAAGGATGCATTACTGCCCCCTCCCACCGTGCCTAGACTCATTGTCAAGGAAAACCAGGGTCCCTAGAGCATTCGGGTGGGGGGCGGGGATGGATTTTCTCATCGGTCCAGGCAAGGGATGGAGCTGTAGCACCAGGTTGTAGACCACAGTGAGCTTAGCTCCGGCAGCCCTGAGATCTCAAGGAATTGAGTTTGCCCCTCCAGACAGGGAGAACAGCTCTGCTGCCTAGCAGGCCTCAGTTGGTGGCCGCCCTGGAAAAAAAGAGCCTTTTGTTTAGGGAGCTAAGTAAGGTAGTTACTGATTTCGTGGAAGCATCCAGGCAGCCAGTGTATAAATCACTCAGTAACCATTTGAAATTATATCGCTAAGAACCAATCATTATCTTACATTTCAGATAATACTCATACCCAAATATAAACTCTTCAACTCTAGACCAGTTGCCTCAAACTGTCTTTAATGCAAGACCAACAGACTTCCATTCATTTGAAGCACAGTCCGCTGGTCTTAGAGAGAAGGCTTGGTTATAGAGGGGCTGGCAGGCCTGGCGCTCAGGAAAGGATACACTGGGGCGGACAGGTGCTCTCGCCGGCCACGGCCACATGACTGTATTTCGTGTGCTTCAGGCCACTTCTCACACTCTGACATGTTCTTACGTAGCTGTTAACTCGTTTACGTCTGTTCTCACAGCAGACCCACCCTGTGTGAATACAGACCATCCCTGACTTACCACGGTTGGACTTAATGATTTTTTGGCTTTATCATAGTGTTCAACCGATATGTACTCAGTAGAGACTGTACTTGGAATTTTGAGGGTAAATAGCCAACACACCTAAAACCATTCTGTACCCATGTAACCATGCTGTTTTTCACTTTCAGTACTCTATTCAGTAAATTACACGAGAGAGTCAACAGCTTATTAGACAGTAGGCTCTGGGTCAGATGTTTCCGTGCAACTGTAGGCTAACTGTAAGTGCTCTGGGCTTGTTTGAGGTAGATTAGGCTAAGCTATGCTGTTCAGTAGGCTAGGGATGTTAGATGCGTTTTCACCTTATCATATTCTCAACTTGCAGTGAGTTTATTGGGCCATAACCCCATTGTAAGTTGAGGAAGAGCCGTATGAGGAGATCAGGGAACTTGTCTTTCTTGTTTGTCCTAGTACTCTCAGCACAGAGAACAGTGCCTGGCACACAGCACGTGCTCAATAAATACTGGCATGAATAAGTAAGTTAGAGCCAAACTATTGGTTCTGCCTGGACTCCTTTGCCTTTGTGAATTTCTACAACGGTGATTATGACAGGACATACACTCAATATGACAACCATAATTACTGTTATTGTGGGGGTTACAAATTGCCCTCACGAGGAAGGATAATGACAGCACCGTATACAAGTCTCCGCTGCAATAAAAGAAGCCCAGTTTAGATTATGTCATTATAATAAGTTTTGCATGTATAATAACTCCATGTCAATAAACCCTCATATTTCAAAGCTACCACATTTTCCAGGACTTTCTATGGTTCTTGATGGATAATGAACATGAAAAGAGTTCTGGAAAAGTGGCCCTGGGGTGGCAGCTTCTGTAAATGTTGAACACTCCACATTAATGGATCATTATGCCCACACTCGCACACTCACGCACACATAAGCACACATACACATACATAGAATAGATAGATAGATGTGCAAATACAAGCAGATAGAGAGGTATAACTGTAGATAGATGTGTGCGAGTTTCCTGACACATAGGATTCAACACACGACATTAGCATTCACAGCAGAGTTCTTGCCCACTAATTTCTAGATCATCAAGAAGCACTTAGCAGTGAAATGGCTTCAAGTAAGTTATGACTCAGGTTCAGGTAGCTGCCACTGATTCAACATTTTAATGACATACATTAAAATCCATGTATTTCTTCAGGGCGCCTGGGTGACAGTCGGTTAAGTGACCAACACTTGGCTTCCACTTAGGTCATTATTTTGGGGTCAGGAGATCAAACCCCGTGTTGGACTCCATGCTGAGTGGGGATCCTGTTTAAGATTCTCTTTCTCCCCTACTTCTGTGCATACTTTTTCTCTCTCTCTTTCTCAAAAAAAAAAAAAAAAAAAAATCCATGTATTTCTTCAAACTGGTTACGCTTTTCGATATTGAGCCATATCACTCTGTCCAGTAGCAATCCTCATCAGTGGATACGCTAAATTTCTAAGAACCCACAGTAAGTTCATACTGTATTGATTCAGAGCCAACTCGACATTTTAACTTTCTCCACATCTTAATATTTCAACATTCCCTACATTTTAACATCTCTGAAATCAAATGTCTGTATAATCAACATCTTATGAGTATAGTTATTTTTTTCTTAAAAGCTGCTATTAAAATAATGGTGTGTCTTCCCATCAATGGCAACTTAGAATCAAGGAAATGTGGTATTTATAAGAAACATGACAGACAGGTTTATAATCTTAACATATTAGGAACTCATACAAAATGATAACAAAAGCAGTAGAATCTTGAGAGGTAAATGGGCAAAGGACATGAATCTCCCATCCACCTAAGAAAAATGTTACTAGCCAGTACATATAAACCACTTTATTAGAACTCAAATAAATGGAAATTAAAATAAAAAAGAAATGACTTTTCTGTCTTTCAGGTTAGCACAGAATATATTTTTAAAAATCCAGTGCTATTTAGATTGAGATAGAATGGGAACCCACATCAAATGTTGGTGGGTAAATTGGTACAACATTTCTGAAAAGCAATTTGGCTGTATATATTAAAATTCTTAAAGTGGCCATACCCTATTTATTCTTCTAGGCACGTATCACAAGAGAATAATCAGAAAGAGGTCAAAAATGTATTCACAAGGAGCAATAAGTGGAAAAAAATCAAGATTCTAAATTTACATACTATAAATCAATGTAAAGTAATACCAGGTCAAAATTCACAGAAAAAAATGATCACAATAAAATATCCTAAGATGTTAATGGGTGATTTTATCCCTGCTCCTTTACACTTGCATGTACTTTACAAGTAAAATGTGTATTATTTTTATAATGAGAAGAAGATTTAAAAACCAAAAGGAAAAAAAAATGACCACAGGATACACAGGATATTCTGACGGAATTTCTCTTTCTTCCCAAAGGAAGAGAGGGAAAATCACTCACCATGAAGTTTGTCCTTGTAGGAGACTTACACAGCCAAAGTTCTGCGTGGGGGGCTTCTTTATATTTGTGTGGCATGATGCACAAGCTAAAATATTTCAAGATCTGTTAGATTCAGATGACATCAACGTCTTGATCTTTGAATTTTAAATTTTGAGGCACACTGTTTTGGAGTTTGCTATTATTATTATTTGACCCTTTTGAAAAACACCAGCACCTCATTGGTTAAACTTCCCCTGTTAAGCACTGTCTTCCTGGATGAGGAAGTTTTCAATGTCCTCGCTGAAGACAGTATTAGTCAGCTTTTTATTATCTCTTCCAAATAATAGTCGGATACAGTTAGCATCATATAAATATTTATTTATCCAAAACTCCAACAGAGACTATATGCTGCTAATGAACAGTTATGTAATAAGATCATTGTAAGATTTCTTTTCAGTAGGTCTCCAATGTCCAATTCAGTACTGTCCGAGGCATTTCCCAGAGGACTTTGTCTTTTTCTTTTTCTCCGTCACTCAGCCTCATCTCCAATCTTGAAATTTTAATTTTGCTTACATATTCTTTAAAAAACAACAACAAAATATAGCACGGCTTGACTTATGCCTTTGATATCAGAATGAAAACAACCAGTTAAAATTGATACTAAATTTTTACGCTATATTTCCATAACTTCCTTCTTGTTATATTTAGGGTTTCATGTGTTTATACTTTGGGGATTTTATTTAGATATGCTGACAATATGGACGCCAGGCCCTCGAGTATCTTGCAGGCTAGTTAGGGGTGGCAGGGCTTATGGGGTGGATATAGTATCAGCATTTACAGGTTTCCTCCACCATCTGAAAGTAGCATTCCTGTAAAATTTTCTGAAGCCAAAATGGCACAAAGCGAAGAAACAATTGCCATTAACTTATACGGAAAAACGTTTGAGCTTTCTCACACTCCTAAATGACCTCCGTTGGGTTTTTCTGATACCTTAGGTCACATCTTGCGAGCCGGCGAACAAAATAGATTGAGAAAAAACACAGAGGCTCACAGACACCTTTCAAAGCGCCGGCGGCTTGATGCTCAGCAGCTGAGTGTAGTTCCCGGGGAAGGAGCTTGGTGGCGCCACTCTCACTACCGAGAGTGCAAGCCGCCTCTAGGAGGACTCAATGCTGAACAACCTATTAACACCGGTTTTCCTTTTCGCCTTTTCTTTTTCTTTTCATAAAAGCAAAAATCCTCTTCGGATTTCTTTTGGTTAGTGAAAACAGGTACTAATGTAGTCTTCGGTATAAGCCAAGTGGTGTAACATGAACTTTCAAAAAGTGGGGGATATCTGTATAGTTTAAGATGATAAGTATCCAACGTAAGTTTATTGAGTGTGTCTTTAGTCAGGCATTGGAATACAGTGAGATAAAAGGCGTAGCCTTTGCTCCCTGGATAGAAGGGTAATTGGACACCCTGAGAGCACAGGAGAGAGGAGGGCTTCCATTTACTGTCCATCCCACAATAATCTCAGTTTCTTTTCCCCTCACCCCATTTTCTTCTTCCCAAACTCTAGCCAAGTGGGTTTCTCATTCAGTAGGTCTAAGGTGAGAACTGGAGCTGGATTTTTTTCTTAAGCTCTCCTTGATAATTCTGACCTACGGTCAAGTTTGGGAACCATTATATGACTAAATAGCAGTAGTGATCTCACATGGGAGTAGGAGAAATTGTCAGAAGGCAGCAGACAAAATGTTTCTTTGAATCATCTTTCCTCGTAACATCTTGCTGCTGTTAGAATTTTGGTTTAGAATATAAAATCATCAATGATACTGTCTCTAATTCTGTTCAACTATATAGATAAGACTCTTCTGTTGCTTTTCTGGATGATTCTTGGCTTTCATAAATCAGTGAATAGTCAGCTGAAGTTATTATTTTTTTGCTCTCATGTGAAATTATCTTCTAACAAAAAAAATGCTGTAATCTAATTTCTTATTGTTCATCTGGTTGGTGCAAGCCTGTAACTCTTCTCTTTAATAGCCTCACGAATGTGCTATGCCTTCTTTCCTCTGGGCCTTTGCACATGCTATTCTTGTTCCCATTCACTGGCTCATTCATATTCAGGTATCAGTGTGGAAAAACAATTTTTATACATACAAGGTCTCAAAAGATGTAATCCATGCATCCTGTCATAGAAAGCTATTGGAGATGGGTAAAACAAGAAAGAGGAAGACAAGACTTTGGAAACAGCTAGCTAAGGCATAACAGCCACGGAAGGAAGTCCTTGAATGACTCTATGCTGAAGGATGCAGAAATCCAGAAGAGATAGCTCTAGGGGAAAGACAGAAAAAAGAGCTCTTGAATAATAAATGGACAAACATTTGACAGATTCAATGGAGTAATTAGTCACATAGAAAACTTTACAAATGAAAAAAGAAAGTGAAACAGAAGGTTGTTGATAAAGGAAAATGTAATTCTTAAATACTCTTCGGCTTAGCAGGGAATAATATTCACATCATCATTATAATATGGCCATCGACTATTTCTTGTACCACAAATTGTCATATGACTTTATTGGGAGGAGAAGAGAGGAGAACTGAGTGTGTGAGCAATGGTGCAGTAAGGGCATTCAACCCTCTACCAACGCAAAATGTCCAAAGGGAAGAAATAAATTTGATAAATCAAGAAATAATATACATATTGGGAAGTGATATGGAAAAAGTACCAGTAGAAATGGCGATAGGAATTCAAAGTACTGTATGGTGACTAACATAACATAATAAAAAAAAACAAAAACAAAATAGTCACCTAAGTCAAAGTAGGGTGGGAGATAGGGCATGTGTACAAGGGACTGTGTTGTTGTTTCTAGGAATGTATTTTAAAAATTTAGAATATTTGTATCATTGTTTGAAAAGTACGTATATTGCTTTGATTTTAAAAAACCCGTATTAAGCAACTACCATGACCTGGCAAAGTATTTAATTCTACCCATGATTTAAGAGAAGTTATAAAACATGATTCTGACATTCCAAGACCCTGAGTCACTTGGGAGGATACAAGCTACTACTCATATATAAAACACATTGAAAGAAAAAGATATGACTGAATCTGAGAAGAGACATAAGACGTTTTGTATTCAAATTATATGCACCTTAATGTTTATAAAAGTGTGTAAAGCAGAAAGTGCTGTGGAACTTATCATTTTTCTCTTACTCTAAGGACAATGAGAATGAAGCACTCTATCAGCTCCTTCCTAAGGGTTTACAAATTTGGCCCCTTCCCTGAAAGCAGGACTATTTAAAGCACTAGCTAATCCCGGCTTTGCTATTGTAATGGCTGCCTTTGCTGTCTTCCATCTTGGCTCCATTAGGGGAAAAAAAAAAAGTTAACTGCTTGATTTGTACCAGACACTTTTTTCTTAAATGATGAGCATCGGGTTCCTATTCCCTTTTGCCCAATAACCGTCCTCAAGGAAGCTGCAGGGATGACTGACGAAGGACAAGCAAATAAGAAAATCAAAACAAAAGGGTCTGAAAAATGGAGGGAAAAAAGGGGGAAAAAAAAGAATACAAATATTGTGTTTTCAGAACATTGGGGGCAGTTTCACCAATGTATTTCTTGCCATTGTAGCATGTTTTACTTGGACATCCTGTCACTTCCTTTGTGCCCTTTGTGACAGAAGTATTTGTGAGGAAGGTTAGAATCACTGAGGAAATTGTTTATGTGGCATGTTCCTTGGGTAAGAGATTCATCTTGTGGTCCTCTGAAAAGTGTTAAATTGCAGCTGACATTTAAGCCTACTCAGATTAGAAGGTGTCACATGTCCTTGAAGTAAAGAGAAAGCAGAAATCTCTGGAGGGAACGTATATTCCACAGATCCACTATGGCATACCGAAGTTTGTTCTCAAAGTTAACAAAACTGACTCTCTCAGGCTCTGAAGCCTGAGAACTACCTGCCTTTTAGACTAGTAGATTTTGAAGATAACACATACTTATTAAATAGATCTTGGAAAAAGAAGGCAAATATCCAGAAGAAAGTTACCAGTTCTTATGATCACACTGTTTAGAGTGGATTACTGTTAATTTTTTTGGTGATATAAATATATATGTCATATTTATGTGAAAAAGAAGTGTCATATTGTGTGCATATGGCTTGCTATCATGTTTTTCTTCCACTGACAATCTGGTCCACATTTTTTTTTTCTGGTGCTGGATTAAGTTGCCAAGAATTTGGGGTACATTTCCAGGCCTGAAGAGAACAAGGCAAAGCCTTAAAGATACCCAGGTGCTTTTTATCAAGACCTGAAAACCTGTGGGTTTTAGTCTCCGCTAGAGTTAAAGGTCAACTTGGAGATAAATTATTCTGTTGGCTAGTCATTCAATTAAAATAGATAATACATATATTTAAAAAATTAAAAGTTTGGTGTTTTCTCTTTATATGCAATCTTATCCTGGGAGGGTTTATGCCTGGTCAATATTAGATATTCGATATTTTTATCCAGGGCTAAGCAGCTTCATGAAAAATTTTAAGTATTTTTTATTGTAGATATATCTATATCTATATATAACAAAATTTGTTCTTTTAAGCATTTTTAAGTGTACAATCTATAGCATGAAGCATATTTACACTGTTGTCCAGACCTCACCACTATCCAGCTCCAGAACTTTTTCATCTTCTTTCAAACTCTGTACCCAGAAAAAACAACTCCCCATTCTCCCTCTCCACAGCCCTGGCAACCACCAGTCTACTTTTTGTCTCATGATTTGACTACTCTAGGTACTCTAGGTATAAGGGAAATCATACACTTGTCCTTGTGTGACTGGCATGGTTCATCTAACATATTTTCTGTTCATTCATGTTTTGGTATATGCCAGAATTTCCTTTTTTAAAGGCTGAATAATATTGCATATTACGCATATGCCACAATTGGTTTTAGCCGTTCACTTGTTGAATACAAAAATCAAGTTTATCAATTACTCACATGTTTGAACTTTTTCTTCCTTTGGCATGTGTGACAGATCTGGCTGGGTGATGACTGTTTTGAGGTTCGCCCCCATGGTGTAGAGTTGCTGGGCAGCAGCACCCAGACACGGACCAAGTTTCCCTGTCCCCTTCGTGTCCGGGTGGGCCCCGTGACTTAGTTATTGCCAACAATGTGGGGGAACATGATGCCCCTCACTTCTGAACTGAGGAACATGATCTTCTAACTACCTGCTGGCAGGCTGACACCAGGGCAACTGCGAAACCGTGATGGCTGAGCCAAAGGTGGAAGTGGCCTGGGTCCCCGAGTCACCCCTTTGAGGAGTGTCTCCCTATCAGGAATTACACTGGGTTTTGCATAAGTGAGAGCTTTGTACTTAAACCACTGGGGATTTAGAGACTGTTGGTCAACCCCATCTGATATTGATTCTAAGACCCATCTATTTCAAGCTCCTCCTACTTTTCCAACTCTCCTTTCTCATTGTCCGTGGCTGATTATTTCCTCTGCCTTCGCCCCTGCTTTTTAGTCCCCGGGTCATAGGCACTCTAGTCCTTGAATGGTGCCTCTATCAATCTTTTCCTTCCTAAACACTCTGCTATGATTTAGTTTAAGCAGAGACAGACCGAGGGGCAGGTTAAGCCAGTTGAGAGCCTAGAACGCTAATCTATCAGCAGTGCTTAAAGTGGATTGGAAATCTTTATACCAATAATCCTCTCAGGAGAATTCTGCATTGGTTGAAAGGAGTAGATTGAAAAGCCTTTGTAGGGAGGGCTGAGACCTTCACAGCAGTCACTAAACTGCCTTAGGAAGAAGACGGGTTCTGGGTAATGCAGGGCTTTGTCGTTTGCTGAGTGGTGATTAGCACCGAGCCTCTTCTCTAAGCAGATGTTGAGCAAATATGAGAAAATATCAATTTGTAGGACAGGCAAATAATTATCCTACTCAGATTTCCCACATGTCTTAGTTGGCTCTGAGTTCAGGCCACCAACTTTTCTTGCTATTTCTGGTCTATTACATTTAATTCCAAATGTTCCTTCTGCCATTTATCCTCCTCACTGCTGCTGGAGTGATCTTTCTGAAGCACGACTCTGGTCATGTTATCTTTGCTGGAAAGCGCTGAGGCTGCTCATTGCCTAGGGTTGATGTTCTTAGAATGAATCTGGCTCCCCAGCCACTGAGAAGAGAGCAGGAGAGAAAAATCACTGAACTAGTTCAGGTGATGATGTCACCATTCCTACTCATGAGCTCATGGCAGAGAATGAGGCTATCGTGGAAGACGTGAGTTGTATATGCCTCACTGTTTCTCATCTCTATGTCTGTTTTGCTCAGACTGTCCCTTCTTTCAGAATTCCAGAAGAATATGCACTCATCTTCTTAGTCTCAGCTCAAGGGTTATCCTTTCTATGAAATCTTTCCTGACAAGCCCCTCACCCCTTACTATCTGCTCCTTTCTTTCTTCTCTCGCTCTCCAAATCCGGGCATCGGGGGAGAGGTAGAACAGTTTTTCCAGTATTTACCCAGGGTCCCACGACCGCATAAGAACAGTAACAGCGACATTTGAAAGGAAGCCATATGCTCTGGTTACACGGAGGGCTTTCGCAGCTGCACGGTGCTCCGTGCCTTATGCACAGAGACACTGTTGGTAATTGCTCCCTCCTGGACCCCGAGACTGGGGGGTGAGGAGGATGGGGAACAGGCCTGTCGGGTGGGCTAAACACAAGAGTTTGAATGCCTCCTTTGGGCAGAGGAATCCCCATTTATCTTTTCCTCTTCCTGAATCCCCTTCTTCACGTGGGTGCCATGAATCATCTTTGGTTAGGAAAAACAAATTAAATGTCTTACAGTGAGTTTACTTTGCAATTGGAGAAAAATAGAGGAAGATCATTCTTGTACAGGAAATCTCTTTATCATTAAAAATGTGGCCCAAGGACTTACCTAACCTGAAAGTGGTTGCTCTGAAGTGTGTAGTCACAATGGTTGCTTAGGAGATCGTTTGGGCCCACACACTTGAGGTTCCTCAGTGCCTGCTGCCATTGCTGACGTCTGTTGAGCAGTGTCGGGCAGCAGGCCTGGAGCGAGCCGCTTTCGGGAGTGAAGGGGATGCAATTGCCAACATAATTGTGAGTTGCCTGAGTTTAATTCCCATAAGTAGACAGTATAGAACCAGGCTTTGTTGAGGATTTCTCGCCAAAGAAGATAGGTCTACGAAGGCCTGTGCGTGGTCTTTGCTCACTGTGGGTTTCACCACTAGTTTTGGCCTTCCAGGCTTACTCCTTTGTTTGTAAGCAAACCACTGTGCAGCTCGCACGTCAGTCTGGTCCTGTGGCCCACTCCTGAGAAGAGATGCTTTCTCTCCTGCTTGAGCTGAGGGTTTCTGATTTGTTTGTTTTGGGGGGGGGGTTTGGTGGAAGTGGTCAAACACAGATAATAGGACCAAACGGTTCTTCTTCTTCTTCTTCTCCTCCTCCTTCTTCTTCTTTTTCTTCTTTTTCTTCTTCTTCTTCTTCTTCTTCTTCTTCTTCTTCTTCTCCTTCTCCTTCTCCTCCTCCTTCTTCTTCTTTTTCTTCTTCTTCTTCTTCTTCTTCTTCTTCTTCTTCTTCTTCTCCTTCTCCTCCTCCTTCTTCTTCTTTTTCTTCTTCTTCTTCTTCTTCTTCTTCTTCTTCTTCTTCTTCTTCTCCTTCTCCTTCTCCTTCTCCTTCTTCTTCTTCTTCTTCTTTTAAACAACTTTCTTCTTTTAACAACAGTTTTAGGTTTATGATAAAACTGAAAGGAAGGTTCTTAGGGTTTCCATCTCTCTACTTACCTTGTCCATCTGTTTTTGCACACTTTCTACTTCCTCTGTCAGACCCCTTAGCATAGTATTCATAGTTGTTTTAAATTTCTGGTTTGATGATTCCAACATTCCTGCGTATCTGAATCTGGTTTGGAAGCTTGCCCCGTCTCTTTAAATTTTGCTTTTGCTTTTTGATATGCTTTGTAGTTTTTTCTTGGTCCCCAGACATGAGGTACCAGGTAAAAGGAACTGCTGTAAGTAGGCCTTCAGTAATGTGGTGGCAAGGTGCAGGGGGAGGGGAAGGCTTTTATCGTCCTGTGATCAGGTCTCAGTCTTTTAGTGAGCCTACGCCCCTGGATTGTGAACTTCACAAGTGATCCTCAGGTTTTCCCCCCTCACCTTAGGTGGGACAGGACGGGTAGAGTGGGCTGGGGTTGAGTATTTCCCTTTATTCACATGGAAGGCTAGAGCTAGCTGGAGTGAGATATTTCCCTTTCTTCAGGTCAGTTACACTCTGGTTAACCGGTTTCCCATGTGTGCAGGCCTTGTCAAGAAGAACCGAGTGCTGTGGCATATTTCAAAATTGTTCCTTTTCTCACTCCCTTGCCTGAAGCAGGAGGGGATTTTTACTGTTGGAACCTGATGGAGTTCCTGGAGGTAAATCTTACAATATTGGGGGGGCGGGGGCAGTGGGGAGGGCACACGATCAGGTCCCTCTGGAGTTTTTCACTCTCTGCATTGTCTGCACGGAGCCTCCAGCAATTCGTCACTTCCGGTCCTGGTTTTCAAACCCTGGCACTGGTTCCCACGGTGGTTTCCACTGGTGAGTTTGGTCTGGTAAGCCAGGACTCCCTGTGTTTGCTGGTCTGTCCTTCCAATCTTGGGGGCCATAGTTTGCCCTATGTTCGCCTGTCTTTTATGAATCCAGGAAGAGTTGAATTTTTCTCAGTCCATTCAGCTTTTAACTTGTCCTTGGGGTAACGTGGCAACTTTCAAGCTCCTTGTATGCAGAATTGGAAACTGGAACTCCTCCCAAATGGTTCTTTATTTCTACAGAGAAGTCATCTGGACCTCACAAAATAAATTCTTATACTGGCAAAATCTTCTACCTCTTTTCCTACCATAGGCAAATCCATTCAGTCACCACTTGCTGAACATTTTTACCAAGGGAATGAGAATTACTCCAGGGCATCTAGACTCTCGTCCCCCAACTCATAGCCTTGAAAAACAGCATGAATGGATCACAGCACTCTTTTCCTCTGATCCTTGAAATCCTCAGTACAGAGCTCCCAGTAACTACCAGTAGACTGTAGTTAACAAACAAGTTAAAAAACCTTTGTGCTACGTACCCATCCTCCTCTCTGCGTGCCAAACACTGAGTATACAGAGGACAGCACACAGTCTTCCCATTCGAGGCCGCCTCGCTGCATTGCATAAAATAAATTTAATAGCCCCTTACTTCCATCCTACCTCTACTGCACTTTCTGGTTTTGAGAAATCCAAAATGAGGATAACTTTTACTTTTATGGTGAAAGGTAAAAAAGCCAAGACTTTTTGCTTATTCTTAAGTCTTACTTTCTGCGAAAAGATCTGAGATTGAAATGTGTTATGTAGGGGAGCCTGGGTGGCTCAGTCTGTTAAGCCTCTGCCTTTGGCTCAGGTCATGATCCCAGGACCCTGGGATCGAGTCCCACATCGGCTCCTTGCTCAGTAAGGAGCCTGCTTCTCCCTCTGCCTGCTGCTCCCCCTGATTGGGGGTGCCTGCTTGCGCTCTCACGCGTGTGCTTTCTCTCTCTGATGAATAAATAAGTAAATCTTGAAATGTGTTATTTAATCATAAAATCTCATAATTTGTGTTTGTTTTCCTCCTAATTCTGGTTTAATTACTCCTGGTCTAAAAAAAATTTGCAGAGCTATATACTTCGGTAGGAAAAGATTTAAATTTCCTCTTTGTGCTGGTAAAATACCCAGCCAACTACCCTTAATGGGATTTTTTTTCCTTCATTGACGGGTAGCCACAAAATCTTCCTCAAAATCCTCAGCTGGTATGTGGTGCAAGTTGGAGCTCACAGCTGGCAAGTGAAAAGGGAATTGTCTACTCTTTTGCCCTGCAGTCCTGGGAGTACAAGTCAGCTAGCCTCAGCTCTGAGATTTCAGAGGCCTGGGGGGACCCTTCACTTTTCCTGCCCCCATCTGTTCCTCTTTCTCCCAACAGTGTTTTGATGAGGTGATTGAGTTTCTCAGTCAACCGTTAGAGACGAAGCTTGAAAAGCAAGGGATCCCAGAATAAAAGCTTTTGTTTTTACTCTGAGGTGTAAAATACCAAAAACAGATGGGTAGCCAGAGCAATGAGGAAGCAGGAGAAAGTGGGCCAGTGAGGGGAAGGGGAAATGGGGGTTTCCCAGCAAGAAGATTCTGAATATGAGATGGGGCTGGGGGCCAGGGGGAGGAACTTACGCGGCTCCCTCACTATTTTAACAAAGTTTTGCCTTTCGCTAACACTGAGAAAAGACGCTTGGCAGAGAGATGCCTTGGGTATCTTCCAAGCAACTCCAACACTGAGACTCTTGTTATCTTCTTGTCTCCACTGCATACAGATTGTTCTTTCCTGCCTAGAAAGGGAGCAGGTTCCTGGAGGCTCTTGATAAACCAGAAAAGAAGAGCCTGGGTGATTCAGCTGGTTCCACCCCTGCTCAGAAAGGCCATTCCTTTGTTTGAGTGTCAGGTTTCGTTTTCTGCTTTCTGAGGAAACTCCATGGCTGAGAGGAAAACATCCCCATACATTTCTTCCAAAATAGAGCATTGTGTGGAATGGTTGACAGTATGAGGCCTTTCTGGGCCGTTCTTGACTGCCATTGGCTGAGGACTCAGGGAGCTGGACGCCTCATTGCATTTAGGACGCTGCAGTTTCTCTCACGCTCTGAGGGGCAATGAAAGCTGACTGCCTCTCTAATGCTTTCCTTATGCCCTCCACAGCTCTTCAAGGATGAAGGGACCATTTCTTTTTCTAGTTTTAACTCACTTCAGAGTGTTACTCACTATTTGGTTAGAATGGTGAGTGTCTTTTATGTGTATCTTTTAATGTTGGTGTCTGGAAGATATGAGTTCCACCATAGCCTCTGTAATTTCTTAACTGGATGACCCTTGTCCAGTGCATGGCCCCTTTGACTTACAGTGCCATTGTCTCTACAATGGAGGTATCAATACCTAAGTCTTTTGGGTGGTGAAGAATAGTGGGAAGATATGTGTATTCAGTGTACATACATGACAGTATTATTTCATTGAATGTTCTAGTTTTTAAAACAGTACAGCTAAATGATGAGTAAATTGCTGATATAAGGATAAAATAAACAGCAATCATAACTTATAGAACATTACATTTTGCCAAACAATTAGCATACGTTTTTAATTTAAATTAAATTAAATTAAATTTTTTCTTTTTTAAAAATTTTTTGTGTAAGTTCAATTTAGTTAACACACATCACTCAAGTTACTCCATCCTCCCACCCACCTCTCCTGCAGCAACCCTCAGTTTGTTTCCTATAGTTAAGAATCTTTTATGGTTTGCCTCCCTCTCTGTTTTTATCTTATTTTCTTTTTCCTTCCCTTCCCCATGTTCATTTGTTTTGTTTCTTAAATTCCACATATGAGTGAAATCATGTGGTATTTGCCTTTCTCTGACTGACTAATTCGCTGAACACAATGCACTCTAGCTCCATCCATGTTGTTGCAAATGGCAAGATGTCATTCTTTTTGATGGCAGAGTAATATTCCATTGTAGATTTTATTTTTTAAAAAATTCTTATTTCTGTTAAGTTTGGCAAAGTAGGTATTTTTAAATCTCTACTTCAGAAATTAGAAATAGAGAGTCAGAGAAGCAAATTTAAAGCCACACAGAAGGTTGGCCAGGTGTTGTGTGTCCTATTGTTGAGAGGAGGTTGCTGATGTTCAAAGATAAGCCACTTGTTGAAAGAAGCAGGGTCAGTAAATAGACATACGAACTAGAACCCAATAGAGGTGATATCAATTGGAATTGACATCAAATCCCAATCTCTTTTCATCACAGAAAGTTAATTTTAATTATCAAGAATTTTCTGTTTCATATATAACTTTCTGAGAGGGAGTGTTAATACTTCCAATTACCAATTGCAAGTTCTTGAACTATTGTTCATTTTCTCAGCATTATAAAACATCCCTCTTCGACTCTTATGATATTTTTATTTTGAAATGTGTTTTGATGCTAAAATTTCTGCCCTGGTTTTCTTTTGATATATATTCTCCTTTTCTCTATTTATTTTCAACTCTCTTTATCATTTTTTTTAAAGTAATTGTGTGACTTTTATAAAAACTACTTACTCCCGGTCATGGTTTTACAATCACAAGTGGAGACTCTCCCCTTTGGATCACTGAGTTTATCTATATATATTCTTACTGTAATTACTCTTATATTAAGACTTACTTCTGCTAAACCATTTCATATCTTCCAATTATTGTCTTTTCCTTAAAAATAATCCCTTCCTGATTCTGTTTAGGTAGAATAAATTATATTTTGGCCATCTAAAAGTTTTTTATTCTATTTTTGGTTTTCAGTGGTTTACTTACACATACTTCTTTTTTCCTATCAATTTACTACCCTTTATATTTCCCTCTATGCAAGCAGACATGCATCTTAACACATTTTCACACACACACACTTTAAAAAAAAATTCTCCTTTGTCCTCTATCTTTGGTTTCCCATTTCTCAAGGGTTACTATTACTCACTGTCTGATTCTTGAAAACCATTATTTCATGTATTTTGTCCAGTTTGTTTGTTTCGGATAGGAAAGTAAATCTGTTCCTTGTTACTCTATCTTTGTTGGAAGCACAAGTCCCTGTGACTCAATCTTCCATGGTAAATATTGATCCTTCGGACAAATAGCGTGCAGTAGAAAGGAAATTCCTGAGAGACCATTCTCCATGGGTCTCTTGCATTTCATTATTTCTTCCACACAGAGGCACTGACCACATTTGTTCCAGACTAACTTTTTTTTTTTTTTAATTTAGATAGAGCGCATAGAGGGGATGGGCAGGGGGGGAGAGAGAATCTTAAGTCAGCTCCATGCTGAGTGTGGAGCCCGATGTGGGGCTCGATCCCACACCCCGAGATCAGGACCTGAGTCAAAATCAGGAGTTGGACACTCAACTCACCTGTGCCACCCAGGCACCCCTCCCCCCAGACTACCCTTTGAAGGGTAGTTGAATAATGAACTGACTTAGAAGATAGAAGAGTATCTCCTTCTGGAGGAAGCGGCAGATGTGCTTAAGGTCTTAGAGAATAGAGACAGCATCTCTCCAGAGCAAAGGACGAGCATGCTTCCTGTCCAGTAAAATCTATATGGGTTTTCTGAACTCTGTGCTCTTCTGAAATACAATCTAGTGTGTAAGAAATTGTCAGTGGCCCTCTTTGCATCACGCTGTGAGAATTAGAACTCAAGGAAGCAGTGAAAGAAAACATTTTTTTCCTGTCTACTGCTGTTGCTGCAAGTAATGAACTGCCTTTTGTCTCTGACCCAGGAGTCTGGTGCCTCTGTCAGCAGCCATGGAACAGTGGCAGCCTAACTCGTTAGCTTGCAAGTAATGTGCAATCTCATACCCTTCACAGCTCTCGACAGATAAGACGGAACAGGCTAGGTTAAAAAGCAATCCAACTTCTGTCTGACTTTCTCTCTTGAGGCAAATGCCTTGGGAGTCCTAAGTCAATATGTTGTTTGGCTACTTCAAAGCCACTCGGCTGGAAAGATCACCTGGAGTGTCTACATTACATTTGAGATACTGAAGGGGCTCCAGCTGTTCCAATCCCCAGCTGACTGAGTCTCGTTAGCCCAGATACTGGTCACATGAGTGACTGGGCCTTCAGATCATTCCTAATACCAACCTTGGAGACGTACAGCTAAGTGAGGCAGATAGAACTGTCCTCATAGCCCTGCCTAATTTGCAAATTAGTGGGCAAAGAAAGGCTGCTGTTATCTTAAACCAGTGAGTTTTGGGGAGATTTATCATCCCAGGCTGGATAACTGAAACACTGTTTATAGCATCCTTCTGGATGTCTTGCTCTTCTGGCTAGCATGCTTTCTCCGAAAGGTGTTTAAAGAGGTTCTTGTATAGTAAATTTCTGAGATCTTATATGCCTAAAAAGATATTTGTTTTTCTATCACATTTAAATAATACCCTAGTTGGTTGTGAAAATATAAACCTAAAATTCTTTTCCTTCAAAAAAGAATCTATTGTGTTCTTGCATCCAGGTTACTGTTGTAAAATCCAACATTAGTTTTATATCGATTTCTTTATGGGTGACCTGTAATTTGTGCCAGCAGTATTTGAGATTTTTTGGTGTTCTTATATATATATTTTTATATTTTATTACAGGATGTTTAAGCACACGTTTCTCCTTAATTATATCCTTTGGTACCTTATGAGCCCTTTCATTTCTTCAAACTCTTACGCCTTTCTCTAATTCCGAGAAATTCTTGTCTTTATTCCCTCAGACATCCCTTTACTTTTCGTTGTTTTTCTCTCTTATTCTGTGACTCTCAAGTAAATGTTGATTCTTCTAATTCTATCCATCATGTCCCTTACTAAATTTTTAAAAACTGTTTTCCACAACTTTACTTCTTCTTAGGGCTCTCATCGCTCTCATCTTCCAGCTCGCTAACTTGTTCTTTAACTGTATCTATTCTTTATTTTACCACTTATTGAGTCCTTTATTTCAAGTCTTATATTTCTACAATAGTATTTCAAATTTTACATTTCTACTACAGTATTTCCACGTGGTTATAACATATAGCTCCTTGTTCTTTGTGTTATTGATATCTTCTTCGTCTTTTTGAAGGTAATTCTACTTACTTTAAATCATTTATCTCTCTGGTTATTTTTAAGATATAGATCTTTCAGTTTGTTTCTTAATGTGGGTATCAGATGTCCTATAAGTGTGCCTGTAAGCTCATGGTCTCCTGAGAGTATTAATTAACTTTCATGGAAAGGCTAAATTCTAGGTTTACTGTGATGTTTGTGGAACATTTCAGGAATAGGGGTTGGGAGGGAACGTCATCCCAGGAGGTCTAACTGGAAATAACGGGAAAATTAATTCTTGGAAATGTAATTTATCCTGGCCAAGCTGACACACAAAGTCACTACCACCTCAGCTTTTAGAAAGGGAGGAGCGGAAAGGGTAGAAGGAACTCCCAGGAGTCCCTGTTCTGTCCGCATCTGTTGTTACTCACGTCTTCTCTAGCTGAGCTCTAGCACTGCCCTGTTGTTTCTGGCCAGCGCTGCATTGATCTGGCTGATTTTTTGCCCTGCAGTGGCAATACAGCAAACTGAAATAACGCTTCTAATGCAACAAAGAGGGGGAGAAAAGAACACAACTCCAAATCGCTCCCTCCGCTCATTTCTCAGCCATGTTTTCCAGCTCTCTTCAAGCCTTGAATGATGCTTTTCCACTCTCCCCTCCCTATCATCTCCATTAACTGCAGCACAACTGCCTCCCAGCAGGGCCTTCGCTCAGTTCTTAACATTAGTGTTTGGCTCCATCTTCTTCCCCACCACATGTGTGTGGTGGTGTGGTGACATCAAGGCTGCTGGGGGAAAAGCTAGCAACCCATGTATTTGCCATCACATCAGCTGTAATAACATTTGAAATGTAGATTTTGAATTTCCTTGTACAAAATTATTAAATTAATATGAAGAAATGATAAAAGAAATGGTCAACTTTGTTATATTGCTTAGTTTTACTGGAGATTTGTTTATCATAGTTCTTTTCTGACAAATCTTTCTGAAGAGAAAGGGGCAAATGAGATTTTGTTTTGAATTATTAGAGTTTTTTGAAGAATTGTATATTTTTGGCCCAGGTATCAGGGTAGAAACGCATTTAAGGAAAGCTGTTTGTCTCAATTTCTCCTAAAGATAATGAGAGAAGGCTATACCATGACCAACACCTGCTCTTATTATTCTGGAATATTATTCATCTATCCAGTTCTTCCCTTTGGGTCCATAAATTTCAGCAGTATTTCCTTAGAAACCAAAAGGAAAAGAAATCCTTCCTGTATCATTAATTTCTAATCTGGTCTTATGACTGGTGAGAATAACTGGCAGCATCCAGCCTGGCCAACACATTTCTACGTGTCTTTGAGATGGATTTTCCAGTTCCCTGAAATACTAAGCCACATGGAATTTAGACAAACAATATAGATGAAATTTTATTCTTATTTGGACATCATAATAGAATTTAAACTCCCACAAATGACCAAAATTAAATCCAACCACTTAACACAGAATACCAGCTTTAATGGTGTCTTAAAATTGTTTATTTTTTGAGCAACTGACAACTTAATATCTGGATCTTTCTCAGAAGTCACAGAGCATGTTGGTCAAATAATTATTACAGAAATGCTCCTAAGTCAGGTAAAAAGAGAGGAGGAGAAAGAGAGAGAAAGAGAGGGAGAAGAGGAGATGCCAATACTCTTATTTGGAAATGATCTTATTATAAACTATTTTTGGAAGGTAAACCTATTGAGGACAGGCCAGATACTATGCTCCTTCATTGCCTTACGACACCGGGAAGACCGAATAATCAAGATTGAGCAAAGAACAAGAAGAGTGTCCTAACACCGTAAACTCCACAAAGAAGTTACCAGGGAGAAGGGGACAAACGCAGTGACTGATCTTCCTGAGGGAATGACAGTGTCTTGACAATGGCTACGAAAGCTCGATGACCCTTAACATCTTGTGGAACAAAGGAGTCACTAAAACAAGGTGAAGATGTTAAAGGGGGAATATAAGAAACACAAAAGAAAGATGACAAGATGACAAGTTAAACATAATCCGCAGAACAAGAAACGTCAGAAGCCTCCTCCGCACACCTACAAACACCTGCCCTTTTGTTAATACATAAAAGAGAGCCTCTCACTGTAACCCCTTCCCTTCCTTGGTGGGGGGAATCCAGACGCCTGGGCAGCGTGACATAGCTGATGGAAAAGATCGTACGGGGCAGCTCTCTGGACAACACATCCAGCAAACTGTGTTTTATCTTAATCAGTCTTTTATTGCTCTACTCACAAAGTCTCAAAGGCCTTAGTAGGTTAAAGTAGACACAGTCACTGAATGATCAAGTGTGCACTGAGGAAGAATGATGGGGGTCAATCTTGACCTGAAAACTTCTACTCTGATCCAACTTTCAAAGAGAGAAGAGAATAATCAGTCACTTGTGATATTCCTTTTTTAATCAGATGAGATCTGATTCAAATTTTCAGTTTACGGTCACAGATCTCTGAGGACCTTTGATGTCTGTGACCTAGCTCCCGTGGAGTGCTCCCTATGCTCCCAAATATTCTCCCATTCGCCTTGGCCTTAAATCCATCGTAAAGGGACAGGCTATTTTATTCAAGCATTTCTTTCTATCTAGTAATAAAAAATTGTATTCAGGTGAATAAGACAACGGGACACAAGAAACAATATGAAGGAGTTATTCATATTAGTTCTCTAATGGCAGGATCGCTATTGTTGATGAATGAGGATCAGAGGAAGGGAAGTTCCTCAATGAGGAGTTGAAAGAAAGAGATAAAGAGTTTGGAGCAGCAGGGCAGCAATTATCTTAACAAATATCGTTTGTGTAACAAACTGAGGGCTTCAGAGGGGAGGAGGGTGAGGGACTGGGATAGGCTGGTGATGGGAATTAAGGAGGGCACGTATTGCATGGTGCACTGGGTGTTATACGCAAATAATGAATCATGGAACTTTACATCAAAAACTAAGGATATACTGTATGGTGACTAACATAACAATAAAAAGATATTATAAAAAATAATTATTATTATTTTTCTTTTTCTGGATATCAGATGCAGAAGATTGAGTTAATGATTTCCTCCTTTCATGGCATATGATCGTCACTGGTCAAAGCAAGACTCCTATTCTGTTTAAAAAATTGTTCCATTTTATTTCTATCCCTCATTCCCATTCCACCTCCCCATAGGTAGCCATTCTAATGTATTAGATGTGTATCTTTTATCCCATATGTTCTTGCAAAATGGGTATGGTTTTGTGTACATTTAATTTACATAAATAACATCGTGTTTTATATATCTATTTAAAAATTGTCTTATAGTCCGAGCCATATATTTAAGATTCATCATCTCACTTTGTATACATAGTGCCTTGATTCTTTTTTTTTTTTTAAGGTTTTATTTATTTGACGGAGAGAGAGAGAAAGCACAAGCAGGGGGAGTGGCAGAGAGAGAGGGAGAAGCAGGCTCCTTGCTGATGCAGGGCTCGGTCCCAGGACCCTGGGATCATGACCTTAGCTAAAGGTAAGACACTTAACTGACTGAGCCACCCAGTCACCCCTAGAACCTTGTTTCTAAACCACCACACAATGTGTACATTTTCTCTATGATAAATTTACATAATGATAAATAATTTTCCCTGTGTACTCTCTCAGGTATGTGAACCCAGATTTCTTCTGGTTGTGTCACCCCAGAGGATGCTGAAGTCCATATCCATCTATATGACCCCTAAGGACCTGTGTGAGAATCTCTTTGGATTGTAAAATTCTATTCCAGCAGTAGAATTGTTGGTGTTAAGGTTAGAATATATTTGAAACATTCCAAGTTTTTTTTGGGGGGGGTGCCACTTTTTCTTGCATGTGAGGTTGGTGAATAAATGGGGTGATCAGACATTACTAAGAGCAGACCTTTCTCTTCTGAGTACAGGAATTTTCTCTATTCTTTGCACCACAACACATTCCCTCCACAAACTTGTCCTATCCTGACCACTAGAGAGAGGGTTAGATTCATTGCGTTATATTTCCTGTGGGCTGCCTAACCACTCTCTCCTTTGTGGATATGTGTAACTAGCAGCTCACCGAGCTAGGTTAGTGATGTGGGATATACAAATTCCCTGTTGGCCAACGGCAATGCTAGAGATCTCATTTAACTGTTTTCTGGTGTACTAAAAATAGTGCCTCTGTGTTAAAATCAGGGACAAATGCATACAACTTGCTGACACAGGTCTTAGAGGTGAATTTCTAAGAAGATGGCTGACTTTTCAAGATCTGTTAAGGAAAGGGCGGTGAAGCTTTGAATTAGTACCCTTTGTATGTGAAACATATGGAAGGCTTTGATGTCATGGGCTTGTGGAAAGAGAGACTGGGTTTAGATCTGCTGGGAAAAGAAAATAGTGCAGAGCTACCTTACGATTGATTCCTCGAGAATAATTTGTAAATACTTAATGATAGACTATCTGAGTGTTAGGACGACCATATTTTGTAATTCACTCAGTTATGTGTATATCATGTTGTTTGTTTTTAATTTGTTTCACCCAACACCCCCACATTCTTCTGTTACCGTCACATGGCAGCTCCAATAACCACACTGCAATGCCTCTCCTATCAATGTGAAGTTCTCAGTCCCCAAGAAAGCCTGATACAGTCATTCCAGACATTCTTACACAGACATTTCTATCTTTTACAGGGGCTTTGAACTTTGATGCTAAATCAGTGTCCTCTTACAAGGGAGAATGCATTCTATAATTCACAGTGGAAACTTACTCCTTCAAGAGCAGTGATTTAATCTCAACTTGAGGGGAGGGAGAAGGACACCCCTCTTAGAGTCTCCTGGGATGCAAGTGCATGTTTGGGGAGTGGGAAGTTTTTAAACACTGTAAGCCTTTACCTAGGAGATTCTCATCCCCTCCCCCGCCATTTTTTGATCCTTCTACTCACCGCTTAACCCCATAACATTCAGGACAATTTCCTCCATAACTTTTTGGATAATCAGCCCCTTAGGGACAATAACAGCGCCATTGTTCACTTGAGCAAGTATTTTGCCTGTAAGACAGGCATTGGGAAACTGGGTTAAGTGATTGGTCAGATTCGAATTTTTGAAGAAAAATTCTTTTAGCTTCCCTCAGTTGCCATGACATTTTTGTTTTTCAAAAAGTAGCATAGTATATTAATCCACTGGAAAAACAGTTAATTTTAGGCCAGAGGCCTGAGTTTTAATTGTGCTCTCTGGTGCAGACCGCCTTATTTGGTAACATGATGGCTCTTTGAGGCTTTAGTTGGACTAGAGAAATGCCAAGATCTTGTCCAGTTCATAAGTTATTAAACGTTAAACCTACAGGAAAAGCAAACTACAACGAGAACTTAGAATATTATGACTCTTTTTTTCCTTCATTTTTGAATTTTTTGGATCAAGAACACAAAGTACTGTTTCCTTTCATCCTAACACATTTTTCTATGGTTCATCTTCTCCAGAACAAAACTACTAACCCATATGGAGGCTCTACGCTAAGAAGCAGTTTAGGCACAGCTGTGTGTTTCTGGTCCCTTTTGTTGGCTAGCCTAAGCAGAAAAAGGGATCTCCTTGGGAAAGACTCTTTGGAGAAGAGGTTTCCATACTTTAGAATATCGGAATCACACAGATGCTGTTCCCCTCTACCTTGCAGAGTCGCTGATTCAGTAGATCTGGGGTGGGGTCTGAAAATGTGTATTTCTAACAAGTGCCCGCCCAGGTGAAGCTGATGTTGCTGGTCAGAGACCACACTTGAAAAACCACTGTTCTAGAACATCATTTGCCCGGTGTTGACACAGTGATCTGAATCGCTCCGTGTCAGCCTCGTCCCCAGGTTACAGTATGTGATGGGTAGCCTTTGAGATGATGCCTCAACCTTCTGTTCTGGATTCCAGAAAATTCTGTTTTCCAATAATAATCACCACACACACATACACACACCCCAGCAACAGAGAAAATGGAGAATGGGACAAACACATTTAGTCACTCAATTTCTCTATTCTTCCTCTCTTCGTGACCCAAACTATAGACAGTCTGGTTCACATTATTGGCCTAAAATAATAAAAAGATTGACGTATTTTGAATGGTGCATTATCAGTTTTCAGCAGAATCCAATAGAGAAAGATCTCCAATCAGAGTTCAGATACGATCTCCCTTTCTCTCTGGAGATCTGATATTTATTATTTTCTGTTTACCATGAAACATGTTATTCACTCCACCTTGTAATAGCTCATGCAACCCTTGAGATAATCCCACTGGATAGGTGATATTTTTTTATCCCCATTTTATAGATGGGGAAACCAAGGCCTAGAGAGGCAAAGTAACTCATCTGAGGTTGCTCAAAAAACACGAGGTGGAATTAGTTTGCTGTACTATACAGCCTCCAATTGTATAATACTGTAAAACCGTGACACAATTTCTTTGCTGTTTACATTCTGTAAAATGGGCTTATCTCCCAGGGATAATGTGGGAATGATTTAGATAATAGACTTATTAAGTGCGACAGAGAAAGAATGTGTTGTGGCTGCCAGATATTAATTTTTGAAATATTTTAGATGTTACTCTCCTTTTCCACAACAAATCAAATGCTACGTTGTGTAAGTTTATTATTATCTGTTTTACTTTTTTTGCACGTCTGATCTTTAAAGAATTATTTTTATGTCCTTTTCCTCAAAATGGTCATGCATTTTGGGGCGCTTGGGTGGCTTGGAGGGTTAGGTGTCAGACTCTTGGTTTCTGCTCGGGTCATGATCTCAGGAGTGGTGGGATCAAGCTGGCTTGGAGTTCTGAGCTCAGCGGGAGTCTGCTTAAGGATTCTCTTCCTCTGCCCCTCCCTCAACTTGCCCACGTGCTTTCTCTCTCTCAAATACATACATACATACATACATACATACATACATACATAAAATCTTTTTAAAAATGGCCGTGCATTCTTTTTTCCTGGTGACATTCAATGGAACTACTCAAAAATCATTTTATTTTTCATGTGTGACCCTAAAGGCAGATGTGCTGTCATCACCGATTGGTGGAAAGAGAGGTCTCTTAGGATTTGAGTTCCAGCCCTGGCTTTGCTGCTATTCACCATGATTCTAGCAGTCACTGAACCCTGCATGACATCTGATGGGGTTGGGTTTGATCAGAAGAACTCGAATTTTTCTCACAATAGTATAGAATGGATGACTTTGACATTCACAGACCCAGGTTTGGGTGAAACCCATGAATATTTCACAGAGATGCAAAACAAATACTTTGGCAGGTACTTTTTTTTTTTTTTCTGAATTGCAACAACTAGAATAATTAGCACCATGTTGGTTATCTTACTCACCCTGTCATAGATAAGATAGACCAAGAGTTATGAGCAATCCAAGGCAAACTGGCTGTAATCCCACTCTTTACTTCTGATCAGGAAAGCACTTCAGAATGCAAGTGAGGAAGCATGATGCGTTTGTCATGGGAATCACCTGCAATCTAATCTATTTTTTAAGAAAAAATCATTTTCAAATGGCAACACATCATTATTAATGATTAATTATTGTTCCTGGCGCTTGCACGTGCTCACCACTCTTTGGTTGAGAACCACAGGATTAGATGATTTTCAGATCTCTTCCAACACGAACCTGTCATTTATAGTCTTGGAACTTTCATCCAATAGACCTTCACGGTGGTCTTTCTGGATTCACTGCTTTGAAGATGAGTTAGTTACATGGCACAATCACTTTTAAGTTCTGTCCAGTTTGCTAATCTGAAAACAAAACAAAACAAAACAAAACCCAAAACTGGTGTTATAGCAGTTGCTTGAAAAAAGAACAGCCCTGAGAGGAAACTAAAATTGCTGCCTGAATCATTTCTCCTGTAGAATCCTGAAAGTCATGGAAAATGTCAGGTTGCCTGGTGCCTGCTGGCTTCTGAAAATTCCTGACATCTGGCACAAACATGGCCTCAGCCCTGGAATGGGGGAAATAATGGAGTCCACTGACCTTAGGCGCCCAAATCCTCCCAATGGGAAATCTTTTAGGTCTAAGCTTTCTACTTTTATTTTTGCATCCAGCATTTCTCCTCACTTATTTATTTATTCCCTTTGGCATTTATTTATTTTCCCTTTTGGATTCTTAAATGACTGCCTAGGGAATTTTTAGAAAATGTTTTAATCTCCATAAGGACAATGTAATATTTGTGTTACAATTTCCTTTTTAAACGTTCTAATCGTTTAGTATTTACCCTATTTATCCTGGCACAAAGTCTTCAAAAACAGGATATTCTCCTTAAGTCCCATTTTAGCTATATTGTGGCAAATCACAAGCAAGCTTTTCTAATTTTTTTACATGGAAGTCTTGGAATTTCCACGGCTTATGTTCTGAGCCAAAAAAAATAGAGATCGAAAGCAGGGAATTTTTTAATTCAGCTGATTTACTTCACATTACTTTTTGCAGATACATTTGCTTAACAGGGCTGTGAACTGTGTGATTTGGAAATGGAAAGTTTTATGAAATCAGAAGAAAAAAATGGTAAAAATAGTTTGCATCTGACAATACCAATCCCAGGAAAAGGTGATGCCTAAGATATTTACAAGAATTTCCAGGACAGCTATTGGACAGGAAGACCAAAAAAGGGCTGGGGTGGAGCTGAATTGAGACTGTTTTGAAAGCAGGCACGGTGCGAGAGCAAAAAGAACACCAAACATGAAATTAGGAAACTTAACTTCTAGCCCTGGCTTTCCTGTTACCTAGCTGTGTGCTTTCAAGCAGATCAACTAACCTCTCTGGCCCTCAGTTTTCTTCTAGATCTAATGGAGAAAAAAATACTCGCCCTGCAAACTTGGAATTGTCAGGAGGCTCACGTGGGATAAAGTATATTAAAGAATTTTAGAAATTACAGGATTGCCTGGGTAGCTCAGTCGGTTGAGTGGCTGCCTTCAGCTCAGGTCCCTGATCCTGGGATCGAGCCCAGTTTTGGGTTCCCTACTCAGCGGGGAATCTGCTTTTCCCTCTGCTCCTCCCCCCAACTAGTGTTCTCTATCTCACTCTCTCTCTCAAATAAATAAGTAAAATATATTTTAAAAAGAATTTTAGAAATTATAAAGCACTTTACAAGTGTGAGATATCTTTTTAACATCTTTCGATAATTCAGTTAGTCTTTGAATATGTGGTATTTAAGTTGGAAGAGATGGCGAGATTAACTGGGGCATTTTAGCAGGCCAGGACATGCCGTATTATCATTAGTACTTGTTTATACCCTCAGAAATTCATACAAATATCTCTCTTTGGAGCAGGGTCAGCTCCAAAATGATTCTCTTATAGGACTCTAGAGAAACCTACTGATTTCCTATTATTTTGTTAAGACCACCTTCCTCCATTCTGCTCTTCTTCTCAAAGTTCAAATTGCTCCTAGAAAGACCACCCCTCCCCTGCACATCTTAGTCTTGCCGCTACAGATGGCCTATGAAGCCAGACCCCCAAGATGGTGGTAATTAAGTCTGATCCTGGATCTTCCTTTAAGAGATTATCAAGATAAATTCCATCATTCCTTACATCCTTCTTGACAAGTTCAAAATTCTGGCCTCATTATCAATACCTCTTTGTACATTCCTTATTCTGAGACAAATTCTGCATCTTCCAAGACTTCCATTATGCCCTCTAGAATTTAGTATCGGTTATCTACAAAATCTCTGATAGTCTCTACCTTCACTGATCTTTCCTTCATCTTTATTCTAATGGAAGCCTGGCTTGACCTGATAACACTCTTTCCACTGGATGGTGACCCCACATGCCACTGAGCCTGGAGGTTAGATTAGGGATCCTTCTTCTCATTGCCAATTCCAAAACTTTGCTCCTGTCTGCTACTTCCCAAAGCCTGTCTTCTTTAACCTCCTGATACCCCAATGACCCTATTTTATTCATTAACGATTTTGACCACTGCTTCCATCACTTCTTCTCCACTGCTCCTATCTTTATTCTTAGGAACTTGAATACCCTCATGGACCTGGCCTCTGAATTTCTTGACCTTCTGGTTTGTAATAATCACTGCCTCTACCCAACTTTCACTATTCTCTCTCATAGTCATTTCCTAAAACTTGTCATCACTCCTAATATTTCTTTTTATTATCACTATTATTATTATTATGTTCAGTTAGCCAACATATAGTACAACATTAGTTTTTGATGTAGTGTTCAAACTCCTATTATTTCTAATTGAAATCCTAATACCAATATTACCATTTTCTGACCACTCACTACCTCCTTATTTTTTTCCAATTTATTTACTACAATCCCAAGTTAACAGTTCTTTGACTGTCTTATTGTTCCCATGTAGGACGTTCGAGGCTCACCTTCACTCCTGTGTCCCACTTTTGCACCATTATCCTTGGCCAGTAAACTCCCAACTTTGGATTATCCAGGACCATACCTTGTAGAGCCTGCACTGCTCTAGCTAACCCTGACTGGGACGAAGCCAGGGACTTCTTAAGATATTTATTTCATGCCTTTTTCCATATCTCAGGCCATTAACAATAACATATATATATATATATAGAAGAAAGGGGAAAGGAGAAGAGAAATTCCTGAAAGAAATGCATCATCCTCTTGTTCAAACTCTTTGGACTTCTACCTGGTGTTTGCTTTGCTTCCCTGCTGATCGTTTGTCTCATTACTCTACAATAGAAACTCCATGAAAGTAGGGATATCGTTTGCTTTGTCACCACTGTATTCCTGAGCACCTAGAACAGTGCTTGGCACATAGAAAGCTCAATAAAGATTCATTTTGTCACCTTAGCTGTGGAGGGGAAATAGCCATGTCCATGTCCAGGGGTATAAACACGAACATTGGGGAATGAGTAAATCCTTGAGCCCAGAGGCTCAGCCAATGGTAGAAAGTCTATCTAAAGCATAAAAAGCAATAACAATGACCTAAAGCCATGAAGTAGGATTTCCATGAAGTTTCTGAAAAGGGATATGTGCCTTGCAAGAGGACCAGTGCTGGTTTTGCTTTGAGTCATAGTGCCTGACCAGGAGATATTTGGCCTACTTGTCTACAGTTCTTTAGTTAGTTATTATTAGCCCAGAAATCATAATGATGAAAGGGGAGGACTTTGAGACCACCTCTCCCGCCCCATTCTTCTTTGCAGGTGAAAAAACTTGGACCTTTAAAGTTAAGACTCTTGTCATAGATGACCCTTTTATTTACAGAAGAGAAGGAAAAACCCAGGTGTCTCTTCTCCTAGCTACTTTTCTCTTCGTGGTACCCCATATGTCAAAATGTCTCTAAACAGTTTAACAGTGCAGTGCTCAACTACAATTCTTGAAATGGCACTGGGTTCCAAAAGAAAATCTTATGTGCTGTTTATGAAAATTGGAACTTTAATTTAGCACAGAAATTTAATATATTTTAAAGGGAGATTTCCAAAGGGGTTATGCTTTGGGAGAAAGGTATCTGAGCTTTAATCAAATGGCAGAAAAACCTTTTACTTGTTTCCCATACAGAACTCTGATCATTGTAAATTATGAGATCATTCCCAAATTAAATCATTAATTAATAGACAAACATTTTGGTTTAGAGTGATTTTCCCTTATGGCATTTGTCTCTTTTATCTTTCCCATGTGTTTGTTTGTCCCTATTTACCACAATCTCATAAAATGTCCTCTCCAAGTCTCCTCTCACAATGTAAATAGATGTTTTGCAATCATTCTGGAATGAGAGGAACCCTGAATATTTTCATCTCCTCATTCCTTAGTGTTGCCCATGTTGCAAGTGAAGAATGGAGTTGGATTCATTTGGGGCCAGAAGGTGTAGCGGGCTGGTCTCACAGGTTGGCTGCCGAGGAAATCTCCCTTAGGGCTAACTGGAGTCAGCTCTAAGAACACGGTGTGAAGTGTGTTTTGATGGCCAGGGCTTCCATTAATTTTTTTTTTCTAAGCTCTGACAAGAGGCAAAGAGAATTCCTTTTTTGGAGTTAGATCTTGGGCCTCTAGGGGAGAATCAGACAAGGTGCTCCCACGCTGTCTGCTCATTCTTCTCCTTCTTGTACACTCACAGCAGAAGGTGTGTTTAAACTTCAAAAATGGCCCTGAAAGTGGTATTGAGAAGTTGTACGCATCAGCTTGAGGAGAAGTGGGCGCAGTCTCCTGGATCACCAGTCATATTCGTCATGTCAAACTGGAGTTAGACTCAGGAGCTTCTGGGTCCTCTAAGTGACAATGTCAAGGGGAAGGTATGTCTTCAACCAACATCGAGACTGAAGCATCTTGGTGTAGTGCACCAAGTAGTGAACTGAGGGTGAGGGGAGCTGAGTTTAAGACTCAGTTCCCGGAGTGCCTGGGTGGCGCAGTCGTTAAGCGTCTGCCTTTGGATCAGAGCGTGATCCCAGCATTCTGGGATCGAGCCCCACATCAGGCTCCTCCGCTGGGAGCCTGCTTCTTCCTCTCCCACTCCCCCTGCTTGTGTTCCCCTCTCTCGCTGGCTGTCTCTGTCAAATAAATAAATAAAATCTTTAAAAAAAAAAAAGACTCAGTTCCCTGTCTGTGTGATCTTGCTTCATTATACTTCTCTGAGCCTCGATTTTCTGATCAACACCATGAAGACAAAAACAGCCACCTCACTCCTCTCATAGGGTTGCTGGGAGGCTCACAGACGATAATCTCAGAATACTTTGGAAAAGTCTTCAGGGAAAGAGTTACATAATGGGAAGTGTTTTAATAACCAAATGAACTGTCCTGATTATTGCCTCAGTAATTAATTATCTATGGATATGATAATACCCAGCAGCCCAGAAAGCATGTAGTTGTTTATTTCTCATCTTGTCATAGACACTTGGGACAGTCAGAGCATCAGACCAGGTAATATGTAAAAATAAGCAAGACTTCTGCACCCTAAGTGTTAAAATCTGTTGAGAAAGCAAAGCACATGCTGGAAATAATAAGTAAGGGAACAATTTCAAGGCCAGGTGTTTAAGGCCAGAGATGGGGATTAGCAGAGAATAGAGGAGGGTCACCCCCAACAGGAGAACTGGAATACACAAAGGCACCTTTGTCCATATAAAATGTTGAACTTGAAAATTTGCGATAGTCAAAGCATAAATGATTAAAATTCTGAATTCTGATAAATAAATTTACAAAAGGGAAAAGAGAAATAATTTCTATAGTGACAGATTTTTCCAATTATTATTTTATGTAATAATTCAGTGTTAGATTAAAAATTTCGTAAATCACTCATATTAGGTACACGTGTATTATTAAATAGACATTTTTTTACTCCTAATGATGAGTAATAATTTTCTCAAAATTCCAGAAAGCCACAATAAATCCATGGTGAATTTGGCTTTTAACCAATGATTCTTCCTGTAGTTCGTTTTCCTGAAAACTTCAAACTTCTATTCGTTTGCTAAAATGTTATTCCTTAATTACAGACAAGAGGTAAATAAATCGCTCCTCTTCTGAATCTCAAGTTGAACTATTTGAAAGTTCTTTATGGATACTGTGCAGTTCTTCATTCTAATATAGGAACTGAGTCCATGTCTTCATTTACATATTCCCAGTGCTGGCACAGTGTCTGTGCAGTAGTTCCTCAATAAACATTTGTAACTTGAACTGAAAAAGGAAATTGTGACAAACACTGCTAATCACCTACTCATCATCCATTCTTCCCTTTTTCTTATAAACAGCATCCTGATTTATTTGGGAGCAACAATGTATTCAGTTAAAATATTCAATCTCCCACCTTTTCAATGAGCTGTAAGAGGAAGTCACCACCTGGAACTTATTGAAAGCTCTTTAGAAGGGGATAAACTCCGCTGGCTTTGTCCTCTTGCCCTTCATTTTTCTCTGATTTTCCTGCTTGAGGTATAGATGAAATGTTTGGAGACAGAGCAGCAATCTTAGGATCATGAGGATTAGACACATGCCAAAGATGACAGAACCAGCAACTAGAATCAATTTTCATCTTTGATGTCTTCTCCAGGTAGCTGAGCCAGCCTTGAACTGTGTTTCCTTGAACCTCACACTAGTCTTGCCACTGTCAAAGATTTCTGTAACATAGAGCGAAATGGAATCATGAACATAGATCCTTTAATTCTTAAAGTGGGGAGAAGTTGACATGATACAATGTACTGAAGTGGTTTGTCACCTTCCCAATCCCATTTCTGATATGCCCTCCAAAAAGTGAATGGCTCTTTCTCTCACCTAGGTGAGAATTGCTGTCATAATGAGCCACTGTTACTACTGGGAATGTCACTTCTCTCAGATGTGTTAGGTCACCTAAGAAAAGATGTTAGGAAACTCCGCTCCAGGGAGGCCGATAATAAATTGCCTACTTGAAAGTCATGAAGAATTGGAGTTGCTACAAACTCAGTAGTTATTAAAACAGGCTGAAAGAAGTACACCTGAAGCATCTCCAAGTCCAACCGGAGAAGCATCAGAAGATGCTTAAAATTTTCATAACGACGATGAGGGGATTGATGAAATTACGCCAGAAAGGATGAATAGCACTGCCCACAATGAAAGAATCCTAACAGTGGAGGGCACCATCGTGGCCATCCAATTGGATATCTTCTATAAGGCAAAACTTGACCTCTGCCACATTGTTTGGAGATGTCATCCAACCTTGCTTGACCACTTCCAATGACTAAGACTTGGTGAATTCGTGAGGTGACCCATTTCATTGTTGAAAAGATTTAATAACTAGAAAGTCCTTTCTTTGAGCTCGATATGACTGTATCTTAATGTTATTACATGCCACATATATGGTACTTTATATATTTATTTAAAGAGTTTTCACATGATCCCATTTGCTAGTCATAAACATCATGTGAACCACTTCAGATAGTACTATTACCCCTATTTGAGCATGCGTAAACAAGTGCAGAGAGGCTAGCTATACTTGTGCAAGGTTTTACAATTCCTGAGCGTAGTATCTGGATTTGAACTCAGGACTATTGGGCTGTGAGTTAAGTTCTCTTTCAAATTGTAAGTATTTATCCATTAGATATCGATTTACTGAGCCCCTACTAGCTACTGGTCACTATGTTAAAAGTGCTGAAGCTCTTGTGGTAAAAGGACACACATATTCCTGGCCCTCCTACAGTTAATAATCTAGTAACCACATACCAACGTGTACCACCTTTAGCCCTTGGTATAATACGGAGTAACAAGCATATTCCTTCCTCCCATATCAGTTATTCAGTTATCACATAGCTTCATAGGTGTCTCTTATCCAAACAAAACATACTGTTCCTTCAACAGCTCCCTACTAGATCAAGGATTTTGGAGCTATCTACCATCCTCATCACTTTCCTCTGAATACTCTCTACTTTTGTCTCTGTCATAAGAAATGGCATCCTGGATCAGGCACCTCTGTTCCCAGCATGGTCCTGGATGGCCTCAGTGATTAGAAGGTTGAATGCTATGAGTACAGCTTGAGCTTACTCATCTATTTTGGTTTCTCTTGGCAATGTTGACTGGTGTTCACTTTACGGATCACTGAAATCCATCTTCCTATGGATTGTGGTCAACTCTTCTCCATCCTGTACTCAAGTCTTTGATGTCTTACATTTAAACACTAGATTTTAATGCATTCCTATTAAATTTCACTTCATCATCCTTTGAGTTCTTCTTTATCTTGATTCTGTCACCTCTTAGGTTAACTATCTTTTCCAATCTTTTATTATGAATAAATTAGATAATCATGTCTT
Organism: Ursus americanus; assembly: GCF_024610735.1. Taxonomy (NCBI): domain Eukaryota; kingdom Metazoa; phylum Chordata; class Mammalia; order Carnivora; family Ursidae; genus Ursus; species Ursus americanus. The sequence goes on from NC_142138.1 coordinate 50,962,131, forward strand.
CCGTGTTACTGATAAAAATGTTGAACTGAACAATTTCAAAGACAAAACACAGTAACACTCTATCCAGGCAGATTAGTCCCGATCTGTTGTACTTAAACTTGTAACTCTATTCAGTCATTCCACAAAATTTAATGAATGCCTTATCTTGGTCTAGATGCTAAGATGAAAAACAAAAACGTCTGAATTTGTAAGTTGGGAAAGATAGACGTGTTAACAGATAAATGTAACATGACAGGTGCTCTGTTACCAGTATACATTCGTGTAGAGTGGCCATAGAAGAGTACAATCAATTCAGTCTGGAAGAAGCAGGTGGGAGCTTAAATGATGTGCAACTCAAAGATATAATGAGGGACGTCATCAAATATTTTGCTGAAAGCATTATGACCTAATTCGATAGATCAGATATTTCTTCAATGTTCAAAACTTGGAATCATATCCAAACTCAGAACTGAAGTTATTTACCATGACTTGATCTTCGGGATCCCATTAGATCCTATCAGTCACTTGTTTTTGTACCTCAAAGAAATGCATTAAAATTCTTTAATCCCCGTTAGATTTCTTCTGAAGTTAAGCAGTCAACAAAATGTTTCAGATCATCGTCTTCCATGGTGACAACTTTGTGAATGACGAGGTTACTGGTTTACCAGCCAATTTTGCCGAAGCCACTTTTCTGATTGCTGGATATTTGGTAGGTGAAGTCACACATATCAGAGCCTCAGAATAGCTTCTCCCACTTCTTTTTGTTTCCTTGTCCGTTAAAGAGTCCATTCTCATGTGTATCCAGGGGGATGTCCAGAGCCTCTCCAGCCATGTAGGGACAGGTGCAGTTTCCAAACTTCAGCTGTGGCCTTCATTACATAGCACCGGCTGGTTGTTATACACATCCCCACGAGTCAATGAGCTTGGGTATTTTCTTGTAGAATACAACTTTTCCTCATTCAGGATTTACACAGGATTTGCTAGCATTTTGAAAGTCTCTTTCCCAATTTTTAATTTACAGTATTTATTACTGTACTTTTGTTGTGTCTACTAAGTGTAAAACAATGCATTAGATACTGGGAAGGCAGAAGTAGATAAAATGATGTATAAGAACTGGTCCCAGTCATTAAAGGAAGTGATGATCCAATGGAGGAGGTAGACCAGCACGTGTATAATACAAGGAAGTGGCTATTCTGGTTTCTTTTTGATTAGCAAGCATTTTGCAAAGACTTGAGCTATGTGTGTGCAAGGCTAAACCAGTCATTTTTAAAACAGCTTTAAAAAAATAATTTCACTGGGGAGGATGGGGTGGGGTAGGAAGAGCATCAGATTGGTTATCATCACCTCCCATATAACAAAACCAAATTATTTTTCATGTTTTGACTGTGTCTGTGGTCCAGTCCAAGAGATTTACCACTTCAGATGAATTTAAGTCTGTGAAAGACTTCCAGTTCAACAAGCGGCTGAACCAAAGGACTGGTAACTTTTCTGAAACAAAAGGGAAAAATTCTCTTGTTTTAGTAACATTCCTTTACTTTCCACTCCAGAAATCATTTTAGAAAGTTGATGTTTGTCGTCAAAAGAATTATTTTTATTAATATTTTTATGAATAGAAAGAATAAAACTAGGAAGTTATGTGGTCTTCCTTTAAAAAAAAATAATTCATCATAAGATAGGACCTTTTCCTTTTACTTGTAAGTGAAAAATTAGACCTTATTTTAGAATTTGCAAATATGCCTTAATGGAGAAAAATCAGTTCATAAGACATAGTGGTTATTTAGCCACTTCATAATCCAGAGTATAATTTACTATTCTTTTTCTCCCTCCCTTCCTCCCCCCCTTCCCCTTTCTGTCTCTGTCTCTCTCCTCCTCTCTCTTGCTTTTCCCTTATTCTGAAATGAGAGTTCCCTTGTATTTTTCTTGTAAAGATATCCTTTTGGAGTGAAAACCAGGAAAAGCTTTAATTTTATCACCTTGGAAGTGTTTCATTTTTCCAGGGCAGAGAGAGTAGTTTCAGTACTGGGAGCAAATGAAGGGGTTAATCCTGCACTTGGCTGGGTGTCAGTGAAACTTTTTTTCTGGCTCTGCTCCGGGTTTCCCCTTGAAGGGATTTCCCTCCGCCTCTGTGCTTCTGCAACAAGACCCTTTATAAAGAGCAGACTTTCCATTTCACTCCTCACTGAGCCTCCCTGGCTTTAGGGGCTAAAGCCTCTTCCAGGACACTTTCAGGTGGGACAGAAAGAAGGGTTTGGGGACCGCTATGTTCTCATCACAGCAGCAACTAAAAATGCCTAGGAAGATGGTCGTGATCTTTGGAGTCTCAAATGTACTTTGGATGGTGTTTGCAGTTTGTAAGTTCTTTTCTTTGATCTGTTCCAAATGCTCACATTCCATTTCAGCTCTGATTTTGGCTTTAGTCAGTTGTGCAATGGTCGTGAAGAAAAGCACTAGGATTTTTAAGGAGTGGGAAAATAATTTAATGTAACACATAATGTGCTATTGAGTATAGCTGTGTACCATGGTATTGTCATGGTTGGAGCTTTAAATTAATGCTTTTCGGCTATCTTTTTCTGGTGTCAAATAAATAATTGGATTCTATCTCTACTGAGGTCTCTCTCTTCAGTTTCCTGTACTTGATAATGAGCTTAAACTTTGCAAATACCAAAACAATTTTCATAGATGGTCATCAAGGTCAGGACTGAGAGTTCTCCATGATTCCAATACCTTTGGCAGTGACTCCAGTGCTTTTTGGCTGCCTTGCAGTTAGTTCAAAATTTAGGAAAGATATCAGCCAGATTGTAGGTTGGACATTATACTAGAACAGAGCAGAGGGAGTAGAATACTAAACAAAGTTTGCTTTTCTCTTTTTGTCTTCACAGCTCAAGCTTTTAAAATGGAGATCTTCCCCGAACACAGAGTTGTTGCTCAGATTGGTGATGTCATTTCACTGACTTGCAGTACAACGGGCTGTGAGTCCCCATCTTTCTCTTGGAGAACCCAGATAGACAGTCCACTGAATGGGAAGGTGAGAAATGAGGGGACCAAGTCCACATTGACCATGGATCCTGTTAGTTTCAACAACGAACATGCTTACGTGTGCACAGCGACTTGTGCATCTAAGAAACTGGAAAAAGGAATTCAGGTGGAGATTTATTGTAAGTACTTCAGAAGATCTTTGATTTTCTCTTAATTTTGCTTTAAAATAAGTTTCTTTTTAGAAAGGATATTTTTAAAAGAAAAAAAATTAAAGGATATTCATGTCCAGATTCTTGACTAGAGGACATACTGCCCCAAGAAAGTGAAGACCACTAACACTAGAAAAGGAATCCAAACCTTGCCTTTATTTCTAACTCTGCCACATAGTGACCAAGTGTAAGGCTCAACCTCTCTGGGCTTTTCTTTTCTTAGCCATAAAATGAAGATCTCTGAAGTTTTTACATCTTCTTTTCCAAAAATTTCTATTTGATTATATCCTTACATGTTTTCTTGGTCATACGCCTAAATGGTTTATGAATTCCATTCTTCAGGGATTTTCCACTTATTTATTCTTACGCAATTTCATGCTTAAAATCAGCTTAAGTAGGAGATCTGTAATTTAGTAATAGGCTTCTGTACAAGAGTTTTCCCTTAGACATAGAGAAAGGATCTGCAAACATTTCAGTCATTTGACTTTGGTACAGATGAATTTAGAAGGGTTGTTTTTGTTTTTGGTGCCATTAAGCCTTAATGCTCAACCACTCAACCTCAAGGTTATTGGTGTAATGAATTAGATTTGCCTCATGAATGTTAATAAACATCCCTAGTTTGCCATTCTACCAAAAGCATGCCAATCCATTCTTGATCCAGCATATAAAGCTAGCAAGAGGAGTTAAGAACCAACCTGAAATAAAAACCTTGCCTTTGGTTACTGATGACTATTCTTTCAGAAAAACAAAACAAAAAAACCTTGCAATACTTTATGGCCATCTCTTCATCAAGACCCCATTTGATTATCTTATAATTATTTTGTTTCCCTTCTGCTATGGTGGAGCTCAGCTTTGCCTGGCATCCGTAATTGATTCTTCAATAAGCCCCATGTGTTGCTAATGCGTCCCGAGAAACCATGCCTGGCCGGCTGCTTTCAATTATGCCAGTTGTACACGCACAGTTTGTCTGTGCAACCTCCTGAGCTCCTTGCAAGGCCCCCTTATGTAAATACAGGGAAAAGTAGCAAGTTCTTATATTACCTGACAGCAAATTATGTGGATTATGGGCACATTTCTTACAGAATATGAGGGATAGAAATTATGGGTGGAAAAATTAAAAATACTGTTTTTTTCACATAGCAAAGCATTTCCAGTTCCTTTGCCTTTGCTCTCAAGTATCAAATAGCTGAAGATTTTAAAAAGAGGAATAAAGACCCTTCTGGTTTTAATTATCTTTCCTGAGGTTTTTCTTCAAGAATATCTGTCTCTCATTATGCTTAGCAATCCTGTCTCCATTCCACATTTGATTGTAATATTCTTTAGAGCTGGGCCCTTTGTGTTCTTATTGTACAGAGTCCTGAATCCGGCCAATGTGTTACCATCATGAGAGTTTGTAATGAAAAGGTAGCCCTTGCAAAGGAAGAATAGCTGACCGAAATAACACGTTTCCTGTTCCCTTGGCACTGGAAGGTTCAAGTGGTGTGCTGGTTACTCAGTGCTGGAGAGAGTTAGGCATTGCAGGAGGCAAATCTCCCTTCCAGAATTTGAAGATTGCACAGGTGGACCTTCCTGGTGGATGAATTCCTGGCAGAGACATCATTTTTCAGGAACCAATTATTTAATGTCTCTCTCTTCATTTCCTAGCATATGGTGCCCAATAACTGTTCTTTGCAATGATATTCTGAGCCTCAGTTTCCTTATCTGTAAAGTGGACATGTCTCTGCCCTAAGATAAGAGAATGTGATACAATGTAAATCTTCAGCAGCAGTACGGAATAATAGAAATCCTGAGTGAGGTCCCGGACTTGCCATTTACTAGCTGTGTGACCTTTGGCAAGTTATGTAAAAGTGCTAAGTCTGTGTTTTCATATCTGTGAAATGTGCTCTCTATGTCTTAGAGTTACAATAAAATTATTTATATTTGATGAATAGCACAGTGACAGGCACATAAAAGTATTCAATAAACATTAATTACTTCTCCCTTCTTTTACTCTAATAATAGGCAACCCTTAGTACATGTAGGATCAGTGCTGAAAAGCTCTCTAAAAGGTGATTGATTCTGATTTGTGAACCCACCCAAAACCATAGAAGGCTATTTGAACAATGAATTAAGACTGTATTAACAGAAACATTAGACTTGGTTTGCATTGCATTGAATCAGTAAAAGACCTTGTATTACATGAACAGAAAGCCCGCTCATGTGTATTTGCTTGACCTTTGCAGCTTTCCCTAAGGACCCAGAGATCCATCTGAGTGGCCCCCTAGAACTTAAGAAGCCAGTCACAGTCACATGTTTGGTCCCTGATGTTTACCCATTTGACAGGCTGGAGATAAATTTGCTGAAGGGCAATGATCTCCTAAAGAGTAGGGAATTTCTAGAGCCTATGGACAGGAAGTCCCTGGAGACCAAGAGTTTGGAGGCAACCTTCATTCCTGACAAAGAGGATATTGGGAAAGCTCTTGTTTGCCGAGCGAAATTAAACATTGAGGAAATTGACTTTGAGCCCAAAGAAAGGGAGACTACAAAAAAACTTCAAGTTTACAGTAAGTACTTGTGTGATGTGTCTAGTCTTTATGGGAATTTAGACAGCTGAAGTCGGGAAGGCACTTGTTTATAGTTTTTACTCCACTTTTATTCATCGAGAATATGATATTTGTCAACAGAATAATTCGATGACAAGAGCACTGGATTTGGGTTGAGAAAACTTCTGGCTCCATTAACTGTGTGAGCTTGGGTCACTTAATTTCCTTATTTCCCAATCTGTCAAAGGGGAGTTATAATAGTAGTAGGTAGTAGGAAGTGGGCTCAAATGAGAAGATGTTTTTAATCATGTTTTGCAAACTCTTATAATATGCCCTGAAATATTAAGTTATAGAGATTTTACAAGGTGAGCACTTGTTCTGTGTGTGTGTGTGCGTGTGTGTGCACGCTCATGTGCTCGTCTGCATGTGCACGTGCTCACACATACACATGTGCATTGGGTGGGAGAGTGGAGATGAAGTTTGATTACCTCCACATTCCCTGACACTGGGCGGGGTGGGCGGGGCATGGGGGGGCGGGGAGAATTTGAGGCAGGCTTGTAGTCCCAGAATTGTGTGGGAGTGGGCTCACTGTATTCCATTCTAGACCAAAATGCTGTGTTTTTCTTGGGACACTACATTTAAAAGGAGTATTGCCATCTATAGCATGTTTAGCTGAAAGAGAATGAGATGGAAAGGCTTTTATCAATATTTTGAAAAGCATAGTCAAGAGAGGGGGTATTTTTCCTAGAGAATACAAAACTTGGAAAAGAGAGCTATCATTAAGTACTTGAAAGACAGTCATGTGAAAAAGGGATTTATTTGATTTATTCTGTAACAGCTGAGGACTGAACTGTGGCCATTGTGTGAAATTTGTTTACAAAGAGGAAGGTTTCAGTTCAATTGTTCTAATAATTAGAGCTGTCCTCAAATCAAATAGACTATTTTGTAAGGGAGCGATTCCCTCAACCAGAAGTGTTGAAGCCAACTCAAATGAGCACTTGGCAAGGGTACTAAGAGGACTTCTACCTTATCTGGGAGATTGAACCACGTTACTCTAAGGGTCTTTCTTAATTTCTGAGTATCTATGGCCATCTGAAAACACCAAACATCAAAAAAAGTAACTCACTCAGGTTAGTCAGAAATTGGATTGATTGCTTTTTATGACCCCACACTATTGATTTTACACTAATTTGAGAGTAAGTTCGTCAAATTTGTGAAAGCCTATGAACAGTCTGTGAGAGAAATATATTATCCTTGTTGGATCAAGATAATGCCTAGCAGTTACTAATCTTGTGCCCTTCTTTTTCAGTCTCACCCAAGAACACAGTTATCTTTGTGAATCCTTACACAAGGCTGCAAGAAGGTGGTTCTGTGACAATGACATGTTCCAGTGATGGTCTCCCAGCCCCACAGATTTTCTGGAGCAAAAAATTAGATAATGGGAATCTACAGCTCCTTTCTGGGAATGCAACTCTGACTTTAATTGCTATGAGGATAGAAGATTCTGGAATTTATGTGTGTGAAGGAGTCAATCAGGTTGGGAAAGATGGAACAGAGGTGGAATTAATTGTTGAAGGTAAGTAGACTGTGAGAAAAGAATGATAAAGGTGCTATAATGGGGGTTTGTGCCATAGGGAAACAGCTTCAATGCCAACAGGCTTCCTTAAGTTTTATTAATGACCCATCTGATGTCATGTCCTTTAGCACAATTGTATATCCATCTTATTCCTACTTCTCAGAAGTCTTTCCTCCCAGAGCTCACATGGCTCTGCATTTCTGAATCTCACCATTCCTTCCCTGCCTCATTCCTTTTCTTTCTCTTTTCCTTCTGCCCCCTGAATATTAATATTCTCAGGTTACCACATCTGTCCTCATCTCTACTCACTCTGGACTCCCAATATTTGAGCCACTATATGCTGCTTACTCCCAAATTCATGTCCCCATTCCATATCACCAAACCTGTCATTTCTTCCTCAAAATGATCCTTAGAATTTGTGTTCAGGTTTTCAACCCTCTTGCCGTTGCCTTAGTTTATCATCTGTGACTTGGTCTCTGGCAAGATGTTTTTAAATAACAGCATTCATTGACCACTGGCTATATGCCAGGCACTTATATCCATTAGCTGTAATCTTCAAGAAATAACTAAAGAGTAAGTATTTTATACTCATTTTGCAGATGAGAGCATATTGTCTCACGGAAATGAATAATGGCTCCTCCCAATCATATACCTCATATTTGCTGGGAATTCTGCTTTCCACTTCATATATGTTGTCTTGTTAGTCTTTACCACCATCTTATGAGGTAAATAAAAACATGTTCAGCATAGTTCATACTTTGCCTAGAGTCAAATCGCTCACTAGGGGCATTTACTATGATTCTAACACAGACCCGTTTTAATCAAAACACTGACTTTTCAACTAAATAGCTAATTGTCTTCAAATGGTTATCCTGCTATCGTTCTGTCTGCAAGATAATCAACCCTACGCAATGCTATCAAAGTATATACCTTAAACAAAAAAGGTGCTCGTTATATATGACTTCAACCAAATCCTAATTGCATGTAATTTAAAATGTGCATTTCTTAAAATAAAACTCTTCATAATCTGGTCAGAAACTACCTTTGTAGCTTCGTTGGTGTCCCTGTAACTCTGTCCATGTTGCTTCTTCTGCCTGGAGTGCCCTTCCTTTACCTGGCAAAGTCTTAGCCATCCTTCAAGACAAAGCTCATGTCAGCCTTCCAATTCCAGATTGTGTTAGGCAAAACTGGTTATTCCTCCCTTTGTCTACACTCAACACTTCTTTATCGAAGTTTGTGTACTTCTGTTTAGTTCAACACATATTAATCAAGAGCCCTTGTCCAAGAATCCAAGAATTGTGCTTGGTGCTATGGGGGCAGACATGAAAGAGTAAGGGTGACTGCCCTTAAAGAGCTTGTAATGTAGGGAGGAAAGAGAGGCATGTAAGTAGATAATTTTAATATAATTTAGTAAGAGCCAAAATAATGTATCTATTTGAATATGTCTTTTCATTAAACTGCAAGCTCCTTAAAGTCAGGAACTCTGTGAGTGTGTTTTTTAATATTTGGGTGTTTACCACAAAATAGGTGCCCAGTAAAACTTCATTGCATAGATTGTAAATATGAGTAATACAAAATTTTAGAATACGAAAACATAAGGTTTAAATTTGGATGGTTAAAACAATAAAATTGAGACTTGCCATCAGTAGATTAACTCAGTTGGGTGTTAGGTTACCGTTCTCAAAAGACCAGGAAGGTATTAAACTAATAAAATCATGGGAAACTAATCACCCATTCTGGATAACTCCACCCCATAATAAACTAGATCCCATTTCAGTGTGAAAAGGAAATGCACTCTGGGGTTCGAGAGGGCTGTTTTGAATTTTGCGTCACAGGATACTAACAACCTTAAGTACTGAAGAGAGAATTGAACTTTGAAAGGACCTTTCAGTTACCTAAGAATCACTCCACAGGGGTCTCGAGTTCGCCTGGTAACAGACGCACCCATTGAAAAAAATGATATGAGAGAGCTTCTCAGGCAGGAAGTGGGTCTGTTTTCAAGTTCCCCATTCCCACACTAGCATATAAGGAATTCGGAAACTCTGGTTATTATTCTGAATGATCTCTCTTTTTCAAAGTCTAGTAGCATATCAATTCATTGAGGTAATTTGAGGAAAGTATCTTCTTGGGAAGCTACTACAATGTCACAGTGAGAAAGACCAAAGAGAAAAATAACCTCCTGGCGCAGGTGAGAAACCTGCAAAATGTGGTGTGTTTGGATTACTTATATGCTGAGACTTCTTTCCTCCATCTCCAGTCTGCTATTTGGGGGAACAATTTTACTGATTTTTTATGGAGTCTCCTCTGTCCCTTTCAGGATTACTCAACCACTCTCACTGTCTTCAGGGAACAGGGAGTGGAGATTTGAAATTCCCTTTTTCCCCAGCCAGGAAGCATCCCAAAGCAGCCTGTGGGTCCAGCAGAGACAGCACTGGCAGCCAAAGAGCTCCTCTGGATATTTGAACCTTAGCAGTTTGCCCTCCTATCTCAGTTTTCAACCCCTGAATTAATTGAAAGTATTTTTGTATTGCATCAAACAAATTTCAGAGGTAGCTTGCGTGTCGTTTTCGTGTTTAGATTTTGACTTTGCTTTCAGTGTGATTCTGTGTGCTTTCAATGGTATAACTTTATACTGTTGGCACAGAAACTCTAAGCGCTGGTCCATAATGGGTATTGCATCTAATCGGAAGACATATTTTTGTAGCTTTTTTTCACAACCTCTTTTAGATTTTGCTTTATCTCCACATGAGGATGACTTGATTTAGTTGTTCAAGCAACTGAAAAGCTGGGATCTCGAATCAGACCCACCTGGCTTCACGTCTTAATTTTGCCACTTGCAAACTAGATAAAGTTACTTAGCATTTCTGAGCCTAAATTTCCCTAAGGAGAAGGAGGACAGGAGGGTGATGGGAGAAGAAGGAAGAGGAAGAGGAAGACAGAAAGAAGCAGGAGAAAGTGAAAGAGAAGAATTGAGTTGTGAGAATTAAATGAGATAATTAATACATGCAAAGTGGTTTACACAATGCTTATACACTGGAACCTCTTAAATTGTTTGAGCTGTTGTCCACTATTACAGGGATTTGACAAATTGCGGCTGAGGAGAGACTGAATTATTGTCATGAAAAGATGCCAGCTTCTGTCCTGACAAGTTTTTATCCACATTCATTCTGTTGAATGAATGAGTCAATGAACTCTCGTAGGTTCATTCTTTAAAAACGTCTTTCCGGCTGGTCCCAAGGTGGAAAGGAGTAATTTCTTCTTGGCACAGATGTTAGCTAAAAAGAGATTGGGGGGGGGGGAGGAAAGACCATATATTGGAATGTGGTGAAGGTAGAAAAGAATCTTATCTTCTTTATGTCTTGTTCTTTTTCCTCCAGAGAAACCATTCACTGTTGAGATCTCCCCCGGACCCCAGGTTATTGCTCAGATTGGTGACTCGGTTGTGTTGACTTGTGGTGTCACAGGCTGCGAGTCCCCATCTTTCTCTTGGAGAACCCAGATAGACAGCCCTCTGAGTGGGCAGGTGAAGACTGAAGGGACCAAGTCCACACTGACCCTGAGCCCTGTGAGTTTTGAGAATGAACATTCTTACCTGTGCACTGTGACCTGTGGCCGTAAGAAACTGGAAAAGAGAATCAGTGTGGACCTCTACTGTAAGTGTTTTCCAGAATTGTTTACTGTTTTCCCCCCTCGATTTTATTGAAAGAAACAGAATGCAAGTCTGTGATACACAAAAAGATCCATGTGTTTAGAAAGAGAATTTAGGGGCGCCTGGGTGGCTCAGTCGTTAAGCATCTGCCTTTGGCTAGGGGCGTGATCCTGGCGTTCTGGGATCGAGCCCCACATCAGGCTCCTCCGCTGGAAGCCTGCTTCTTCCTCTCCCACTCCCCCTGCTTGTGTTCCCTCTCTCGCTGGCTGTCTCTCTCTGTGTCAAATAAATAAATAAAATCTTAAAAAAAAAAAAAAGAGAAAGAAAGAAAGGGAATTTAGCATCGTGAATGGTTCCTAAATCTTTGAACCAGAATTTTTGATGCAACTTAATTGGCCCAAATCTTAAGTGTATATCACATAGGTACACAGCATCCGCAGTCCTTAGTTTGTGTCTCGTCGATACTCTGTCATTATGCACTTGAACATACTGCATGTCCGCTGCTTCCCATCCCCTCTGTGTGTACAGGGGGTGTTCAGAAGTAGTAGCGAGCAAGCAGTGGACGTCAACGCCCATTCAGATGCCTGGAGAGGGCTTCCTACAGCTCAGCTATTTGAACAGAGGGTGAGGCCCAAGCCTAATGTTTTGAAGGCACCTTTGGAAAGCTGATTGGTAGGATGGGGAAAAAATGAGGCAGTGGGGAGCAGGAGAAAGCCAAAAATGAAAACAGGTAGTTATATTGGCCCTCGGGGATGGCCAGTGGCTGCTGCTCAGGTGAGAAGCAGAACCAGGAGTTAGCACTCGATCTTAATCTCGATCAGGCTGCACACAGCCGCTGCACTTTTCCTTACTGTTCCTGTGACCTTGATAAAAACCAGGTACAACCTCAGATCTCTACGAATTTGACGTTGCTGGAATTTCTCTGTGATAATGAATGAATGACAAAATATGCAAAGTGACCTGAAAACAGATTACTTTTTGAGAGGGTTATTCTGCCTTGTTTTAGTCAGCAGAATTCAAGAGAAAATAGAACATTTTCTACCAGAAAACCTGCCCAAACTTGTGTTACCCATCAGGATTTTGTTCAGCATGAGTTAAAAGTACGTCTGTGAAGGGATTTGAATCTCTCAAAATAAGGGTAAATTTTATTGTATTCTCATATTCCCCAGAATCCAGGATCTGCTGACGTAGGCACATTTCCAACAGAAATGAGAACCCGCGGTACAGCCTTACTGCAATATGGAAATATCTGAAAATTTAACAACATTTGCTCGAGGAGAAAAAGATTTTACCGTTGCTCTTATTCTTGATAATTATTTTAGTCTTATTTTTATTGGTTTTCATAAGACGCACTATAATTATTTAGAATCTAAATCTCATAGTTTTTTGTTAACTACCCATACTGTCTGAGAAATATTTAAAATTTACTGTCTAAACCTGGCCATTGGAAATTAAAATGTCTAAATTGAGAACTGCCCTGTAGGTCTGATTTGATACCCAGAGGCTTCGCAGCTCTGTGAAACCAAGCCTGGGTTCTGAGCTCAGAGAAATATGGGTTCTGCATGAGAGACTATGGACTCTGAGAAACAAACTGAGTTTCTGGGTTTTAGAGGGGAGGAGGGTGGGAGGATGGGTTAGCCCAGTGATGGGTATTAAGGAGGGCATGTATTGCATGGAGCACTGGGTGTTACACGCAAACAATGAATCATGGAACACTACGTCAAAAACTAATGATTTACTCTATGGTGACCAACATAACATATTAAAAAAAAAGAAATACGGGTTCTGACCTCAACTCAGTGGGTTAATATATACAATACCTAATGAGAGTCTCTGAGCTTCTATGAGGTTTATAAGTTTTCCTAACTATAAAATAAATTCTAAGTTTTCCTACCTGCAAAATAAGTTAAATGATACCTAGTTTATCAAGCTGTTTTGAAGACTGAGATAATGCATATTAAGAGAACAACACAGTTAATATTCAATGCATCATGGGAAATAGTTAAAACATGTAAAATGTACAGTTGCTAAATAAGATGGTGGAAACTCGTTCCTGATTCAAAAGATAGGCCATGGCTGTCAGAAAGATTGCAACACTAAGAAGAGAAAAATAGGAAGTATATTTCTTTCTCAGTTGATTCATGTATTCAGTAATTTTGTTAATAGCATTACTTATATTTAATGTCATAAATATGTATACTTAATGTCATTATTTATGTATTGGTGTTCATTCTATCCCAAGTGAGTTAAAACTGCCATTTTGAGACCTTTGCATTTAATAGAGATTAGTCCCATTTTTCCTTTGAACGTTCACATGTAAACATCATTTTTACATTATATTTGCAGCATTCCCTAGAGATCCAGAGATTGAGATGAGTGGCCTCCTTGTGAGTGGAAACCCAGTCATTGTGAGCTGCGAGGTTCCTAACGTGTATCCTTCTGACGGGCTGGAGATTGAATTATTTAAGGGGGAGAGTCTCATAGAGAGTAAAACCTTTCTGGAGGACATGGACAAGAAATCTCTAGAGACGAAGAGTTTGGAAATGACCTTCATCCCCACCACTGAAGATACTGGAAAAGTTCTTGTTTGTCTAGCTCAGTTACATATTGGTGAAATGGAATTTGAACCCAAACAAAGGCAGAGTACACAGGCGCTTTATGTTAACGGTACGTACATGTGTGATGTAGCCACCATTTAATATGGATTTCTTACCATGTTTGTCAGGCAATAGTTAACATGAGGTTAAGAGCTAAAACCTCTGTGGGAAAAAAAAAAGTCACTGGGGAAGAAATTTGAAAATAACTATTATAACAAACCACTCCTAACACTTAAAACAATAATCATTTATTAGCTTACGATTTGATGAGTTGGCAATTCTAGAAGGGGTCAGATGGGCAGTTCATCTCCTCACTGTGGTATCCGATGAACTCACCCATGCATTTTCAGTCAATTGGCAGGTCAGTGGGGGATGGCTGGTCACAGATGGACTCATTCATATGTCTGGACCTTCTTGGGGGTTTCTGGACCTCCCTTTCTCCATGTGCTGTTCCCCCTGAAGGAAGGTGGAGTAGGTTTAGTCACCGAGTGCAGCATTTGGGAGGGGTGATAATGAAAGCAGGCTCAAGCTTGGAAGTCCTACAGTGTTACTTCTTTTATGTTCTATGGGTCAAAGTGAGTCAACAGGCCAGCCAAGATTAGAGAGGTGGAAAAATAAACTCCACCTTCTCATAGGGGATTCAGATAATTTTTGGTCATGTTTAATGTACCATAAATGTCAATATACACTATCAATGATCATCCATTCTTTGGTAGTAAGAGACTTTCTGCAGAACTTATTTCTATTAGGAAACATCCATGATGTGTTCACATTCTACTCCCAACATTCTGTCTGCTTAAGTAAATGGGGACAGAAACCTTCCTTTGGTAAAGTTATCAACATTAATAAACTGTTCCAAAGCATTGAATTCATAGCTCAGTTTTGCAACATGATTAAGACTTTTTGGAACTGATGGTATAAAGGGTCAAGCTAACAAGTGTCCCTACCTTTTCAGTTGCCCCCAGGGATACAGCCATCTTGGTCAGCCCCTCCTCCATCCTGGAGGAAGGTAGTGCTGTGAATATGACGTGCTCTAGCAATGGCCTTCCAGCTCCGAAAATCCTGTGGAGCAGGCAGCTAAATAATGGGCATCTACAGCCTCTTTCTGAGAATTCAACTCTCACCTTAACGTCTACAAAAATGGAAGATTCGGGTATTTATGTGTGTGAAGGGATTAACCAGGCTGGAATAAGCAGAAAAGAAGTAGAGTTAATTATCCAAGGTAAGTAAAATGTGACTGATGAGTTATTATGGCTAGTATTACTTTGGTTGTTGCTGGTTTTGAACAAAGTCCTCTGTGAAACTTAAATGTTTACTAAAAACATAGATCGAGGGTTTTGAAGAGCTCCTGATGTTTCCTATGCTTGGAAAGCTCCTGGAATGGTACTTCCTCATAAACCATGCCACGTCTCTTATCCTAAAATTCTTTAACCTCGAGTGGAATGCTACTGCAGGAACGGTGCCAGGAGCTCCAGTTACACTTCTGAGGCAACGATTATGGTGTTGAAATAGGGATAGGGTGAGATATATATGTATTTGAAAATTAGTTAGGATTAAAGCCACCATATCTGGCAGAACTGGACTCTGAGTGGTACTCTCACAAGGTACATGCTAGTATTTGCTTAGAAGCCTAAGAAGGCATGTAACCTTTTTGTAAAAGTTGGGTTAAAAGTAGCAGTGCTCATGCGTCTGTTCATCGGCTTGATGCCATAGAACCACTAGCATGGCTTCAGTTATCAGATCCAGACCCCCTCTCTCCAGGCAGAGAGCCAATACTGAGAACAGAGCAATTCCTAGCTGACAGGTTGAATTCATAGGCAGTTTTGGGCAAAAACATGAAGAGATCTGTTTGGATTTCTCACCACGCCTCCCCTTTGGGGTTTAAAAAAGGTTACTTTTTTTTTTCCACTGGACCTGTCATATCCTCTCTTACCCCCCGGTATTATTTCCACTAAGGTATTAGTGATTTTCTAGTTACCTCATTTTAATTATAATTTGTATTTTAAAGCAACAACCCTGGAAGGGGACAGGGCACAACCTTAAAGAAAGCCTTTAGGATGGATATCATTGTTCCACAGTTCTGTTTAGGGAAAGAATCTCAAATCAAGTCACAAGAATAGATGAACTTCATGGGAATCTCCCTTACAAAATGGCAGTATGATACCTTCCTCCATGGGCTGTGTATTAATAGGGATGTTGCGTATCAAATACTTAGCCCAGTGCCTGCCACTTAGTAAATAATAGTTATGGTTGTTAAGAATAGTAAGAAAAAAAAAAAAGAATGGTAAGAAAGCCATCTCTGCATAACTTGATCCAGGAAAATCCAACTCAAACCTCAGAAGCCTGTACGTCAAAGAAAAACTTTGCACAACACTGTGACAGAAAGAAATGTTTTTTGTTTTTTTTTCACATTTGAATTCTATTGCTGTTTATCAAACACCATTTTTTTTTCTTTTGGCTAGTCTGGATAAAGAATTAGATTAAGGGATATGAGAGAAGTATAGACACGTCTTCTCTTAGTAAAAACACGATCATCGGGGCGCCTGGGTGGCACAGCGGTTAAGCGTCTGCCTTCCGCTCAGGGCGTGATCCCGGCGTTCTGGGATCAAACCCCACATCAGGCTCCTCCGCTATGAGCCTGCTTCTTCCTCTCCCACTCCCCCTGCTTGTGTTCCCTCTCTCGCTGGCTGTCTCTATCTGTGTCGAATAAATAAATAAAATCTTTAAAAAAAAAAAAAACACGATCATTTATAACAAACCAGTCAATCCTTGACTTCTTTACTTGCCCCTATAAACATCTAATGCAAACAGTAAGCACAAATAGGTCCCTGACAGCTAATTGTTGCTGTCATTAAATTACTATGGAAGTGGTTTATATTTCACCCAATCAGAGGTGCCTTTTAAATTCTCTTTACAGTTGCTCCGAAAGACATACAACTTATAGCTTTTCCTTCTGAGAGTGTCAAGGAAGGAGACACTGTCATTATCTCCTGTACATGTGGAAATGTTCCAAAAACTTGGATAATCCTGAAGAAAAAAGCAGAGACGGGAGACACAGTGCTAAAGTCCAGAGATGGTGCATATACCATCCACAAGGTCCAGTTAGAGGATGCGGGAGTGTACGAATGTGAATCTAAAAATGAGGTTGGCTTGCAATTAAGAAGTTTAACCCTCGATGTTAAAGGTTAGTTAGTTTTTTGTTTTTGTTTTTGATTATTTTTTGTAATAGTCAGAGGTTGGGTGGATTGTAAAGATTTTCCAGGATCAGGTGAATAAGTTGGCAAAATGGAGCTGAATTCCATGTTGACTGTGGTTATTTCTCAGTGTTTCCTAAAATAATCATTCACAGCTGCCCTATCCCCTGGAGTTTAGCCAGGAAGTTGACATGAATCTTTGGTGAGTACAGGATTCCCATTTGCTTTTCTCAAAGTCGACAATTCATCATTGGTCTCTGAAGTCTTGCATTTCCTAAGCATTTAAACATACGTTCAAAACCTTTCCCTGGAAAAAAAAAAAAAAAAAAAAAAAACCTTTCCCTGGAGGTTATAAGGACTAAAGAAGTAGGATTGGCACAAGGAAGAAGAAAGATTCTACCCAGACTCTTCTCCCTCCTACCACAAGAGAACGCTATTCTCTGAACATGAAGTAACTGCCTATTTTCTGGATTGAGTCCTTTCAAGATAATAATTAAGAGTGGCAATCTTGATGCTGAACAACGTGAAAGAACCTCTAGACTACAAATTGCCTTCTTAGAAATCCAAGCCCCTTGCCCATCCTCCCCTATTCTGAGCAGGGGGCGGGGTGTGGGTTGAGCAATGGCTCAGCAAAGAAAGTCCAGGGGCCCTTTAACTTCCTAACCCCTCTTGTGAATGCGCAGTGGGATCTGTTGAACTTATTGGTGTAAGCAGAATATGTAAGCAGAATATGTTAGCCTTTACTAATCAGTCCTCATGCCTTGTGTGCTAATGAGTTCTCACTGTGTGTTGGAAACTACACTTGGAATGAAAACAAATGCAACTCTTGGAGCCTGTGCACTTGGCTATCAGAGTTTGCAACCACGTGTCAGTGTAAAGGAAATTTGAACTTAGGTCAGAAAACAGGTAAAAGTTTTACTCATTTGGCCAAATTTCTCAACATTGCAACCTTACCATATGTTTTCTGTCTTCAATACATCCACCTAGAAATGTAAAAGGGGAAAATACCACAATTATATATAAAACTTTTAGTCATCCACTTGTAGTGATTATCCTGAAAAGAGTTGATCTGGCCAGTGAAATTACTGTGTTCAAAGAATGGGGAGTGCCTGGGTGGTTCAGCTGGTTAAGCCTCTGCCTTCGGCTCAGGTCATGATCCCAGGATCCTGGGATCGAGTCCCGCATGGGCTCCCTGCTCAGCGGGGAGTCTGCTTCTCTCTCTTTCTCTCTCTCTCTCTTTCTCTCTCGGATAAATAAATAAAATCTTAAAAAAAAAAAAGAATGCAACACTTACCTTGCATCATGCCACTAAAAATGACACTGGGGTGTATGTAATCAGTGCTTCTAATGAAGTCGGGGATGATTCTGGACCGATTGAGATCTCAGTTATGACTAGGCTGAAATTCATTCGATCCTATTTCTTTTCATTTTTGATGCCTCTAGTCCACTTTTAATTAAGCCTAGGCCCAGAAAGTTGGACTTCTAACATTTTTGTAATTCTGTTTGTAGTTAGTGATTCTCTTTTAAAGATGTATCAAAGCTTTTCTACTTTTTAAACTCTCTCACACATTGTCTTTTCTAATTGCTTTATTAAATGAGTAACTTACATATTTGCCCTTTTTCATTCATTACTTACATGAACTATCGAAGCATTTTAGGCACTCAACTAAGAAATTCAGGCTCCCAAACTGTGGTTTAAAGTAACTGCAAATGAATGGAGACAAAAATTTGTCATTTTTCCTTGGTATTTTGAACTAGCTTACCTTTCTATTTAGCTGAGTTTTAAAATTACTTTTTTTTCCCCTTTGTTTTAGCTTGAATGTATTCCAATGATAGGAATGGTTGGGAGTCTAGGATTTTCAGTGTGAATACAGCTAATAAAAAATAGTGTTTGAAGGTTGCCCTGGTAACCGACTCAGCAGCAAATTTGTGTTTGACTGCAGATGCCTGAAGGAAAAACTGAAGGCAAAAGGCAACATTTATTAAATTGAAAAGAAAACAATAGGAGTAGAAATACTATTGTCCAGCATGTTGTCAATATTGATGCCTAACCATAATTATAATAATGGACATCCATTAAAATATTACGCTTATGCTTTGACTAGTTCTACTGTAGCAAGGGAAAGTAGAAAGATGAGGCAGTTATCATTATGTTTAGGGTTTAGGGTTAAGTGCTTTTGATTTCAAGTTTGAAAAACTTGACTTCCTGTCATCTGGCTGTCATGATCCTTTTCTATTTGGTTGATCTCCAGTAATCAGAAACTTCCAGAGGGAATGTAGTCATCACCAAAGTCAGATTTCTTCGAAGACAGAAAACATATATGCTACTTTAAGAAATTTAATACTTGTGAGGTCATATGATGCTGGGCAAACATACGTATAAATAGAGCTGAGCCGCCAGTAAATGCCATGTTATCTTCCCCAGATGTTCTTATAAGGTTAAGATGTCAAATAGTATTGCAGCTGTCAGATGATTTTTAGTAGACTGGAAAGAGTACTAATTTTAGTTCTGTAAACTCTTACCTTCTGTACCCAATTTCCAACTAAATGACAAAATGACAGGATGTAGAAAGAAAAGAAATGCATTACCATTCAAAAAATATTTATTGGGCGTCAATTACTCTAAGCAATGGGTCAGGGACTGGGTATTCAGTGGTGGACCAAAAAGAAAATTGATACATGGTCTAATGTAATTTATAGTCTAGAAGAGGAGACCAAAGCTAATAGATAATCATACAAGCAAATGTTTAATTACGAGCAGTGATAAGAGCTTTGAGGGGAAAGCGTAGCGAGTTACGAAAGTATATCAGGGTTCCTAATTTAAGCTGGGCAAGATGTGGGTCTGAGAACGCCTCTGAGTAAGCAACATTCGAACTAAAATATACTATCCAAAGAACTTCAGTTTATCAAGAGGAGATACAAATGCTGAAGAGGAATAACATATATTAAGACACCTTCTTCAAAGATACAAAATTTAAAATTTTGTATACATCTCTGAAAAAGCTGTCAGCAAGAATTCTTCTTCTTACTGTTGTGTATAGTGTTTGACTAGAAAGGTTGCACTTCAGATATTACAAGGATTTTCTTGGAAAACTAATTAGTCGTTTCAATACATGGTCAGCAGAGTCCTAGTTCTTTAGTAGATTTTTATACCTTCCAAAGCAAGTACTCTTCCCCAATTCTCGCTTTTGTAAATGAGCTCTAGAAAGTTGTGCCCTTGCTTCCATTCTACAACTGAATCTGATTCTCTTTGGATCCAACTTTGCATAAAGCAACAACTGTCATCTTTAGACTCATCATGACCATAGCAACTGCCAACTGATTATTTGAGTAATTTAGAGAAATATGCATTTTGGGTCCTGCTGGCCCTTACCACTGCTTTGATTCACTCCTATTTAGAGAACTAGTTGTACTGTTAAAATAAAACATGTAACTATTATTTCCAAAAAATTTTTTGTACTAGACATTAATTGCACCCACTTTGTTGTTTTCCAGGAAGAGAAAATAACAAGGATTATTTTTCTCCTGAACTTCTCGTGCTCTATTGTGCTTCTTCCTTAATAATACCAGCCATTGGAATGATCATTTACTTTGCTAGAAGAGCCAACATGAAAGGGTCATACAGTCTCGTAGAAGCACAGAAGTCCAAAGTGTAGCTAATGTTTGAAATGTTCAACTAGAGACATTATTTATCCGTCCAAATTCTTAATACTGCTCATCATTCCATGAGAAAAACCAGCCAAGAGTACTGACTTCCCTGAATCTAGTGAATTCTTGGAAAGAAATGGCTTCCTGTGCTCCATGCTGGGAGCAAGAGGCCAAAGGAAAACTTTCTGCCTGAAAAATAGGCACTACCATTGAGATGTGCTGACTGGAGCAGCTCCTTGATGTGTATATACAATAACATGATCTGTATATATGTAAAATAAAATTATGCCATAGCAAGGTCACTTGGAATAGCAGCACTCTATGGTCAGATCTTGAAAATAATTCAACAGTGTTGCCTCAGCTGATATAACTGAATGCATCTTAAGAAAATTTTACATTAATATTGACTGGCAGCTAACCTATGTCATCTTTTTTAATATTTTATTTTCTTTAACAAAATTTTGTTTCTATAAAGTTCATTGACAATAATTCCATGTTTTATATAGATGCTAAGGTTTATCTTTTTATAGGCAAATGATAAACCCCGAGGGCACTGGCTTCACCTTCAGGTACTAAACACTTCAACCTATGGTATAATGGTTGACTGGATTTCTCTGGATGGTACTTACATGGTACGGAGATGTTATGATGTTGTTTATCGGACTCTTTTTTAACTTCCAGTGTGGTCTAAAAATGCAACTTCTTTTTGTTTTCTTTTGTAAATGTTTAGGGGTTTTTTTTGTATAGTAAAGTGATAATAGCTGGAATTGGAAGACTTGTGTGTTTATTTATTATAAACTGCCTCTTTTCATTGTAGTGTTTGAAATGCCAAGTTCCAAAAGTAAAGAGTTCAAACCCATACAAATAATAAGCAGATACTTGAAGTGCGATCCTCACAGTACTCTGATCAGAATCAAGTTATGAGAACTTGATAAAAATTCAGATTTTTTAGGCCATACTAACCTATTGAATTTAGATATTTTGTTTTGTGTCCTTGGAATCTGCAATTAAATTTTTTCGCAATTAAATTTAAAAAATAGAAAACACAAGAAGAGTGAATGCAGATGAATGTGTATATGTCAAAGGGCCACAAATAAACACCTGTGTACATACCACTAAGACTGACAAGTAGAGCATATTGTTCCCACCAGAGCCTGTCTCATCACCTTTGCAGAGAAGTCAGGTCAGCTGTCTTCATCACTGCCAAGACAGGGCCTTCTGATTAATAAACAGCTATCTGTAAACCTTTTTCATTTTCCAGAAGGTTGCCTGTTCATGACCTAAGACCTCACTGAGCCCCAGCCCTCATCAAAGTAGCCCAGGCCACTTATAAAATCCCTTCAGGAAGAGCTGGATTCTCTACTCCAGGAGTTCAATAATGATGTGGGGAAAAATAGTGATTCTTTCTCCCCGAGAGAACAGAGAGGTTTCCACTTCGTCTTCCTGATCTTGTTTATGAGCACTTTTAAAGAGAAGTAGCAAACACGAGATTGAAGGCAGGGGAAGAAGACAGGTCTTCTACCTTGACAGTAGGTGCCAGATCTTTAGGAGGAAGGGAATTTTCCCCGATTCCTGTTCTCTGAAGTGGGTATGATTTGGATTAGGCACTACTGTCAACGTTTTTCTGGTTGACTGGTGTTACAGTGAAGCATAGAAGGCATCTACCAGGGCTTTCGCCCTCAAGTAGATAACCTTCATATGGTCCGTAAATCTGAACGTGAAACTAACTCATTCACTTGCCTAACATTCTAGTGGGAAGGAAGCAAACAGCTGATTTGGGGAGGTACATAAGCACTTGCAGGATCTTAGTGAACTTTCATTTCCCTCATGATGTTTCATAGTCTGATTGTCTTAGAAATAGGTTCAAATCTTGCTCCTGACTTTTGGTAGTATTTGTTCACAGCTACCTGAATGTTTTTTTAAATTTCTGAGACTGGCAAGTTTGCCATCTCTCTCTGATACTGTGATAGTCAAACCAAGACTAATTAACAGGTTGAAAAAAAATATCATGACAGTCCACATCTTATGACCATGCCATCATCTTTCCTGCTCTGGGTGAATGGTGTAGGGAAATTATGAAATGACCATGAGAATGACTGGGGAAGGTAATAGCTGGGGTCAGTCACCCAATGCATTAAGGAGCTTAAAGTTCCTTGTACATAAAATGAAGAGTTTCTACCAGTAAATTTTAAGGTCCCTTCTAGCTTTCAAGCACAATTGTTCTTTGAAAATTTATGCATGTGCTTTAGGTAAATTTTTGTCGCTTATTTTAGAGAGTCTTTTTGTATTAAGCCAAATAAAGATCTAGGGTCTTCTATCTTTCACTTACTCAAATTTAACAGACTGGAGACCAAAAAATCAAACGTTTAAATTAATTCCAATATTAGGAGGTAGTTTCTGCAAAGATTTCATAATAGCCACTCATCCCTGCAAAATGGAAAGGGACATTTATAATGTCTTTGGAAATGCCTTTTATTTTAGCCATATGGTAATGAAAATTTCACTAGTGAAAAAAAAATGTACGCAGTGGATTTTCAAGCTTTGTGGCTATTGAAGAACATGGTTTCTCTCAAAAGACTAATCTGTAAGACTTGCTTGAGAAAAGTACAATGAATTGAATGGAATCAAACGACTGGGTTCTTTAGTGAAGGACAATGCTATCTGGGGACAGTATGTTATTGTTTTTAGTTCTTTTGTCACTGGCTGAGACTCTTGGGGGCTTTGTGAAGAAAAGCACAAGTTGATTCAGTGATTGAAAAAGCAAGGGTTCAGTCTGAAAATGAATGAGCAGATGACACTGACTTTGTGGGGCGAAGGGTGGAGGATGAATCACTTCTACATTGAATTATGTTGTGAAGAATTTCAACTAACTTTCTCAAATGAAAGTTTCAGTCTGTGAAAAAGATGTTTAAAATCACAGTTTGTTTTCATATAACACCCAACAATGAATCATGGAACACTACATCAAAAGCTAATGATGTGCTGTATGGTGACTAACACATCATAATTTTTAAAAAAAACCACAGTTTGTAATTAAGAATGTTATGACTGTCTTTCTTTAGTCCAGCTTGTGTGCAATTAAAATTCATTCGATTACCAGGATATTGAATACTATCATACTGAAAACCCTAAAGAAGTGGTATTAAGTGCAGAACTTCGAATGCATGATAAAAATGAATACTATTACTCTTGCTGGAGGTCATATTTACTAGTTAGAAATTTAGGAATAGTCACATGAAACCCACTTAAAAAGCAGCAGACTCAAGGAGTTGCTTTCTATTGGAGTTTCTGTCACTGCTTTGCCAACCAAGGTTTGTGGACGTTTTCTACACTGCCATGAAAATCACTATGTTCCCAGGCAGAAAACTGAACCAACAAGTTCATTTTCCCTTGTGACAATCTCATAAGGGCCTGCTTCTCCTTCCTGGTTGGAGTTCCTCTTATGTAAGTGGTCTAGTCATCTTAGAGTTAACCCTTAGTGTTACTCACTTGCGTATTCTATGGCAGTGTCCTGACAGCATTTCCAAAAATCCCTTCATCATGGGAAGTCCATAAGGAACTCTTAAAAGATAGAGTCATGGACTCTATCCTGGACCTACTGAATTAGAATCTCCAAGATAGGACCTGAAAAATTCAAATTTTTAATGAATTACCAGATGATTCTTATTCGGGAAATATTCTTCCAATAAAACTAACTATTTAACTGTTCAGTAGGTTTTCATCCCCAGAAAGCATAAACTGAGACTTGAATTTTGGAAGGGTTTCTGCTGTCTGCAACCATCTCTTTTCACCTTCTTTGGAAATTTGGTCTATCATTCAAACACTTTTTCCAGTCTTCAGCCTATCTCCACTAGTTCTTTTAAGAGTCTATTCTCTTCCACCTTAAACAAAAACAAAAACAAACAAAAAAAACCCAACCTAGCAAAAAACTTTTCTCAGTCCTGTACTTCCTGCTGCTAGGTACAGCCTTATTTCATCTCTCTTTTCACAGCAAGTTTCTAGAAGGCATAACCATAGCGCTTACTGCTTCTCAATCACTGTGCCACAAACACTTGTCTAGTTTCTAAATTGGCCCCCACCAAAATCAGTACTAATCTCTTAACTGACATAATGGGGATAATTTTGAAATTTGAAGCCAGAATGTTTTCATTTCTGAAGATCTCTAATCAGGAGGAAGGATCTGCTACTTGTCCCCAGGCTTCCTCACTCACCTATCCATTATCTGTGGAGGCAGAGAGAACCTAGGTGAGAAAGAAAGATAGAATCAAGGCTCAGTTTCGCATTTGAGGCCAGATCTATCTGAATCCATAGGAAGACCATGGTTTTAGAAGGCAGACTATGGAGAGAAAGTAGAGCACTTTCCTGCATTCCAAAAACTCCTGTAACACAGCAAGAGCTTATAGTGTGGAGAAGACAGAGGATGTGAGGTAAGCCCCAGACACACAGCTGGGGAGAAAGCTGTCCTAGAACTGAGAGGAGGAACCAAGAAAGAGAAAGGAATGTCAAGGTATTAGACATGAATGTCCTTGCCACTCTCGGCTTTGGGGTCAAATATTATAGGAGGATCATTGCTGCAGAATCACTCAAATAGGTGTGGAGGTGCCAGGAAAGCACAAGGGCTACGATCTCCCCTTCCTGGGAGGTTGAAGCTTCTCAGAGAAGACCCGGGTTCAGCATTCTGTCATGAAATGTGGGAGCAGAAGAGCACCATTGGAAGAGGGGGCTGAGGAAATTAGTCAATCAGAAGTGGCCTAGAACTGGAATTAGGGAAACACAAAGCGTGGGGACATTAGGAGCAGACACAAAAGTAGATCTACAGGTCTCAGTAGTTAATAACATGTTGCCTAAAAAAGACAAGCAGGACCAGCTACGCCAGCTAAACTGAGCAGGACAAAGGGCATCCGGCCGACCTGTGGCCAGAAAGGACCAGCCAATGGCATGGAGACGGACCACAAGACGCCTATTGCCTCCATATGACATCTGAGAGGAGAACAAAGGGCAGTTTGAAAGGCTGAGTAAATACGAAACAATTTAAATTAAAAGGAAATGCTTTCAATTATTAAACAAATTTTTTTTTCTGATATCAGCAGAAATAGTGACTCAAGGGCAAGAGCAAATCAGTGTTAGTCAATAAAGTTACCTTTTTTTTTTGTACCTATGAGTTACAGTATGAAAATCTCAGCCTTGTTACGGCACTAAATGCAAAGAACAATTCAACCTCTTTTCAGCATTGACAGTTGACCATTCCTTAATACTTTTTATTTATTTATTTATTTTTAAATGATTTTATTCACTAATTTGAGAGAAAGAGAACGAGAGCACAAGCAGGGGTGGGGGGGGAAGGGGCAGAGGAAGAGGAAAAAGGCGATTCCCTGCTGAGCAGGGAGCCCAACATGGGGCTTGATCCCACGACCCTGGGATCATGACCTGAACCAAAGGCAGACACTTAATCTACTGAGCCACCCAGGCACCCCAGACCATTCCTTAATTCTTAAGTGTCTCTCTTTTGGTTTCCATTGCATCACATTATATTGGTTTTTCTCCTATTTCTCTGGCTCTTCCTTCACATTTTTCTATACAATCTTCTTTCCCATGGCCTTTGCATATTGTTGTACTATGGATTCCACACTGACTTTCTTCTCATTTTAGATCCTTTCCCCCAGTGATCTCATCCTTCTGATGGTTTATATGGTCATGACTTCAAGAATACATTCCAAGACAACCTGCTTGCTGACCTCTTAACATGAAATCTACCCTCTTAACAGATTGTAGAGAGCACAATACAATATTGTTAACTGTAGGCACAATGCTGTACAGCAGATCTCTAGAACTTACTCATTCTCAATGTCATTACTGACATTTTATACCCATTGGTTATCAACTTACAATTTTCCCCTTGCTGCTGCCCCTGGAAATGGCTGTTCTGTTCTCTGCTTCTATGAATTTGACTATTTTAGATACCTCATATAAATGGAGTCATGTAGTACGTTTTTCTGTGATTGGCTTATTTCACTTCGTACAATGTTGTCAAGCCTCACCTATGTTGCCACCTATTGCAGGATTTCCTTCATTTTTAAGATTGAATAATATTGCAGCATATGCATATATCACATTTTCCATATCCATACATCTGGACAGTTTTGAAGATGCATGCATAGCCTCAATCAAAAACAGGAAGGTTAATGATTAACAGATGGGAAATTTTGGGAGACCTCTGAAAGACCAAAAACACATAGACTTTGAAAAAAAATGTATAATTTAGGATGCTTATAATTATGCTGTAGAATGCCAATAAAGATAAAAATGTAAAACCCCAAATCTAAATACATTATAGTAAAATTTTAGAACATTGCAATAGAAGGAAAATCCTCAAAGTTGTCATAAACAAAACAAAGATTATCTATAAAAGGGAAGAAAAATCAGATGGACAGTAGACCGACCTCAGACTTCTCATTAGCAATGCAAATGCTATGAATATAATAAAGCAATGCCTTCCAATAATAATAACCCATGTTTATTGATACGGTTCTAAGAATTTTCTTCATTTAATAAGCACAACACTATCGTGTTAGTACTATTATTATTCTCATTTTACAGATGAGGAGCTAAAGCACAGAGAAGTAGGGACACCTGGGTGGCTCAGTAGCTTGAGCGTCTGCCTTTGGCTCAGGTCCTGATCCCAGCATCCTGGGATTGAGCCCCACATTGGGCTCCCTGCTCAGCGGGAAGCCTGCTTCTCCCTCTGCCTAGGGTTCCCCCTGCTTGCTCTCTTTCACATGCTGTCTCTCTCTGACAAATAATTTTTTTTTAAATCTTTAAAAAAAGATTATTTCTCCTTCTCCTTCTGCCCCCCCCCCACGTTCTCTCTCTCTAAAATAAATAAATAAATCTTGGGGCGCCTGGGTGGCATAGCGGTTAAGCGTCTGCCTTCAGCTCAGGGCGTGATCCCGGCGTTATGGGATCGAGCCCCACATCAGGCTCCTCCGCTATGAGCCTGTTTCTTCCTCTCCCACTCCCCCTGCTTGTGTTCCCTCTCTCACTGGCTGTCTCTACCTCTGTCGAATAAATAAATAAAATCTTTAAAAAAAAATAAAAATAAAATAAAATAAATCTTAAAAAAAAAATCACAGAGAAGTCAAGTAACTTGCCCAAGATCACACAGTCAGCAGATGACAAGGCACGGAGTGGATGAAAGTGTACTGTGCTGAGTCAGAGTTCTGAATACATGTCCTTGCCAATAATAGCTAACATCTCCTCTAGTCCTCATAATCTGTAATTATGTAATTCTGCTGTATTTAAGGTGCCATGGGGAATTAAAACTTGAATCAGATGCTAATCTGGACTCGGAAAATTAAAAACTCCAGCCAGGGTCTCCAAAGTCTGTAGTCAAGATGTGGTACATGAAAACACATCTCTAAAAAAACCTCAATAGTTCCTGATTTATTTTCACCTTCTACTTTGGGGAGGCCTAGTGGCTTTTCACTTTTGAGAGGGATATAATGTTTCATTGAAATGAATTTGTTGAGTAAAAGCTATGTAGCTCATCGTACGTCGAGAATGAAGATGTGCCCCAAGTCCTGCAGGTGGTATGTGAAGAACCGGCTTGGAGAAGCTGAATTCGGGGGGATGCTCCCTCGCACTGTCTATGGAACACTAACACATACAACACACGCTTCCCTGGTGGACTGCTAGATTGGGATCGACACATACTATTTATTCCTTTTTATTTACTGTTATTACTACTTACTATTATGGTGATGCCTTTCCACCATTCTTTGCCGAGTGGGTTCTGAGACAGGGAAACTGTAACTTGCATAGAATAAGAGCGAAGACGGATAGAGCAGTATCGAGGCATTGTTTATATTAGGTTGAACTACAGGAAATTGCCAGGCAAAACCTGTCCAATATCAGCAATTCGCATGGTTTAACTTGTACGTTGCTGTTGGGTTTATCTGCAGTGTAATACACCCCAAAATTCTGTGGTTTAACATCAATCGTTTGATTATGTCTACTGATTCTTGGGCTGGCTAGAATCAGTTTCATGGGTTTGGATTCTTCTGCTCAAGGCACCACTGCTAGCAGGCCAGTCTTCCAGGGGCCGCTCTGGACGCGACCGTTCAGACCACATGGCTGGCGGTTGTCACTGGCTGTCAGCCGGGCACTCGGCTGTAGCTGTCAGACACAGAACTTCGGGTCTTCCCTTTGTCATGTGGGTTTCCCACAACACGGCCCCGACTTGGAAGCCCCTATTATTTCCTCTGCGTTCTTTCGTCAAAGCCAGTTCACAGGGCCAGCCCAGTTACTGAGGATTGGAGGTGGGGGGTAGCTCTAGGAGGCGTGTGGGAGCACGTATTTATAGGGTGAAGAGGAAATATTGAGGTCCATCTTTTTGGAGACCAGTTACCACAAAGGAAAAAAAAAAAAAACATTGCTCTGAGGAAAATGAAAGAGATGAGTCTGGGCAGTTTTACTGAAACAAGGACACACAATGTGACAAGTGAGTAGTATAATGGGGGATGCTCTTCGTTCCTTAGTGGGTGCCGATAGAAATGGTGACGCTCAAACGGATACTGTGACGCAAAAATGTCCAACAACTTTGACCCACAACCTAAGAGGAGCGGCAAGATGTGCATCCACATAGTCATAACTCCAGTTAATCTGCTGCATAGGTAGAGATGCGGACGGAGAGGAAGAGAACGCCAGCTCTGGCCGGAAGCAACTGAAGGATTCCCACATGGCTTCACGGTGCTATTTGAGCCGTGCCATGAATCAACGGATAAGATGTAGACAGGTGGCTATAAGAGCAGACATTCAAGGGGAAAGAGTGAGCGCAGGTATGGAGGGAGCAAAAGCCTGAGACCTCCACGTATAGAAGAGTAAATTGGTCCGTTGGGCAGAAATGTGGAGGAGTGGAAATGTCCAGTGAGAACTACGGTTGGGGAAGTGAGTTGTAACAAACTGTGGAAGGCCTTGAAGGCCAGACTTGGGAGTTTGGGCTTTGTTCAGGAGTAGGAGCCAAAGAAAGGGACTAACAGGATCAGGAAGTTGGCACCTCATGTTTGTCTGGTATTTCTCTCTATACCTTCATGTCCTGATTATTCACAGAGACTCTCTTCCCACCTTGCTGCTGTAGTGGGAAAGTAGCACCCTTTCTGATGCTTAGCTCCAGGGCTGCCAGCTTAGTGAGAGAGAAGAACCCCTTCTCTTATGCTATGCCTGGATACAACACACTATTATTTAACTATTTAAATAAAATTTTCAAAAATATTGTATAGCTGGTAAAATGACATTTGCAAAAAATATTTATCGGCATGAGGAAATGCCTCTATTCCCCATTATGAAATAATAAACAGATTAATAAAAGCAGAATAAAAATTGTTTATAAAATTTGAAAGCATCGTAAAAATCTGACTGTTGGGTGTACATATGCGTGTATGTATATAGAGAGGAAAGGAAATCAAAGTGTTAGCGTGGACAGCGGTGTGATGGCTGTTCTTATTTTCTTATTTGTACCATTCTCCCTTTTCCAAATTAGAAGGTATTATAGTTACCATCAAAAAAGTTATTTTCTGGTGTGTTAACCATAGCAATTAAGTCTTTAAATAGCAATCAAGTAAAAATAGCCTTCTACCTGAACTTGAGACTTGGAATTCTCAAAGACCTATAAATATTCAGGGCTTTGAGGTCCAGACATGGGGTGAGGCAGCCGCTTTGGCCTTCCGAGTATGTGAATGTTCGTTCTGAAGAGAATAAAAAGGAGTGGAAAGTACTTGACCAACCTTTCGCCACTAAGCCACCTCTGGAATTTCTAAATAAGGCCACAAGGCCTTGGAGGGAGGGAGGATGATATGAAGAGCCTGTACACCATCACTCCACACTGTCGTGGGGCTCGGAGTCAGCAAGAACCCGGCCGTCGCTGTGCGGGGCAATCCCACACTGAGCTGGAATCCTGAGCTTCAGGCCTCCAGGTGTAGAGACGATTTCATCAGCCAGGTGGCCCAGCACTGGTGGCTCCTGCAAATGTTAACTTTCTGTCCCAAGAATCATTTATTCACTCTTTTCCAGTCTTGCAGTTTACTACTGTGGCCATCTGATAATACACATAGGCAGATAAAGAAGGACTTAAGGAAATCCTGAGAAAAGAGGAAAACTGCCACATTATTATTTTAAATTACTATGTTTGAGCAACTGGATTTATTAATCCATTTGATTTGCTCAGGAATTTCCAGCCAAATAGCTCTGGAATTTTGTTTATGTATCTGATGTAAGAAAATTATCCTACGTCTCTTCCAGGTTCACCCTTGCTATCAAAGTCTGCCTTTTGGCCCTTCTTTCTGCCGTGCAGATCCTCCAGGATTTATCTGAATAGCTAGTCTTAATTTTTCAAGCTCTCCACACAAGGTAGAGAAACTTTGGGAGTCTTTCAACAGAAGTTTTTGTTTGTTTGGTTTTTGGTTTTTTTTTTAAGATTTTATTTATTTATTTATTTATTTATTTGACGGGGCGGCGGGGGGGGGGGGTGGCGCAGAGGGAGAGGGAGAAGCAGATTTCCTGCTGAGCAGGGAGCACGATGCAGCGCCCAATCCCAAGACTCTGGGATCATGACCTGAGCCAAAGGCAGAGGCTTAACCTACTGAGCCACCCAGGTGCCCTCAACAAAAGTTTTTATAGCTTTACCAGGAAGAGAAAGGAGAAGTACGAATAATAGTAACAGAGAAACTCTAAAGGACTCTTTTTTTTTTTTTTCTCTTACTGTTTCCTTTTGAAGAAACATACCCTCAGGATCTTAGGATAATGATAGCATATACCCTCCTGTTTCTTCTTGGCCAATACATGAGGCTGAGGCCAGCATTATTGAGATGCATTAGGGAATCAGGGCCCCCTGGTCCATGGTCCCATTACATTGCTCCAGGGTATATCTGTTTTTAGGCTGAACAAAGCTGGAGAACAAATCTGGTTGATGTGTCTGGCACATTTTTAATGGGAGCTGATAAAAAGAACTGATAGCTAATATTTATTGAGAATTTACTACATGCCTGTCCTGGATTAAGTACTTTGCATGAATCATTTTAGTTAGTACTCACCACTGTCCAGCTAAGTACTGCTCTCTGGGCCAAGAGGTAAACTAAACCAGAATACATAAGTAATGTGTCTCAAGGTCAGTAATGGATGAAGCTATGGTTGACCACAATTTGATTCCAGAACCTGCTCTGTTATTCTCTGTGTGGTGCTGCCTTTCATTCGTGCACATAAAATAGACTTCCACAGGCTTAGACATCTTTGAAGGACAGATGGCAAGTAATCCAAAAAAAGAAATTTATCTTAGGTCCTTGGTTTGTTATGGGAAAGAAGAAGGGCTGATAATATTGCCCAGATAAATTTTTACAGCATGTTTGTCTGAAGAGGGTAAGAATCCTGGATTACTTATGCTAAACATCCAGCTTTGTTCACTGGACACTTACTTTCTTTCTGTTGAATTTAAAAGAAACATATGGGTTACTATGTTTAAACGGCCATCTGCCATCTAAGCAAATTCTTAGGGAAATTGCTTTGGACCTAAAGTACAGCACATGTTTGATCTTTATGTCTATTTGTACTTTTGAATTTGGAACTTTTAGATAAGGAGGTAAAAAGGTAGCAGGAAAGAAAATGAAAAGGCAAAAAAAAAAAAACCTATTTTAAAAAGCAACATGAAGGCTCAGTGGTGTTCTATACTAGTAAGAGTAAGAGAGAAGGAATTATAGACGCAGCCTGATACCAAATTGGCAGTATTGCACCAAACAGAAAAGACAGTAAGGTGCGCATAGTAACAATATCTAGTTAACATGTGCTTAGCTGAAACTGATCATTTTGGAAAAGACCAGAATTTTTGTGTGGTAGGCTGAACAATGACATCCCTCCTCTCCCCAAAGATGTCCATGTCCTGATCCTGGAACCTGGGAATATGCTACCTTACATGGTAAAAGGTGTTTTTCAGATACAATGAAGGATCTTGAGATAGGGAGATTATACTGGATTGCTGAAATGGGTCTAATGTAGTTGCAAGGATCCTTACGAGGGGGAGACAGGAGGGACACGGAGGGAGGAGCCACAGCAAGGAATGCAGGAGGGCTGTAGAAACTGTAGAAGGTGAGGATGTGGCTTCTCCCCTGGAGCTCCTGAAAGCAAGCAGGCACCTTGATTTTAAGCCCGTGAAGCCCATTTTGTACTTCCCACCTCCAGATCTGCAAAATAATAAATTTCTGCTGTTTTCAGCCATGTAGTTTATAATATCACTATAGTACCACAAAAAATGGTTACATATGACTCAGAGAATTCTAAGGAACTGGGAAATGGGAAAAAGATCATGAACTCCTTAGTCATCTCTCTCACCCCTCCTGTCCAGTTCACCACCGAAGCCCGCTCACTCTTTCTCACTTTCTGAGCATCTCTTCTTCCCATTCTAGCCCTGCTGGCCCCTGTCCCTCCCACTCAAAGGACTGCAGACAGCTGTCTCTTGATTCTTGCCCCCACTCCCTCCAGGGTAGCAGGAGTGTGCCCCACACCTACCATCAGACTCACATTTATAGAGGTCTCTGCCCCAGCTCTTTGCTGTGGCATCCCAGACCCTCTACCCCTCCATGTTTTCCATCTTCTCCCACTAGGACACACGCTAACTCTCAGTGCTGCCTCCGTGCCTGTGCTCAGACCTTGGCCTCTGTCTGGAATGCTTTCCTCCCTCTTGGTCATCTCAACATCCTACTGAGGAAGGAAGAAGTGTGGGAACACGGAGAATAGTGTTCTGGTAAAGGATCCTTGTTTGGGGAAAAAGTTGACATCTTTTTTTCATATAAACAGTAAATTAACACACGCCTGATCTTGTGAATAAGGGAAAGAAATGTAACCAGTGACAAAAGAGTAAAATGCAGTTGGATTCCAAATTAAAAGAGGAAAAACCGGAAAAAGGGATGAAAAAATCGCTCTATCCAATAAATAACCACAAATAAGAGGGAAAGGTTAGAGTTACGTTATGCCTTTCATTACTCTAATGATCCAGACTGCTTCAACCAAATAAACGATATGTAGCAATACACCGTTTATAGAAAACAAATTTAAAACAGAGATGAAAAGAAGTTGAAACAAAGAGGTGAATGGGTAGGGATGTGAACAGGTAGTTCACAGAAGAGCAAAGCAAAATGACAAACATTTATGACAAGATGCTCAGACGCTGGTAGTCAGAGAAATACTAATTAAATAACAGTGAGATATTACAACATTTCTATTGGATGTAACAGTTGAAAATAGCTATAAAGCTATTTTGTTGGAAAGGATGTTGGAGAAACAGGAACACTCTTCCTTTGCTGATCAAAACATTATACAACACTTAAGACGGTGAACTAGAAATAGCTATTAAAGTTTTACAAATATGTCTTCTTCAGCCCGGCAAACCCATTCTTGGGAGTCTATTCCACAGAGATAAAAGTCTCTGGATACAAAGTCATGTGAACAATGATCCTTTATTGCAGCAGTGTTCATAACAACAAAACACTGAAAATAAACTGAATGGCCATCAATAAGGGATGAAAAATTATAAAACATCATGAGGGAATACGACGTAGTCATTAAAAAGAAGAAATTCTAAATTAGAAATTCAAAGAGAACATGATAAAAATACAATTACAATGGAAGACATGAATATACCACTCTCAGAACTGGTCATCTGGGTAGACAAAAGATTAGCAAAGTCATAGAGGAATTGAATAATTTTGTTGAAATAGGTACAAATAAAGAAACATAAATACAGAGGATACATTTAGTAGAATATTTACTAAGTTGGCCATATATTTTTCTAAAACAACTTCATGCTGAGGCTCTCTACCACAAAAATAAAAGCATCAGTCCATGAGGACATATATGTTAGGATATTTGTTGCAATGGTATTCATGATGGAAACACTATATATATATATATATATATATATATATATATATATATATATATATATATATATATATATATATGACGTGTGTGTGCATTCTCATTCATCCATTCAGAAAGTGTGTATTTACTGAACTTCTGCTACATGCTTTGTTCTGCACGGGACACTATGAAGTTTAATAAAGGGCCCCCACCTTCAGAGAACTCTGGTTGTAGCCGAGGAGCCAAGGCATAGAGACACAGTTACGTAATAGCACCAAACAGGATATTTTAGACAGAGGACCCTATAAGCAAAGGCGGGGGGGTGGGGGGTGGGCAGAAAAGGCAGGGTGTGTTCTGGGGATGGGGAAATGTTATCTCACCAGAGAAAAGAATCACATCCCACTTACTAAAAAAAGACAGATACGTAGAAAGAAAGAAATCACTAATTACCACTAATTCTTGACTAATTCTACTGAATGGAGACAGATTGCCAAATAGCATTGAATAGGGAGCTTGACATGGACCTTGTTAAGATTCTAAACCTTTTAAAATTAAAGTGGAGCAACAATAACCAAGATTTGAAAGGGGAAATAGTTATGTCAAACTAAATTAGTTTTCATTTTTCATGAAGCTTCTAAATGATGCAATAGATGTGATGAAATCAGAATTTTGGCAAGGGTCTGATGGGTTGTTTTTTTTTTTAATCTTTGGGGGCAGATGTGGAACAGTTAAAGTGAACTGATTGAAAACATGTCCTGGGTGAATGTGTCAGTTACCTACAGGAAGTTTCATATGTGGGGGGATCTCATCTGTGACAGACACACTGTTGCGTCTTAATCAGTGTGAGTGAAAAGGAATTTGCTACTAATACGGGAAAGTTAAATTGACATGGAGTCAAGGTTTCCCGGAACTCAAATAATCTCTCTCGTTAATGGGCATTCAGATGGCTTAAGTGAACAGGAGAGGCGTGGATGGTAAAATGAGCAGGAGAGCCATGTGCATAACCCTCAGACCCTCAGAACACATCTGGATGTTCCCCCGGGAATCTGCTGTGTATCTGTACATTGCCGCAGAGACTAGTGAAAGCCGCTGCCCTCGGGGGTAAGAGGCGTGGCACTCTCTGATCCCAACTGCGTGATTTCAGATCTGAGATGAGGCTGGAGCTGAAGCGGGAAGGAGCTGATACACTGATTCACAGTCTGCGTCATGGAAAAGGCTGGGTAAAAGCTGATAGTAAATAATATAAAACATGGTTCTAGTCCAAATTGGTCAGAACATAATTGCGACATTGTTTTAAAATTTTGTCCACCATCCTTTATTTTAAAAGGCAGTAATTAAACGCAGCTAATTAAAAGGAAATCAATCAGGCTGGAGACAGTGACTAAAGGAACTGAGATGTTTAGATTAGAAAGATTTAGGGACATGAAATCTGCCATCAAATATTTGAAATCCTATTATAAAGGATTCCAGCAAAATATAGCAAAATAATAGAAAGAAGATAGGGCTTTTTAACTCAGATAGGGGTTGTACTGTTAGAGACTTTAGAATTCCTTTTAAACCACAGATTCTGGGAAATCTGCGGTAAGATTTTATAATACATTAGGAGGGCTAAGTTCGGAACACCCTGGGCCCACCCCTCTGGTATCAAAGTCAAAGAACAGAGTAGAGCCCAAGTTGCTGGGGCCAGTGCCAGCAGGGTTTCCTGGAGTGGTAATTCTAATGAGGGCATTCAGAGGACAAGCCAAAGGGTTAGTTAACAAACAGGAAGACTGGGCAAATGTCATGATGATGAGAAGACAGGACTAAAAAAAAAAAAAAAAAAAAAAAAAAAGGTGGCAAGAGGCAACCAGAGAAGCCAAAAAATCAGGATGCCACAATCACAAGGACTAAAGAAGAAGGAAAGTAAAATAATGGGGCTGGTGGTTGGGTGGGATGCAGAGGGAGAGAGCAAGCATCAGGTTAGGACAAGGATTACTTCAGGTCAAATCTTGTGATCACCCCAATAAGGATGACTTGTGTGAGGCAAAGAGTAAACACGCAACAGACATGAGATGTTGTCGTATGACACTTCGCCCTGATTAGTTGAGTTGGAATCAAATATTCAAAATGATGGGGACAGGCTAAATTAGGACCTGACCATGGAATGTCACCATAAGGAATACGGATGTTATTCTACAGGCAAAAAGAAACACACAGTTATTTGAACTGGGATGTGCTTTGGGACTATTTCTTGCTCGGCATTACAAAGAGGAGAAAGGTATTATAAGAGAGGAGCAGAGCCATTAGGTAAGCCTTTTCAAATGGGGCACCTGGGTGGCACAGTGGTTAAGCGTCTGCCTTCGGCTCAGGGCGTGATCCCGGCGTTATGGGATCGAGCCCCACATCAGGCTCCTCCGCTATGAGCCTGCTTCTTCCTCTCCCACTCCCCCTGCTTGTGTTCCCTCTCTCGCTGGCTCTCTCTATCTCTGTCAAATAAATAAATAAAATCTTAAAAAAAAAAAAAAAGAAAGGAAAAGAAAGGCATGATGATGCCTTAACTAGAAAGTGGTGATTTGGGAATGGGGTATTTAAGAAACAGCCTAGGATGGGAATCTCCGAGTGCATTGCCTAACTGAATCACAGAGCTGACTGTGCGTAGAGTCAATGTGACCAATACAAAGATATACGTGATGTCGTTACGCTTGTCCAGGATATGACAGGGCAGGTTGAGAACACTCAGCCCCATCAAACACTACTCACTCCAGCTGATCTCAAGCCAAGGGAGACTCTTCAATGACTATGAAGTTTCGAGCACCCGAAACACAAGCTTTGGTTCTTTTCATGGTTTCTTTGTTCACTCAAATGTATTCAAAGAGAAAGTTAAATTTAAAATTCTGCTTGAATCTGACCAATCAGGGTCCGTCCGCTACAGAGGTAAGAAAAAAAAGAAGTTCTCATAGAAGCTAAAGGAAGAGGGATTTTTCAAGGATGGAGTGATCCAGTTGCAGGTGCTCTAGAGAGGTAATGTAAAGGACTGAAAAATGGCCAATTATTTCAAATCAAGGCATAGGGTCTGTAGATTAATATGTTAATGCCAAATTCATGAGAAATAATGTGAACATTCTGACCCACGGTAGTAAATAAAATCTTATAGTCATCATTGAGATGTAGACAGATGGAATTTGAAATTAGAGTATAACACAGGAAGGATATTTTTAAGCGTTGTAAAAGACAACTTAATAGGGAAGCAAAAGTTGTCAAGAAGATACACATCTTAGTAGATACTCATGGACTTAAAGGCAGAAGGATTTTGGAGCGTATTTGGATGAGTATAAAGTGGGTAATAAGTGATATAATGCATGCAACTTTGGCCACTGACACATTCTTAAAATAACAAGAAGGTGTGAGACTCATTCATTCATTTCCTCTTGCATTTATTCCACAAATTATGTGTGATGTTAAGGAATAAAAGAGTCTCTGTCCTCTGCACTCAAAGCATACCAGGGACTCCAGAGAAAGTGTCCTAGAATAAGAACTAGGGAGATCAGTAGGGGAAGAAAGGGATAAAGAAAGGGGGGTAATCAGAAGGGGGAGTGAAGCATGGGAGACTATGGACTCTGAGAAACAAACTGAGGCCTTCAGAGGGGAGGGGGGTGGGGGAATGGGATAGACTGGTGATGGGTAGTAAGGAGGGCACATATTACATGGTGCACTTGGTGTTATACGCAACTAATGAATCATCAAACCTTGCATCAGAAACCAGGGATGTACTGTATGGTGACTAACATAATGTAATAAAAAATAAATAAATAAATAAATAAATAAATAAATAAATAAATAAATAAATAAATGAAAGTGTCCTAGAGATGGTGACACATAGTTGGATCTTGAAAGATGGCTAAATGTTACCAAATGAAGGAGACTAGGAAGAACCCTCCAAGCAGAAGGCCAAGTTAAAAGAAATGGATGGGTAAAAGCAAGGCTATAGTAGTGAGGACTCTCGTTACAGATAGTAGAAAGCTAATTCAACCTGATAAAAGAGGAATTATTTGAACCTACATTACTAAACCTTGGGAAGATTAGGGCTAGATCATTGGAACCACAAACTCAGGACCCTCTTCCCCATCTTTCATCTCTGCTTCTCTTTATGGGCCAAATTTCTGCTCTCAGATGAGATTCTCCATAAGATATGAGGCCTGTTGATAGAAACTCTGGACTCAGGGGCTTATTGTCTTCTGACCTGAGAGGAGAGACACTGTCTTCCTTTACTTTTGGTTTGAAAATCCCTAGGAAGGAATTTAACCAATCCAGATTCTTCCTTCCCTTGCTACTACCCTAAAACAGAGAGGCAGGGTCTTCTTATCTGATATGCAACTCCCGTGAGAAATGTCTCTCGTCTCTGAAGGAATCGTGAGTAGGGATCTCTATTTATGTCTATTCCAACGGCACATTCAGGGTATTATAAGTGATTCAGTAAGACTGAATCTTAGAAAAGACTGAAAGCAGATATTGTACTGAAGAAGTTATTTCAGTATACAATTCAGAAATTAGTTCAGTATCCTATCAGACAGAGCCAGAAGGATGGATATAAGAAACTTTAGGAAGAAGATTTGATAGAAATAGTGATAGATTCCATGTGAAAAATGAGAGAAAAATTAAAGGAAAATTCCAAGGTTCTCAGATTTGGGCTTGACAAAAGACAGATCGGAACAAGTCACTAAAATAGGAATTACACAGAATTTCATTACAGGGATTATGTAAATAAAGATATCCATTACCTAAGTGGATATATGGAGCAGAGTTAGGAAAGAAACCAGAGCTCAAGACATCAAGCTGCAAGTCAGTGGCACAAAATGGTGGTTGAAGTTAAAGAAATATATGGGCTTACCCATCTCTTCCTCCCCCCATCACTCTCCTTCAACCATTCTTACTCATCTGAAAGTGTGTCAAGTTTGTTTCCACCTCGGACCTTTGCACTGCTTTTCCTCTCTACCTGGAACACTCTTCCTTTGGATCATGGTGTGGTTTGTTTTCTCACTTCCTTCTGAACTCTGCTTAAATTGGACCTCCTCTGAGAGGCCTTTCCAAAGCTCTCTTATCTACAGCACGTCTTCACGAAACCATGCACTATCATGCTAATCTTTTACCCTGCTTTATCTTTTCTTCACAGCACTTACTACCCCCTGAAATTACTTACTTCCGTGCTCTGACACTAGATCACCACTCCTTGAGAACAGGAGTGTGGTCTTGTGTTACTGCTGTATTTCCCGGGTGTAAATCAATAAAGATTTGTTGATTAGGTGACTATATTAAATATAGTTCTTCCGTTTTGGTTGAATTATCTACTGAACAATTAAGATGAGAAAACAGAATATACAAGAGCTTTCATCTATCTTCACTTTTGCTAAATAGGGTTTTGTTATATTTTATATTCTCAACTGCTCAACGGTATTGGGAAACATCTCAAAGAACTAACTAACCCATGTAGCCTGAGAATTAACTATGTGAATAACTTTTTGTTTATTTTAGAGAATGCTAATGTAGTAGAACTTCCATGAACTTCTTATTTGGCTTTTTGCCCTTCAAATGAAAGGATATAGGGATTTTTTGCTTCCTCAGTTCACACTGAACTTCCTGTTTTCAGAAATGCTGAATTCATCCTGAAGTCTGCCCACTGAGCATTACTAGATTAACTGCCTAAGCAGTGGTTTTATTACAAGACGTCTAGATTTTATGAAGTAGGGCTATCTAGTCTGCTCAGTGTGAAAGCTTCCCACAGGAAGCTATAATCAATTTATCTAAATCTAAATAATTATATGGCCCCTTCTTAAAGGATATTTTTTACCCCATTTACATAGTTTTATATTTAACCTAAACACTTTCTGAGAGTGTGAATTACTTTTTGTCTATGTACTTGTTAATATACACATCAATGTTAATTAATGTTAGAAAGATAAGCACTAGCTTGTGTTTTAGGGGTTTTTTTGTAATAGTGTGATATTGTTCTAAATATAAGTGCCTAGTCCACTGTAACTTTTGGGGAAATAATATTCTTTTCTAAGTAAACTATAAAGTAAACATGGATGGGTATTTCAATGGATCAGCAGCATTTGAAACTTGTGTGACTGTGTCTTGAAAGCTTTCTGGCTTGCGTCAGAAAGCTTTCGGGTCAGATCCTATTTGCACTTTTTTCTATCACTGATGTGTTATCTATAGCTACCATGTTAACTCTGTTCATTATTTTTAAATACAAAGGTTTATTTTTCTAATGATAAGAGTCATTACAGAAAATTTTGGAAAAAATAACAAAGGATGAAGAATGTATTAACCTGTCAACCACCAAATAACTAGATTTCACCACTATTTATTCAATTTTTAA
Organism: Ursus americanus; assembly: GCF_024610735.1. NCBI lineage: Eukaryota > Metazoa > Chordata > Mammalia > Carnivora > Ursidae > Ursus > Ursus americanus. The sequence goes on from NC_142138.1 coordinate 51,002,738, forward strand.
TCCATACAGCATTATATTGATGTCAAAATTATTTTATAACCCGAGTTTTCATTAAACATTGTATCATATGTCTTTTCCTATGTTAGTAAAAAGAAGTTCTATAAACATTAAAAAAACTTTTTTGACTGTAGTTGACATGTGACGTTGGTTTCAGGTGTATGACTTGACAAGTTTATACATGACGCTACGTCCACCACAGTGTAGCTACCAACGGTCACCCTACAATGCCATTACAATATCATTGACCCTATTCCTTATGCTGTATCTTTTATTCCTGTGACTTATTTATTCTATAACTGGAAGCCTGTATCTCCCTCTCTCTTTCATTCATTTTGTGTAAAAATTTTTAAAGGTTACATAATATTCCGTGGCATGTGTGTACCATAATATACTCGTATTGTCCCCTAATGTTTGACACTTAGGTTGTTTCTAAATTATAGATATTTTAATTAACATTGAAAGAAATATTTTATACATAAAATTTTTTATCAAAATTTCCTATTTATTTAGAAGAGATTAATAAATTAGAAGTACTGGGAGAAAGTGTCTAGATACATATTGCCAAACTGTTTTTCAGATCAGCTCTACTAAACTGTAATTCTATTAAGATTAGATGCGTGGACTCATCTAATCACATTGTTACCAGAACTATAATTCAAATACTTTTTTTGTAAATGTTATGGACAGCAATGATGTCTTATTGTTACTGTATTTTGATTTATATATTTATAGAAAGAAATACTCTTATTTTATGATATATTTATCTTTATAAATAGTATTGGTCTTTTGCCCATTTAGCTAACACAAACTTTTTTCTTAAGACTTTATAAGAATTCCTTCATCGAGCCTTACATAGGAAACCGGGGATGTACTGTATGGTGATTAACATAATATAATTAAAAAATCATTAAAAAAAAGACTTTATAAGAATTCTTTTTATTAAGGATATTAACACTTTTATTTTTTTCTACAATATATTTTCCAACAAAGTTTAGACTGTGTACAGTATTATTCCCTTTAGTAAAATAGAACACTATATATTAGTGGGTGGTGGTGTTACTGGAAAAATAAAGTGAGGTTTTATAGCTTTCAAAAGCAAAATTCTTTTTTTTTTTTAAGATTTTATTTATTTATTTGAGAGAGAGCACAAGCAGGGCGAGCAGAAGAGGGAGAAGGAGACTCTCTGCTGAGCAGGGAGCCAGATGTGGGGCTCTATCCCAGGACCCCATGACTGGAGCTCAAGGCAGATGCTTAAGCAGCTGAGCCACCCAGGCACCCATTAATTAAATTCTTAATTAAGAATTTTGAATTTGAGCTCCTGACTCTTGATTTTGGCTTAGGTTGTGATCTCAGGATCATGAGATCAAGCCCCTCATCAGGCTCCGTGCTGGACATGGAGCCTGGTTGGGATTCTCTCTCTCCCTCTGCCCCTCCCCTTGCTCTCGCTCTCGCTCTCTCTCACTAAAAACAAACAAACAAACAAACCAAAAAACTGAGTTATTATAAGCCAGATTAATTTTTTAATTGGTTAGCTAAGGATATAGCCATTAAAAGGGACATGCTGTTCAAGGAAACTCTTTTCCCACAGAGATACAAAGAAGCCCAATTTGAAAGAGTTTGAGAATGAGGGGGGTTAAGAACGGAAAAAAGTGATTATTTCTGTTTTCCAAAAAACGTGAAATATGAACTCCAAGGTGAAATATACATCTCACAAATTGTGAGGCAGTTAGGACTATATTTCTATTTCTCCCAAGTAGATATTTAGTGTACATTCACGAGAATAAACAGGTGTCTCAGTCATGACAGTAAGGAAAATTCCGAATGGGGCTAAGTTCAGAGTGCCCACCTATTCTCATCCACCTGGCTTGTCGTGTAGGACTTCTGGGACAACTGTTATCACTGACTGTCCCGCTAAGGCCTCCTGGGAAGAACTCAATTATAAGACCATCATAACGATAACAGTTTGTGTTTTCCTAAAAAAAAAAAAAAAAAAAAAAGATTCCATGGTGGAAGTTAGAAGATGTTTCCAAGAGATCTAAAGTATGAAGCTAAGGGAGACTGAATCTTGCCCATGGATAAAGTCCCTCTGAAGGTTTCAAGTCCTTGGTTTCTGTTTTCCTTAAACCTGGGATGAGTTATATTTAGCAAATGGCATTCTGCTTCCCTTTTAGCTTCGCCACTAGAGTAAAATCTCTGTGCCCCCGTGGGGGTGCTGTGGAGGACAGGGAGATGGGGCAGCAAAGGGAAATGCAGCCGACTCCACGTTAGTCCTCTGTGGCTCATGTAAAAGAGCAAATAGCATCCTGCCGAAGGTTATCTAAGGCCTTCAGAGGGTGCTCTGCGGCACCGTGGATGTGACCCAAGGAGCAGCCCAGGCATTAAGGTATTCTGCTGACTAGATATTTCTCTAGGAAAACCTTCATTAGTGAATATCTCCCCTTTCCCTACATACGCTGGTGAGAGGTCATCCTTTGGTTATGGGAGAGCCATGTAGGGCTGGTAGAGATCCTTGGGCCATACATGTTTATATGCACATAGAGAAAGCCTTTACACGTGCACAGAACTGTTAACTGTTAACAGGATGAGACATGGTGGCAGAGAGAAAGTCACTCTCACTTTTCATAGATATCTCTATATTGCTTGTGTGTGTGTGGTGTGTGTGTGTGTGTGTGTATATATGTATGTTTTTACCATAAGCATTTATTACTTTGGCAATTCAGAAATACATAATAAATTTAATAATATATTTCCCCCAGCTTTGTTGTCTTCTTTTGAAATTTTTTATTTATAGAAGTTTTTTTTTTTTTTTAAGATTTTATTTATTTATTCGACAGAGATAGAGACAGCCAGCGAGAGAGGGAACACAAGCAGGGGGAGTGAGAGAGGAAGAAGCAGGCTCATAGTGGAGGAGCCTGATGTGGGGCTCGATCCCATAACGCCGGGATCACGCCCTGAGCGGAAGGCAGATGCTTAACCACTGTGCCACCCAGGTGTCCCTATTTACAGAAGTTTCTTATGCTGTGTTTTTATTTTTCTTTGTAATTTCTTGCCTTGCATTTAAGCTTTCCCTAACCACTGATCAGATTCTTAGTGTATATTTACGTTTGTGTGGGCTGCTGTCTGCCCAATGCAGGGTAAAAATTGCAGTAAAATACTGTCTGGGGTCTGTCAAACAATATATTCAAAAGCTCTTTAGCAAAGCAGGATAGAATGAGAAAGATTTTAAGAAATGGACGTTTGTGATTGTAATTAATGGGTTTTGGTTGTGTGCCAGTGACCCTCGGGCCCCAGTGTCCTGTGAGGAGCCCGTATCCCCCCAATGAAAGGTATTATTGTAAAGGCACCTCAGTGAGTCCTTTGCCACACAGATGGAGATCCTCCCTGGCAGAAGTCTTCTCCTTTATCCAAGCTACACTTAGAAAATTGGAATCACGGCACCCAAGTCTGCTGGGGAGTGCGGCTTGGTCCCCCACCAACTCAACCTGTTTACTATCTAGAGCAGAAATCAGAGTAAAGGAGGCAGCAGAACTCAGAAGTCAGCATTAGAACATAAGAAAAACAACTCTGTGTCAACCATACATTCTGTGGAGTGACCTCCAGTTTCTCTGACCATATGTCTCATTGCAAAATGTATGAGACTTCCCAGATCTGGGGTCAAACATCTTCCTGCTACTGTTATAACCCTTCCTATCCTGATTCTCTTGCCTTTTACCTTCCTTTCCCACAGTTTCCTCTCTACTTTTCTTTGTGTTTTAAATTTGGAATTTTCTTTTTCTTCTCTCCAACCTTCCATCCCCAAGTCATTCTTCTCTTTCTGATTTTCTCTCCATGCCCTGTTTGTATTCTGGTTCTTACCCACCCAGTCCCCGCCACCACCATCCTCACTCTTTTTCATATAAATTCCTTCCTCCAATAATCAAATTCTATCGTCAGTGTTTATATTATTGAACTACCATTTAAACCAAATCTCATTGATTAGGATTGGATTGTAGGTTTGGCTATGCAGGCATTTTTCAGCATCAAAAGGAAGTACTTCTAGACATCTATTTTAACTAGAACGCAATTTCAGGAGCCAGTCCCATAGGCAGAGCTGAATTTCTTCCATTCGTTATCTGAAAGATCTGATGATTGTTTAGAATTATGAAAACTGGTTTTGAGAAGTAGTCTTGATTATCCCATGGGAACTGATAGCCCCAACAGATGATTAGTTTTTTTCTGTTTGATAACACACAAAAGTAGAATCATGTTTGATATTATCAAATACACATAGTTTGTGCCTAAGGGTGCAGATTAAGACTTCCCTAATTAATCAAAACAATCATTGGTTAAAAAAAGTAAAATTTGCTCTTTAATGATTTCCTAAGTTAACTGGTTTTCCCATATAAGCTCCTCTAGTCTATGCGTGCATATACAGCCAAGTCAAGCTAATTCCTACCCTGTTTGCCTTATCTGCTTTAAGAACTTTGATGGATTGTCTCTGATGGATTTTTGCTCCTCCTCACATGGTGTCGTTTTACTGTGAAGATAGCACCATGGGTTTTATAAGGAAGGAATCCCTTTCTTCCCATCTATCCTCTCGTCCTCGAGACACCATTTCTTCTTATTTTATCGACAAAACCCAAATAAAACCACCCTCTTGTACCTAACTTCTTGTAGCTCCTTTTATTTTATTATTTTATTTTTTAAAAGATTTTATTTATTTATTTGACAGAGAGAGAGGCAACACAAGCAGGAGGAGAGGGAGAGGAAGAAGCAGGCTTTCCACTGAGCAGGGAGCCCGATGCAGGGCTCGATCCCAGAACTCTGAGATCATGACCTGAGCAGAAGGCAGACGCTTAAGGACTGAGCCGCCCAGGTGCCCCTCTTGTAGCTCCTTTTAAAACCAATCTCAGCACCTTGACGTAACCACGAGTTCACAGAGACTATCACGCAGAGAAACCCTGTGGCGGATCATATTGAGACACCGATCTGACCGCTTTTACCTTTATTTTGCCCTTTTCCTTACCTTTGTTCAATCTGATAACTGATTCCATTCTTGTTTGCCCCAGAGGAGGTTTTCGATTGGGAGTTTCTTCCCTGCTTCCTTAGCCAAATCTCAAACCAGAGACCCCAGAATTAAATTTGGTTCACAGATATATTTTATTGGGTTCATACAGGACTTTTTTTTTTTAAAGATTTTATTTATTTATTTGACAGAGAGAGAGACAGCCAGCGAGAGAGGGAACACAGCAGGGGGAGTGGGAGAGGAAGAAGCAGGCTCCCAGTGGAGGAGCCTGATGTGGGACTCGATCCCAGAACGCCAGGATCACGCCCTGAGCCAAAGGCAGATGCTTAACGACTGCGCCACCCAGGCGCCCCCATACGGGACTTTTTAAAACCAGGAGCAACATTTAATAACTAGACATATTTCACATAAAAATCTGAATTTCTGACTTCTCTTGAAAATTGGAAGATCTAGCCACACTGGACTGCTGTTTTCATACCGCAGTCACCTGGAACCTTGTAGAGCCTTCAACCAAACATAGGTCCCACGCTTTCCATTTCTGCAGAGCTCCCCTCGCTATCTTTCTCTCAATCTGGAAATCTTCACTCACTTATGTCACTCACTATGTCTTGCCCCTATCAGCATTTCTTGACTCCTGGTCTATTTATTTTATTTTTTAAAAGATTTTTAAGGTTTATTTGAAGGAGGACAAGCAGGGGGGCAGTAGGTAGAGGGAGAAGCAGGCTCCCCACTGAACAAGGAGCCCAATGTGGGACTCGATCCCAGGACCCTGGGATCATGACCTGAGTGGAAGGCAAACACTTAACTGACTGAGCCACCCAGGTTCCCTTTGACTCCTGATTTAAATCCTTTAAGGAGATACACTAAGAAAGATACACCTTAAGAAAAGATAATTTATATTCATAGGCAGGGACAGTTATGGTGAAACATTATGTATTCAACAAATATTCAACAAGTAAGCACACATGTGCCAGTCAGTTTCTGGTGCTGAAGATAAAAACAATTAACAAGATAAAAATGCGTCCTGCTTTTATGGAATTTATATTCTAGTAGGTGATAGTTATAGATAAATAGACACATCTAGGAAAAAATACATAAAACACATGTAAAGAGTTTAATAAATAATTTTAAAACAAAGATCATGTATCCACCAGCCAGTCAAGAAATAGAATATTGCCAACTCCCAGAAACACTCCCATAGTTCCTTCCAGAACACAATGCCTCTCTCCCCCAAAAGTAACCACCACCATGACATTTAGAGTATGCATTCACTTCCTTGATTTTCTTTATGGTTTTACCTCTTAGCTATTTATTCTATGCAATGTAGTTAAATGTTGTCTGTTATTAAATTTTAAATAACTTAACTTCACTTGTGCATTAGATGGTCAATAAAAATTTTCTCACAGATGGGTGCCTGACTGGCTCAGTTGGTAGTGTGCGACTCTTGATCTCTGGGTTATGAGTTCAAGTCCCATGTTGGATGTAGAGATTACTTAAAAAAATAAAACTTAACACAAAATGAGAAAAGTAAGTGTGCCTGGGTGGCTCAGTCGATTGAGCACCCGACTCTTGATTTCAGCTCAGGTCATGATCTCCGGGTGGTGAGATTGACCCCACGTTGGACTCTGTGCATGGAGTCTGCTTGAGATTCTCTCTCTCCCTCCCTCTCTGCCCCTCTCCCTAATCACTCTGTCTCTAAATAAATAAACTCTTAAAAAATCAAAATGAGGAAAATAATTTTAAAAATAGTTTTCCCCCCACCCACAACAAATAAGGGCATAGCTTAATGTAATATATTTCAGGAAATGACAACCAAGGGAAGATAAAATTCTTCAGCAAATACAAAAGCAGAGCAAGACTCAGTTTCTAATCTCACTACCACTCCCAGAAGCCTTGAGTGAGTAGAAAAAATTCTCAGAATACTTACTAATACCTCCAAATATTTAGAGAAATAAATAGAATTGGATATCTTTATCTTTTTCCTCTTTTGATTAAGGAAGAGTAAAAAAAAAAAAAACTGCTGGGGATAAATATGTAAAATGGGGAGATGACTAAGAATCTCGTGGCCATTCCCCAGTCCCAGAAGATGAAAGTGGACTAGTATAAACAAATTGTTTCATTCCATTCCCCTTGTTATGCTTAAGCATGGGCGTTTGATATCAACTCTGGCCAATAAGATGCAAGGATGGAAATTGAAGGAGGAATTATTTACACAAGTGATGGAAGAGCCAAAAAGCCAATATATGGTGATGGTACAACCCAGAGGTTAGTGTAGCAGAAAGCTATTATTGTCTCTTTGCTGGAGGGATCAAGTGAGGAAGTGATGTTATCATAGTCCAGAAACCAGGGCCATCTAGCAGAGACTGGAACATAGAGAGTGTTTTCCCGGGGTGGCTGGAGCAGCCATTACTGAGGCCCCCTCACAGAGAAGGGAGAAATACCCTGGCTTCTCTCTCTGCCCTACAATCTACTGCAATGCCTGTCAGGGGACCCTGGGAAATACAGCCTGCTGAAGTCAGTCCCTCCATGATACAAAACAAACCAAGGGAAAGATAAGGACTGGATTTAAGAGTGAAACAGCTGAAGGCTTGGCATAAGGAGAATGAGGACAAGCAAAGAATCACAGATGAGTCCAAGTTTTTGACTTCTGAATGTGAGGAAGTGTCATTGTCTGAGATGGGGAACATGGAAGAAGTAGCGGTTTGAGGAACTAAACTCAGAAGCCTTGATTTGTACGTGTGAAGTTTGAGATGTCTGTTAAAAATTTGTGTGAAGCTATCAAGTGTGTTCTAGTCTGTTCAATCCCAGCAGACTCCCCCGGACTAGGGAGAAGGGGAAGAGAAAGGGGATACGAGAAGAGAAAGAGAGGGAAGCAAAGGAAAAAGAGAAAAAGGGAGTGGGAGAGAGCCCAGGTGAGGGAACTTTTTGTGTCCTGGGGCAGGATGACCTAAGGCCTGGTTTCTCATAGCGCTGCAGGGAAGGTGGCAAGTCCTACTGAGGAAAATGGGAGCAACGGCAGTTTATCAAAATATTTTATTTCCCGTATCCAAGGCACGGAATCAGGGGAGATCTGTAGGGACCACACGGTAAAGGATGGGGGGTTTTCAGCAATCACACGAGTGGACAAAGGAGCAGACACCACCTAGGCTCCTCCCCCCACATACTCCGAGGGCATGATAGCACTTCACAAATCTGAGATTATGGGATTTGGAAAGGAAGACATACAGAAATGACTACAGTCAAGTTGTCCACCACCAGAACTGTATGAAGATTCAGAGACAGAAATTTAGTTGTACCAGAGCTCATCATCTCCTTTCCACATGAGACAATTTGTGGGATACAAAATTCCCTGCAATGCAATTTCTGAAGACTGATTTATTCAGTAGCTTAACCCTTTGTTGGAGCTTTCACAAGATGGTTCAGAGGGACTTTGGCTCTGAGAGTGTGAACCCCTTTGAAATCTCCCCACAGTGTGAGATCAAGAAAAGAAGAAGCCATACTGGTCAATGAATCAAATACACATGTGGGAAAAAACACCTCCCAAAGACATATATTTATTCTTGGAAACAGGGTAACCTAGTTCTGTATATTAAAAAAGAAACATTCCCCTACATGCAACGGAATCCAAGGAGACCACTGCCTACAAAAGGAATACCCCCTACAATATGAGCAAAGGTGTTAGCAGCACACATTTGTTCCTCATTTTGCTCATCTGGTTTCTAAGCTGTGTCCAGGGATAAATCTGAAAAAGAAGTGAGCTCCTGGGACACCTGGATGGCTCAGTCAGTTAAGCATCTGCCTTCGACTCAGGTCATGATCCCAAGGTCCTGGGATGGAACCCCACATCGGGCTCCCTGCTCAGTGGGGAGTCTGTTCTCTCTCTGCCCCTCACCTCACTTGTGTGTGTGTGTGTCTCTCTCTCAAATAAATAAATAAAATCTTCAAAAAAATTGAGCTCCTGTTTCAAATCCATGCAGTTAGCAGATTTTACCACTTTGGGCCAAATAACATTTCTAGGCATATTCACACTCTGTGAGTTGCGGGGAGAGAATAGGCATTTAAGATCTTTGTACCTGCAATGCCCCCGGGGATGAGTTGGAGGAATTCTGTTCCTCCAGTTACACATGGATGCATTCAGTTTTACTAGCTCTCACAGAATTCAATGGCAAAGTGAAGAAGAAAGAGAGAAGAGGATAAAGAGGAAAAAAGAGAAGGAGTTATTAAGCAGCATTTTGAATTCAATCCTCTCATTTTAAAACTATGAAAATAGAATTTTAGAAAGGCAAAGTTTCCGAAATCTCACAATTGAATTTCCCTGGACCCATAATACAGACATGCTTACACTCAGTCTGCCGCTATTTTACTTTTAATATAAAAGTTGTTTCAACAATGCAACTTTCATAATCCATACTATATAGTAAGATCTCATATGAATTTTTATTAGACAACAAAAGACACTAACCACGTCTTTCATCTTTTTTATTATGTATATAAATATAATACACAAGTACATTTGCAAACATATAAACCTCAACTCATAAAAGTGCAAAATCTCATCCTCTCCTAATTTTGGGTAGCTGGGAACTTGAGCTGTGGTAATATGCACATGTGTGTTGTGACAATAAAATGCTGATGAGTCAGCACAGTCTGGGGGCACATTTTTAATGCTGAACTGAGTAAATAACCTCCGAATCATGCTTGCTATCTAAAACTGCGAGTGCAGGAATGAAGAGCCATCAACAAAAAATAAACCATAATAGCTGTTAAGATTGCGGCAATACTTTGTTCCCAAATATTCTGGCCATGTGTGCAGAGAATAGAATCAGCTATCTAATTTTAAGGTTTCATTAGCTAAGTTTAGGCAAACTGTTGATTCTGAACTGCTACAGCAGAATGAGTCAGTCCATATGTTCTCTGTTACTGGAATATGAGCATATAAACAGATTTGTCTACAAGGGGGAAAACTCACAGATGACTGATAAATGAATTTTGGCAGTGCCGTATTATCATAATTGGCAATCCCTGGGGAAAATATTGACAATGGTAAGAATTGAACCCCTGGAAAGAGCGACTCAGGGTCTATCTCATACTGCAAACTGTGGCTGAGCAGTGGAAGAAGATCTCTGGACCAGAAAGATTTTAAACTGAGCCTTTCTGGATGGGAAAAGGGTAATAAATGGAAGCAGGATTTTCTAGGAATGTGTCCAAAGCAAATGAGTGTAGACGTGTGTGGTTTTCTTATTCTTGCTGTATATTTCTTTTTGTGAGCAGAGACTCTGTGTGCGTATGTGTGTGTGTGTGCGTGAGTGTGTGTGACCGTGCCTTGATCTTCATGAATATTCACGCACCAATGGAGAAAAGCGTCCCGTTAACCCAGAGCTATAAAGCTTATTTATCAAAATCCCGCATGAGGACTGTGCCATCTGTCTTGATTTTCTCTGAATCAGGACACTTCTGACAATTCTGACACTTCTGCGGAGGGTCTGCTCCGGGGGCGGCGGGGGACAGAAAGGCGCGCAGCAGTGGTAGCTCCCAGAGCTTAAATTCCTAAATCATCATCAGTGCCAGCACGGAGCTCATTCTACATCGCTCTGGAGACAAGTGGGAGATGACAAGATGCTCAGAATAGCAGTGCTGCTTACCTAGGTATTTGTGTCAAAATCCTGCTGGAGGACTGCCTGTTTTGTTTCAGGGGAACACTTGCTAAAATCCAGTTATCAAAGGCACGAGTTATTGTGATGGGACCGCTGTGGCTGTGTCTTATCAGTGAGTTATCATTTTGGACTGGTAATTTCTATATGAAGGGGAGAAAAACTTGCTCCTTTTTCTCAGCAAACATCTTGGAGCATTTGCCACGTGCCAAGCACTATGCAAGTCTCAGGAACAATGCATAAGACATTTTGGCCCTGCTCCCAGTTTCATAGAAAAGAGAGACCTATGAACAGCTAAGTTCTAACACAATAAATTTGATGCTATAAGTGGGAGCAAAGTGCTTTGTGGTCCCACAAAGATACTAGTGCACTTGCCTGGGGTAGCTGGGGAAGGGTTTCCCAAAGAGCTGATATTTGAGCTGAATTTGAAGAATAAGTACAAGTTATCTAGATAGAAAAGTCAAAGAAAAGACATTCCTTCCAGGTTCCAAATCACATAGACCCCCAACAATCATGAGGTCCCACTGAATAGATGCTATGGTTGGAACAGCGGACAATAAGGAAAATCTCGGTGGAATAGTTTCTTACAAAAAGAACTTACAGGCTACATGTCCTTAGCTTGGCTGGAGGTTTTCTCAGTTTCGTATCAAAAAATGTTAGCCATCTTCCCAACGGATGCTAAATTCCTAATGCTAACCCCTCCATAGCACCCGCCACAATGCTGAGAATTGCAGACTTAGAAATTAGACCTACCGGGGCGCCTGGGTGGCACAGCGGTTAAGCGTCTGCCTTCGGCTCAGGGCGTGATCCCGACGTTGTGGGATCAAGCCCCATGTCAGGCTCCTCTGCTATGAGCCTGCTTCTTCCTCTCCTACTCCCTCTGCTGTGTTCCCTCTCTCGCTGGCTGTCTCTATCTCTGTCGAATAAATAAATAAAATCTTTAAAAAAAAAAAAAAGAAATTAGACGTACCTATGAATCCCATATCTGCCACTTGCTAGTGTGTGTCTTTGGAAATTCTCCTTAAACCCTCTGAGACTCAGCTTCCTCTCCGTGGCCTTGCTTGAATAAACCAACGTACATAAAGCACATAAGGGCACGCTTTGCCTATAAACACAATCAATTGTCAGCATCATCTGTTCAGGGAGATCACAATGCCTGTCCCATAAAGTTTTAAGGATTCACTGAGAAATGTATTTAAGTCCACAGCACAATATACTTAAAAAATAAGTGCATTTTTTTTTTTACTTACGAGTTTGAGTTCCTGACTATAAAAATGTATCTTATATGATGTTTGTCTCCACCATTGTGCTGAGTGTGATGAGTTGAATTAAATTTAGAATTGCAGACAGTTCACTTCAAGGCATCAACATATTTTAACCACACTATTTTTAGGCCTTACGATGTTATCTTTTGCATACAGGCCTACTGGGAAGCTATCTGCAAAGCATGTTATTAGCGGCACACTTCATGCTGAAGTGTGCCGCTATTAAAGGAACCTTAATGCCAGTCTGAGCCAAGTAAAGACTGTGAAGAGAGATGTCCTGCAATCTCTGTGGTCAGATATACCCTCCACCCCAAGGTGTTTTTCTTCTCTTGTTACATCCAACGAGTAATTTGTAACTCTACTTCTTCATGAGTGTAGACATCAGTGAAGGTAGGTTGAATGACCTGGATTAACAATCAACCCCAAAGGCTCAGTGGCTTAAAACAACAAAGATTTATTCCTTGTTTGTGTTTCATATCCATTTGGAGGCAGTGGGGTCAGGGTGGGGGGATTCAGTTCATCCTAGTCACTCGGGGATTCAGGTTGATGGAACAGCCATTATCTTCGTCTTAAAATTACCCATTATCATGCACAGGGAGAGAGAGATCTGAGGGTCTCCCTGTGAAAACTAACTGTTCTAACCTAGGAACTTATTTTACTTATTTTTCTCATTTTACTCATAATTCATTGGGCAAAACTGGCCACATGATTTCCTTCCTTATAATAAAAAAGCATGGAAGTGTAAGCCTACTACGTGCCCGGAATGGGGCAGAAACAGGAATAATTGGAAAATAGTAGTAATGACTATCACTATCTTTGAGCCTGAAATAGAATTAATTTCCTTGGAATAATGAATAACTAAATTTGGCTACTTATGAGAATCTGTTTCTTAAACTACTTTGCATGATTCCATATGTCCCTTACATTGATTAAGTAAACAGATCTCTGGAAGACTTTGCATGTAAGACAGAGAGAAATGAGGGCCACCTGAGAAGAGCAGTGCAGTAACTATTTGGCCATGTTCTGCTAATGCTCCATTAATGGTGATATGTTGCAGAGAACTGCCAACATTGCCCTGAGGAACAATTCTTCAGTTAACAAGGAATAAAATATTGTCTGCTGTGCATTCACTGCATATGAGACATTTAAAAAAAACAAACTCCCTGATTACTCAAAATATTTCCATTGCCACCAACACCTGCTTATCAATAGTTTCCATCACTTTTCATATTCTTAAATATTAAACTGTGAACTCCAGGATTCCTTAAGTAGATCCTCTTAGAACTACCCAACAACAGAACAGTAAAACAAACAAAGCACATGTTGGTACCAGAAATATGAGAGAATGAGCAGTTCCATCGAGGCAAACTGGTATTTCACTAGGAAGAGGAAGGCTGTGTATAGAACAAGTACTAGAAAATGAGGGAATGCAAAAGTTGAGAGTTCGGTGCTTGCAACTCAGCTTTGTAAAGACGACTAAGATGGGTTATATTTCCTCGTTCCTCTCTCATTCCATGCTAGAAACAGAATATTTGCCCTTGGGATAACTATTAACTATAGTCTCTTGAAAATTCTGTCAAAGTCTTCTGAAACAGCCATTTGTAAAGTGAGTTGATGGCCCTAGGAACATTCTCAGTGCAGGACTAAGGAGGAGGATGGCCCATCCGAACTGCCCAATATCTATGTTCCTTTCAGTAGTCCAGTCCAAATGAGAGTGGGCCAGTGAAGATGTATCAGACCAAAGCCAATGTCAGTACAGTGTCCTTGATTACTGAGTACCTGGTGATTTTCTTATAAGATAATTTGACACCACTGACATGCTATACTTGCACACGAACATCTTTCTCCAAGTCTTATTTTTTTTCAGAAACAGAAGAGTCAGATTTTTAAGGTCTGAAAGAATCAGGAAAGTTGAGAATGTACAGTTATGAGAGTATTCAGATGATCAGTTGTCCAAGGGAAGGACTGACGGAAAGGATTGTTAAGAAGGTCAGAACTAGCAGAGTAATTAATATTAACACACACGCACACACACACACTGAGAATGATCAGGTATTAGGGGCAGAGAGGCAGAAGTTCTGAAATTTAGAAGACATGCTAGTCAAGTCAACAGCGCTATGAAATGAACCTGATTTGGAAGCTCGGCCATCCTTAGGTACTTGACTACCACAGCAGGACAGGTGCACAGACCTGCCCCACAAACCTTGGGCTCAACTCCTGAAGTGATGCCTCAACACGATATTGTACCATCTCCCAGCTTTAAGCTAATGAATATCTGAATACCCACTGGGCTGCTGGAGATGCAAGGAAAGCTCTGCAGAGCCAGAATTCCTTTGGAGTTGCAGTATTTGTTGGTACTTCACACTACAATCGTGGGGTGCAGAGCCTCATGCAGGAACTGGTACAGCGTACTGCTTGTGAATGAATTTGTATGACTGGATTTTCATCTAAACGTATTATTTGTATTTATGGATTTAATTTCAATATTTTTCCTGAGCAAGTACATTAGCCCCTGAGTATCCTAAAGACCAAATAGTTACTGGTGAGAATTATATGACTTGGGATAATCAGTGAATTTGTGTTTTAAATCATCTCTTACTTGCAGCAGCCCTGAACACAAAGATAGCATCATATGCAATCTTTCGAAGCTAGTCTCCTTTTCTAGACTGAAAGTATATATATATGAGAGGTAAGTATAACCAAGTTCAAGGTCTGTAAAGTTCAAATGAACAGGAGAAAACAAATAAAAATAGACCACACAGGAAGATAAAGTGAAGGAAAAGAAATAGAAGGAAGGAAATATGCCCCAAAAAGTCATTACCATTGTAACAGTGATGGAAAATAGAACAGAAAAATAGAAAATAAGAAATAAGAAAATAAGAAACTGAATAGAAAAATAAGAAATCTTGACCCTTATTTGTAAGATTGAAGTCACATATAATTGTCACAAGGAAAACAACTCATAGGAGCTTACTAATATGTTTTAAAAATAGGAGTAGGCTATTTCTATGCATATAAACAATTTTAGAATGTCAATAACTGGTATTTACTAGATCAATTTTTTTAAATGAATGGACTGAATAAATTTGGTAAAAACCTAGCCTCTGTATAAAACAGAAGTAAAAACCATATTTGTAGCAGATTTGATTGGAGAGTATTCGACCTTGTAACATGTTGAAAACTAGTTAAATAAGCAAAAAACAAAACAAAACAAAACCAATGATCTACTAACTAAATCAGGTCAAAACAAAATAAACTGACAAATAGAACAAATAGGTTTCAAATATGCAGTCCATTATGAAGGAAATTTAGAATCCAAGAAGAAAGTACTCAGACAAATTTTGAGACTGCCAGGTTGATTTCAAAGAAATGAAATGTAGTGTTGAACCATATAATTTAAATGAGGAAATTAGTACTTTATGATCTATGCTTGATTTTATATTTTGATATATGGTTTTATCTTATTTCATCTTATTAATTCTTCATAACATGCATTTCTGTAGGAGAGATGTAAAAATTGAGCCTTCCTGGGTAGAAGAAAAAAAAATCATAATCCTTGAGATTTTTGTCATGACTCACATCCTACAGTCTCAACATGTTTTTATAGGATTACAATATTCTCCTGTGAAATACGCCAACTGCACTGCTCATGGCATCTGTATTACCAGAAGGGATTTGGGAGAAGACATAACAACTTCCAAGTTATATATGACACAAGGACCAACTCTCTAATCATGAGATTACTTTCTTCTCTCACCTCTTACTGGATGCCACATTACATTTTCCCTCTTAGGATCAGAATCTCACCCCTCTCTGGTGTTACTCTATTCCAACTGGGTTAACCAAAAATCTAGCCATTTCATAGTTTATACTCAAAATCATGAATAAGTGTTCATTATCATAAGCACATGCTGCCTTAGTAAGCAAAAATAAAGTCTATAATGGGATACGTATTGGGTTTTCTAGAAGTGGTATTGAGATCATTTGATCAGGCCTGCCTTTATCCAATCACAGAGTATCAAAGGCCTCAGGTATGGGCAACATAAACAGAGCAGAAGGAAGCTTGCAGGGGTTTAAGAGAAAAGGAGCTAATCCTCAAACTTCATAAAGACTGTGCTCTCACCAATAGATTTATTATTACTATTTTCTTTTTAAATATTTTATTTATTTATTCGACAGAGATAGAGACAGCCAGCGAGAGAGGGAACACAAGCAGGGGGAATGGGAGAGGAAAAAGCTGGTTCCCAGAGTACGAGCCTGATGTGGGGCTCGATCCCAGAACGCCGGGATCACACCCTGAGCTGAAGGCAGACACTTAACGACTCAGCCACCCAGGCGCCCCTCACCAATAGATTTAAAGGAGACAGACTGAGAGCGACATTGATGACATAAATATGTCATTACTATTTTTAGAAAGTGGTGTGTTTAGAAGCATCAATAGAAATATTAATAAAGACAACGCCCATTAATCCATCATCCACATTCGAAATTAACAAACCTATGAGCAAGTTCCTTGGAGCAAGCATTGAATCTTATTCCACAAATTCTGCCTCATACTCTGTTCTTCATTCCTGTCTCTCCTTAGCATTCACTTTCTTATTTCTGTTCTCTTGTCCTATTCTCCTCTCTCCTTCCTTCTTGCCCTTTTCTTCTGAAGCACAGATGTTTTCTACCATTCAATGTCAGCAGCTTTCACAAAGCATGTCTTTGTCATGTCTGGGGTACCACTCTACCGCAACTTCCTCAGCCATAGTATGTGTCCTTCCTTACCTGTGGGGCAGTGGTGGTAGTTACCAAATTAACAGGACACATTTGAACACAGGCAACTTCACAAGATACACATTTAGCTTTAAAAAAAATCTGTTCAGCATTGCCTGCGCCTGAATTCTTTCTACTATTCTTACCCTTTCTTGTTTTACCTGCTTCCCCCCCCCTACTTATGAGGAGGCCACTTTTCATCTGTTTTCTCATTTCTACTAGTGCAGACTATTTTAAGAGTTACAGAATGTGTGATAAAAGACACTGAAAGGACATGTAGGAGGCACATCCAGATTCTGGAACCAACCAGAAAAATCCAAATGAAGAGTCATTCTGAAAAGGAGGGAGTCAGAACTAGCCTCAGACCAGTAGAAAACAATCGACAACATAAAGACTGGCAGGAAGTGAAAGCCAGGATGAAACTTTGAGAAATTGCTTGAGGACCTGAAATAACCACCTCAGCCTCACCCACTGATGAGGAAGTGGTTGGAAAGGACCCTGGTCCAGAATCAATGTTCTTTATAGTGTTCCAGTTCTGATATTTCTGTTAATTAGTTACAAGGCCATGAGTGAATCAGGCCCTGAGCTGGGCACTAGGAATACTTCAGTGAACAAGATAAACATTGACCCTGCCTCCCCGAAGCTTATGGTCTAATGGGAGGGACTGGGCTCCATATTTGAAGAATAAAGCCTATGACGGGGGATGGTGGGGATGAGTGAACTGCCTAGTCCAAAGAAGTTTTCCCTGAAGAAATGACATTCGAGCTGAGAACTAAAGGATGAGTAGCATTTAGAGCAATGACATGGCTCTAGGTAGAAAGAACAACAAATAAAAAGGCCCCCAGGTGGAAGGAGCTTGAGACATTTTAAGAAACGAAAGAAAGCCAGCCAAGATGGAACTCAGAACAAGGAGAGAAGGAAGTGAGGCTGGAAAGCAATGGCATCCTGAGGGTTGCCATTACCTTCCCAAGCTATCCGACATAAATAGAAAAAGCAGTGTGTTTGCAGCTTTATCCCACCTCCTAGGAAACTCGCCTGGCCTCACTTTCCAGGTCACTGCTCCTAATAGAACTCTAGAAACACCACTGCCATTAAAAGTTTTGTGAGTATTTAGGTCTTTACCCTAAGAGCAATGAGCAACCATTGAAGTATTTTAAACAGGGGTGTAAAGTGATCACATTTTCACTTTAATATCACTGAATAGCCTTACAGAGGATGCATTGGAGGGGAGATAAGACTAATTAGCAGTACCAGAAGCAATAGACGATAATGATATAGACCAGAGTGGTGGCCGTGGAACTGGAGAGAAGTAGATGGGAGTATAGAAGGACATATTCAAACGGTGAAACAATAATTGATTGGGTGTGGAAGATAGGGGATACAGATGATTTAAAAATATTTTCTGAGGCTCCTACAAAATAAAGACTTATGTTTTATAAAATTATTCATTCATATGAATTTATTCCACAAAACCTTTTCGATGCTTGATATGTCTAAGGCATGGTTCTATCATAGCATGGTGATATTATGTTAGCTAACCTGGCCTAGTTTGAGTTCACATGAGAAATATGGATCACCAAAGAATAACACTAAGGAGTTCCAGAACCGAGGGTTAGAAGGGGGAAGTACAACAGCGTTCTACCTACTGTATCAATTGGACTGAATGGCAAGCAGCAGATGGATGGTCTGTACCAGATAGCTTCTGCTGCATAGATATTCTAAGAATAAAATATGCCTTCTTAAAATAAAATTTTTAAAAAGGTTAATGACTTCCAACTTTGGTTTCATTAATACCCAGATCTAACCTAAATGGGTAAGTCACGCTGAGGACGGATTGATGACTGATTTCAATTTGGACGGTTTCCATTTTAGTGAGTGAGACTCAGCAACATTTTACTTGACGAAGACTATCAGACTCAATATTAATTTTTAATAAGGAAGATTAAAATAAATGTCTCTAACATCTGACTATCAAGTGGAAATCAAAACTTCCAAGTAGAGACCCAGTGTAATAGCCTGGCCCTGTGCTGAGTTTCTAAGGAGACTTTATGATCTGCCAATTGATCCTTTGCTTCCAAGTTGATTCCAAGTGCCTGCTTGGTCTCTTCAAGGGATGGGGCTGAATATGGCAAGTTGGACATTTGACAGCAGCAGTGGCTAGATCAGCTACTGAACGGGAGCCACCTAAGCCCTGTACATAAGCCTTCAACACTTTCAACATGTCTACTCCATTGTGCTAGCCCAGGAGTAGCTGTTGACAGAGGCTGGATGATGTCCACTGGCTGAGTCATTCTGTCTCCTTGGTTGTTGTTGGTTAGTGCCTCTTCTATGATAGGTGATCTCTGTGAGGTGTTAACATGTGATAAAAAGATCTTCAAATTTCATATTTACTCCCTTAGGTCATCCACATGTCTCTCTTCCAGAATTTTTTTTTTTTTAAAGATTTTATTTATTTATTCCACAGAGATAGAGACAGCCAGCGAGAGAGGGAACACAAGCAGGGGGAGTGAGAGAGGAAGAAGCAGGCTCATAGTGGAGGAGCCTGACATGGGGCTCGATCCCATAATGCCGGGATCACGCCCTGAGCCGAAGGCAGACGCTTAACCGCTGTGCCACCCAGGCGCCCCTCTTCCAGAATTTCTTATTCCTGATCTCCAAGTATTTCTTTTTCCAGGCCCTTAGGGATGCAGCTAAGCTATTCACCATTATCCATGAGTCTGTGTATCCAAAAACATGATTCTGTGTATATTCTTATTTGGGGCCACTTATACACAAAGAAAAGTATGCACTCCACAAAACTCTGCCCAGTGGGAGGGTTTCCCCTGGCTGCTGAATGTTAGTCCCCCCCCCATAGGACGCTAGGGATACAGCAGTCCTTTTTTAGCTCATACCCACACGTGGAGCCAAAGTATCCATAAAGGCAACATCTTATCTGTACCCACTGTGGCTATAGATGTAAGGTAAGGTTAAGGCCCATGTAACAGTGTTTGGTGATATGTGGGTGTGGGACACTTAGTCATGTACTTAATTGTGCCTTCTGGTCCATTCTCATGGCTGTTTCCAGATATTCTATCTCTATCTTACAGTGAATTGTTGCTGGGCCCATTTGATCTTATGACTTGGTGTGTTTGACAAAATTCAACTTCTGATGAGCAGCTCTGGCCATATGGTTACTTGTTACCTCATATTCAGATCCTCTTTCTTCAGTGTGCTTGGTAACAAGCTCAGAGCTGTTTTCTGAATGGTGAACAGTTTCCCCTGCTCATGGCCTGATTTCACTCTAGAATCCTAGGGCTCTACGTTAAGATTCTCCTAACTTTGGTGCAACAACTCATCAGAATAGCCACAAGGGATATTTTACAAACATCTCTTTCAAACCAAAAGATGAACGTAAGTGGTGAGCTTTTTTATTAGATGGGTAAAACATGGATCAGATATTTTATTTTATTTTATTTTGTTTTATTTCATTTCATTTCATTTTGTTTCATTTTATTTTATTTTTTAAGATTTTATTTATTTATTTGTCAGAGAGAGAAACGGAGTGCACTAGAACACAAGCAGGGGGAGCAGAGGGAGAAGCAGACTCCCCACTGAGCAAGGAACCTGATATGGGGCTCCATCCCAGGACCCTGGGATCATGACCAGAGCTGAAGGCAGATGCTTAACCGACTGAGCTGCCCAGGTGCCCCTGGATCTGATATTTTATACTTGCATAGGAGCCAGCCACTTCACAGTTAGCAGTACTTCAATGTTTGGACAGTGTCAGTTACCATTGAATTTTAACTTTTGCCTAATTAAACTTAGTTTATAAGGGTCTAATGTTCTGTCTCTTCCAATGTCCCCTTTCCAATCTCATCACCTACCACCAACACCAACACCACCATTACCATATTTGCTAAAAGAAATCAAAGAGTATGGTTTAATCTTGATTTTATGCTTCAGCAGTTAGAAATTGATTTGTCATTTTGTATTTAACATAGAAATTGTCATGACAATTTGATGTTACTGGTTAGGTGGTGGTCTTTTTTCTTTTTGCATATATCTAGGTATGATGGTTGCTATAACAACAGAACAAGGAGCAGAAACCATGGATTTTTAACAGATTGCTGATGCTTATGAAACGCCTTATGGGGCAAACTTTCACAAAAAAAGCTCATAGCCTTAATTATTTAAATTGTTGGGTATTTGTAGGAATATAGGCTGTGAGTCTATTCCAAAAATGTGAAGGCAGTAATCAGTCTGTCACTAAGGGCTGAGAACCCATAGCTCTATTCTAGGCTTATAATTTCTGAGTTATTTTGTACAATTTGATGGAATTCCAGTGATTCAATACTGATTGATCCCTGTTCATATGGGGTAGTCAGGATCTCCCTAAGTGCTCTTGAGGATTCTAACAGGAAGAAATGAGAAGAGGAATTGCAAGTAAGCTTCCAAAAAAAAAAAAAGATTCTTCTGAAAAGTAGGAACACAGAAGAGCTAAAAAATAGCAGCATAAAAAGGAGTTTCTTATTTTACAATGACTCTGAGATTCTGTTCTAATTTTCCTATGCATCATCGGTGAGAACATGAAAAGATATATAGGATTTGTATATTTGAAGAAAACATAATTTTTTTCAAGGAAAAAAATGGGCATTGGACAATAATGTATCAGCAAGATCACTCATAGAAAAGGCAAGCACCTTGATTTCTTAAGAGACTACTTTATGCCCTTTATATATCACTTAGACTTCAAAGTCATTTCTCCCTTTTTTCTGTCAATTACTGATAATAGAGGTATGGATTTTCTAATATTATAAAGCATGTTGGGTAATTAAATGTCTTACTTTGGTCAGTAATAACATGGTTCCTGAAATAAACTTTCCTAGGTAACAGGTGTCTCTGGGAAATATTCCTGGGGCACTAAAATTCTGTCATTCACTCTCTATAGAAAAACTATGAAGTCTTTATCTTCTATCTTCTATAGTGATTGGCACACACAAAAATACAAGAAGCAAAATAAAAAGTTGTTGAATATAAGAGCGAGAGTTATTATTACAACATTAATATCAGTGCAAAAGTTACTTAGCACCTGGTAGTTCCTCATTACTGACTACAGATCAAGCTTGCAGTCTGGCGGTAGATGCGAGATATAGTTTATGGATAAAAAAGTAAGGAGGGGCGCCTGGCTGGCTCAGTCAGTAGAGCATGCAATTCTTGATCTCAGAGTCCTGAGTTTGAGACCCATACTGGGTGTAGAGATTACTTAAAAAAAAGTAAGCAGACATTTGATAATTTTTATATCATATCCTAAGGTAAAATGGATACAGCTAAACACATAATGATGCTTAAGAGATATCTTTTAGTAATTCACCAAATAGCTAACAGTGTTTCCAAATTTCTTAGTTACAGCCTTTTCCTTAGGACTTCGACATTGGAAAAGACATCTTGCATGTCTACAGAATCTCCAAAGGACTGTTCACCAAGGGAATGCTATACCTTTAGAGAACACTGGAGTTTAAAGGAGGAGAATGGCATGGTCAGATATACATCTGGGAAAGAAATGTAGAGGACGGGTTGGAGAGAAGGCCAAAGACAGAGCAACCACATAAGAGCCTATTTACGAGAAAAGAGGCCCAAACTAAAGAGTGGCAATATTATTGCAGAGGGACAAATAGAAGTAGGGGAAATAAGGGGGTTAAAAAAAAAAAGACAAAATGTCCATGGAAACTGCCAGAAAAATGAAATCAGCAATGAATTTCATATATCTAGGTTAGACACCAATGTACAAAAGAGTATGATTGACCATGGCGGAGAAAACCAATGAAGGACATGCTTCCAGAAATACAAATCTAAGGCATTTATGAGCTACTTACTCATAATACTCAAGTAGAAATGCTAAAAAATCACTACAAAACGCTAGAGCTCAGAAGGCATCACAATCAGAGATGAGGAGGATGGAGGAGGAGTGGTACACGACGTAAGGCAGCCAGGATGTGTGGAGTAGTGAGAGATGAGACCCAAACATAGAATGTAGAGGGAAGACCAACATTTCAGTGATATTTGGCAGACGGGGAGTTTACCAAAAAATGATGAAAATGTGTAAATAGAGAGGTAAGAGGACAGTCAGAAGAGGATGATGCCATGGAAGCCAAAATAAGAGAAAAAAGATGAAAAAGGTATTATCAGAGGCAGTATTTGGAGAAAAGGAAGAGAAATTGCAACAATTATTGTTCAGGAAATGAAGCTCCTGACCCTAGTGGCCATCACACATAAGAAGCAAGCCTGATCCCAGCACGTATTAATTCGAAGTCCTTGCAAGGAACACTGAAGAAATGCATCAGGTCCTTACGACTTGTACCAGCAAAGAAGTCCTAAAAGAAGAGATGACCCATGAACCTACAGCTGACCCTTGAACCACGTGAGAGTTAGGAGCACTGACCCCCACGGAGTCAAAATCTACATATCAATATAGCTTCTGAATCCTCAAAAAACGTAACTACTAATATCCTCTGTTGTCCGGAAGCCTTGTCAATTACTTAGTCAATTAACCCAGATTTTGTACGTTATGTGCTGTACTCTTACAATAAAGGAAGCTAGAAAAAAGAAAATGTTACTTAAGAAAGTCATAAGGAAGAGGGGCGCCTGGGTGGCACAGCGGTTAAGCGTCTGCCTTCGGCTCAGGGCGTGATCCCGACGTTATGGGATCGAGCCCCACATCAAGCTCCTCCGCTATGAGCCTGCTTCTTCCTCTCCCACTCCCCCTGCTTGTGTTCCCTCTCTAGCTGGCTGTCTCTATCCTGTCGAATAAATAAATAAAATCTTAAAAAAAAAAAAAAAGAAAGTCATAAGAAAGAGAAAATACACTTACAGTTTCTGTACTATAAAAAATCCGCATTCAAGGGGATCTGCGCAGTTCAAACCCATATTGTTCAAGGGCCAACTATAGTCAAAAGAAATCAGTATTGAATACTGTTAAGAAAAAGAAGATTTGAGGAGGTAATACTCCTTCAAATCAATTTGTAGATGCCTCATTCATAAACCTTTGGTAAAGGCGATCGGTATCTTTCTCCAGAAAACTGCACATGCGCGCGCGCACACACACACACACACACACACACACACACACACACACACACACAGCTTTGCTCGTCATTTCAGAGGATAACCAGAATTCCAGAGACTCCCCTTCCACTAGTAGATCAGGGTTTGGATGATGAACCTCTGCTCTTCTGGGACATAAAATGACTTAGGCTCCGATTGCTCCCTGAAAGCTCACTGTGTCTCATTTTAATAGTCTTCGCTTTTTTTCCATCTCTGTTCTCATTTATGCTTCAGTGATAAATTCTGCACCATATTTCCCTAATTATTGGTAATAATAAGCCAACGAGAGAACATAAGAATAACTTTTTTTTCTTACTGCGCCCGGTCTTCTAGTGGTACATTAGCCAGCAGTAATAACAGCTCAGCCCTCACAGTTGGGATGGGCTTTCAACTTAAAACTAATTACCACATTACAAAGGAATAGATGAATGTAAGAACAAAGACAGCAGACACGCTTAGCGTCATACCACATGCAAGGAAGGGCACAGAAGTGAACAGAGAGAATTGCTAAAGATAAAGTTTTAAATTTAACAATAAGATGTGGGAAAGGTTTTTACCGTGTTCATTAAAGTAAAAGGCTTTTCACTCACTTGTTATGTTGTTTCTCATATTAAAAATGCGATCCAGTGCCACCCATGACATGCATTTCCTAAGAATACACTCAATAACTAAACTAAACTAAAAAACAACACTAGTAACTCCAACTGGTCAAAGCCTGACATGGCTAATCCCCCGAGAGTTAGGCTTTTCGTTGTGTTTGCGTGGGTGGGCTGGGCAATTATTCAAAGAAATGTGCATGCGAACAGCAGTGCCAGTGGAAAGCTATACCACAGATGGCAGGTTACCTGGGAAGAGTTTTTTTTAAATAGCGTTGTTTGGACCCCTCTACTCACTGTGGGTGGGCCCTTAATGCAGAGTTCATGGACAGTCCCTCCTCAGGCGATTCTACCGAGGAGCCAGAGATGAGACCCCCTGCATCAGCTTTGGATTTAAAGGCTGTCATTTTGACGGTCTCTGTGATTGGAGCCGGTTGTTTGCCCTTTAGGGGAAATGGTGAAAGCGCAATCTAACATCCCTTGCTTTCACAACAATTTGAAGATACAGACTGTGGGCCATCTTGCAAACATGTCCTGTTATAAAGGCTATTTTTTTCATAGAGCTTGTATGTGAAAATCTGTCTATTTGCAGATAAGCAAAGCTTAATCTGCTTGTAAGAAGTCTCAGACCCTATACACAAGTGGGCTGGATTTTGCCTATGAGAAATAACGTGGACATTAGTTGATGTTCAAATGCCTCTTGGCTTTCTTAGTTTTCTCTTCCCTGCTTTGATTCTATCTACACCCTAATAAATTCTCACCATAGGCTCTGTTTCCTATCATTTTTCATGACATACATTTTCCCTGATGTTCAGAAAAAAATAATTGTGTTCAATCTTTATCCATTATTTAATATCTACTTCCCTTAAACCCTTTTTCCTGATAGCTTTTCACCTGCCTTCTTTCTCAGCTTATGTCAATTGACATTGTTTGAGATTTCTTCCTAGATTCTGCCTCAAATACATCTTATGGGTTACAGTTAAATATCTGTCCTACATACTTCAAGTCTAAAACAATTCATGGATAAGTTATTTGCGTTCAGGGCCGCCTGGGTGGCTCAGTCATTAAGCGTCTGCCTTCAGCTCAGGGCGTGATCCCAGAGTTCTGGGATCAAGCCCCACGTCAGGCTCGTCCGCTGGAAGCCTGCTTCTTTCTCTCCCACTCCCCCCGCTTGTGTTCCCTTTTTCACTGGCTGTCTCTCTTTCTGTCAAATAAATAAATAAAATCTTTAAAAAAAAAGTTATTTGCATTCAGTCTGTGAAGGGCAAAGGGGGCTATGCTTTAGAGACGTTCAATGGCTTGTTTGAATGAAAAAATAAAGTTTTAATTAGAGAGAAGCCATTATTCTCCAGAGTAGCAGTCACCGTATGAACCAATAGTTTGCGGGGAACCAAATGTATAGCTTGCCAATTGATGACATTGATAATGGGTATAATTGAAGTATCCGTGTCACTAATTGAAGAGAGGCGTTGTAATGTGAAGAGCATCAGACTGGGAGTTGTGTGGTTTGATTTCAAATCCCAGTCTGCTGCCTCTTAGTGTGACCTTGGGCAAACTCTTAACCTTTCTGGGTGCAGTTGTTTGAGAGAGTGAGTGCAAATAGCTCTAGAGTGGAAGGCAGAAGATCTGGGCTCAGCTATATCCTGTCTTCTTACAGGCTTTGTGACTTAGATCAAGTTACTTAAGCTCTCTGTGCCCATTGAGAATAACATCGATCTTACTTCACTGACTTGTTGTGAAAAAACTGAATGAGATAATAAAGAATGGAACAGGAACTCAATAAATGTTTGGGGTCATTTTAAAGCAAATAACGGCAAACAGAATAATTTAAAAAAAGAACATATTTGGAGTCAAAGAGAACTGAAAGCTGTATGACTTCTGGTATGTTACGTTACTTCTCTGAATTTGTCTCCTTTGACTATCATGAGAATTATGTGAAAGTGTGTATATAGACCACTTCCCTTGGTCTCATGGGTATGTAGGAATGAATGAGGTCAAATGATGAGTGTATTTCACTAGCTCTTGCCCCCACGGCTTGCTCCCCACAGCACCCACTCTTTATGGTGGCAGAGACGCCACCTGCTCCTCCATGCTCCCTGGCCCACTTGCATTTAGGCAAGGCTATGGGACTTCTTCTGACCATTGGCTTGTAAGCAGAAATGACACATTTGTTACAATCACCTCGCCTCTCCTGACTAATACACCCATCTTTTTGCCCAAAAACTTTCTGGAAGTAATAGTGGATTTCTAAGAGTGTTAATGAATACATCCAGTCTGTTATCATGGGGCATCTGACAGACCCCACTGCTACTTCTTAAGCACCTGCTACACCCCACCAAAGGCCTATGGTCACTTGCCATGCACTCTCCCTCGATGTGCTGAAACGATCTTTTTGGATCGTGCTAAAGAGAGGCAGGCCTCTTTCCCCCGTTTTGCATTACCCTATTCAGAGGACTACCAGTACCTTGCTGAGCTTTCGTGGACATGCTCTTTTCATGCGTACACCCTTGCACTCTCACTTGGCTCTCTCCCCTGACCCAGAAAGGGTCCATGGGCACGGCATCAATCTAAGGGCCACAGGAGTCTCTTGAGAAGTGAGTAAACTCAGAATCTCTCCTCTCTCCTCTTTTCTGATGACCAAGCCTTGATACTCGGTTTGACACAAAACATCTGGCTCTTTCATCCCTTAGGATAACTTGTTTTCCAGGAGGATCTTCAGCACCTTCATGAAAATAGATCTGCCCGAATCTATTCAGAGACACCTGAACTGCGTGCATGGAAGCACTTAGCCTCAAGCTGAGCTCTGCACTCATGTGCGCAGAGTGTCATGTTTGGAATAGCCATGGGAGCCCTGGGAACCACACGTGGAAGAAATGGCCCTGTTGCAACGGCGCAGGCACTCACAGCTAACAGCTTGAGCGGTACATTTCTTTTTCTTGTTTCTAAGATTTAGAAGCTTATTTTCCTCTTCCTCACCTTCCTTACTTTTCATGCTTTTGTTTCACTATTATCAGAGAGTTTGATCCATTTTATTTTTATGCAGAAAAGTGTAGCCCTTCCTGGCTGCTGGGTTGGATTTATTTTTATATCCGATAGGAATCAGGTCAGAGAAGATGGTCTCGGAATGTCTCACATCCGGACCAACACACTCACTAAGATTTTAAACTTCATTCTTCTAAAATATTGGTAAACACAAGTGTTAGGGAATTTTCTTTCAGTTTTCATCAGATCTGAATCTTTAGATTTTTTGAATTCCATGAATCAGGGGAACTTCCCAAGAAAAATGAAAGCTTTTGAGACTACAGGGATTTTTAAAAGGGTTCTGATCTTTCTTTGAAGGTACTGCCCAGGGAATATGATGTGTGGAAGCTTCACTTAGCTGCCTTATTACTACTAAGGTGAATTGTTTCATTTCCTTTAGAAAATCCAAAAGGGAATTTTTTTCTGCCGCTTTTAAGTGATAAAAATCTAAAAACAATATGTCCCAGTATAATAAGGATTTGGGTGTTACTTTTTCCTCTGTTAAGAGAATAAACAACTCTATTCACAAACTGCCATTAAATTAAACCATTAATATCAATGGAATTTGAAACTGAATAAAAATAAGAATTGATATCATGTTACTTTTCCTGACACTCTCTGGACTTCTTGGTTGATTGAAAGTTTCATTGCAAAATGAAAGCCTAAAGAATAAACTTTTTTAAAGAGAAGAAAATTTATTTAACCAAAATGCCTTATATGTAAAAAAAGAAGCCAAAGCCCAGAGAGTTGACATTATTTACCCGAAGACACAAAGCTAGTTAACGAAAGCTCTGATTCCCTAGTTTCTATTCAGTAGTATATAAACAGTAGTATAACTGTTTACAATAGGCATGGGTTTATGGTATAAACATTTCTAGTCAGGCAAAAGGTGGCAGGGAATTTGCAAACATTGCACACATGCCGTGAAAATGTACAAGCCCAGGCCACCTCTTTTTGTCACATTGTTGTTACAGTTGCAACAATCCCCTCCTCTTGCTAAAGATGAGTTAAGAAAGGGAGAGACGTGAGAGTTATAAGATAAGAACAGTGTCAAAACCTGCATTTAGGGGAGAAGTGCTGGGAAGCTGTCCACACTCCAAGAAGCCGTCCTATTTTTAGAGACTCCCAAAGGTCCCATGCTGTTGACTTTGTGGACTTGGCTTCGCACCACCCAACGAAGAACATTCACAATTCTTTCCAACTTCATGGGGACAAGTTACACTTTTTACAGCAGCAGAAGCATCGGATGGTTACCAAATATGGATGCTCAACTGAAACCTGAAATCATCCCAGACTAAGGTAAGGAAGAAGCTTTAATGAGAAAAAGGGAATGTTACAGTTACCCCAGCAAATGTGATGACATTTGTTTGAGGACAGTGTGCTGCAGGGATAGAGAATCGTCATTTTTCCCCTTGTTCTCCCCTCCCCTAACCGCACTGGGCATTTCCTGAGCATCCAATAAACACTCTTATTTATGGGAGGCTGTGTCGGACGCCTCTTGTGCCCCATTTCGGATTCTCCAGCCTTGCCTCCCATTCCAGCCACCGCTGCAGCCACCTGTCCAAGGTCGGGTGCAGCCCATTTGGCTCAGGAGCAACCTTTCTCCCTGTGTGCCTCTCATCGCCTGCCTTGCCTGGAGCTTCTCTGCCGCCCTCAGCTATGGGACGCCTACGGAACCCTGCCCAACGCTTGCATCAGTCAGGGTTCAGAGAAGAAGAACCATCAGGAGGCTTTATAGGTATTTCCATTTGTTACAAGGTTTTGACTCTTGCCTCAAACACGTTTGTGTGTCCCCTTGGCTTCCTCCTTCCTTTCTGGGTCTCCAATGGCATGTAGGTTAGACCATCTGATATTATACCATAATTCCTTATGCTTTGTTCATTTTCTAAAATCATTTTGATCTGTCTTCCTTGGTTTAGATAATTCCTATTGACTTAGTCTTGCACAAAGTTCTTTCACATCCAGTTGCATCCTAACTGTGAGTGAACGTCTCCCCAGAAAGTTTCCTAACACCACACACTTCAGCAGTCACTACCGATTCTCTTGGTTGGAATTTGAGATTAAATCCATTTGCCATCTCAGACACCTGTCTGATAATTGTGACTACAACTCAGAACATTTCCTAGGCACTGACATTAATAGGTACTGAAAACTTCTCAAATTATGTGATATCGAAGACACCTGATTGTTTATTTGCATCTGCCCAGTCTCATTGAGAGAATGGAAGCTATTCATAGAGTAGTAGTAGAAGTTCCCATTTATTGAAATTATGGATCAGGCACTACAGAAGTTTCTTTACTTATTTTAACATTTATATAATCCTTATAAGAATCTTGTTTCAGTATCATTACAACCACTTTTTACAGATGAGAATTTTTTTAATAGATTTCAATTAACTTTCTTAAGGCCACCCAGACCTAAAAGTTTAACTTTCGTCTGTTTTAACCATCATGGTTTTCTAGTTTCTAAAAATTTAGGAGACACGGTGGTGATTTTCCAAATCATTTCTTCAGGGCTTACATACTCATCTTCCAGCTGCTAGAACAATCAGGTGCTTATCACTTGGAACTGCCTCATTCTCTGAGTACTGTCTTGCCCAGGGTTCTGCCCCTCAAGGAGTGGCCAGAGGCCAATGACTACCCTCTCACCTTAATCCACTACATTTCTGGAGGGCTATCCCAGCTCCACAGCTCCTCATAAGATTGGCTGAGGCCTCAGTTCAGCCGCATTCCTGGTCAGTTTTTCCTTCTGCCGAGTCCTGACTCTTCTTCTCTGCCTTGTAAGCATATCTCCTGAGAACACTCCCCAACAAACCCTCTGCACAGCATCTGTTATGGACTGAATGTTTGTGTCCCTCTAAAATTCATATGTTGAAAGTCTAACCCCCAGTTTGATGGCATCTGGAGATGGGGCCTTTGGGAGATAATTAGATTTAGATGCAGTCTTGAAGGGTGGGACCCTCATGATGGGATTAGTGCCTGTATAGAGCACGTTCTCTCTCAGCTCTCTCTCTCTTTTACTGTTTCCACATGGGAAAGACATAGTAGGAAGGCAGGCATCTGAAAGCCAGGGAGAAAGCTCCCACCAGACCCGATTATGCTGTCATCCTGAACTCAAACTTCCAGTCTCCAAAACTGTGAGAAAATAAATTTCTGTTGTTTAAGCCCCGAGTCTATGGTATTTTGATACGGCAGTCCATTTTGGTATGACTAATGTAGGGTCTGTTTCCAGCCAGCACTATCTAGGATATACCCACTTAGTATTATAAGTCTTGCTTTTCTAAATAGAAAAAACTATGAAAAATAGTAAAAAAGTAATTATACATTATATGAAATAAAATAACAATTTAAAGGAACAATAAAAGTCTCTCTTAGCCATTTTATAATTACATGGGTTAACTTCCTTGTCCCACACCCTGCTCTCTTGCTCTTTTTTAAAAAAATTTACCCTTTCATTAAAACAAAAACCCTTATGATGTCATATTTTATATGTACAAAATAAATTATGCAACACGTATTTCAACTGAAAAGCAAAATAATAGAATAAACAGCTGTTAATCCATTAACTGCCCTCAGAATTTTACTATTACCAATCTCAGGAAAGGCACCTGTTTTTTCCTTCCTGATCTTATTGATCTGTCTCTTTCTTATCTAGATAGTGTTCACCACGATCTTGAGGCTTGTGTTTACTTGTAGTCTTTCTATGGTTTCACTGCAAAAAAAAAAAAAAAGTATTTTTTTTTGTTTTTGAAATTCATAAAAGTGGCATCTCACACTGTACAAATCACCATCACCATATCCTCACTAGAATGTAGTCTCCACGAGAACAAGGACATTTGTCTGTTTGGCTCACTGATGTGTCACAAGTGACCACAACAGGGCGTGCCCCATGGTAGGAGCTCAACAAGTATGTGTTAACAGAATAAACAAAAGTCTGACTCTTCTGACCCGTTTCTGTCCTTCTCTTCCTATCTGAAGTTGGACGGTAAAGTTTAGTTGTTGAACGGATTGGGTGCTAATTGTCAGATGCCCTGTTTAGTAGCTTATATAGATGTTTCAGTGGCCTCTGTGTGACGTAAGTTGTTGTAAATAAACCCATTTCAATAAGTGTGAATTTTCTTCCTGCTTATCTCTACAGTTTCATTATAATTAGCCCAAGCCAGAAATAATTCTTCAGTACAATGCATTTTGCCCTAGTCACTGAAGTTTTCAGGATAAGACAAAAATATGGATTTCCTTCCTTCTGGGGCTAAATCTCAGATTCTCCTATGCGAGAAGACTTTTTTTTAACCCAACAGCTCAGTGGTTCAGAGATGTGACCAAATTTTAGAATTATAAGGGGTTTGTAATATATATACTGTATTTTGATGTGCCGCCGTTGGCATACTTTTTGCATCTTTTATGTAATTTACACTGCATAATTTCCTTGGGTCCCATTTTTACTTACACAGAGAGCTCCTTCAGAGATTTTTTTTTTTTTTTGGTTCATGTGTATTTCCTATGTTTACTTTTCTTTGTTTGTTTATTATATATTTAATTATTCTTCCCCTTTACTGGCATGAAGTCTTTGCTGGAAGTCCTGTGTGATGAAACTTTCCACATAGGGAACGTTACCAACATTTGCTAAGGCATTTAACTCTAAAGACTTTGGATACCATGCAAAGTTGTTTCGTGAGAGAATTGTGCAGTGGAGGAGAAAGGCTATTTCATGATTATAGCAGGGTTTTTTTATTTTTGTTTTTGTTTTTTACTGATATAAGGGAAAGAATCTCTGGTTTTTTTCTTGTAGTGTTGTCATGGACTTCTATTCATTGGCAAGGTATTCTGGTACACCGTGCTTTGCAAAACTGGAAATTCCCTGAGGAATCTCCAGGAAAGCTGAATGCCAGCTAAAGGAGAAAAACAGCAACAACAAAAAACCAAAAACTGAAACCAGGGAGCATAAGATGTGGGAAAAGAGCCTAGCAAAGTAGAAGTGTGCCGTTTTCTAAAGGTTCACATGAGTTTGAAATGTATAACAATGTTAGTTCTTGGACATAAACATACATATTGTTTGTTCTCAGTGTTGCTTTTTCTTAGCCTATAATCGCGGAGCAAGTATCTGTTGAATACTCATATTTGTTTAGCGCTGCTTGAGACACTGTGGGGTATTCTAAAGAATAGTCGAGGTAGGCCTTGCCCTTCAAGAGCCTATGACTGAGTAGGAGGAATAAAATCAATACACTTAAGCCACAAGGCAAAGCAAGATGGGACTTAACTACTATAACTGCTAAATTATGAGGTACAGACTATTAGTACTATCAAATTGAGTGGGAAGAGATACATGGGAGCAGGGGGCAGCTCTCAGTATATTCCAGTATATTCCAGTAATATTCTCTTTCCCATCTGAGTGGTGATCACCCGGGTGTTCTCTTTCCAACATTTGTTAAACTGTACACGTAAGTTTTATTGACTTTTGCTTGTAATTCACAATGAAAATGATAAAGGAAAGACAGGGAAGTTGATGAATAGAGCCTGGAATCACTGGGACAAAAAAATCTGTGGAAGCAATAGGACTTCGGGTGGGCTTTAGAATGGGCCCACAGGAGAGAGCAGATCATACAAATGCAAATGTAGCACCATCGTGGGTGGGGTGCAGGTATGTGGCAGGGAGGGAGGGTGCCACTAGAGAGGACCTGGAGGCTGGGGCAGGGAGGGAGGTGGTTGGGAGGTGCAGTGGCTAAAATAAAGCTGTGAGGGGTGAGAGTCAGGGGGTAGAGGGTTCAGGAAGAGGATTTTGAAATGGAGGAAGAGGTGGTTAGCCTCTGGTGGACTTCATTGCTTTGTGGGTGTTAAATTAGGGGACAGACTGATGACCGAAGAACGTAAGAAACATTTAGCATAGCTGTGGCCTCCCTTTTGAATGAAACCGGGATGGAAGCTGGAGTGAGGAAGAGAAGCAGAAGTTGAATCGCGTCAACAGTGAGGGCCACCAGTCAGTCTCACTGAAGAGGCGGAAGTAGATGTGAGAAACATGGCAAGGGAGGCATGTCCACAACTGGGCGGCTGACAGGATGAGGGCATGGACAGGATAAGTTAACCTCATATTTTACAAAGCCTGGGAAGTGACAGTGCCAATGATAGAGTGTTGGTAGAAGTAGTTGGTTATGAAGAGAAGGTAATTTTAGGCTTTTGAACATAAAATTTGAGGTGAGAATGACAGCTAGGCAGGCAATAGCAATCTGGGGAGAAATCGAAGCATCTAGAATAATTTTGGTAAGTGTTTTCTAGTATACAATACCACACCAACCAGAAATGAATCCACGTCTTGTGTTACATAATCTATCACAAAGTACCTAAGCAATGCTTCTCTCGCATCAAAGATAAGGCTAAAACTCGAGGTAATTTCCCCTCCTTGAGTAAGATAGCCATGCCCACCGGTATTTCTGTCCTTTTCTATTTTTGACATTTCTGTGACTAGTTCAAAAGAAAGACTTGTATATTTTGTTGGAGGAAAATAGCAGATATTCCAGCTGATGGTGATTTCTATCGAAGATGACCTGTCATTGCCACCTTCTGAATCTCTTTGATTATGTGCCTTTTGAACAAATTTAGAGAATTATACTATAGAATTGCAAGTCTACAAAACTCCAAAGGGCAGATAGAATCAGAGGCAGATTTTGATTCAATTAAAAAAAAAAAAAGCACTTTCTAAAAATGTGAAGTACCCATACATGGAAAAAGCTAATTATATTCCCTCTTCTGGAAATATTTTAGCAAAAGCCTGACTCTCTGTAGAGATTCTATATATAGGATTCTTACTTTGAGTCGAAGATTGGACTGAGAGACCTCTTCAACACTTTTTATACTTATTCCCTTCCTCTCATGTCTTGAGGGTAGGTGAGAAAAGGTTTAAATAATCTCAATGAATTTGTTCATTTATCCATCTAAGCAGTTTCTGTACTCTTCCTAATAGCCAGGCACTGGGCTAGGCCCTAGGGATGGAACAGTGAGATAGACACCGATTAGGGCTTCAGCGAGTCGTCTAATAAGGGATATGGCAAACAGAGTGTTAAATGCTACCATGGAAGTAATACTTGGAATTCTGGGAGGGCCAAGTTCCCTCTTGATGCGTCAAAGAAGACTTTAGGAGTAAATAACAGAGATTCGGAAACATCAAATATCACACTGAACCGGATTGTTGAAGACAGAAGAGTCTTAAGTTACTTCCATTGAGTATACTTGCCCAGTATGCATTATCTGAACACGAAAATTCTATAGTTAAGTCTATCATCAGGAAGCAAAGCCTGCTAGAAGATCTTTTTTTTTTAAAGATTTTATTTATTTATTCGACAGAGATAGAGACAGCCAGCGAGAGAAGGAACACAAGCAGGAGGAGTGGGAGAGGAAGAAGCAGGCTCACAGCAGAGGAGCCCGGTGTGGGGCTCGATCCCATAACGCCAGGATCATGCCCTGAGCCGAAGGCAGACACTCAACCGCTGTGCCACCCAGGAGCCCCTAGAAGATCTTTTAATATGACAATATAAACTGCAGTCTCAGACACGTGTTTCAGGTTCACAGAAAACCTAAATCCAATTGAGACTGAAATATTTAAAAATCTAGATAAAATCCTTACGTAGTGGGATGATATTGTGAAGTATTAATTGCTTTTCCCCCATATTACCTTTACCCTGTATCTCCCCTATCCAGGCTGCTAGACTGGATTGTTCCACTGCCCCCAAAGAGAGGGGTGAGAAAGAAGGGAAGGGGAGGGGTTGCGGCATGACCAGAAAATGAGGACATCAAATTCCTGGCAGGCTAACTAGCAGAGGTGGTTGCATAAATGGGGAAGAACAGTTACAGCCTGAGCTGGTCCTCCTAAGGGGATTTTTGCAATAGAAACTAAGTTGCTACAGGAAAATAAAATTATTTTCTTAAAATTTCAGATTTGTGATCTGAGAACTTCACACGCAGTACTCAATATGTATGAGAAATTTGATGGTTAATGCCCCCAAATAATAATTTAAATGAAAATTACAACAACCAATAAATTACAGGTTTATTTTGAGGGGAGAAGTGATGTTTTATAAAGTTCTGTATTTCATACAGGCCCTCCCTCGCTCCTTAAAAGAGGCTGGAGGATTCAAAACTACTTCAAGTTCTTTTAGAAAATGAAAATTTGAAATGCTGTGAAAAAAGATGGGGCAAAGGTAATTAAGAATTTTATCTCCACCCTTTAGAGAAATAAATTCATGCAGGAAAATACAAAGTGAGGGAGATCAGTTCATGGAGACAAGGAACTGATAGATTTTGATCACCCAGTATGTGCCAAGCATCGTCATAGGAACACAGCATATAATCACACTAACCGTCTCAACAACCCTGTAAAATAGATTAAATTATCCTCTTGTTGCAGACGAGCACACACAAAAAGGACTGAGATTCAGTGGCAGAGCCAAGATTTAAATTCAGGCTTATCTGATAACAGAGCCAAGGTTTTCTTGTAAATGAAGATGAAAGATCTGAAGAATAATAGACATCTTGAGATGAAAGTTGCGGGATCACCCATGCCAAAAAGTCATTCACAATACATAATAATAAGAGCAGCTGTCAGAAAGAGACACGAGGCAAAGGACGGGAAAGACAGGGGAGAAAAGAGAGAAAGCAAGCTGGTATTTATTGATGTCTATCTACTATGCGTCAGGAATGAACTAGAGCCATAGTATTCATCTAACCCTCACAGCAGGAAGGATCTCATTGACCAATCGTTCTGTGCAGATCATTCTGGAGTAATTGTTTTAGATAATATGTATACGTAAGGATTAAAAGGAAAGTGCTTCACTTTGGTGTATCTATTCTGAATGATAATAGCCAATAATTGAATGCCAATTATGTGTTGGGTACTATTTTGAATACTTGTATGTATGAATTCATTTAGCACTCACAAAAATCCTGTGAGGGTGATATAATTAATATGCACAGTTAATGACTGAGAACTGGGGGCTCAGAGAGTTTGCAGCATTTGCTTGAAGTCCCACAGCGAGGAAATCATGGAGCCAGGAAGTGACCAAAAATAGCAGGTTTCAGAGTCGTAGGTGCATTACTGACACCCCCAGCCCCTCTTACTCATTCATCCGAGTACGAATCCAAGTCCACTGTATTCATTTGTCCGCATTATGTCCTGCGAAGCGCAGAGAAAAGCACAAGATGTAGACTCCACCCCAGCTTATAAATTAAACTCTCTGGTTTAGTCTACCTTTGAAGTGTGTGTGTGTGTGTGTGTGTGTGTGTGTGTGTGTGTGTGTGTGTAACTATTCCGATGCGCTAAAATTCCATTGTTGTGATTATCTAAGGCCGTCTTAGTGGTGTTCATGAAGTAAGACCAGTGACAGTCCCAGCACAAGACTGAATAGGTCAGTTATAGCAATACAGATCCACTAAATTTATTTTGGACCTATTCAATATGATCTTATAAAAAGAATCATGTTAATCACAATAAATAGTTAAATTTATTTGCCTATACTCACAAACAAACATACTAGCAAAAAAAAAAGACACTGAAAAATGATATTTTCCAAATATTATAAAATAATAATAAGTAAAATAATTGGAATGTAGCCAGATTTGCCAGTCTAGCTGCTCTTAGTTATAACATATTAAGGGACTTTGTGTACATATTTGCTAATCCATTTAAAATGGGTTTTGAAGATTTACCAAGAACTGGGGATAACCCAGATGACTACAAACAGTAGTGTAGCTTCCTAAAAAAGAAAGAAATCACCTTTGGTAACTACTTTTCTTCCATGGATGATATTGTATTTGGGATATGTCATTTAAAACAACAACAAATATAAGCAGCTAACTGGGAATGGCAATGAACAACGTAAGAAAGTAGACCTTTATTTTATTTTTTAGAAGATTACCTATTTATTTATTTGCAAGAGACAGAGAGAGGGGGGCAGAGGGAGAAGCAGACCCCTGCTAGGCAGGGAGCCCGTCTCGGTGCAAGACTCTACACAAGGACCCCGGGATCATGACCTGAGCCAAAGGCAGACGCCTAACCGACTGAGCCACTCAGGAGCCCCAGAAAGTAAATCTCTAAAAGCACAGCTCTGGGGCACCTGGGTGGTGCAGTCGTTAAGCGTCTGCCTTCGGCTCAGGGTGTGATCCCGGCATTCTGGGATCAAGCCCCACATCAGGCTCCTCTGCTAGGAGCCTGCTTCTTCCTCTCCCACTCCCCCTGCTTGTGTTCCCTCTCTCGCTGGCTGTCTCTCTCTGTCAAATAAATAAATAAAATATTTAAAAAAAATAAAAAATAAATAAAAATAAATAAATAAAAGCACAGCTCTAATGATGGTCTAATGGCTTCAGTATTTTCCACAAAGGAGAAAGACAAATCCTTTTCTGTTAGTGAGTGGAGAAGAAATAAACTAAAGGCTTGAGCAGAAAAAAATGAAGCTACTAGACAGTTTCTGAAGAATAAAGAGAAATACAGCTAACTTTAGCACCAGCAAGGAATAGTTTGGTAAGCGATAGTGAGTGCCCAGCAAATTTAGAAAAAAATAAAATGACAGAGGGATAATTGTATGACTGGGAAACTTTTTTCCCTTAGAATTTAGCTGCCTGAATAGACTAGCAGCAGAAGTATTTTTTAGGGTTTCCAGCGTTGGGGCTTTCTCAGGTAGGGTGGGTCCCTGGCAAAGAGGCAGAAGAGTTGCATAAGTTATTAAGATAAACTTTAAATCATTAATGATAAAATCCAGACTGAGTATGAAAGGTCAAGAGGTACTAGAATACAATGAAGGGAGTCTTAAAGACCTGGAAGCTTCCAGGAAGTCAAACACAAATTCTCTTCCCTTTCATCCTTCCCATAGTTCAAACGTAGAGGTCACGGAAGTTCCCTCTTGTACAAAAAACCCACCAGTGACTTTTGATATCAAACCAAATTCCTACCACAAATTACTGTAATTTGTGAAGGACACTAAATGAGTTTATCAAAATGAGAATTTATTTATATAAAATTCAATGAAAACTTTGGTATATCAATAGAGTGTCCAGTAAAATTGAAGAAATCATCTGGGTAAGGTCCCCATACAAAAATACCTAACTGAGAAAATCAAAATTATACGTAAGAAAGGAAGTAAAGAATTTCTGTAACTAACAAGAAAAATGTTAAAAATGTCTCAGTCTGCTACTTCTTTTTCCAAATATGGCAGAAAAAAGCTGATCTTTAAAGTCAGATATTTTGGAAACAGTGACCATGGGCCAGTTTCTTTAATTCTCTAAGCAGGAGTAACCTGTTTGTAGAGCACTTTGCCCGGTGCCTGTCATACGTTAGGCTCAATAAATATTTCACTAAATTCATACATTAATCTGGCAAAAGAATCTTGATCACAGATTATTCTAGTGATTTTTAAAAACACAAGTCATCCTCCACACGTAATAATTTCTTTTTAAATTTTAAAATTATAAATTGCAAAATAAAAGAATGGAGTAGATGTTAATTACCAAACTTAGTAATAAAATGATGTCTCTCGGGGCGCCTGGGTGGCTCAGTTGTTAAGCTTCTGCCTTCGGCTCAGGGCGTGATCCCGGCGTTCTGGGATCGAGCCCCACATCAGGCTCCGATGCTGGGATCCTGCTTCTTCCTCTCCCACTCCCCCTGCTTATGTTCCCTCTCTTGCTGGCTGTCTCTATCTCTCTCTGTCAAATAAATAAAATCTTTAAAAAAAAATGATGTCTCTCAAAAGTTTTCTTGGAAAATTCGCATGAATTTGGATAGAAAAGCTCACAATAAGAGAAAATAAAGCTGTATCCAATGGCAGGCTTATGATATGAAATACGATGTTTTAAGGACAAAACAGATATGAAAGACTAATTTGCTTTCATTTTTAACTCCTTCATTCTGCCAGGTGTTAAAAAGCAAAACAAAACAAAAAACCAGTTTAGCCAGAGTCAGTAAATTCAAACAACACATTTTTTTTTCTTTCCCAAATATTCTTTGGGATAACTTCAAATTTTCAAGAAAGAATTTATAGGATATACCTTCCTTAATTAATTCTTCTGATGAATAGCATTCTAGAATTTTCTAAAGTTATATCAACCTTGCATTCTTGAGATAATCTTACTTGACCATGACGTATCATGATCATTTTTTACATTGTACATTGCCAGTCTTAGTTTACTAATTTTGTGTCGAATTCTTAAATCTACATTCATAAGTAAAATTGGCCTGTAATTTTCCTTTCTCATGCAATACTTGTCTGGTTGTTATCAAGGTTATATTGAACTCACAGAATACAGTAGGGAATGTTCCTTCTGTTTTTATTTTCTGAAAGAGTTTGCAAAAGATAGAACAATCTTTGCCTTGAAAATTTGGTAGAACATTCCAGTAAAATCATCTGAGATTGCTGTTTTCTTTAGGGAGATGCACAATTATTTTGTTAGTGTTTTTAATGGTTACTGAACTATGTCTAAAGGTTTATATATTTTTTCTAAATTTTCAACTTATTAGCATAAATCAACTGAAGTATCATTTTATTATCTTTTAAAATTTTGCTGGATATGAAGTTATCTTTTTTTTTCCATTGCTAACCTTGTTAATTTGTGCCAAATTTAGTTTCCTTTATCAATCTTTCTAGAGGTTTGTCTATTTTAATGGTCTTTTCAAAGAACCGACTTTTGACTTTCTAGATCCTGTTATTATAGCTTTTGTTTTCTAAACCATCAATTTTCCCCATAACTTTATTATGTTCTTTCTTCAAATGTTTGTTTTCTTCTGTTCCTCTAACTTTTTAGGTTGTATGTACAGCTTATTTATTCTTTCCTAATATGAGCATTTCAAGTTATATATTTTTCTTTAAATAGTTTTGCTGGCCTCTTATGTTTTGATATGGAATATTTTTATTATTTTTAGTTACAAATACTTATAATACACAATTTAATTTTTCCTTTCCAAGTATATAAGAATTTTTTTTGCTTGTCTTTTGTGGTTGACTTTTAATTTAGTTAAGTTGTATCCAGTAAACGTGTTTTGAAAATAATTTGAAATGTGTCAACCTTTGCTTCAAGGCCTGGATTGCAGTCAGTTTTTGTAACGGATCATTGATAGGTATTTAGATAGATATGTCTAGCAAGTTAAAAGTTATGAAAGTTACCTTACCTTCCAGTGAAGGAAGACAAGAGCTAGA
Organism: Ursus americanus; assembly: GCF_024610735.1. NCBI lineage: Eukaryota > Metazoa > Chordata > Mammalia > Carnivora > Ursidae > Ursus > Ursus americanus. The sequence goes on from NC_142138.1 coordinate 51,043,282, forward strand.
TAAGGAGAAAGGTAAAATATAAGGTGTATCGCATAACAGTGTCCTAAGTAGAAACATGAGCAGAATAAGGGGACAGCAGGAGGAGGATGGCCTCACTGGTAGGAAACATGTGAGCAGAGCCCTGAGCAACTGGAGGATGCCAGGCATGCCCATATCTGAGGGGAGAGAGCCTTCCTGGGAGAAGAAACAGCCAAGGTAGGAGATGGCAGTTGGCTTGGTGTGTTCAAAGAATAGCCCAGATCCCATGTGGCTGAGGCAGGATTAGTGAGGCATAGAATGGTAGGTTATGAGGTTTAGGGAGGGAGGACAGGACCAGATCATTTAGAGACACCCAAAGGATTTTGCCTTTTGTTTTTGAGTGAGCCAGAAAACCTCTGGAAACTGTGAGAAGAACTGTGATATGTCTGATTTTAACATTTTAAAAAAGATTTTATTTATTTATTTATTTATTTATTTATTTATTTATTTATTTATTTCACAAAGAGAGAGCAAGAGAGTGTGAGTGCATACAGAGGAAGAGGGAGAAGCAGACTTCTGGCTGAGCAGGGAGCCCAACGCTGGACTCCACCCCACGACCCTGGGATCATGACCTGAGCCGAAGGCAGATGCTTAACCAACTGAACCACCCGGTTCTCCTGTCTGACTTAACATTTTAAAAGCTCCCTCTGTTGGGGTACCTGGGTGGCTCAGTTGGTTAAGTGTCAGACTCTTGATTTGGCTCAGATCATGGTCTCAGGGTCATGAGACCAAGCCCCATGTCAGGCTCCATGTGCTGGGCATGGAACTTGCTTAAGTTTCTCTTCCTCCGTTAAGGAGGGCATGTGATTTAATGAGCACTGGGTATTATATAAAACTGATGAATCACAGACCTGTACCTCTGAAACCAATAATACATTATATGTTAATAATAATAAAAAAAAAGATTCTCTCTCTCTTCTGCCCCTACCTCTGCTTGTGCTCTCTTTCTAAAAAATAAGAAAATAAAATGAAATGAAATAAAATAAAATAAAATAAAATAAAATAAAATCTCCCTCTGTTGAGATCATGGCCAGAGGTTGATGAGAGAAAGGTGAGAATGTGGCATTTTATCCATTTAGTTTTATTTAATTCATTTAGTATGTGATTGCTGGGTGTTAGGAACTATGCTAGATACTTTGCATTCATTATCTCATTTAATTTTCAATTGCTCTGAAGGGGATAATAATAATAATAACCACCACCACAACAACAACCACGGTTGTTAATAGCTAACATTTATTGACCAGTTATAATATGCCAGGTGCTGTTCTAGGCACTTTAATCATTTAATCCACCCCAGAACCAATGAGGTGGATAAAATTATTGTCCCCACATCACACATTTGGGGAGCTGAGGACTGGAGAGATGAAATCCCCTGCCCAGGGTCAGCCGCTGAGTGTAGGCAGCCTTGCTGCCAAGCTTCACCTCGAAACCACTGCACAATATTGCCTCCCTTGTGATGAGCTTTACTTTGAAAATACAGAGATTTGGGCTCACTGAGGTTAACAAACTTGCCAGCTTCACATCCTACTGAGTGATGGATATGTAATTTGAACCTGGGTCTATCTGACTCCTGAACCCGGGTTCCCTGGTGGTAAATGGTACCAGCCCATAGCCTCTCTGCAAAGCCCTGTTGGTCATGACGGGTCAGAGTGAGAGTGGCATGACCTTAGGATAGAAAGGTTAGAACATTCTGTAGGCTGTGTGTTTTTCCTTTTTTTTTTTTTTTCCCACTCTACCGCTCAGGCAGAGCCCTGGGTACTCTGTCACACTTGACATACTTGTCTTTTTCCATTTCTTAAGAACAGTGGACATTTCTTCTCCTCTTTTGCATCTCAAACATCTAACAGTGCTAGGCAGAAGGTGCTTGATAAGTGTTTGTGGAATGCTAAAGGATTGCTTTAACTCCTTCCTAGAGAGGAAGAACCAAATACATAGGGGCTTAACCTCCTGCATATAAGAGAGAGATGCTAACTCCCCTGGTACCGAGTACAGTGCCCGTCCTAGTCAACATATTTTATGACCACTGAGAACCTGAGAAAACATGTGCTGAAAATATACAAATTACTCAAAATGAGCCTCAGGGTGAAAAAAAATAGCTCTAAAATGCTGAGATTTACTGATGTTTCATAAGTATTTTTTTAAGATTTATTTATTTATTTGAGAGAGAGAGAGATGAGAGCCCGAGCAAGTAGGGGGAGGGCCCGAGGGAGAGAATCTTCAAGCAGACTCCCCACTGAGCGTGAAGTCCCACATAGGGAGATCATGACCCGAGCTGAAATCAAGGGTCAGATGCTTAACCGACTGAGCCATCTAGGAACCTTAGTCTTTCATGAGTATTTAAACAAATGTGTCAGGAAAGTTGCAAGTTATTTTTTTAATAGCTTTTTAATAATAGGGCAGCCTTAGGTGCTTAATGGCAAGTGGTAGGTGAATATTACTGAAACAGATCCAGAACAAACTCAACTTTGCACGTGATATACAATTGTATCAGCAATGCTATATGGAAATTCATCAGATGCAGAGATTATCCAGTCCTTGTTTCCTTCTACCCAGTATCCTTGCAAAGAAGAAGAAAAACAAGGAGAAGGAGAAGTAGAAGAAAATCGACAGGTCCTCACTTTTTTTTAATTGTTGGAGTCAAGAATATGGCTGACAGCTATTTTAAGTAAGGGACACTCAATGGAGAATTTTGCTGCGGTGGTTCTGACTAGAAGGACCTGTCATATTTGCATGTAATCTGTAACTGCCATCCTGTTGTGAACCACACTGCTGCCAAGAATGGCAGTGAGTTGAATGTACAGTCAGAGTCAAATTACAAAGGGAAGTCTGCATTCTCTTCAGATAATCTCTCGAGGTCTTCAATAACTTCATTCTCAACCTCACATCTCCATTACGACCAGAATGGGGGCCTGGGGGGCGGGGAAGTAGAATGTTTCCTTGTTAGAAGTAATTTTTGTCCCTTTTCAGAACTCCAAACTGTCCCACTGGGGCTTGGAAGCCGAGGGCAAATCACATGCTGTACCCTGTTTCCTTTCCAGTATCTTAGTCCCTCTCCCCATGCCTCCCTAGCCCATTTGGATAAACAGGTAAAACTGGGTTTAAGTAAGCCTCAAGGAGAATTTTGAAAGAGAAAAAAAATCACAATGGAGCAAACCATACCAATCAATTATATGCATTTTTAATGAAACTCAAGTAATTTTTCCCCCCAGCATTATCTCCATTTACTTGCACAACTCCTCTTGGAATTGTTGGCATCTTTGACCTTCTGAAAAGAATAGGGAAATTACAAAGCCCTGCACAGGGCAGTGTTTTTCTGAGTAGAATAGAAAACACTAGTTAAGGGGCGTCTGGGTGGCACAGTCGTTAAGCGTCTGCCTTCGGCTCAGGGCGTGATCCCGGCGTTCTGGGATCGAGCCCCACATCAGGCTCTTCCACTGGGAGCCTGCTTCTTCCTCTCCCACTCCCCCTGCTTGTGTTCCCTCTCTCGCTGCCTGTCTCTCTCTGTCAAATAAATAAATAAAATCTTTAAAAAAAAAAAAAGAAAAGAAAACACTAGTTAAGAATATGAGCTTTGGGGGGCGCCTGGGTGGCTCAGTCGTTAAGCGTCTGCCTTTGGCTCAGGGCGTGATCCCAGAGTCCTGGGATTTAGCCCCACATCAGGCCCCTCCGCTGGGAGCCTGCTTCTTCCTCTCCCACTCCCCCTGCTTGCGTTCCCTCTCTCACTGGTTGTCTCTCTCTCTCTGTCAAATAAATAAATAAAATCTTTAAGAAAAAAAAGAATATGAGCTTTGGAATCCACTGACCAAGCTTTGAATATTGTCCTTTTACTGTGTGGCTTTGAAGAAATTACTTAATCTCTATGAGTCCTAGCTTCTTTATCAGTTAATTAAGGATTATAATGCCTATTGCACAGGGTTGTTTGAGACTATTAAAATATATATAAAAAGTGTTCTGTAAAAGATGATGCATGCTATATTGTAAATTGCCAAGAAATGGTCGATGTTAATATTATTGTTACTATGACATTTTATTCATTCAATGAAGTTATTAATTTTTTTTTTTTTTTTTTTTTTTAAAGATTTTTTATTTATTTGACAGAGATAGAGACAGCCAGCGAGAGAGGGAACACAAGCAGGGGGAGTGGGAGAGGAAGAAGCAGGCTCATAGAGGAGGAGCCTGACGTGGGGCTCGAACCCGGAACGCCGGGATCACGCCCTGAGCCGAAGGCAGACGCTTTAACCGCTGTGCCACCCAGGCGCCCCTGAAGTTATTAATTTTTAATCCAGAAGTTGTACTGACTGTTCTCACTTTAAATTTGTGACTGCAAACCTCAAATGGTTCAAAACACTATTTGACAATTCTAAATCATTTCCATCCTAACTTCATGACCCTCCTCCACGTTAGCTATTTCATAACATCCTCTCTTCTCACATCTCTAGTATCTCTCTCTCTCTCTCTCTCTCTCTCTCTCTCTTTCTTACACACACACACTAACATTCACACCCAACTGGTCTCATCCTCAGACCTTAGTTCATAGAGACAACAGAGCAATCAGATGGGAACGGCTCTCCTTCCCGCTACAAAATCCACTCACATGCCTTCATCTCTGCTCATGGACTTTGCCTTCCCTCCTTTTTCAGTAGAAGAAATGTCCCTGCTCCTCAGGACCCCCTCCCCTGAGCTTGGCACACATCCTCTCTGGGCTTCCTAAGGCCCTCATTCTTGCGTTGTGTGTTGGCTATGTCTCCTCTTACATGATTCCAGTCCCTCTGTGACCCGTGGTTCTGCCAGGCCCTCCTCCCTTCTCTGTTTATATTATCCCCCTGGATGATTTCACCTAGCCTCATAGCTTTAAATATCACCTATGCTTTAAAGACTCATCCCCAGTGTTCTTTATCACAGTACATATTACCAATAGCCACCTTATTGCTCAGCCCCCAAACCTAGGCGTCCACAAGTCCTGCTCAGCTTACTGGCAATCTCCAAATGCATCTTAAGGCTAACTACCCTCTCACAACCTCCATTACTACCTCCCTACCAAACCACCATCGTTTCTCTCTTGATCAGGGTTTCTCAGCCTTGGCACTATCAACACATTGATCAGGTAATTCTTTGATGAGGAGCTGTCCTGTGTGCAGTAGGCTGTTTAATAGCATCCCTGACCTCTAGCCACTACATGCCCACTCCAGAGCTGTGACAACCAAAAATCTCTCCCAACTGTGCCAAATGTCCTCTGTGGGGCCAGGGGTGCAGAAACACTCCTGACTGAGAACCAGTGGTCTAGGTCATTGCCAGCAATCTCTTCACTGGTCTCCCACCCAGCTCCACCATTGCCCTTCTAGAATCTGCACCCCAGAGCAATCTTATTAAGGACATAAATGGCAACATCTCCAGCCCCAGCTTAAACATTTCAGTGGCTTCCTTTGCTCTTAGAACACAGTTCAAGCTGATGACATTCTTTCCTTCTACTCCCACCATCTGTCAGTGCCCTATACTCACTCTGGCATTCTTGCTGTCTCTCAGACTTGCCAGGCTCGTTCCCATTTCAGGGCACGTGCCTCTGATGTCTCCCTCTGCTTGAAATTCTTCTCTTCCCACAGATCACACATAGTTAGTTACATTTCCTCATTCAAGTAGCATCTCAAATGTCTCCTCCAGCTTTCCCTGAACCCCCAGCCAAACAAGACCCCTAAAGTTGCTCTCTATCAATTACTCTATTTTATTTTCTTCATCAGTACTAAAATTCTATTTTAATTTTTGTTCGTTTGTTTGTTTGTTTTTACCTACCTATTGTCTGCCTGCTAAAATGCCAACTCCACGAGAGGAGAGGCTTTACCTGGTCTTATTCACCACCGTATCCTTAATTTGTTGAAAAGTCCTGGACCAGAATAAGCTTTTGGAAATGATTAATTAACAAATTGTTAACTGAATAAATGGATGATTAAACACTTATGGGATCCTCCTACCGGGTTTTGGGCTGCAGCTAGAAAAATGAATACTGAGACATGGTTTCTGCCCTTAAGGAGCTTGGTCCAGTGGAGGCTTCAGAGAAGTAAAAAAGTAGTCACAATACAGAACAGTAAGTGCTATGGGCGGTATTAATGGCAGAGACCCTTAACTCAGACCTGAGGCGCCAGAGAAGACTCCCCAGAGAGGATGGCATGAACGAGTGAATCTAGAGGGGTAAATTGGAGTTAGCTGGGTGAGTGGGTGTTAGGGACTGAATTGTGTCTCCACACCAGTTCATCAGGTGAAGCCCTAAACTCCAGTACCTCAGAATGTGAGTCTATTTGGAGATAGGACCCTTCATGAGGTGATTAAGTTAAAATGAAGCCTTTAGGGTTGCCCTAATCCAATCTGACTGGTGTTATAAGAAAGAAGTTTGGACCTACAGAGAGGCAGCAGGGATGCCTGCGCAGAGAGAGACCGTGTGAGGACTCACAGAGGAGGCGGCCATCTGCAAGCCAAGGAGAGAAGCCTCAGAAGAAACAACCATGCTGACACCTTGAATCTCACACTTCTAGCCTCCAGAACTGTGAGAAAATCAGTTTCTGTTGTTTAAAACACCCAGTGTGTGGTATTTTGTTAAGGCAGCCAGTGCAGACCAGTACAGTGCGGTGGGAGAGGGTAAGAGGGAAGTGTGCTGAAGGAATGAAAAGCCGCTGAGTGTGGAGTACAAGCTGGGTCAGGGCAAGAGAGGAAGCAGGAGAAGTAAGCAGGGGTGAATTCATGAAGCCTAGTGGAGGAGTTTCGGCGCCGCGGTGAAGGGTCTCAAGAACACTGCAAAACTACAGGCAGCAGAGTAAGGCGGTCAGATTTGCCTGTGAGAGGAAGAACTTTAGTGGTACCATAATAGATAGATTTCAGGAAGGCAATTCCAGAGACCCTGAGGGCAACAAGGAGGCCTACAGCTTGGAGTCCAACAGACCAATACTCTGATCCTGATTCCGCTATTTAAAAGCTCTATAACCTTGGGCTAGTTCTTCCCCTCCCTTTGCTTCTATCTCCCCATTTGCTATTTTAGCCATAGTAATTTTTACCCCATGGTGATTTGAGGATTAAATAGAACAGCATATGTAAAACACTTGGCATCGTACTTGATACATCATAAGCTATGATTGGTACCTATTAAAATGTCTAAGGTGGTTATAGTAGACCTGGAAAAAATGGACAAGCTTGAGAGATCTTAAGGTAGATAATCTGGAAAATTTGACGATTAATTTTATGTCTGGAAGTAAGGGAAAAGATAAAATCAGAAAGAGTTTCCAGACTTTTGACCAGGGAAGCTTTGCATTATGGTGTCAATTCACCCAAATCGGGAACATAGGGAAGAAGCAGGGAGGAGATGAGGATGAGTTTAATTTTGGATGTATAGTGTTTGAGGGATCCCTGGTACATTTAAGACGAGTTGTGTGCATAGATAGTTGGATATAAGGTCTTAGGTTCAGGAAAGAGGCTTGGTCTAAAGAGGTAGACTAGATGGATGAGACTATCCAGAGTAAGTATGCAGAGTGAGAAGAGGAGCAGAAGGTAGATAGGACTCCTAGGACATAGCCACAGGCAGGAGAGGGGATGGCATAGGAGGTTGAAAAAACAAGCCAAAGAGGTACAAGAAAAACAGAGTTAAGACAAAAGAGGAAAGAAATTTTATAAGACATTAGTCAACAGTACAAAAGGTGAAGAGAAATCAAACAAGGTAAGGATCAAGACATACCCATGGGTCTGTGTTATGTCTAGACATCAGGTAAGACTTGGGAAAGGACAGTTTCATGGTACGACAGGGATACAACCCTACTGTGGTGGGGCAAAGAGTAAATGAGAGGTGCGGAAGTGAAAACTGTGAACTTCATGAAGGAGAAGAGAGAGAGAAGACTACCGGGAGAAGGAAAATCCTTTTGCTCCTTCAGATTTCATAACTCTGAAATTTCCACTATTTTAACTTCCTTTGATCCCGGGGTTCTTAACCTTGGGTCCATAGAACCCCTCAAGTGGTTCATGAATAGAATTTAAGGAGTCTATGCATTTAGAAAGGAGGAAAAAGTACAACTTTAATTTCGCTAGCCTGAAATTGAGCATTTTCATCAATTATGAATGTAGGCAAAACTACCAAAGATTAGCAGTACCTGTGGCTGTCAAAAACATATTTTCATATCATGTTACGGTTGTCACAGATTTCTCAAAATATCATTTACATTCATCACTTTTATGAAATTATGGTAGTTATCAATCCTACTGCTAGATCTCATTAACAAATCATTTAAACATATTTTGAAAACTGTATTTAAATGTAATTAGTTTTCGTTGTGATCTTATGTATTTTATTTTGTCTTCTAAAGACATGATTCTGAGAAGGTATCCTTAGGCTTCCCCAGATGTTAAAAGGGTCTTTGGCACAAAAAGGTTAAGACTTCCTGCTAGTCCATTACATAGCCACGTACCGACTCCGTTACCTCAAATTTTTGGTTTCTATATGGCACTGTTCTTATATTGTTTGATAAGCTGCAATTGTCCCAAATGTTCCTCCAGGGAAAAGAGCCATGTCTCTCTATGCTTTTCTGTTGATCTGACCACCTATGGGTCCTTTCTCTTTTCACCTGGTCATCAAAAAAACACTTGTTTTGGAGAAGGTAAATCGGTTCAAGTATTTGTTCATTTGTTCACTTACCATCAACAAGCATTGATCACAGGGTGCTATGCTACATCCTTGGGGTTGCAGCCCAGGTGCCTCCTAGGAATTTATAGTTTGGGGAGTGGTCAAAAAAGAAGAGAGACAGACTTATGCAGAAAGAGTTACTACACAACGTGGCAGTTGCTTTATTAGGATATATAGAGGTTTATGGAATATGACTTGCCAGGGGAAGACTTCAGGCAGGAGACGACATTGAAAGTAAAGAAAATGCCATTAAAGGGCTGGATTTGCCAAGACTGGGTAAGTAATGTTCATGAGCCATTACTCTGTTTTCTAAAAATCTTGGAACATTAAACATAATGGAGTAAAAGAGAGTTCCATCTTGGTATATGGATTTAATTACCATATTTTATTAGAACCAAGAAAAAGATCGAATCTTTAGGACATTTTACTTCCTCTACGCATTTGTACAGAGAAACAACATTCATAATCACTGCAGATGAAAATATTAGGGAAACATGAGTTTGAAAAGCATTTTGATATGAAGAACTGTCAGTTTTTCCTAGATGAGTGCATGACACCTGCTGGCCAAATTACAAAATTTCCCTCTCCAAAGGAATGGTGATTAACAAAGCTAATTATATTAACTCTGTTTCTCTACCAAAGGATTTACATATTAGACCTGGGCTTTCCTTTAATGACCAGCAAGGGGGAGTTCTTTTCCGAATGGCAAATGTGGTCCTTGTTTTGTTTTTCTAGCTTGAAAAGTTCAAGAAGGTCAAAGAATTTAAATATTTAATGCAATTTCTTTACCAGTGAGTTAACTAAGATTTGGAGAGAAGTCATGCCTCCCTCAAGGTCACATGCAATGGGTTGGCCATTTGATACTAGAGCCCTGGTTTTTGTTCTCCTGTGTTCAGCAAGATATTCCAGGGTAAAGGCTTAGGTTGTCAACTTCTCTTCTTTCTCTCATTATAGGACTCAACTTTTCATAAGTTTTACTGCTAATAACATCACTAATATTTTGTATGAGCATTTTATTTCTTCTTCTTGACTAATTGTTGTGGTTAGGACTTCCAATACACTGTGGAATAAAAGTGGGGAGAGTGGGTTTCCTTTACTTATTTCTGATCTTAGAGGAAAAGCTTAACATTTCACCACTGAGTATGATGTCAGCTGTGGCCTTGTCATCTATGGCCTTTATTATCCTGAGATACATTCCCTCTCAACAAAGTGCAGAGGGAGTTTTGTTGAGAGTTTTTGTCATAAAAGGATGTTTAATGTTATCAGATGTTGTTTACTTAAAAAAAAAAAAGCTTGGTTTATTGAGGCAAATTTTACATGAAATAAAATTCACCAATTTTTAAGGGTATGGTTTTATGAATTTTGAAAAATATATTTAGTCACACCACCACTACCACCACAAACAAGATCTAGAATGTTCCTATCAGCCTCCAGATTTTCTTCATGCCCTTTGTACAGTCAATTCCCCCCTCCAACCCCTAGGCCCTGACAACCACTGATCTATTTCCTGTTTCTATAGTTTTGCCTTTTCCAGAATGTCGTATACATGGAATCTTTTGTGTCTGTCTTCTTTCACTTGGCTTAACTGATTTGAGATTCAGCCATATGTATCAGTAGTCTGCTCCTTTTTATTGCTGAAAAGCATTCTAACGTACGGATAAACCAAATTATGTTTATCCTTTAACTAGTTGTTGGAAATTTGAGTTGTTTTCTGCTTTTGATGGCTATGAATAAAGTTTCAGTAAACATTTGTCTACAGGCCTTTGTGTGGATATATATTTTCATATCTCTTGAGTAAATACCCAGGCATGGGATTGTTAGGTTATATGGAAAGTGCATATTTTACTTTATAAGAAACTGGCTTTTGCTTTTTAAAAGTAATTTTACACATATTTCTTTATTCTAATTGTGTCCCATATCATCGTTGTAGAACTCTTTTGTGCAAAATATAGCGTAACTCCAAGTGTGACGAGAAAGCAACAATGAAACGCTATTTCATGAGCTCCTTTAATACACGCTCATGAAATACTATTTTTAGAGGTAAGAGTATTGCATTCAAAGAAGAGGATAGTCTTGGAATCAACTGCAGTTCTGTCACTTTGACTTGCTGTGCAACCTTTATTTATTAGGCAGATTACCTAACCTCCCTGAATGGCAGTCTCTGGACCCTCAAATGTGGGTGATTTAGGTATCAAAATTACAAAAATTACATGGGATCGTGTCAGTGAGTGTTCCTCACACAATAGGCACTGCCATTACTGTTATTAGATTAACAACTTTTGCTAAAAGCTAAAGTCTACATTCTACAAAACAAATGGTATCACACTCTAGATATTTTAGGATTCATTAGGCATTAATGTGTTTCCTCAGGGGTTGTAAATATGCCACAGAGACAAATGAATTTCGTTTAGCGCTAGTGTCTATGATGTGTGGGTTTTTCAAAGACTGTTATTCTTATGCTTTACCGCAGATTACCATTTTGTACTTAGTTAAGATCATGTTTTTTTATAGGTCCCTGAGAAATGCTATTGTCACATAAATTATGAGGATGATACCAACGTGTTACAACTTATGTAATATGATTTAGCTAGGCCAGAGCCCACTTAGCTTAGTAACTTCTGAAGGACTGATATTATCCAATAGCTCCACTGAAGAAGATATTCTTAATCAAAAACATTGACAGTCGGTTTTTAATTTTGCTATTTTAAGACTCTTTTCACTCAGTTTACTGGCAGGCATTTGAGCTGCTAAAAATGTTAATTAGGTTGCACTGACATCTGCTGGTAACACAGCAAATTCCATAAAAATAGTGTTTTATAAATTTCCATAGAATAATGTAGTTTAATTTAGTCTTTTTTTTAATTATTATTTTTAAGTTTGAGTCTTCAAAACCTGTATTTGCATTCTGGGTTTATCAAATTAGGGGCTGTATCCGATCATTTCTGATTCAGAGTTGAATTTGATTCAAGTGGCTTGTTAACCCTGTGGTGTATCTCTTTGGGCTCTTCATCACGGCCAGTGGCAACAGAAGCTTGGTTGAGAAGTAACACGCTTTTTAAATAAATCATAATCTCTCCCAGTCAGTGTTTACCATGGACCGATAGCATCGTCTTCTTACTCATCATTGTCACGTCATAATCATTATGTCTTTTGGTTCAGAAACAGTACAACAGTAGTGATGTGTATTAATTGAATTTGTATTAATTGAATTAGTATTGAATTAGTATTCACTTTGAGAAAGGACTCCTTGGGAGATAGGCTGAGGGTATAGGGAAGTTAATAAGCTCCAACAGAGCTAAACTCTAAGGGATTATTTTTTCTTGTCAGGAGGTATAACCTGTTTCCTTTATTTTTTTTTAAAGATTGATTTATTTATTTGAGAGAGAGCACATGTGCATGTGAGCTAGGGCAGAGGGAGAGAGAGAATCTCAAGCAGACTCCGTGCTGAGCATAGAGCCCAACTCAAGACTTGATCCCACCACCCTGCGACCATGACCCTGAGACCGTGACCTGAGTGGAAACCAAGAGGTGGATGCTCAACTGACTGAGCCACCCAGGTACCCCTAACCTGGTTCCTTTAAAACCTACTAATTCAACAGTGATTTAGGGTCACCAAATTTTACAGCTGGAAAAAAATTTACCAATCATTTAGTTCATTTCTCTCTTTTGTAGATGTGAAAACTGAGACTCAGATAAATTTACATAACCTAAATCATTACCTCGCTGATACGAGAAAGATGTTTCCTAATTCTCCCATTGCCGCATTCTTTCCTATATAAATTGTCTTCGCGAGCTGTTTATTAAATTTATTACTTAAGCCGAAAATACTTGAACACTCAAATACGATTATTTGAGAATTTATATTTAGCTTACATTAAGTCAATCATCCTGACTTTCTCTAACTAGAGATGTGTTATTAAAATATACACTGTATTATGTAATGTTGCTCAGTAGTGCTTCAGAAATAGTTATCTATCCATTGGTCCTTCCCAGAAACAGAAGCTCTATTTCCTCAGATGTGAAAATAATGACAAGGAGATTTGGGGGGGAAAAAGAAAAAGAAAAAGAATGGGGAAGGAATAAACCTTAACCAGAAAAATTTTTGGCTCTTTGACCAGATTTGGGGTAACAGAATTATGCACCAGATGTCTTATCAGTAATATATGTACATTCTCTGCCCCTTAGTTTTCTGTCCCAATAGGCACTGTTACACGGGATAAAACTTCAACACTGCAACTTGTGTTGTGATACAGTATGCACTATATAGATAAATTACCAACCAAATATTCTATAATATAATGTCAGCACGTTTTTCCTCAACTTCAGCACTACGGACATTTTGGGGTGCTTAATTCTTTGTGTTGGGGGGCTGCTGCCTCCTCATACCAGTACCATGCCCCCAACTGTAACAACCAAAATGTCTCCAGACCTGTGTGAACCCTGGGGGTAAAATCAGCCCGAGTTAAGACTCACTGCTGTAAATTAAAGCTGTTTCCTTCAGGTTTATTTCTGTAAACTACTTAAAATATTCTGATCAAGAATTTGATTCTTTTTCTTTTTAAATTAAATATTGACATATAAAAAGAGAAGAAGCCTTGAGTCATCTCTAGTTTAGATAAACACCTCATGTGAATATTCCATTCTGAGCCAGAGTTAATCAAGTGGATTCTTTAAATTGTTTTCAGTACTTGCATATTCATTCTTGCTTCTTTTTATGCTCCAAGGTATAATTTTGACACAGCTACTAACTCACGACCAAGTGTCTTTAACTCTTGGCCAAGCTGCTCTTTCTTTATCTGTAATGGCTTTGAAAAAAAAAATGTGTGCTTTCCGGATGCCACAAAGTTCTCTCTACACATTATGCCCTTTAAAACCAAAAGCAACCAGGGAAATTTTCGGGCAGGTATTTTCACCCCCATTCTCCAGAGAAAGAAATTGAGCGGAGCCAGGACTCAGTGCATGTTTGCAATGTATCAAATGTTCTTTTTATTTCATCTACAGTAAGGATTTTTGGGGTTTTATATTGAGAGAAACTTCTCAATAAAAAAATGAAAAGAAGGAATGGAAGTGAAGAGGAAGGGAGTAGAGAGAGAGAGAGAGAGAGCAAGGTTGGGAGGTCTTGAGCAGGACAGTAAACACTGGTTTATGACATAGCGTGGGATAAGGGATGGTCATATCTCACCACTGAAGCCCTAGCCGCCAGGGAGGCTTGGTACCTCCCCAATCCTCGTCCATCAGAGCAGGATCCTCCACTCCATCTCCTCCTCCCGATTCCCCCTACCTCCTGCCCTCCCCTGCATCCATAGAGCATGTAAGTGCACACATGGAAGCAGGCACACACACCTTCGGGTCAAAGCCTCGGGTCTTTCCAAAACAAACAAATGTGAGCATTTTTAAAAAAGATTTATTTATTTATTTATTTATTTATTTATTTAGGGGGGAGGGGTTTGGGGCAGAGGGAGAGAAGAAAGAATCCCAAGCAGTCTCTGCACTGAGCATGGAGCCCCACATGGGGCTCAAGCCCACGACCCATGAGATCATGACCTGAGTGGAAACCAAGAGTTGAACGCTAAACCAACTGAGCCACCCAGGGGCCCCCTGCCCCTGAAATTTTTTTTATTGCTGGGACAAGCAAAGGGTCAGCATTTCATTGCCTGTATACTTCAAGCCTGGGAACAAAGAGTTTCTAGAAGCAGTTCAAAAGGTTCCTAAAGCTTATACTGCCTTTGAATCTTTTGACAGTTGGGCTTCCTGTTTTTCAGCCTTCTTACAGAGTTCTTGACCTAGCCGAGTCCTGCCAAATCCAGCAACCTTTGAGTATTTTGTACATGGAAAAAGGAACGAAAAGTTTAAATAATACGTGACATGGGGAAGTCCGATGGGAAACAGGTGCCCTCAGATGTGATACTAATAGTGCAGCTAGGCAATGCTTCTGGAGGCATATAGATACGTATCAAAAACTCTAAAAACATGCACACTCCCAGATGTCCAGGTATTGAAGTTCTTGGCCTCACTATAAAGGAATCGTTACAGATGTGCCAAAGGCAAGGGCACTTACCCAAATGTTGTCCTAATAGTAAGAAATCAAACAAAATGGTAGTATGATTGATTATATAAATTATAGTTTGTCTAAATAAAATACCAAATAAATCATGCTATTAAAAATACATGCCTAGGAAAGTCGGGAGGAATACACCCAGATATGCTTAGCCATTGTTAATGTGGTGGCGTGCGCTTTCCATTTCTTCTTTATGCTGTTCTGAATAAGCCAAAATTGCTAGAACGAATATGTAGGGTTTTAAGAATAAGAAAAGGGGCATTTGAAATAAAGACCTGAAAATTGCCATGGTTCTCTGCCCATTGTTATATAGGAATAATTTCTTGAATATCTCACCTGGTGGGCCCACGGGCTTTCTAGTATCTAGGTGCTGAGTTGTAGACTTAACTGCACTTATTGGCAATAACACACCCCAACAGCTTTCATTTATTGGCTATTAAAATGAGCAAGGCATTGTGCTACATTTATACACGTTGTCTCTTTTCTTTCTTAAAGCAAACCCCTAGGTAGACAGGACTCTCCTTTTTGCAGATGGGGAAACCGATGCTCCAAGAAGTTAAGTAAATGTGAGATCTAGGAAGGATTTGAGTGCAGATACTCTCCTGGCACACCTAGCCTCTAAGCTACATTGCTTTCCTCATGCAGTTTCCTGAGCATTATCTCTTCTCCCGATCATCTGGAGCAAGAATAAGGGGTGTACAGAGGCAAACAGTTTCTGTAGAATCACAGCCACAATGCAAAGGTCTCTGTATCACAGACTGAACTTCACTTTGTGATCACATTTGCTCCCTAATGTCTGAAAGACAGGATACGATTAACTTATGTGATGTTTAAGTTTGAGAACACAAAATGCGAAATAACATCTGGGAATATTTTCCCACTGGAGAATCCCCCCCCTCCCCCCGGGGAAGGTAGCTAATGCCTCTGCTTTACCCTGAGCAAAGTATTAGAATATTTAGAAATTTGTAAAAATACGGACCACAAAAATGGGAGTCTGCTTAATTAAGAGAACATCTGCATGGTAGAAGTTTATTTTATTTATCTGCCAGGTGAATTCCAAGAGGCAAAAAATCACTACCAAGGTTGGCCAAAGCAGATAACGAACAATATAGGTTTTTAGTGAGGTTCTGGGTTCTACTGGTTTTATCTGACTGCATTAAGACACATACACATGCCAATGTAAAGAAACAACATATACTGAACTAACTGCACAGAGACCTCCTCGTTGGAACATTAAGCATGATTATTATAATATTTTCACAGCTTTGCAAATGTGAGAATATAATGACATTAGGGGAGGAGGACGGGGGAGAGGAAGAGGAGAAGGTGGTAGACAGGGGCTTAATTAAGTATTCCTTGCTACTAGTGTGAACAAGGACCAAACACAGACACTACGTGGAACACAGATACTAATTCACATAACAGAGTGAGCAAGTTAACAATTTACCGAAGCAGACTCCCTATAAAATTCCTCTGCTATGATTCAGTTCTCTTATTTTTTTCCTGTATCTATATAATCAAAATATCATCATGATGAATAATGCCTTGAGTCTTTTTTGGAAAAAAAAAAAAAAAGCAGCAGCAGCAGCTCTGAATACAAGAGATTAACTTTGTGTATCATACACATAACGCTTTAGTACCCATGAGATAATCAATCCTATGCCCTAACGATAAAGATCTTTCGATACTAAGGGTTGTAACTTTTGCCAGTTCCTAATTAATCATTCTTTCAGAAGATTATTTTATAAGTTTCTTAAACAACACACAGTTTATGTAAAATGTAAGAATTAACATACACTCTCAAGGTCGGATTCAGGGACAAAATGCACTACCTGAATCTAGTAACACATTGGCTCCTTCCTGCATAGAAGTAACACATAAGAAACACAGGGTGCACTTTTTTGTGATCCATGCAGTAAATGTTCACAAAAATCAAGCAAACAACTAGACATCCTTCAGCTACTAAAGTGAACTCTCCCAGTCACAACAGACGTATCAATGAAAATCAAAAGCACTGATGGTTGCATCAAAACCATGCCAGGCCGAGTTAGTGCTGGAAAGGGCTGTTGAAAGACCTCAATAAAAGCACTGAGAGTCATGAGTTTTCCACTTGTTTTTATAAGGGATTGAGACTATTCTCCCTTCACATGGCTTTTCTCTACGCCACAGGCTTTTGCTAACGAGGCATTTCAGGCTTCAAATGAAAACAATCATCCTTTAGGGAAAAAGCTGAGAAATGCTTTTCTGGAGTTTCTGATCCTGGAGACAACTTGCTATAGGTCCTTAAGGCAAATGCCAGGAGTCGAAGAAATTGTAGAAGTCTCAGAATGTAAACAAGAAAATCGCTGACCAAGGAGTTCTATCCGTGGATGAAAATTCCTCGCAAAAAGACCTATCTAGAGAGTACCAGCTTCTTGGTTTTTGAAGTTCCTGTGAATTTTATGTCCTAGAAGCACGGTACATTTTTCTTCCTTTGTAGAGACTTCGTAGTGGATAAAAGTTCATGATGTTGCTTAAAAAAAAACCCAAAAAACAAAACCAAACACCAACGCTAGCAAAGAGGAGCTACTCAAATACTAAGCAGTTTTGAGGTTTGTTTTTGTTTGTTTTAGTTTCATATTTTACTCTTGTGGTTGGCATAGGGAAAACCAAACTGAGAAATCATGATGTTGGAGTATTTTAAGGGCATGCTATCGTAGATACTAACAAGCTTATTTATACAGTAAGACCTCTGCAGAAAGTGCTCAGCTCGATGCCACATTCCAGGATAGCCACCGTTGGATTCTTTTTCTAAATTGCCCATGTTTACAGGTTTCACAAATACCCCTGAAGTCTTCCCGGTGCTCTTGGCAATGATAAAATTCATGGCAATATCATCACAGTTCTGGAATTCATCTATCAAAGCATGGACAGCTGCAGGTTGCCTCTGAAACAGGTCAAGGTATTTGCTATGGAAGAATGAGGCTCCAATCAGCACCATAGAGTACTGGTCGCCATTTCCAAACCCCGGTGTTTGCAGTTCAAAACCTCCATAACTGTAGACACCTGATGAAGTAGAGACATGCTTTCTAGGAACAAATCCTACAATTTGATCAGGAAATTGCTGGAAAGATGGAAAAAGAACAATTAAGGGTGGCATTTCTTGAGAGCAGACATGGTGAGAAAGGCAATGATTTATTACAGAGAATTAAACTGACTTATCAGCTTTATTTTATTCTTGGCTTCTACATCTCAATTTCATCTAACTCCAGCCAACTTCATAAATCTATGTCCTGATAGGTTCGCAGGTCAAAATTCCATCACAACCCAAACTGCTAACAAAATTTCTAACCTTATAAATGTTCTCTGAATTCAAATGTTCTCTGATACTAATCAAATCTAGTCACCAAAGAGTTGGTTCTTCAAACTTTGCTTCAAAAGAAGATGACTGTATGAATGCTATTTGTTATGGGAGATAAGAAGATATAGCATAATTATTTTGAAAATCTGTTTCAATCTCTTAGGAGTCCATAAAATCGTGGATCTACATGTATGACTCTACTGTTTTTCCATGTTGATTTCAATGTTCTTGAAAGTCACTGTTGATTTTAAACAATGGTATATTTTTCTCCCTTTTCAGATTGGGTGTTTCCTTTTTAAAAATATGAGTAAAAAATATATAATGAGATGTTGTCAGAATCTTTGAAGAAAGGATAGTAGTAAAACCATAAAAGTAAGATGAAAGTAACTAAAAAATGAAACAAAAATCAGCAAACAAGAGAAAACCAGTGAAGCATGGAAAAGAAGTAAGAATTTATACAGTTAAAAGGTTTAGTTCAATCTCATAAGTAATTTGCATTTCACTCATTTACCGAACAGACATTAAACTAGGGACACACACACACACACACACACACACACATATATACAAATCACACTGGGTTAAATCCCATTTCAAAAAAGTCATCATCTGGGGAGGGTATGATCCAGCTATGTGAACAAGGAATTCCCATACTGTGAGATGGTTGTATGTGCAGTTGGGTAAGCGCTGAGGACAGGGTGACAGCTATGCTGCTGGGAGGCAGAGGGGAAGGGCAGGGAGTCAAGGATAAAGCCTGGGGGTCTTCAGAGTAGATGTGCCATTTACATCCTCTAGGAGGGTGAATGAAGTTCCACAGATGGCTAGAGGAGGAAAAGTCATAGCACTAATTAGCAGTAATGGGTGAGCACAAAGGCATGCTAGTTGTCCACTCCAGCCTTGTCTGCCTCTATACCCCAAATTGTTACACTATGCCAGGCACTGACTTTAGGAGTCAGGTTACCTTGGGCAATGGATTGAAACTGTTCTTGTTTATTCTTCTAAATAAAATAATTTTATTATTTATAAAACCTAAAAATCATATTTATCCATCTTTAATTATGGTTTACTTAGATTGTTCTAATTAAACACAGTTCTCCTATTTTTCCCCCACCCACCCCTGATATTTTAGGTAAATTGATTTTTTTACCTGAAATAGAAATTTCACAGCTGGAATATTACATTAGAATTTTTTGCCTAAGAAGCTTTATTTACAGGGCTGGAAAAACTGCTATAGGGGAAAAAACTTGTTGATCTTGGCATAAAGTTAGAAACTGAAGTTTTGAGAGTGCTGATATCTGCAGAGTACTGTGACCACTTAACATTAATATCTAATGTTCTTATATCCCACACAGCTAATTAAGGAGGGTTACTATAGCACAAATGAGACCATTTATTGGGTAACACAGTGTTTAATTATTTGACACAGCTTCAGAATAGTGGTGTGCAGTCCTGGTTTCTGCAACTTGAAATAGCCAGCTACTATTAATTAACACATATTCAATAGCAAAGAATTGGGTTTATAGAATAGCAAATAATTTATGCCTGCTTATCCCAGCTAGGATTTAGGGGGGAAAATAAACCAAAATAAATAAGGAAATAAAACTGCCACCACAATGACGCATGTGGAATTATCACTAATTCCTAAAAAGTTGTCCCAGCATTAGGATTAAATTTTGTGGGTGTAATTAATGCTTTCTTTTAAAGAAAGTTATATACAAGATTAATACAGAAATACGCTTCTCATTGGAGACACATATCTGTGGCCTCATAGAAAAATATCGCTAGATTTTAGCTTTTGCTATACCAGATCATTTCCTCATTGTTCTCTGGAAGGTAGTTCTAGCTCTTCTCCCCAGCATATCAAATATAAATAAAATATAGATAAAAGATACCATAACTTGCAAGTTGGCTTAAATGAACACGAGACATGTTGATTACTATGCAATAAATATATCTGTCTCTTAGATAAAGACTGCCTACACTGTTTGAGATGCCTCCCATATTAACCATGCTGCCCAACTAAACCCTAGATAAAACTTTATACTGATGAATTCATAAAGGACAGAGCAACATTACCTGCCAAACTGAGAAAGCAAAGACAAGGTCTTGGGCGCTAATTAGCGTGTCATCGTCTACCATTAACACCGCTGCAATGAAAGGAAAAAAAATTTATATCCAACAGTTTGGAAATGAAAACAAAACTAGTAATACACAATGGTGCCTAGATAGATCATTCAAACGAATAATTTTCTGAACAAAATTCGTAAACAAGAAATGTATTCTTGGAGAGATTTGTCTGGTAGAAAGAGTGTTTATTTGAATTGTAATTGATATTTATAATTGCCTGAGGGGAAAATTATCATGCAGCTCTCATCCATTATCCTAGAAATGAATGAACCTATAAATAAATAAAACCGAGGGTCTTTTAAGCAAATGCTCATGAAACTGCTCTGAATGGGAGGAAAAGGGAGGTGGCAAAAAAATACATTAGCGTAAGCCGAGTGGCATTTCACCACTTTCTGTGATACCATAATATGTAATTACAGTCGATCTTCTTTCACATTAACCTCTTTGTTGCCATTCCAAGATGTATGTGATTTCTTCCCCACAAAACTGCTTCTTGACATCTTGAAAATTGCCCCTTAAGGTTTTCAAAGTGCTTTCTTTTGATTCATTCTCTCTGCTTTCTCCACATTAGTTGGACAAGCGGAAAGCCAGAAAGCCACACACCCGAACCCCAGTGCTGGTGAGCGACAGCCCACGCTGGCTAGGACCCCAGCAACACTCACCATTGGTTTCCAGTTCAGGAAAGACCTGGAGTCGATTTCTCATCCTGTTTGTTGTCTGTAGTTTGAAGATCACAGGGACAGGGTGAGGCCCTAGAGAGTTCCATAACTCGTCTGGTCCCTTCTCCCCAATGTTGTTCCACACCACAATCACTTTATGCAGATACGGCACGGCTTGATAATGATTTAAGAGTCTCAGTAAGAGATCTGTTCTGTTGTACGTCTGCATTACTAGAGTAAAGGAATCCAGGGCGGACTTGCCCTGGGATTTTATTTCCCTACGCAAAGTGAGCATCTTGTCTTCCTTGATATTTGGAAGTAAAGTGGTCAAAGCCCCGGCTACAAGCAGCAGCACAAGGATGACCACCAAAGAGAAACGAAGCACTCGGATGCCCATCACTCGTCCGGGAAGTTTGCAGATGTGGCAACACCTGGAATAGAAACGGCAACAAGATACAGTGTTAGCATTCTTACTAGTTAACACGTTTTTAGTTTTGCTTTTTTAAGGAGGACGGAGGTAAATCTTAATTTGAGTTGATTTAAATTCAGTTCTCCCTGCCTCCTTGATAGGGTGATTTGGCCTAAGGTAAAAATGAAAAGTGCAGTGAATAGACCTCCCCTTCTGGGCCGGCTTGCTTCTGGAGCTGTGGACAGAAGCTCACCTACACGCAAGCCACAAGAATTAAGCAGTGTATTTTAAAATCTGCCCTCCTTTTAATATGAAGAATTTGGAACGGAGACTATTTTTTCAAATGGGATTACATTTCTCTTAGTAGTGTACTAATTCATTAAACAGCTTTACTGAGATAGCATTGACATAAAAATTGTATATTTTTAATGTGTACAACCAGATGTTCTGATACATGGATATAGCAGGTGTTTGAACAGCACAGGTTTGAATTGCATGGGCCCACTTAATATGTGGATTTTTTTCAATAAAGAGAGTCCAGGACTATTAATGGATTTTGTTTTCCTTAAGATTTTCTTAACAACATTTCCAATTTTCTGACTTACTTTATTGTAAGAATATGGTATTATGTGTTAATCGACTACATTATAGGTAAGGCTTCTCTGGTCAACAGTAGGACATTAATTGTTAAGTTTTGGGGGAGTCAAAAGTTATGCGTGGATTTTCAACTGTGCGGGGCATTGGCCTCACATTGTTCAAAGGTCAGTTATAATCCAGTATACAAAATTTAAATGTACTTTTTGGTAGCAAACTTTTTTCCAAATGAAATCCTAGGCAGAATCCTAATATAAGAAACAGATAATAATGGTAGCAGCAGCAGCAACAAACAATTGTAGTGGGTTCACTACTTATCAGGCCCTGCACTGCATGCTTAGCATGCCATGGTATGTACTTATTCACTCAATAAAAGAAATAAGTAGTTATGAGCGCTTATTGTACCAGGCACTGTTCTAGGGTCTGTGGACACAGCAACGAATAAGATAAAGTCTCTGCAGTTAGACTCAGAGGACATAGTAGAGCGAGGCAGACTTAAAGTAAACTCAAAGATAAGTTAGCATAGTGGTAACGAAGAGAATACATCAGACTGACATAAGCAAGGGCCAGATTACCAGCGGTCTTGTCAGCCAAATAAGGAGTATTGATTTCTCATTAGTTGCGTATAACACCCAGTGCACCATGCAATACGTGCCCTCCTTACCACCCATCACCAGCCTATCCCATTCCCCCACCTCCCTCCCCTCTGAAGCCCTCAGTTTGTTTCTCAGAGTCCATAGTCTCTCATGCTTCATTCCCCCTCTGATTACCTCCCCTTTCTTTATCCCTTTCTTCCCCTACTGATCTTCCTAGTTCTTGTGTTCCACAGATGAGAGAAACCAATCATCGAACTTTACATCAAAAACCAGGGATGTACTATATGGTGACTAACATAATATAATAAAAAAATATTATTATAAAAATATATTAAATTTCATCCATAAAAAAAGAAAAAAGAAAAAGAAAAAAAGAAAAAAAAAGAGTATTGATTTTATTCTAATTGAGTCGGGAAGCCATTAGAGGGGTTTGACCAGGGCAGGGACAGGATCTAGTTTACCTTTTACTATAGTTTGGATACTTACAGAGGTTAAATATCTTTCTCAAGATTATGAAGCAACTAAGCAATGGATCTGGAATCTATAGCCAGGAAAATCTGCTGCCAGAGCCAAGCAGTTCAACATTACAGGCTAGGGATTTACATTCAGGGTGCACTGAGGTACCGGAGATCAGAAGGTACTGTAACCAGCCACGTACTCTCCTATTCCTCACCATAACTAAAGGATCCACCTGCCACGGCTACAGAATAGTAGGTAAACAAGTACGCAATGAATGTGGTCTGGACATTCATTGGTCATACGTTCCTGGCTGATCAGACCCCTCAGTCACGGATGTAAGAAACGACGGAATCGCACAGGCAGTTTTCCAGAGACCCAGAGCTCCGATTTCCTAGCCGCCAATACAGTTCACCATCACCCCTGCTGCCTCCTTCGGGAGCTCTGTTGACTTTCAATTGTTGCCTTTTTTTTTTTTTTTAAATTCTTCTGCTAGTTTTGCTTCTGATTCCAGGTTTTACTTACTCCTCCACAAGCCTGCACAAGCTTTCTAGGTAAGTCCTTATTTTGTATTTTGGCAGCTGAGCCCTCATGCACATCTTAGCATATATATCCTAGATCTGTTCAACTGCTTTGTTCAGGTATGAAAGCCAGAAGTGAGGAAGAAGAATATTCAAACACGCTTATCTATAAAAAGACTGCAAGCAAAAATCAACCAGAAGTTTCTAAACATTTAGAAAACACCCTTAAGAAAAAAATAGATCTTAGAAGCGGAAAGAATGAGATATTATTCTTGATGACTTGAATGGATCCATCATCTACCCTCTTATTATTTTTCATACAGTTTCTCTTCTTAGGGACACCTGGATGGCTCAGTCGGTTAAGTATCTGCCTTCAGCTCAGGTCATGATCCCAGAGTCCTAGGACTGAGTCCTGCATTGGGCTCCCTGCTCTGCTTCTCCCTCCCTCTGCCTCTTCCCCTGCTTGTGTTCTCTCAAATAAATAAATTTTAAAAATCTTAAAAAAAAATTTCTCTTCTTAGGCAATACAATAAAAAAATTCTCTCATCTATTCCACAATACAGACAGATGTGATAAAGCTGGGGGAGACTTCATACTGCTCCCTCCCAGCTGTGGTATGCCGACTGCGCTGAGCCACTGTCGCTGTCCTGTGTACCACTGTCTCTGTACAGTTAGTTTTGGTTGTCGCCGTCTCCTTAGAAAAGTGCACTGTGTGGATACCTAAGCTTGACTCCACACCCTGTGGTTTAACTGGGCACATGCAGCCAGACCACGTTCCACAGGTGATCCCAACACTGTAGTTTAAATCTTCCCATCTCACAGATTAGATTCCCAGTGAAATCTCACTTTAATTTCCAAATGATGTTCAGTCAACCTTTTATTTTTCATGGAGGAGATTTAGCAGTGGTGAATTCAAGTGACAATCCCATTCCCGTGATCTTGTTTCATGTGGTAAGGCATGTTTTGCAATTGTAGAAATGGTTTCTCCATATTTGGTTCAGCAAGGACATGGAAAGACCATATAGACCATGCCTTTAATATCTCCCTTTGAAGTGTATGAGGATGGGGAATGGAGAATTCTAACGGGGCTAGGGGCATCCGCTCCATGACTGGAGAGTGCACTGAGGCATGTGCAAGCAAAGAAGAGCTTATTCATAAGATCAAGGGGATGGTCATTGTCATTCAGCAACTCTCACTTTCCAATAGTCCAGATTTGGAAAGCAATGTTACCTTGTAGTAACCTTTTCAGAGAGTTTTCAAAGAATATTCTCTCCTGGACTTTCTCTGTAGCATGTTCTGTTAAGAAAAGCAATTTTGTGTCTCTCCTTTTAACACAGCCTCACTCAAGATATGAATAAAATGAATTATTTTTGAAGTAACCTCAGCTTACTATGATTATTTTTCAAGGACAGTAATTTAAGGCTTTAGAATACAATGTTTTCATTGCATGTACCCTCTTACTAAAACAACACATACTGTTAATGTAGTCGACAAGGAAAAGCCATTATGAATTAATAATCTTGGTTCAAAGGCCTTGAAAATCCTTCTAACATATTGAATCAAAAGCAGGTCTCATAAAACACATTTTCAGTTCTGCATAAAAATGGCTAGCTATGAGCACTCAGAGCAAAGAATCATCTGACAATTGCATTAAAATATACCCTGATTAAAATCTTTGTGTTCATTTTCCACAACTGAGTAGGAACAGCATACTGCAAAACTTACACAGAGGTGTTTCTAGTTTCTAAAGCAGACGTGGGTAACTATCTGGCAATTTTAGTGTAGAAAAAGTAATGAATTTAATTACTATAGCCTACTAGAAATATAATTATGTAATTATATTTATATATAATTATATGCCCTACTATAAATATACATTGTCAAAGACACTCATGAGTATTTCACTTTTACCGATACTTTTAAGTAGGATTCATCCCCATGCCCATCATAGAAATTTCCTCTTTCAGATAACTTCTAATCCCCTATTTTACCTGTATCAAAAATGTGTTGGGAGATATGAATAATTTATCTTTAGAAATGCAGTATAAATATTTCATGTGGTATTTATTAAATAATGCAACCCAATACAATTATGTAAAATTTTTAGTCTGTATGGAAAAGCAAGAAGAGCAAGAACTTCAGAGACTGCAGGGCAAGTGGCACATCTGTACTTTGAGAACAGGTGAAGTCTGGAACTCCACTGTAGGCCCGCTAGAAACAGTTTCAGATCAGCTTGGAGAATAACGATGACTTCACTGGCTGTCTGGATTTCAGTTTCTAGCTTTCGTCTACTCTTTCTCTAGAGAAAGAACTTATCACCTAATTCACAGCTTTGAGCTTGAACTGGAGATATGAGGAAGAGCACAACTAGGATAGTCTCCATCTTACATGGAAAGAACCAAGAAGTAAAGGGAGGCACCTTCCAGTTCTCTTGCCCTCAATTCCTCCACCTTCTTCGTATATTTTTTAAATTTCTTTTTAATGTCTGTATATATTTACTGACACCCTGTCTCATTCTAAAAAGGATCTGACAGCTCTTAGACTATTCCTTCTCTGCCTTTCTCCAGTCCATGGCTACCGTAGATTAAATGTGACTTTAATAAACAGGGTAAATGTCAGCAAACCCAAAGGTCTTCCTTTCTCTTCTCCTGATCATCTGAAAAATCAAAGACCCCCAAATTATTTTTGCACATACGTTAACTTACTAGTTCTTCATAGGTAGAGAGCATATCCTTTTAGTTATTTTCATATGGTTATTCTAGCATCTTCTACACCAGGGGTTTTCAACAGGGAACGACTCTGTTCTCCATATGACATGTGGTAAAGACTGGAGACATTTTTGATTGTCAGGACTGGGGAAGAGATGCTTATCGAGTGGGCAGATGTCAGAGTTGCTGCTAAAATCCTGTAATGGACAGGACACCCCCCAAAGGGAAGAATTATCCAGCTTAACATGCCAATAATGCTGAGGTTGAGAAACCCTGCTCTACATAGACTGTACCTAACAAGACGTACCTGAACATGATCAGAGGACAGACTGTTAGCCAGGTGGCCTCTGAAAACCCCACTGCTTGGGTTATACTCAAACAGTAAGAGATAAAGCCGTAGCTCCAAAACTGCCCCAATATTTAAACGCTTTACTGTACACACATAAACTGAAAGAGCTCAGAGCTCTAAGTCACTTCCTTATTTCATAGAGAACTCAAGGTCCAGGCATAAGGAACTTGCCTAGGCTCATGCATGTGGCACACTTAGTGGCAGAGCCAGCAAAAGAATCAAGATCTGCTGACGGCATAGTCCAGGACTCTTTCCACTGTGTCATGCTAAATTCTGCAAGGATGTATCAAAATATCAGTACATAAGACTGTCACTATCTGTACAATAATATAAGTATTCATGCTTGGTATGCTGGGGTATTTTTTTACAACTTTATTAAGAATTATTTCATATACCCTAAATTTCACCCACTTAAAGTACAATGGACTCTTCAACAACACAGGCATTAGGGATACCAACCACTCCACCCTGCAGTCAAAACCCCATCTATAGCTTTTAACTCCCCCAAGACTTAACTACTAGCAGCCCACTGTAGACCAGAAGCCTTAGAGTAACATAACCAGTGGATTAACACATATTTTGTATGTTACACATATTATATACTCCGTTCTTACAATTAAGTAAGCAAGAGAAAAGGAAATGTTATTAAGAAAATCATAAGGAAAAGAACATCCACTTATAGCACTGTACCATATTTACTGAAAAATATCTGCATGTTCATGGATCCGCGTAGTTCAAACCCATGTTGTTTGAGGGTCAACTAAGCACTTCATTGGCTTTTGATATATTCACAGAATTGTGCAACCATCACCACAATCTAATTTTAAAACATTTTCAACACCCCAAAAAGAAACCCCAGACCCATTCATTAGCAGTCATTCCCCCCATTCTCATCTCCCCCAATCTTGTCCCCCACCCCCTCACCAGGCAATCACTAATCTACTTTGTCTCCATAGATTTGCCTATTCTGGACATTGCATATAAATGGAATCCTACAGTATGTGGTTGTTGTGTCCGGCTTTTTTCCCTTAGCAGAATGTCTTCAAGGTTCACCCATATCATAGTATATACATTAGTACCTCGCTCATTTTGCTTTATTGCCACATAACATTCCATTCCCACGTAGACATAACACATTTTGTTTATCTGTTCATCAGTTGCTGGACATTTGGGTTGCTTCCACAGTTTGCTATTATGAATAACGCTTCTATGAACATTCACGGACAGGTTTTTATGTGACCATATGTTTTCATTTCTCTTAGGTATATACTTAGGAGTAGAACTGTGGGGCCGCTATGTCAGAAATTTTTTAATATCTGAGACTTGAATAGCTTTTGGAAGAGCATTATTTGAAACGTTAAAAAAAATTTCTTAACTGTGGGTATAAGAGTAAGAAAGTAAATAATGCACATCTATAAGCCAACAGTTGGAAATTCTCCAATGGGTGCCTCTAAACGGACCAGGCAATTCGAATTTTCGAAGACCCACTATTCAGTATTTACTTATATCATCTCTCCAAATTCCCTAGAAGGAATGCCGTTGAATGAATAATTCTTTTCTCAGGGCTAGTTCCTCCAGACTGAAAAAGCAACAATCATCCAGACTGAAGCTGAAAACAAATATGCCAGAACATGGTATGAACAAAGATTAGTTATGTCCTCTGACTCATAAAGTAGAAAAGCAGGGAGCAGCCTGATGTTGTACATTGAGAAGCTGTCTTTTTCATTTTGATGCCACAGATGGCAGAGAACAGTAACTATTCTGTCATTTCACCACTGGATTTGTCTCATATTGTACAGATTGTTTTCTCCTCTGGTTGATCCTGCAAAATATGTACTTGCTAAAAACTGATGATTATAGAATACAGATGCTCAGAAAGGGGCCCTCAGCTGCCAAGACGTAAAATCATCTCCACAGTGGAACGCAGAGGCCAATTCAGAACCTGGGCTTTCCTTCCGTGAACACGCGCACGAGTTGGGAGAGACAGCTATGCACCTGCTGAGCAGTTTCTGACCAGGTTTATAGCACACAGATGACACTCACTGCTCAGCCGTGGCAAAGAGACACTTGGTGCCAAGTGCCAGAAGGACTTTTCTTTTACGGTACTGACAGCCAGTGTGCGGGCCAGGACTCCATGTGTTGGTACATGCTATTTCTCCACCTACAAAGCCCTTTCCTGTCCTCAGTGCTCCTGGGAACTCAGAAAATAGCATCACTAGGCTTTGTTTCTAGGTATTAGAACCATTGACTATGCTCCTTTTTGAATCTGACTGTATCTGGAAGGCAGTTTCCATTAGTCTTTATCATCCAGAACAGCGCCAAGCTCATTTTTTGAGTAAGTGCTCCTAATTCTTTGTGGTTAAATGGGGTGAGAGAATCTCCTTTTTTTTTTTTTTTTTTTTTGGTGCAAAATGGTGGTTTATTTAAGCGCGGGGACAGAACCCCTGGGCAGAAAGAGCTGCTGCTCTGGGGTTGTGAGGGAGGGAATCTCTTTTTAAATTGTCTTCAACTCGGGGTCCCCAGGTGGCTCACTTGGTTAAGCGCCTGCCTTCAGCTCAGGTCATGATTCTGGAGTCCCAGGATTGAGTCCCACATCAGGCTACTCAGCAGGGAGTCTGCTTCTCCCTCTGACCCTCTCCCCTCTCATGTTCTCTCTCTCTCAGTCTCTCTCTCAAATAAATAAATAAAATCTTTAAAAATAAATAAATAAAATAAATAAAAAATAAATTGTCTTCAACGCCACAATGGGTAAGAAATGCTTGAAACTAACAGAACAAACTTAAATGCAAATGAAGGCCCAGTTAAGACTAGAGAGCACCCAAGAAACCAATCCCTATGTAAAAGAGCTGAGTTATCCCCATTTGGTGACTAGCACAGCCAATAAGAAATGTGGTCTCAAGCACAAGCCACTTTTCTACTTTCAGTTCTGTGGCCAAGCTACTTGACAAATAAAAGACACCCAGAACCTTTTTTTTTTTTTTTTTTTTGCCTCTTTTCAAAGATATTCTGCATTAAAATACCTTTGCACATCCTTGTTTCTATGGAAGCTCTTGGAGAATGAGCTGATTTGCTTTGGGGGGAAATCATCACTTCTTAGATAATATTGTCCTTGTGAATTTCCCCAAACTTTTAGGAGCTAACAAAAATTAGAAGCTAGATGACTTAATCTGGCAGGCAGCATACAAGATTTAAACCAACAGAAAATAAAATCTTACCTAGTTGAGAAATGAAATTTTAGTTTGGGTCCAGGAACTGATCCGAAAAACCCCTTTGACTTCAGGATGACCAGCAGAAAAAGAAAACTAAGTGAGAACACTGCCACCAAGTGTCATTCACCATTGCCCATAGTAAGCCTCTTGCATTAAAATTTCAAGCTGCATACACTAGAATTTACTTCACGGCAAAACACAGAATGCCAGAAATAGCACATGAAAGGTCACTTTTCTTTACAAGTCCTTTCCGGGTGCTATCCAGTATTCTGGGAAGAGTTTTGCCTTTAGTATTTTCCACATATTCAAGAAATTCATTCTTTTCACTGTTATTTTAGAAGTGCCATACCACTTTTCTCATCCTTTACCAACTGCTATCTTCTGCTCCCTAAATGATTTTCCCTCACTCTTTCTCCTGAGGAACCCATCTGTTCTTACAAGGCTCTTCCTAACTCCCATTACTTTCTTCACAGGTCTAAATACATCAAAATAAGCTAAATGGGGGCGCCTGGGTGGCACAACGGTTAAGCGTCTGCCTTCGGCTCAGGGCGTGATCCCGGCGTTATGGGATCGAGCCCCACATCAGGCTCCTCCGCTATGAGCCCGCTTCTTCCTCTCCCACTCCCCCTGCTTGTGTTCCCTCTCTCTCTGCCTGTCTCTCTCTCTGTCAAATAAATAAATAAAATCTTAAAAAAAAATAAGCTAAATGATTTTGTGTTACCAATAAATATGCTTTATTATTCGTATTTAGGAATAGGACATTTTTTAGGAATAGGAAAAACAGGAGTAGAAATAGACTTATAGTAAAAATAAATGATAAAAGTGTCCATAATGTGGGATTCATCTTGTGGTCCTGCTGTACTTAGGATCGAGTGTACAGTGTTCCGAATGGAGCTTTTGGATCCATGACCACAATCTGGATCAACTGGGTAGTGGACTGGCGATTAGGATGAATACGATTAGTCTTTTCTATTCACGGTATAACTGGCTACATATATAAGATGACTGAGAGCCTGTCCTTTAGAAGGCTTAGTTCTGGCCCTCACTGCATTTTGAAACTGTCGTTCTGAAACAGTATTGCTAAAGCAGATTGATAAATAGCTACCTTCACTGCAATATCACATTTGAATAGATAGATGCTGTGACAGGTCATTTCTCACTGCGGGCTGTAAGGGAAGAATTTCCGTACTGGGCACATTAAAGATCAAGTCCTCCTGTTGGCAGCCAAGCAGAGAGAGCCATTCTTTATAGGTAAGTCAGGTTTGAATGAACACCAAGGGCAGCATTTAAAGGCGGGATAACAGACAGTAAGTACCTGTGTTTCTACTTCCCTCCCCAGTCCCACCCCTTTATCCATAGCAAAAGCTGCCCAATAGTCCTGGCATTTTTTTTTCCCTCCTAAGCCTGTACAAAGCATCAGATTCCTTTTCTATGCTTCCTCAGACAGCTACTATCAATTAACTGGATTTGTTCCATTATCACTGATTTAAGAGGAAATAACATATAAGTATTATGTGGAACTTTTTTTTTAAAGTACCTCCTCCTTTAATCCAGCCACTTGTTACTGAGGCAGACAGCGAGGTCCGCTCTACTCTCAAAGCGCCCGGGTTATACTAGATAAAACTGTGCTAGATAAAAGTTTACTTTAGCCTTGCATCTTTCTCCTGGAATTGTTAATTAATGGTACCTATGATGAAGATAATGATGATGATGATGTTTGGAGATGACCAATTCCATGGACATGTATTAGGGCAGGAGTAGGAATGGTCTTATTTCTAAGAGCAACATCCATGACTTGTAAGGATCCAAGGAGTCAATGCATCCTAAGAAGAAAGCCTAGAAATAGAAAAGCATTTTTAGCTCAGTACAGTGCCATGCAAAATTAGTTCCAGAAATGGGTCAAAAAGAAACCAAGTACATCTGCAAATATATTACTTTTACCATTCTAGCATAATAGAGCTTTTCATTTGAACTTCTGTTTCAGTCACAGGAAAACGGAGAGAAGGCAAGATTGTTAGGCAACGGATCTCTGGAATATTCTATGGAAACTTCTCTCTTTTAGGAAACAGTGGTGTTCAGCAATAAACTCACATTCCAAAATCGCTAAGAGAAACAGATCTCATACATATGAATTATAATTTATAAATAGTTTCAGATATCAAACCTAACATCAAAGCAATCCTGGCTCATACAAGCTTTCTAACCTTATTAGAGGAAGGTCTGAATCCCCGTGGTAAATATCCATCAGTCAACAAATATTTACAGTACTTACCCCGTCAGAACCTGTAAAGCACTGTCAGGCACTAGGGATGGTAATGCAAAGAGCACCCAGTTCCTGCCCTCACAGAGCTCAGCAATAGTAATGAAAACTATCAGACCTCTGCCACTTGTGTGTTATATAATATCTCAAACCAGTAAGGTTTCAAATCTTTAGAGACAAGGAAATTAAAATATATCCACCCCATTTTAGAGATGGGATAGTGGAGACTCAGAATATGAAATGATTTTCCCTGAGCCACAGAAAGAGTGATAGGTCACACCAAATTCCACACTTGCGCCATTTTGTATTTTCAGTGTCTTGCATAGTCTCTTATCTTCAGCTTTGTTCTAGTCTACAAGAACATTTCAACTTTATGGATATTGGCTTTATTCCGTAAGCTGAACTATTTTGATGGGTAAAGACTAAAGGAGGTCCTACGGTATTTTCTAACAGATCCTGGCTCAAGTAGCAACTTTTATTTCCAAGGAAACAAGAGTATCTCTAGAGGAAATAATTCTTCTCAGATAAAAATATTGGTACTACACTCAGGTTCACAGCAGCATTGTTCACAAGAGTCAAAAGGTGGAAGCAACCCCATATCCATTAACAGAAGAATGGCTAAACAAAATGTGGTATACACATATAATGAAATACTATTTAGCCTTTAAAAGGAAGGAAATTCTATCACATGCTACACCATGGATGAACCTTGAGGATATTATACTAAGTGAAATAAACCAGTCACAAAAAGATAAATACTTATATGAAGTATCTAGAGTAGTCAAATTCATAGAGATAAAAAGTAGAATGGTGGTTGCCAGGGGCTGGGGGAAGGATGAAATGGGGAGTTGGTTAATGAGTACAGCGTTTCAGTTCTGCAAAATGAAAAGGTTCTGGAGAATGGTTGATCAACAATGTAAATATTCTTCATACCACTGAACTATACACTTAAAAATGGTTAAGATAGCAAATATCATGTTATGTGTATTTTACCACGATTTTTAAAAAACAAACCAAAAAAACCATACTGGTACTTACCTCATTATGGTAATTTGAACTTTTTAAAAATTTCCTTTATGGCTTCTGTAATTGATAGGAACAGGATCTCTTGGTGCTATTAGGGGAAATCAAAGATTTTTCTGTGACATTTTTGTCAATCATCAGGAAATTTTTAAAAATGCTTTTAATGTCATGGCCTATAGGCTTCAAATTATTTTTAGAAATTAAAAAGAGCTATTCTGTGTTCTAAAAATTTAATTTAGGCAGTGAGATAGATAACGTCTTCCTGTGAGGTTGGAGCTAACCCTGCTATATTTTTGTTTTCACCTTTGGGAAGTATGCAGAAGCAGAATAAACTCCTATCATCCTGCCTATCTACTGTGGTTACACATTAGAAACCTAGATGCCGTATATATGTACCATGGAGCAAAACCTTGGAATGCATTAGCAATTTACACTTATACTTGATTTCTAGATTTTTAAAAACCTGTAGTTTTATCCTAAAAACCTGTAGTTTAATCCACCATTAGAGCTTCTTTATTCAGTCGAGGCTCACGGGGCATTCAATTTGAAGTATCTAAAAAAGCATGGGGTCTAAAATAGGGCTGCAGCTAAATGCCAGGGTTGATTACTGAGGAATGACAGATGGCATCCTTCCTATTCCTTACTGACTACTGCCTGAAAGGAGCTGGAACCCTGACTGGAGATAAGCGTCTGCCCCTTCATTCTCTCTGCATTCATTTCTCGTAGTCCTCAATCACATGTCTGAGAAGCTGGAGTTTTTTTTTCCCTCGTATAGTCTGCCTAGTTAATCTAATGCAATTAATTAGTAGAAGATGATCTAAACAAATACTTCGAAGTTCAGGGCAGAAATCCATTTATTCAAAAATGTTCATTACTCTATTTTATAACCTTAAAAACCCCATTTAATCTTTTAAGACATGAAGGAATTAAGAATTATGATTGGAATCTTTCAAAATCCTGCATCTCTAATGACCACCTGAATTGAGCTGAAGAATCATTTTCGATTTTCCAAAATGATGTTCTTTCATGAAACAAGTTATTGAAGGGTAACAGGATGGCTGGGACAAAAGGCTTGGTATATATCAAAAGACTCACTGAGTGACAGTTGTCTCCCTTTGATACACCAAGGGCATACACTGTGCTCATCTTGAACATTACACAATTCTAAAATCTTAGACTGATTTGCCTGTCACCCTCTCTCCTCACATCAGCTTCTTCTTCCCATAAAATCCTTCCATGAAAAGAACTTTGACTTAACTGGCTTTATAATTATTTTCTTCCTCCCACCCTGTGCCCAGCACAGAGCCTTCCAGAGAGTAGACACTCATTAAATGACCGCTGAATGAAAGAAACTAACATTAACTTTGATATGACAATATATATTGGTCAACATATATGGAAGAAATTTTATTTCATAATGACAAAAGAAGTGAGACACGAACATTTTCCACTCATGGAACTTTTCCTCATTTAACTAGTGTTCAATTTCTATTTCCAATAAAATGCCTTTAGTATTGAAGTTAGTAATTACGTCGTCTAAGACTGAAAGATGTTAAGTGGCATTGCCACTTTTTGAAAGGAGAAGGCCCTCGCAGGAATATCTGTATCTTTGAGACTGGGGAGTGGGGCAATTTGGGAGGTCCAGGAAACCAATATAACTGAAATTAAACTTCAGTTTCTCCAACTTTTTCAAAAGTATTTGAAAGGAGTAATGGGGTAATGCAGATTTCTCCATAAACCAGCTGAGCAATTTCTCATTCATAGCAGTATAGGATAAAATGCAGAATTCATTTTCAAAGGTGGAATGCAAAAATACAGGCTCAAATTGCAGCTGACCTTGATGAATTAAGAGAATACTGGAAATCGGTTACTTGAATTCGGTTATTTCTATATACTCCCCCTCCCCCCGTTACATCGTATTGAAACAAAGCAGTTTTGGAGAAAACCCCAATTACCATGGAAATATTTATCTTTAACCTAGTCTGCACTCACTTAATATTTCCCCAGCAGTGCAGCAGAATAAAATTCAAAGTCTATGGCTCATATAAAAGCTTCCTAAAAAATATAAATAAATTCTATTAATTGAAAATGTTTCTATGTTTACGTTAAAATAACGAAACATAGGCCAAGAAAGGCAAAGATAAAATACTCTTTACAGAACTTAATTTCTGGAATCTAGCTGTTTTACACAGCAGTTTTAATTAACATGAACACTGAAAAAAATAACATTTTCAAAAATAAAGACAACGAATCACTACCCCACTCACGCACAAAGTTGCAAGAACGAGAGCAAAACATGCATATATCCTCACTGCAAAATGTGTTTAACACGAGAGCATTTGCTATTTCCTTACCTCGAGTGCAGAAGATTGCAGTGGGGCCAGCCGATTTATTAGCTTGCAGCCTGGTTCTCACAAAACGGAAGGGGCGTCTCGCTTGCTCATTTTTTTGTTTTTTCTGTTTTTGTTTTTTTCTAAAGCCAGCAGCGTGCATCCACCCTGCCTCATTCGCTGAATGATAACCTGGAAAAAATACCGCCCGCAAAGTGAGCGCCTGAAGCAGGGGACAGTCCCCGGGTGGCCGCCCCTCCCTCCCGGTGACGCTCCACTTCCTGTTAGACTAAAAGGCTGTTCCCAAGAAGCTCGGTTTTGTAGTTTCCAGCCCACTTCCAAAAGCCGGTCCTCCTTTTCCCCCCGTTTCTTCCCCAAGGTAACAACTTTTAATCATTCACGTGACGGACCACCTGACCTTATCCAAACAATTCTCCGGAAAGGCTCGCGTAGGAACGTTCCAACGACTGTGGGTGCCCAGGACAAGCCCGAGAGCTCGCGTCTCTGCGCCACACCGACGGGTCAGCTCCTCCAGCACCTCCCTCAAAGGCGCAGGGAGGTTCTGACAAGAATTACAGCCGCAGCTGCGGCCCCCGGGATGACCTGGAAGTGAAGGGGACCTGCACGAACTCGAGAGTTTTGGGGGGTTCGCGGGTTGAGATTGTCCGGGAAGCAATGCCTTACCTAAACCTCAGTTCCAACACGGTCTCGTAGAGGTTTCCTTTAAAGGGCTTCTTCTGGATTCATTTAACATTCTTTCGAAAGGCATGTATTGATTGCCTCACACTTGGCAGTACGGAAGTCCAGGCGCGGTTTTCGGGGACTGGATTACTAGGATTTGGGTGCTCACCGAGTTCACCCAGCAAAAGCATCACTTGCGCTTCCTGCGGACTGGCGGCTACAGAACACGTTGCCGCCTGGGTTCTAAAGCATTGCCATCTCAAGCACAGGGATTTAATGCAAGTAGGGGGAAATGGCGAAAGGGCAGGCGCTGGACGCCAGCGCATCCGGGAACATCCATGGTAGGCGGTCGGGGTGGGCGACAGCGGGCCCTCAACCTCCCAGTCATCCCAGTCTGTGGGCCGCCACCTCAGGATTTTCTTCGTGCCTCCATCCCAGGCCAGCGCATTAACCACCTAGCAGTTGCCACCTTTTTCTGCCCCCTACACGCCCCCCCAGCTCCCACCTCGCCCCCGCCGTAAGCCCCGCCTCCTGCCGTGCAGGCCCCACCCCCGGCCCCGCCTCCCCCTTTCGCGTCCCAGGACGCGTTGCGCGGCCCGGGCCGGAAGTCGGCGAGTTCCCGGGTGTGTGTCTGTGTCTGTCTGTGTCTCGAAGAGGCGCGCGGCCCGGGACAAACGCTGGGGAATCCCATCTGAGGCGTCACCACTGTCACTACCATCACCCACGGAGCCACTTCTAGAGGGGAGTAGACCCGGCCCTTCGCCGGGCAGAGAAGATGTTGCCCCTGTCCATCAAGGACGATGAATACAAACCACCCAAGTTCAATCTGTTCGGCAAGATTTCGGGCTGGTTTAGGTGCGGGGTGCTATATTTGCGGGTAGGGGGTATCCGGCCGAAGGGGAGAAGGCCCAGACCTAAGGATGGCCCGAGGTCCAGGGAGGGAGTGTCAGGGACACCTTCCTTCGCTGTGAGGAAAGGAGCGTTTGGACTGGGAGGGACTTGAAAGGGGACCCAACCTCCGGGTCCTGGCACCCCTTTGACTCTCCCGCCTCTTCTTCACTTTTATCACTCCCAGGTCTATCCTGTCGGACAAGACGTCCCGGAACCTGTTTTTCTTCCTGTGCCTGAACCTGTCTTTCGCTTTTGTTGAACTACTCTACGGCATCTGGAGCAACTGGTAACCAAAGGGGAAAATCAAGGCGGAAGCAGGGGGTGGGGGAGACGAAGCACTGTTTGCTTAGTGCCACGTAGCTCCTCACCAGGAGGTTCAGGTCTTGCCTTTGCCATTCAGCTCTGCTGCTGAGTTGCTGTCTCAATTCCACACCAATCTGGCAAGGCTACGTTGAAGATCCGGGGCCCATCGTGTGCAACAGCATTAAGATTTGGGTCCCGCCCTTCCACCCCTCCCGTCAAACAAGAGTGACAAGTCTCCTTCATTTTGGCTGATAGTCATCCCTGACTACAAACCTTAGCTTTGCTCACTTTCTTGGAATTGGGAGAAACCTGTATTTCCTGCCCCTTTGGGGTGGGAGTGTTCCTTGCTTCTCTTGTGGGGGAGTGGCATTTGGATTTCACCCTTAAGATTCCAAGAGGGAATATCTGGTATGTTCACCTTAATTTTTTAGGTGTTGGAATGGGAAAGAGCTTTATAAAGGGAATATCAGGAGAAATATGTGTCATTCTCTTCTCTAATTTTATGTTGCAACTGTCTCATGATTTTCCTCTGGTCTTGACTGCAATAGAAAATCCCATAATAGGTTTCTACAAACTTCCATCTCTTGAGTTGATGGATTTCTGTGCCATCTTTGGATTTGTTTGTTTGTTTTTGAAACTGCTTTGGGAAGAGGTAAATTCAGGGACTCTGGAAATGAAGTACTATGATCTAGGTATTTGCTGTTGTATAACTTAGGGTCTTGTAAAATTGTTCCGCTAACAATAAGATCATTACACTTCTAAGTGTGCTGAATGCTCTTTAAATCTCACACTCATCTGAGAATCTGATAAAAACCAACACTTAAAATTTTATATAAAACTTCAGGGAGATACTGTGTTCCTTGAAATACATCTTGAACCCCAGCTTAAGAACCTATGCCATTTATGCTTTATTTTCTATTAATTAGAGTTAGTCTCTTTCCTTTATGTCCATTTTCAGGGAGAATTGTTGTCCTTGATCTTTATCTCTATTGAGATTGAACAATGATTTTAAATAAGAGCACCATTTTTTGTGACATTTACATTTTTATATGAAAAAGTGGACTTCTTTTCAGTTCAGCTGTCAACTCAGTTTTATAAAAAATACTCAGCACATTATGAAGATTATTGATTTAGTCACCGCTTTAAAAGGCATACTGAAACATAAAATCTTAGTATATATAATAACCGTTTGAATCCTTTGGGAAGCAGATATATGTATCCCGTAATAGGACTGTCCTTTAATGTATTGTGTATATTAAATAAAGCACTATGTTGTATTGTAATAATCATGCTTTATTATAAATATACAGTATTTATAATATATTTTGCTCTTCTTAAATTATGCCATATTGTGGCATATGTACTGACTGTATCAAGACTATAATGTGGTTTTCATATGTACACTTTAGCTACAGTTACTTTGTATTACAATACACTATCTTTCAATATGGCTTTCCACTGCATAAATTACTATATGAAATGTCTTGTTCAAGGGAATTATATGTGAAGTGCCTAAACCACTTTCATGGGAAGTTAGGTATAAAGTAAATTTTTTGATCTGTAGGGATCTATTGAGGAAATCACAGTTGACCTTTCAACAACATGGGGATTAGGAGCATGAACTCTGTGCAGTTGAAGATCTATATAACTTTTGACTCCCCCCCAAAACTTAACTTCAAATAGTCTACTATCGGCCATAAGCCTTGGCGATAACATGAACAGTTGACTAACACATATTTTGTATGTTATATGTATTATGCACTGTATTCTTACAATAAAGTAAGCTCAAGAAAAGGAAATGTTATTAAGAAAATCATAAGGAAGAGAAAATACATTTATGATACTGTAGTGTATTGAAAAATCTCTGCATGTAAGTGGACTCATGCAGTTCAGTCCTGTGTTGTGCAAGGGTCAACTGTACTAAAACCATTGTTTTCCAAGCGATTTGTCAGTATGCATCAGTACATAAGGAAAACATCAGTGGTACGTGACTTTTTCTTCTGCCCTTTGGTGGCTTGTTCTGACCTTAGGATCTCTTTTCCTCCAGTTTACTCTCTTTGATTGTGTTATTATGTCTTTCACATTTGAAATCTAGCTCTGAACTAGTATCTGTCATACCTAAATAATTTAGTAGATATTCATCATTATGTTGACCTCCTTATCCATAACCACTTATTCCCTAATACTAATTTTTATCAGAGGATTTGCTGTCAAAGCCTTGGTGTATTTAAAAATTTCTTGGGTCTTTTCATAATCTGGATTTCTTTGTCTTATTTAAATATTACAGTTTTTAGTCCCTTTTGTTGACTGGTCAACAATTTCTTTATGTGACTGGATTATCTCTGTTCCTAAAGTTTCAATTAGATTTTAAGATCCTTGAAAAAGTGCCTCACCAAAATTTATTTTATCATAGTCATTTCTGTGTTCATTTTCATTCTATAAAAATTAAGTTTCAAGATGTTATGAACATGAAATATCAAGAATTTTTTTCCATTATGGAATTAAAAAATGGATAAAACATGCTCTCTCTTCACAAATAAAGGTTTATAGAAACAGTTGATCTAGTTGCAAAAAATGTTAAATAGTTCTGCTTCTTATTTAGAGCCTTCATTATTTAAAGGAAGAACTTAGGCTCATTCGGTTAGGCGTCTGCCTTCAGCTCAGGGCCTGATATCAGGGTCCTGGGGTTGGGCCCCAAGTCCTGATATCAGGGTCCTGGGATTGAGCCCCACGTCAGGCTCCCTGCTCAGTAGGGAGTCTTCTTTTCTCTCTCCCTTCGTGTGTGTGCGCTTGCTCTCTCTCTCTCTCTCAAATAAATAAATAAAATCTTAAAAAAAAAAAGGAAGAACTTAGTTATAGTTGGTTTATATTTTTGATGGTGAGAATGTGTCATCAGTGGAAGAATAGCTAAGCTCTTTGTGTATTTTTCCACCATTAAATATCCACTGCTTTTTACTTTTCCACTAGAATGTAAATTTTATTAAAGTAGGGATCTTTTCTGTCTTATTCAGGCACCTTAGTACATGGCACATAGTGTGCTTAATACATATTTGCTGAATGAAGAATGAGGGAGTAACTAATGTATGGAATTTACCTACATCAAACATACTAACTACCCCTATTAGAGGGGAGGAAAATCATTAAACTCCTCTTTTCTCTTATTCTTTGAAGTTAGTAGGAAAATCGTAGGAATACAATGTCATCTTTCCTTCTAGGGTTCTTTTTCCTTTTAGCATTTTATTTTCATTGCTACTTATTGTTGAGTAACTACTTAATCTCAAGTTAATATAGTATAAGTATGTGGTTTTGTACCATCTAGGATTAAGTTCTTTTTGAAATTATGGAAAAATCCCCAAATAATGATTTCTTAAATAAGACAAAACTTTTGTTTCCAGGATGGCTGTGAGAGTTCCAGCCATCCCTAACAGCAGATTGTCCAGAATGGAGAGGAAAAAAAGGTAAAAAGTGTATATAGTGTCTTTTAAGGAGATTTATCTGGACATTGAGCACTTTGACTTATATATCAGTGGCTAAACCTTTATCATTTTGGTCATGCCTAGTTGCAAATGTTGTCTTTGTTCCAGTCAAACAGGTATTCTGAAAGTCAAAGATTCTTTACTAAGAAAGACACTGTAGGCTCAGGAAGTGGGACTAGAAAGAGATAAGTTGCTTTGACTTCTTCTATAGATGGAAAACTGAGGCCCAGGGTTTTTTTTCCCAGAGTAACAGCAGAGCCTAGAAGCACCTGTCATCCAAGGTTTTTGTTGTTGTTGTCGTCGGGTTGTTTTTTTTTTTTTTTTTTTTTTTTTTAAGATTTTATTTATTTGCTAGAGATAGAGACAGCCAGCGAGAGAGGGAACACAAGCAGGGGAAGTGGGAGAGGAAGAAGCAGGCTCCCAGTGGAGGACCCTGATGTGGGGCTCAATCCCAGGACTCTGGGATCACGTCCTGAGCCAAAGGCAGACGCTTAACAACTGAGCCACCCAGGTGCCCCTGGGTTTTGGGTATTTTTTTTCCCCACTACACCATGATTTTTTTCCTAATATCTCAGTATAGTTTCCTTTGTTTTTATGCTTTCTTATTTTATGTGTACTTCACTGTCTGTTAGAAAATTTGATTTCAGTAATATTTTCTACCAAGGCTATTACAGTCATTTTCCCCTTAGACATAGAGGGAACACATATAACTCTAAAGGTAAATGTCTTTGTATTACCAAAGTAAATATTTGTTCAGGAAATGTTTTAAGCCATACCGGACATTGATTTGTTCCTACTTCTGTATAATATGTCATAGCATGTGTTTGTAAAGTAACTCCTTGGTAAAGAAAATGCTTCCATTAATCACATTTTTCTATAGAATTAAAACATGTATATCTTAATCTTTTATCAGCTTTTCCCCTCTCAAAAGACAACATTACTTACCAGTGCATGGTGATGACTTTTGCTTTCCTACAGCTTTACTTTTCACCTTAAAAATGCAGATAAATATTCCATCTTGCTGAGAATTTTTTTAAGTAAGGGATTATGTAAATGGAATGTAGTGGAGTTGAGGGTTTTTCATTGTAATTCTCATTAGTTTATCAACTTATACAAATGTCAGGATTCTAATTTCTTGGTAATAAATTGACAGTTAATGGTTTATTTTCTCCTTTCCATCTCATGAAAACCTATCTTGAGTATTCCTTATCTTCAGTTTTGAATTAATCTTCAACAACTACTATAAATGTACCGTTAGCTTAGTTACCAATAGGCCTTTTTAAAATTGTTTATTATGGAAAATTTTAAACATAAATAAAAGTAGAGAGTTTAATGAAACTCATGTCCCTCCCCATCACCCAGATTTAACGTTTATCAACGTGTAGCCTATTCTATTTCCTCTTACTTTTACCTTCCTTATGCTTTTACCTGTCCCACCACTGAATTATTTTAACACAGATACCAACTCTAATTTCTTTCAAAACTACTTCAGTATGAGTCTCTAAAAAATAAGAGCCCACCCCCTTTTTTAAACATTACCCAGTGCCATTCTCATCTTTAAAAATCAGCAATTTATTAATATCAAATATCTAGTTAGTGAGTGTTCAGATGACCCTTATTGTCTCATAGTTTCTTTTTACAGTTGTTTTAATAAATCAGAATCCAAACAAGATCTAATCACAACAAGATCTATAGTATTTGGTGGATATGCCTCTTAAGTCTCCATTTATGGGCTCTTTTCTCCCTTTGTTTTTGCCTCCAGTAGACCTTAAAATCTTTTTTGAAAGTTTCTTTTGCTTAATGTTCTATTCACGTTTATTATATTTTGCTTCAACTAATATGTTTCTCTAGGAAGTTTTTATTATTAAAATATCTTTAGAAAGTAGTCACTTAAAAAAAAGTTTAAAAATTATTCATAGAGAAACTGACAGCGTTTAAAGATGGGAGCCTAAAACAAGAATGCTGCTTTTAGGGGTGCCTGGGTGGCTCAGTTGTTAAGCGTCTGCCTTCAGCTCAGGTCATGATCCCAGCATTCTGGGATCGAGCCCCACGTCGGGCTCCCTGCTCGGCGGGAAGCCTGCTTCTCTCTCTTCCACTCCCCCTGCTTGTGTTCCCTCTCTTACTGCCTCTCTCTCTGTCA
The DNA here is from genome assembly GCF_024610735.1 of Ursus americanus. Taxonomy (NCBI): domain Eukaryota; kingdom Metazoa; phylum Chordata; class Mammalia; order Carnivora; family Ursidae; genus Ursus; species Ursus americanus. The sequence continues at coordinate 51,086,086 of NC_142138.1, forward strand.
AATAAATAAATAAAATTAAAAAAAAGAAAAGAATGCTGCTTTTAGCAACTAATTTTTCTTCATCAGGTTACATTTGGTATATAAATCAGATAACCTGAAAAATTCTCTATGCTGTCTTCATTACAAGGAAATTTACGCCATGTAGTTTAAATAATTCAAAATAAGAAACACTTGTTAATTGAAGATGAGCAATAAAATTGGCATTCCTCATGAGTAGTATTTTGATACACGATAGGTGAACAGAGAATTAGAAGTAGACTCTTTTTCATATGAGTTTGCCTACATCATTGCAGCTGAGTAATTTTCAAATCATGATACCAGGTTTAAATAAAAAGACCACATTGCAATGCTTTAAGAGAACATGATGTTCTTCCACTTTAGAAGAGGGAGTGATTTTTCAGATGGAATCATATATATAATATACTGAAAATGAAATAACATTTTGATGAAAAGTAAAGTTACTTAAAATTTAAATAAAATTAAAATCTCATTTTGATGAGTATTAAAATGCCCAAGCTATATTTAAACTTTTTGAACAGGGAACTCAATTGCTGTAGTATACAGAAGAGGTTTACCATCTTTACCCCATTAGGGCAATGTTTGATGTCCAGTAAATATATTTAAATTTGTTATAAAAAAGATAGTGTGTATTAATTTGCTAGGGCTGCTGTAACAAAGTACCACAGTAGAAAGTGACTGTCTTGTAGTCTGGAGACTAAAATTCTAAGATCAAGGTATTGCCCATGTGAGTTCCTTCTGAGGTCTGCCAGGAAAAATCTCTTCATGCTTTCCCTTAGCTTCAGTTGCTTTGCTGGCAATCTTTCACATTCCTTGGCTTGTGGAAGTCTCATCTGATACCTTATCTTTACTCGGTGGTCTCTATTTGTGCATGTCTGTCTCCAGGTTTCCCCTTGTTATAAGGACAACAGTCATACTGGATGGGGGCCCACCTTACTGACCTAATCTTAATGAATTATGTCTGCAGTGACCCTATTTTCAAATTAGCTTACATTCTGAGGTACTGGAGATGTAGGACTTCAACTTAAGATTTTGGAAGAGGACACAATTCAACCCATAGCAGATTTTACTAAATAAATGTGTACATCAGTATATTGGTAAATATTTTTGTATTTATATTTATTTAGAATGAATACCTTGCCTTCTTCTACAACTGATTTATGGCCATTTAAAATAGAATACATATATAATACATATAAAATACATATATAATAAAGTACTTAAATTAAGAAATAAAAATGTTGGGGCACCTGGGTGGTTTAGTCCATTGTCTGCCTTCAGTTCAGGTCATGATCCCAGGGTCCTGGGATTGAGTGCCACATCGGGCTCCCTGCCCAGCAGGAGCCTACCTCTCCCTCTCCCTGCTGCTCCCCCTGCTTGTATTCTTTCTCTCTGTCAAATAAATAAATAAAATCTTAAATTAAAAAAAAGAATTAAAAATGTTAAGAACCATGGGTAGAGTGGAAAAAATAAGCCTACTAAATATGTAAATTAATGGAGTTACTGATACTGACTTTTAAATGTAGTAAAATTCCATAAAGTTAAGGCAGAATGGGTAAAAATTCTCATTGTCAGGTTTTACTACAACACAACTACATTGTTTTATCAGAATAGATGATTTTCTGAAACCAAATTTCAAAAGTAACTTACCATATTAGTCCTTCGTCACAGCATAGAAAACAAAATCATAAACAATGTCTTTATTGGTGGTTTAATAACACAGTACAGAGACATTCTTCAAATGGGTCTTTCATACTTGAAAATATAATAAAGTTATTATTTTCAGTGTTATATGACAATTAAGGTTCAAGTGTGTAGTGTTGTGGAGATCCAATTATTCAAGGAAAAATTTTAAAATAACAGCTCTGAGAGAATTGCATGAAAAACAGGACCTTTACTATGTCCTCCTCAGGCATCAGTTTTCTCATTTAGTCTTTTTATTTATTCCTTTATTCTCATCCTGCTTTGAGTTGGGTATTAGATGAGTACAGACAGTGCTTAAACTGCATTATGCATCTATATTTGAATAAGGTATACAAAGTTCATGATAAAATTTAAGACATTTTCCAAAATACTTTGTGATGACTTGAGATTTATAAATTATTGTATTTTTGGGGGGCGCCTGAGTGGCTCAGTCAGTTAAGTGCTTGACTCTTGGTTTTGGCTGAGGTCATGATCTCAGGACGTAAGAGTGAGCCCTGAGGTGGGGCTTAGCACGGAGTCTACTTGTCTCTGCCCCTCTGCTCCTCCCCCTGCATACCCTCACTCTCTCTCTCTCGAATAAATAAAATCTTTTTTTAAAAAATTATTGTATTTTTTTATTGTATTGTTTTACTTCAGTTTCTAATTTTATAATTATTCCAAATTACGAGAACATTTTAAAACTGCTTTTTCTACTTAGGTGAGGAATGTTTTTCCCTTTAGTTTGTAGCACTTAACAATTGATGAAGGCTCTGGCATCTAGCCACATTGTTAAGAGCGATAGGTCATGCTGGGAACACTATATATTATAAGGTATTAATAATTAATATAGTGATTTATTAATAATAATGGTAATAATAGGAATATTGATGTAGCTTTAATGTGGCAAGCACTGTGATAAGTGTTTCACATATATTAATTCAATCAGCATAACATTTATGACACTTTTTATTATTACCTTGTTTAAGTAATGGCTAAATTGAGATACAAAGTAGTTAAGAAATTTGAGATTGACAGAACTAGTAAATCGTGGAGTTGGGAGTTGAACCCAGGTACTCTGACTTCAGAAGTAGTGTTCTTAACCACTCTGTTAATCCTTGGATTTAAATATTGAGCTGTTGATATGCTTGCTTTCAGAACATTTCTGTTGAGCTATCTTCAAGTTCACTGAATTCTTTCCTTAGCTGTGTCTAGTCTTCTCATAAACCAATTGGAAGAATTCTTCAGCACCGATACCTTGTTTTTTGCTTCTCCCATTTCCATTTAATATTTAATTTTTATTTTTTATATATTTTTAAATTTTTTCTTTAAAGGATTTTATTTATTTGAGAGAGTGTGTGCATGCATGCATGTGGGAGCAGGGGAAGGGACAGAGGGGGAGGGAGAGGGAAAGAGAAGCCCCAGCAGACTCCTCACTGAGCACAGAGCCCCTAATGGGGGCTGGATCCATGACCGTGAGATCATGACCTGAGCCAAAACCAATAGTTGGATGCTCAGACAACTGTTACCCTTCCATTTAATTTTTTAAAAAAAATATTTCAGGGGCTCCTGGATGGCGCAGTCATTGAGCATAGGACTCTTGGTTTCATCTCAGGTCATGATCTCAGGGTCATGGGATGGAGCCCCATTTCAGGCTCCCTGCTCAGCTCAGCATCTGCTTGGAATTCTCTCTCCCTCTCCCTCTGCCCATCCCACTCATACTTAATCTCTCTCTCTCTAATAAATAAATATTTTTTAAAAATTTCATATTTTTCCACTGAAATTCCCAAGTAATTCATACGTGTTGTTCACCTTTTTCCATAGATCCTTTAACATATTAGTTATAGTTATGATAGTTCCAGTATCTGAGCCGGTATCTCGGTCTGGTTCTGTTGACTGCTTTATCTCTTCACCATGAGTTCTTTCTCCTGCTCTTTTTTGTGTATCTTGAAATTTTTGATCAAAGGCTGGACATCGTGAATAAAGAGCTGTGATTATTGAGGTAATAGTATTTATAACTAGAAATAGATATGCCTCTTTTGTCAGGCCATTATTGGGTTAGGTTTTTGCATGTGTCACAGAAGCTCTTTTTCATATTCATGGCACACCCCCCCACCCAGACCACTCCCCCCAAGCTGTAGACTGCTGTTTCTTGTTACTCAGTGCTAGGTTTGTGGTGAGGGCAGAGGGGCATTCGTTAACTTAACCCAACCTCAGTCTTAGGCAGGCCCTGTGAGCCTGGGCCTTGGGAGTATGTTTTGTGTTGTCTTCAAAATTTGTGCCCCTCCTGTGAAAGCAAAATTCTGCTGTGTACATGTGGATAGTCTTGGATGAGAGTGAGTTTCCTGCTCTTTTTCCATTGGTAGCAAAACATCTGCTTTGTGTTGATGCAGAATTCTATGTCCCTGCTTTAGTGACGTTTCTTAGTGGTTGCTTTAGCATGCATAGTATGAATTTTTAACTTAACACAAATACGTTTATCTTAGAATAATATACTTCTATCTTCTTCTATCCCATGTGCTATTATTGTCACACATTTCACTTTTACATGTTTAAACTCCACAATACAGTGCACCTGTGTTTGCTTTATACCAGAGGTTAGCAAACTTTCTCTAGACAGCAGATGGTGAATATTTTAAGCTTCAAGGGCCGTGAGGTCTCTGTCTCAACTTCTCTATTCTGTTATAGCACAGAAGCAACCATAGACAGTATATAAATGGATGAGTGTTACTGTGTTCCAGTAAAAAACTTCATTTACAAAAATAGATGGTGATCTGGGCCATAGGGGATCACCCTGCTTTAGATAGTTATCATTTTTTTAAAAAAACTTTACTGAGATAAATCATATACCATACAGTTCACCCATGTAAGGTATGTAATTGAATGGTTTTTAGTATATTCACAGAGTTGTAAAACCATCACAACAATCAATTTTAGAACAGTTTTATTACCCTGAAAGAAGCCTTGCACCTGTAGCCATCACCCTTTAATTCCCTTATCCCCTGATTTGCCTTAATTCTAGGCAACCAGTAATCTACTTTGTCTCTATGTATTTGCCCACTCTGGCCTTTGCATATAAATGGAATCTCATAGTGTATGATCCTTTCTGACTGGTTTGTTACACTTAGCATAATGTTTTCAAGGGTCATCCATAGTCTACATGTGTTAGTATTCATTTATTTTTATTGCCAAATAATATTCCAGCAGTGTGTGAGAATTCTGCTTTCTGTACATCCTCACCAACACTTGTTATTAATTTTTTTGATTTAGCTATCATAGTGTGGGTATGAAGTTGTTTCTCATTGTTTTGATTTGCATTTCCCTGAAAGGTAGTTAATGATGTTGAGTGTCTTTTATGTGCTTCTTGGCCATTTGTGTGTCTTTTTTGGAGAAATGTTTATTCAGATTCTTTGTTCATTTAAAAAATGAGATTATTTATCTTGGGGCGCCTAGATGGCATAGTTGGTTAACCGATGACTTGGTTTTGGCTCAGGTCATGATCTCAGGGTCATGAGATCCGGCACTGCGTTGGGCCTCATGTTCAGTGTGGAATCTGCTTAAGATTCTCTCTCCCTCTCCCCCTTCCCCCAGTGCTTGCTCTCTTTCTCTCTCTTTCAAATGAATAAAAAAATATTTTTTAAAAAATGGATTATTTATCTTTTTGAAGTGTTTTAAGAGTTTTTCATATGGGGCGCCTGGCTGGCTCAGATGGTGGAGCATACAACTCATGATCTTGGAGTTGTGAGTTGAAGGCCCATGTTGGATGTAGAGATTACTTAAAAATAAAATCTTTAAAAAACAGAAAAAGAGTTCTTCATATATTCTGGATACAAGCCACTTGTCAAATATATGACTGGCAAATATTTTCTCCCATGTGTGCATTGTCTTTTAATTTTTCTTAATATTGTCCTTTGAGGAACATTTTCTTAATATTGTCCTTTGAGGAACATAAGTTTTAAAATTCCAGTGATGTCCAGTCAGTGTTTTCTGCTTTTGCTTTTGTCACTTATTCTTTTGATGTCTTATTTATATAAGAAACTATTGCCTAATCCAAGGTGGTGAATATTTTAGTTTTTATGTTTAGGTCTTTGATCCATTTTGGGTTAATTTTTGTGTATGGTGTGAAATAAGGGCAAAAACCATTTTTTAGTTATGGATATCCAGTTGTATCAATATATTTGTTGAAAACACTATTCTTTCCATTTTGGCATCCTTTTCAGAAGTCAATTGACCATAAATGTGAGGATTTGTTTCTAGATTCTAAATTCTATTCCATTGCTCTATAGGTTTACTTTTGTGCCAGCACCACACTGTTTTGATTACTGTAACTCTGTTGTAAACTTTGAAGTTGGGAAGTATGAATCCTCCAACTTTGCTCTTTGTTTTCAATATTGTTTTGTCTATTCTAGGTCCCTTGCTTTTCCGTATGAATTTTAAGGTCAGATTGTCAGTTTCTTCAAAGAAGTCAGCTGGCATTTTGATAGGAGTGACTTGAATCCATAGATCATTTGGGGAAGTGTTGGCATCTTAACAATATTGTCTTCTGATCCATAAACATGGATGTCTTTCCATTTATTCAGGTCTTTTTAATTTTTTTTCAATAATATTTTGTTGAAACTTTATACTTTTTTGTTAAATGTGTTTGTATTTTTTTATGCTATTGCAAATGGAAATGTTTTTTTATTTTATTTTTTAATATCACTACTATATAGGAATACAGTTCATTTTTGATGTTGATATTGTATCCTGCAACCTTGCCAAACTCATTTATTCTAATAGGTTTTTAGTAGAGTCCTAAGATTTTATATATATAAGATCCTGTCATCTGCAAATAGTGATAGTTTTACTCCTTCACTTTCAGTCTGGGTGTCCTTATTTTATTTCCTGCCTAACTTCCCTTGTTAGATCCTCCAGTATAATGTTAAATAGAAGTAGCGAGAGGATACATCCTTATCTTATACCTGATCTTAGGGGAAAACATTCAGTCATTGGCTGTTAATGCTACTGTGGATTTTTTGTAGATGCCATTTAAGAATTGAGGAAGTTCTCCGTGTTCCAAGTTTGTTGAGCGTTTTTATTATAAAGGGGAGTATTAAATTTTGTCAAACTCCTTTGGCACCTATTGAGATGATCACATGGTTTTTGTCTTTTATCCTATTAATATGATGTGTTAGGTTGATTGATTTTCATATATTGAACCAACCTTGCATTGTTGGAGTTAATCCCACTTGTTCGTGGTGTGTACTTTTTTTAAATATATATCCTCAGATTCCATTTGCTAGTATTTATTGAAGATTTTTGTATGTATATTTGTGAAAGATTAGTTTATTTCATTTCTTGTGATGTCTTTGGTCTCATTTTGGTATAAGGGTAATACTGTTCTTATACAGTGAATTGGGAAGCATTTCTTCATCTGTTTTTTGGAAGAGTTTTTAAGGGATTGATATTTATTGTTCTTTAAATGTTTGGTAGACTTTATGTTTAAAAAAAATAGTAGGGACCAAGGTTAATAGTAGTGATACCCAGAAATGTGCACACCTGTTATTTTGTCAGGCCATTAGTGTGGGTTTTTGAGTCTGTGATCAATAGTCGACTAGCTGGGTTTTGTCTTTTATTCTTGCTAGTTAATTTCAATAAGCCACTGACTTGAAATTTTTTTAGTGGCTTTTACCACCTTGTGTTTAGTGTAGGGTTTGGGGCCCTGGAGGGTTTTTTTAGTGTTCTTGCTCCACTCTCAGCTTTCAGCAAGCCCTGCACACCTTGGGAGTCTCTGTGCTCTTGCTCAGCTCTCAGAGATAGATTGCTGTTGTTTTGTACTCTAGTCAAGGCTTTGGTTGCAGGGAAGAGAGAATTTGGTTCTCCTTCTGAAGCCTTCTTTTTAAGCAGTCCCTTCTTACCTGAGAGCCAGAGTGGGTATTATTAATGTTCCTGCCCCTTCTCCCACCTCTCCCCACAGCCTTTTATCAAGAGAAGGAATGATTGTCTTACTCCTCTTCCAACAGCAGCAGACCTTTGCTTTGTATCAGTGTAAGAGCTTGGGCCCAACCTGGCTTCAGACTTGCCCCCAGTGGTGGATGGCTGGTTTTTTCCTCTCTCTCTTTCAGTGGCAGCTGACCTTTGCCAATGACCAGAGGGTGGGCAGATTCCTGCCCGTCATCCAGTAGCAGCTGGCTTTGTTTCTACCCCTCTTTCAGTAGAAGCTGGGTTTTTTCTTGGGCAAGGGATGTTAGGGTTTCCTTCTTAGGTATTTAAAACTTATCCTTAATATTTTTCTATATATCATATTTCAAGGTTGTCTTTTTAGAAGATTTAGTTCCTGATAAGCAGAAGGACATTGAGAGAATTTAGAGAAGGATGCTTACTATTTGATTACTATTATAATATGCCAATATGTTTGTTCTTTTACAGCTTAGGCTTGATTTCCGACTCTTTTCACATGTTTTTCGATAGCACTGCCATTTTGGCTGGATTGGCAGCATCTGTTATTTCAAAATGGAGAGATAATGATGCTTTCTCTTATGGGTAAGACTTTTTAAAAACCTTTTTATTAAAGTATAAGAAATACAGAAAATATATAAATCTTAAGCACATGAATTTTCACAAATTGAACACATTTATGGAACTTGAACCCGTAACCCCCCCCCCCCCCCGCCTATGCCTCCTTCCTTCCTATGTAGCACCCCGGGGTAATAACCACCTCCCTAACTTGGTGGATTAATTTTACCTGTTTTTGAACAGTATTTAATCGGAATCTACAATGTGTATTTTTTTTTTAAGTGAAGCTTTTTGCTAGATAGGGGACTTTCTTAGAAACTCTTAACCCTTTTTTTTTTTTTTTTGGAAGAAAAAGAAAGTTTCAGTATATGCAAATGGTCATGTTTCTTTTTTAGAGGGATATTTTGCTATTAATTTATTTAAAATCATTATTTCCTAATATGATTTTCTATTACCCTCTTCAAGTTCTGCTTTCATGAAAAATGCTTCTTTTCATACTTTTGCTCAATTTAGATAATTAATCAAATATTGGAGAGTGTTTTTATGCTGGAGAGACTATATTGGAACATCTGGTTTCACTTCTGAGCCCGGTACTATTTAGAGGCAGAGTTTGCCTTTTGCCATGTCTGATTGGGAGAAGCAGTGCAGTGTCCAGTGTTTGACTGACTCTGCCTGAGTGTTTTCTTTTTTGAGTTCATAGAGTATTTTGCAGTGTAATTGTATTTATGTGTAAGCAGCATTCAGGGGTAATATCCTCCTCCTCTGTCTCTCCACCTTCATTCTCTTTCCTGTTCCCCTCTCTCGCCTTGTACTTGTTGACTCCTTCCCATCTGTCCCCGTCTCTTGTGAGTGCTTTCTCACATTCTCTCCTTTCTTCACTCCTATGTGTTTTCTCTGTCTTCCACTCTCATCTCCAGCCTCATCCTCTCTGCCATCTCTCCTGAACTCCCTTCTTCCTTCTCTTGTTCTTTCTTTCCAGTTCCTTGTGCCAGTGCTCATGGTCTCTCCCTATTCCTCAGCCTTCCACTCTCCCCTTCCTCTCTTTCTCTCTCTGGTACATCTTTTTCTTTTCTCCTGCTCTCTCTCTCTACCTTCAACTGCTGTATCTCTCAGGCTCCATCTTATTCCCCTTCCCTCTCTCTGAACCTCTTATCCCTAGTTCTTTCTTCTTTCCTTTTTCCAGTCTCTTTCCTTCTCTCACCGATACTCCTGCCAGAAGGCTCCCTTTCCTTTATAGTATCTCTCATTCTGTCCTGCCTGCTCACATCCACTGTCTTATGCACACTGCCTCCTGTTCTCTCTTTTACTCTTGTTCCCTCCCCACTTCCTCTCTCTCCACCTTCCTTTTGTTCTCGAGCTAGCACACATGCACTTTGTCTTGTATGCACTCTTGTTCTCTTCAGATATTTATCGAGGGCCCACTATGAGTCTAATCCTTTGATACTTATAAAGATGAATAAGATATAGTTTCTGTCTTGGAGGAACTTGTGTTCTGATGAGGAAGCACTACTGTAAAAATGCAATAAAATCCGTACAGTGTGACAAGTGGCAAAAGAAAGATATACGAAGTTCTGTGACAGAACTCGCTGATTTGGGGTATAATCAAAGTGATGTAGTTATTTGTAAGATTATAAAAAGTGAGACAAAAAGCACTAATTATACTGTTTTTATTGACTACAGCGAGGGATCTCTATAAATCGAAACAGCTCAGAAGAGAACATTTTCCATGGCATTATGCAATCAAAAGATTCTTAAGTGTATTTTGAATCATTAAAGAAAGATTGCATGTAAAGTTCTAATCTTGTGTTGGAAAATTAGTAATTCATATATACTGTATATTAAAAATCTGATTAGAATATCTTAACATTATTTTTCAGAAAAAAATTTAAAAAACACAATTTTTCAGGATAAATATTAGGTGACTATAAAAATTCTCAGTTCCTTAAATCTCAGGCTATCTATTGTTTTCTATTGAGAATGCACAGTCTTCCATTATAAGATGGTTTTTAGGAACAGCTTTGAATACCACAGTACTATAGCAGGTTTTAACTATTCAGCTTTAACTAGTTTCTATAAGGGAGTAATATTCTTGCCGCCTTTTTTTGCTTCTTGTTTTGTCTTCTCCCTGTTTGCTTTTTTCTTTTGAGAAGGGAAAAATTAGGAGTAAAATCTGACGCAACATTTGAAACTATTGATAGTTGCTATAGTAGTAAGAAGCAGCAGTAGTGAAATGTAGGTGCCAGGACATCAAAATGACACTGAATAGGCTAAGCCTGGGGATGGATCCCCAAGCCCCCAGTTCAGTATGATCACAGCAGCAGACTGACTGCAACAGAAAAATAATAGGAGGAATCTGAGAAGCAGAAGACTTTCCAGTATTTCTTTATAGAAAAGTCATCTTTGTGTCTGGTCACACTCCTGTATCTGAAATAGCAATGCCAGCATAAAAGTAATATATGTCTGATAGGTAGATACATGCATATGTACATGCCTTTATATGTACGTGCATATGCTTGTATCTTTTTTTACCTTGGCTAAAGAATTCAGACACCATCATACTTAATTAGGCAGTAGCACATTCATGAAGGTACTGTGTTTTAATTCCAAGACTCACTGTGTTCAAGTAAACGTAGTCATTTGTAAAGGCAAGTTTGTCTAGTTTTCACAGGTTTTTCACTTGAATCCTGCAACCAAGTTTAACAAATATATTAAGCCTAATTAAGTCACTTTAGTCCAACAGTTGATCAGAATTTATGGAGCACCTACTAAGCTAGGCATTAGAGACAAAAAGATGCCTGAAAAACATTCCTACCTTTGATCTTGACATCTAATGGAACTCAGGGACAAAAGGCTTTCAATCAGGCGTTAGCTATGGGAGTAGAAGTGTGGGCTAAAAAAAAGTGCTTTTTATTTTGAGGTTAGTAACCCTGCTGATGTATTAGATACATTCCTAAGTGTTTACTATGGAAAGCCAGCTGAATTTAATGAACGTTCTCTCCTGAAAAATAAAAAGGCATACGCTTTGACACATATTATTTAAATTTAATTCATTTGTATGTGTTAGAAGGTAGAAGTATGCATTATTTCTGAGTGTAGAAATATGTGCTATGTTGGAATGTACTGACAGAGCAAACTCCAACATGACTGAATAGAGTCCATTTTAAAGAGTTTGTTCTCTTTACTTTAAGCATAGTTCTTATAGTAAAAATTGTATTATCTAGAAGTTGACATAGAAAGCTAGAAAAAGCAGTGTTTTGATACTCCTATTATATTGTTTAAGGACCAGAGTGACTAACTGCTGTGAGCACTCTTTGAATAACGTTAGAACATGTAAAACTGCCAAGTTAAAGTTGTTTCTAATGACTTTAACTAAGCCAAATAGTACCTTATGGAAAAAATAAAATCTTTCCCCGATGCTTCATGCAAGTAGGAAACAGAAAGCTTCAGAAGTCCATGGAGAGGGGCGCCTGGGTGGCTCAGTCGTTGAGTGTCTGCCTTCGGCTCAGGGCATGGTCCTGGAGTCCTGGGATTGAGCCCCACATCAGGCTCCTCTGCTGGGAGCCTGCTTCTTCCACTCCCATTCCCCCTGCTGTGTTCCCTCTCTCACTGGCTGTCTCTCTCTCTGTCAAATAAATGAATAAAATCTTTAAAAAAAAAAAAAGTCCATGGAGAAAAAGACAGGTATTTTAAAAATAGTTTAATTAGTATTATGTGAAGCTAGAATTGATTCTAAAAATAGGTAATTGAAAAGTTTTTATTAAATTTATTAATCTTAGAAAAGAGTGGTAGAAATATAAATCTCAAGTTGTCTTGGGTAATTCAGAAATAATTTATTTTCCCTCAGATCAAAGCTCCATTTTCCAAATAATTGAGAAACAAAAAATTTAAGGAATTCTTAGAAAAGAAGCAATTAATATAAAGTTAGAAAAAACCCCTTTCTCAAGTCCTTTTCTTCTACTTTTTATCTTTAGATCTTTCCTTCTTTGCCTGCTTGTCTAGTCCAGTCTTTCCTTCTCCAGGGGCAATTTGAGATTTACATTTCTGTGAAAGGTCTTTCTAAATCTACTTACTCTAAGAAGGTCTTTATTGGCTTGTAGAAATGAATGTATTTTGCAGTATTGTGCTATTACATATAATTCATTATAATTAACTTCATTTCCTCATTTCTGCAATATATATAGAATAAAACACATTATACTATAAACACTAGGACTTTGCTGGCTGCTTATACCATATAATATGGTTTAGAGTCTCTGAATGTGTATAAATTTATGATATGATTTTTAAGGAATAATAATTCAGTTGTTTACTTTGCTCTTCTTTAGGTATGTTAGAGCGGAAGTTCTGGCTGGCTTTGTCAATGGCCTGTTTTTGATCTTCACTGCCTTTTTTATTTTCTCAGAAGGAGTTGAGGTATTGTAAATAATGATTAGACTCAGTAAATTACATTTCTCTAATGAAAATGTTTATGAACTAAAGATACATGTATAGAGCTGCTTTTACACTATTAAGTATCAAGGACAGTGTTGGGTTAGATAAAATATTATGTAAGAGGAGCTTCCAAAATAGTTGAAAAAATTAAATATACGTGAAAATACTTGAAATTGGAAACAACTAAATGATAGTGCTTTATAGGCTATGAATGAAGTGTTGACTCTGTGAAAAGTAAAAGCACAAGTTGGGAAGTGTTCTTAAAATAGAACCTGAGAGTTTTGCCAGTGAATCTTTAATATTTGGTATATTAAAAAAAATAAAGAGAAAATTGAAAGATCAATGAACTTAAAATGAATGGCAATATTATTTAAGATACCAAAGAGGGATAGGTTTTAGACCAAATAGTCACGCTTTTAAATATTTGTATTTATTAAAAAATAGTAATTATTACCTTGTCTGCAATAAGTGAGCACTGCTGTGGTTTTTTTTTTTTCCTATAAACTGTTTGGCATATATTTTTAGAATGCTTTTAATTTTGAAAATAACTGAAAATTCTTAAAGATTGCTTTTTGTTTTTACCAGCTGATATATCAGAAATTATATCAATGCTCTTTGTTTGTATTATGTGTTTTCTAGAGAGCATTAGCCCCTCCCGATGTACACCATGAGAGACTGCTTCTTGTTTCAATTCTTGGGTTTGTGGTAAACCTAGTAGGAATATTTGTTTTCAAGCATGGAGGTCATGGACATTCTCATGGCTCTGGTATGATGGTTAGAACCCTTTGTTTCTTCATTTTTCTCTTTTCCATCATAATTTTCCCTTTTGAAAATTAACAAATTTTAAAGTTAAAGCCTATGTTGATTTTTAATAACAGAAATAAGATGGTAATAGATTCTTATGAATGTCTTCCTGAACCATCATTCCCCCTTCTCCATGTTTCTCCATCCGAGTGCCATCTCAAGATTACACATGTTCTCAGTTTGGTGTGGATCCTTCCAGACCTCTATAGCTCATCTGTTTAGTATGACACCATTTATGTAAAACCAACAAATGAACATTAAAAACCACAAAACAAATGTAGTTACTAAAAATTAGAGTGTATAGGGTATGAAATTTATTATACCATCTGTCTTTGAAATCCTTCTATTTGGTATACATCAGTCCGCCTTCTCTTGTTAACATAAAACTCCACGGTGTGGGATACCATGGCTTATTTAAACTGGTCTTCTCTATATAGACTTTAAGTCCTTTCTGCATGAAGCATATCCTTGTGAATATATGCAAGTGTTTTACCAAAGCTGTGCTGACCCATTTGGTAGCCATGTGGCTATTTAAATTTAAATTATGGTTAATTAAATTTCATAAAATTAAAAATTCACTTCTTCAGTTACACTAGTGATGTTTCAAGTGCTTTGTAGCCACATAGGGCTGTCATATTGGACAGCAGATGTAGAACATGTCCATCATCACAGAAAGTTCTTTGAATTGCACTGTGTTAGAATATACATAGAGTTGCTGGAACACAGGAAATATAGTTTTTAGTGTCAGTAGACAATGGCAAATTGCCTTCCAAAATGACTCATCCTCATTTATCCCAGCAATGAATGCCAGGACTAATTTCATCCCATTCACATCAAAAATTATTATTATAGGTTTAGAACTGTTTTGCTAATACTTTGATAAAAATGTTATCTCATTTTATTTACTATTTCTCTGATTAGCAGTGAGGTTGAAAATCTTTCTGTATGTTTTTAGGCCACTCAAGTTTTTCCTCTCCTAGAATTGTCTATTTATTTTTGCTTGTTTTTCTATGGTCTTCCTGTTAATCCATTTACAATAATTTTATATATTTTGTTTGTTTTATGTGTTGCAGGCACCTTTTCCCAATCTATGACTTATCTTAAACTTTTATATAGAGGTTTTTAATTTGAATATAGTCTTAGTGTTTCTGTCTTACATTTTTTCTGGTATGTTTTCTACTTTGAGAAGTTTCCTGTTCCTGAGTCATAAACATATACTCTTATATTTTAGTACTGTTAAAATGTCAGGGTTTTGTCCCTTATCCATTTTTTTTCCTTCATCTATATGTAATTTGTTTTTGTAATGGGGTGAGTTACGACTTAACTTTTTTTTTTTTCAGTGTGAATAAGCAGTTTTTCAAGCACCAATTATTAACCTGCCTTTTACCCCATTGAGGTAAAAGAACACTTTTAGCCTATATTAAATTGCCTTTCAAAGTTGTTTGGGCCTGTGTTGCTCAGTTGGTTTTTTCATCAGCTTGTCAAGTATGAAAAATCTTTTTGGGATTTTGACTGGGAATGCATAAAAGAATTTTTATGTCTTTTACTAAATTGTCTTAGCTATTTCGATAAAGATCTTTGTATTTTTCGGTCAGTTCATTTTTAGGTAGTTGGCTGTTTTTATTACTATCAAGAATAAAAACTATTATTCCTGCTTGTCTTATTGCATAACCAGGAACTCTAGACAGTGGTAATTAGAAATACTTAGTTCGTATCCTTGTGTCAACCTGGGTGATCACCTGAGTAACTTAAAAAAAACCTGATGCCCAGGTTTATCCGAAGAGATTTTTATCAGAATCTCTGGAGGAAGCCCCAAACATCAGCATATTTTAAAGCTCTCCAGGTGACTTTGATGTGCATTCTTCATTAAGTCAATGAAGAATGCTACTAAAGTTTTACCATTTGGTCTGATGTTTATGGTCTGTTTTTGATGAAACTATTTTATCAAGTTAAGGATATTACTTTTTCTTCCTGTATCTATTGAAGTAATCATTTTTTTCCTCCTTAGTTAATTTAAAATTTGTAATTACATTGATAGATTTCTTGTAAGGAACGATCCTTAAATTTTATGGTTAAAATGTATCCATTTAGGTCTTCATTTAGGTGTGTGATCCATTTTCAGTCAATTTTTGTATATGGTGTGAGGTATAGGCCCAGTATCATTTTCTTGTATATATATTTCTGGTCGTCTCAGCACCGTTTGTTAAAAAGATTATTTTCCCCCCACTGAATTGTCTTGGCACTCTTGTCAACAATCAGTTGACCGTAATGTGAGAATTTATTCTGGACTCTCAACTCTATTTCATTAGTCTATGTGTCTATCCTTATGCTAGTACCCTACTGTCTTGTTTAATGTACCTTTGAGGTAGGTTTCAAATTGGAACATGTGAGTTATCCAACTTTCTTCTTCTTTTTTAAGATTATTTTTACCTATTACTTACTAATTTAAGATTATTTTACTTATTTATATTTCCATATAGGGGCTCCTGAGTGGTAGATCTAACTAAGCATCTGACTCTTGGTTTAGGCTCAGGTCATGACCTCGGGGTCATGAGATTGAGCCCTGCACTCTACTCAGTGCAGAGTCTGCTTAAGTTTCTCTCTCCTTCTCCCTTTGCTCCTCCCCCTGCTCATTCCCATGTGTGCATGTGTTCTTTCTCTCTAAAATAAATCTTCAAAAAAAATTTTTAAGATCATCTTGTCAATTTCTGCAAAAGCAGTTGGGATTTTGATAGAAATTGTATTGAATCTGTAGATCAGTTTGGGAAATATTGTCATGTTAACAATGTTAAGTCTTCTGATCCATGAACATGGGATGCCTACCCATTTATTTATAGCTTTAATTTCTTTCAACATGTTTTATAGTTATTAGGTTACATGTTTCACACTTCTTAACTTAACAATTAGGCTTTTTTTGTTGTTGCTATTGTAAATGTGGTTGTTTTCTTAATTTCGTTTTTTGATTGTTCTTTACTAATGTATAGGGATACAGTTCATTTTTGGATACTGATCTTGTGTCTTGCCACACTGCTGAGGTTGTTCAGTATTCTAATAGATCTTTAGTGGATTCTGTAGAATTTTTAGTATCATGTCATCTGCAAATAAAGATAATTTTACTTCTTCCTTTCCCATCCGAATGCCTTTTTTTTCTTGCTTAATTGTCCTGATCAGATGCTTCAGTACAATATTAAAGATTTATTTGAGAAAGAGCACATACACACGAGTGGGGGGAGGGGTAGAGGGAGAGGGAGAAAGAGAATCTCCAGCAGATTCCCCGCTGAGTGTGGAGCCCAAGGCAGGGCTTGATCCCACCACCCTGAGATTATGACCTGAGCCGAAATCAAGAGTCCTACACTTAACCAACTAAGCCACCCAGGCACCTTGCTTCAGTACAGTATTAAATAGAAGGGGTGAGAGAGGACATCCTTATTTTCTTCCTGATTTTAGGATGAAAGCAGTCAGTCTTTCTTCATTAAATATGATGTTAGCTGTGTTAGCCATGTGTTTTTCAGAAATGCCCTTTATCAGATTGAGGGAGTTCATTTCTCTTCCTAGTTTACAAGGTGTTTTTATCATGAAAGGGTATTGGGTTTTGTCGCAACTTTCTCCTTCATTTTTTGAAATGATCAGTTGGTTTTTATCCTTTATTCTATTAATGTGATGTGTTACATTGCTTGATTTTTGGATATTAAACCACCCTTTCATCCTTAGGATAAATCCCATTTGGCCATGGTTTATCTTTTTTATATATTGCTTCATTTGGTTTGCTAGTATTTTGTTGAAAACTTCTGTATCTATATTCTTAAGGAATTTTGACCTGTAGTTTTCTTTTGATGTCTTTGGTTGGTATTAGTATCAGGATAATACTGGCCTTATGTAATGAGTTGGGAAGTGTTCTCTTTTATTCTATTCATTTTTTTAAGGGGGTGGGTGGAGAGGAGTGTGAAGTATTGTTATTTTTGAAATGTTTAGCAGAGTTCAGTATGAAGTCATCTGGGCCTGGGCTTTTCTTTTTTGGAAGTTTTTACATTATTCTTTTTTTTCTTGTTATAAGTCTATTCAGATTTCTGTTTACTCTTGAGTCAGTTTCAGCAGTTTGTGTGTTTCTAGGAATGTTTGTTTGTCCATTTGTCCACTCCATCTAAATTATCTTATTGTTGTTCATAGTATGTCTTTTTAAAAATTTATTTTATTTCCATAATATCAGTAGTGAAGACTTCTCTTTTCCCAGTTTTAGTATTTTGTGCCTTCTGTTGTTTTTTTTCTTGGTTAATTTAGTTAAAGTTTTATCAATTTTGTTAATTTTTTTTTAAAGAATGCCCTTTGGTTTTATTGATTTTTTTCCCAGTGTTTTTCTCTTCTCTCTTTTATTTTATTTCTGCTTTAATATTTTTTATGTCCTTTCTTCTTGCTTTGCCTTTAGTTTACTCTTCTTTTTTTAGTTTCTTAAGGTGGAAAATTAGATTATTGATTTGAGATTTTTTTTTCTTCTTACCGTAGGGAAATATTTTTCTAAGCACGCAGAAATATAATTTGTAAGTTTGGTATGTCGTTTTTTCATTTCATTTTTGTTCATCTCAAAGTATTTTTCAATTTCCCTTGTGATTTCTTCTTGGAACCATTAGTTATTTAAGAGTGTGTCTTTCAGGGGCGCCTGGGTGGCACAGCGGTTAAGCACCTGCCTTCGGCTCAGGGCATGATCCCGGCGTTATGGGATTGAGCCCCACATCAGGCTCCTCCACTATGAGCCTGCTTCTTCCTCTCCCACTCCCCCTGCTTATGTTCCCTCTCTCGCTGGCTGTCTCTGTTAAATAAATAAATAAAATCTTTAAAAAAAAAAAAAGTGTGTCTTTCATTTTTCTTCTGTTGTTGATATCTAATCTAATTCCATTGTGATTAGATGACGCACTTTTTAGGACTTCAGGTTCTTTTCGATTTATTGAGTCTTATTTTATGACCTACCATTTGGTCTGTATGGACAAATGCACACTTGAGAAGAATATGTATTCTGCTGTGTTCTATAGATGTGTTAGGTCTAATTTATTAATAGTTGTTCAATCTTCTAGTTTTTTGTTGATCTTCTGCCTAGTTATCTATTATTGAAAGTAGGTATTGAAGTCTCCAACTGTTGTTGAATTGTGTATTTTTTCGGTCAATTATTTTAGGTTTTGCTTCATATATTTTGGAGTTGTGTTGTTCACTGCAATATGTTTGTTTATAATCATCATATCTTCCAGATAGATTGAACATGTTATTATATGATGTTCTTTTTTTCTTACAGTAATTTTTGGCTTACAGTTTATTTTGTCTGATATTATGATAACCATTCCACCTCTTTTTTTTTTTTTTAACTACTTGCATGGTGTGTTTTTCTTTCTGTCTTTTTACTTTCAACCTGTTTGTGTCTTTGACTCTAAAGTGTGGCTCTTATAGACAGAATATAACTGGATCATATTTTTTTTTTATCTATTCTGACAATCTCTGTTTTTTGATTGGGATATTTAAACATTTACATCTCATGTAATTACTACTAAGGTAGGATTTACATTTGCCTTTATAATATTTGTCTTCTATATCTTCCGTCCTTTTTGTTACTCTATTCCCTCATTCCTGTTTTTTAAATAGATACTTTCTAGTGTACCTTTTAATTCTCTTTTCTTTTACTATGTATTTTTTAGTATTTTCGTAATTGTTGTCCTGGGGATTACAAGTAGCATCTTAACTTCAAACAATTTAGTTCAGACTAACAGTAATTTAGTAATACGCAAAAATTTTGCTCCAGTATACCTCCCTGTTCACCTTGCTTCTTCATACTATTATTGTCATACAAATTGCATGTTTTTATGATGTCCATCAATACAGTTTTATAATTACTACTTAATGCAATTGTCTCTTAAAACATACAGGAGAAGAAACAAGTCACAAATTTAAAAATACATTTATCCTCTCTCATAATCGCCTTTACCAGTGCTCTTTATTTCTCTGTGTGGATTTTAGTTACTGTTCAGTGTTCTTTCATTTCATTTGCAGGTAGTGTTTTTGTTTATCTGGTAATGTCTTATTTCTCCTTTATTTTTAAGACAGAGAGTTGAATTTTGAATTCTTAGTTGAGTCTTTTTCCAACGTTTAATTTTGTCATCCTACTGGCTTTTGACCTCCATGGTTTTTGTGGAGAAGTCTCCAGTTAGTCTTACTCAAGTTCTGTAATACATGGTAAGTTATTTTTGATCTTGGTATACAACTTTCAGTGTCTCTTTGACATCCATCAGTTTGACTATGATGTTTCTAGATATGGCTTTGTTTGAGTTTATTCTTCTTGGATTTTCCTAAGTTTCTTGAATGTGTAGATTAATATTTTTCATCAAAGTTGGGAGTTGCTAGCCATTATTTCTTAAAAAATTTTTACTGTCTCTTCCTTTTCTTTTTTGGGGATTCCTTAATGCTTAATTTGGTACACTTGTTATTTCCACAGCTCTCTAAAGCTATGTTTATTTTTCTTAATTTTCTTCTTTTCCGCTCCTCAGAGTAGACAGTTTCTATTGGGCCATCTTCAAGTTTGCGTTATTGTAGCTCAGGTCTGTTGTTGAGCACTTCTAGTATATATTTTATTTCAATTTATTATATTTCTTTAACTCTGGAATTTTTTATTTGGTTCTTTTTTATAATTTCTTTTTATTGATATTCTCTATTTGGTGAGTTGTTGTTATACTTACATTCTTTAGACATGGATTTCTTTATTTCTTTGAACATATTTATAATGGCTGATTTAAATAAAGTCTTTGTCCAAAATCAGGGTCTCCTTCATGAACATTTTCTGTTGGTTGCCTTTTTTCTG
Organism: Ursus americanus; assembly: GCF_024610735.1. Lineage (NCBI taxonomy): Eukaryota > Metazoa > Chordata > Mammalia > Carnivora > Ursidae > Ursus > Ursus americanus. The sequence goes on from NC_142138.1 coordinate 51,106,349, forward strand.
TGTATGTGTCATACTTTCATCTTTCTTTGCATGTCTTAAAATTTTTGTTGTTGAAACTGGACATTTTATATTATATTGACTCTGGTATCATTACTTTGCCCTCTCCCTTCAAAGTTTGTTGTTGCTGATACTGCTGTTTTTCTTGTTGTATGACTGTCTTGGACTAATTGTTTTCCTCCAGTGTATGGCCACTGAATTGTTAGAACTGACTCTAATAGTCACCACATTGAGAATAGAGATTTTTCTAGGGAACTGCCAGTTTGAACAAAACACTTAACTGTGCTCTTGAGATGCTGCTTTTAACGGAACTTCCAAAGAAGTCAGATCTCTCCATTGTCTGCAGTGCTGCTGGCTTTTAGCTACTTTCAGCTGAGCTGGGGCAGGAGGTGAAACGGGAATAGCCCCAAGTAAAAACAGCAGAAACCCTCTAGTCTTATGCAAGTTTGATAGTTTCTTCTTGGATGGGTGCTTTTTAGTTTGTTTTCTGGTTTTGGTTAATTACCAGAGTTCTGAACCGGTAATTTTTAGATTTGTCCCTTATATTTGTGTTGTTTTAGAGAGAGAGCTGATTTGCCAATATCGTCTCTCTACCCTTTCTTCATGATTTTTCATATAATGCAATGCTGGATTTGATTTACTGGTATTTAGGATTTTTGTGAATATTGGTGATGTTTTTGAATTGGGTAATATCTGGTCTTTTTCTGTGCTTTGGAATAGCTTATATAAGATATTTCTTTGATGGTTTAGTAGTTTTTAGGTCTGCTAAGGACAGAGGATTCTGCATTATTTTGTTTTTGTTTTTTTAAGGATTCTACCTGCTATAATGTAATTCTACTGATCTTTTATCAAATGCAGTGACTTCCCTGCCTCTGCCTCAAAGTGACCATATGCATACATTTTGTTTTATCTTTGATAGTATATGTAATAGTACTTCGTAAAGTTTTAGCTAAGATTTTTGTCTGTGGTTTTTACTGCTTTATCCCCAGTGCCTAGAACGGTGTCTATAATATAGTGTGTTCCAAATAAGTATTTCCTGAAAGAATGAATAGCATTATCTAGTCTCTAAATATTTCTGTTTACGTCTCACTTATTTCCATCTCCAGTAAAGTCTACCAATTCCCTCCATATTTCATTTCCTTCCCACACTCCACGGTAAAAAGTCAGTTTTAATGAATTTATAACACTTTTTACGAGTAGATTTTTACTTAATTGAATCTCTTTTTAGAGCTAATTCTTTTTACTACTATCAGTATTATTGTAACCATTTATGTAATATGTTTTTACATACTTTTTGTTCTAACTACTTTTTAGGCCATGGACACAGTCATTCCCTTTTTAATGGTGTTCTGGATCAGGCACATGGCCATGGAGATCATTGCCATAGTCATGAATTGAAACATGGTGCTGCACATAGTCATGACCATGCTCATGGACATGGACACTTTCATTCTCATGGTGAGTACAGCCAAAATCCTTTCAAATGGACAGCCTTACATGAATTGAAACATGGTGCTGCACATAGTCATGACCATGCTCATGGACATGGACACTTTCATTCTCATGGTGAGTACAGCCAAAATCCTTTCAAATGGACAGCCTTACAAATACACAGAAATTTTATATAGATTACTCTTTTAGTTGAAATAGTCTCTTGAAAATGTTTTGTAATCAACTTCCTTTCTAATGAATCAGACTAAATGGTTCCCAGGGCTTGTTCATTTTTAGTATATAACGAAATTAACTCAGTATAATGCCATAGATATAGCTTTTTTCAGTGAGTATATTATACTATGTGCCACTATTTTAAATGAGTTTCAGTGAGTGAGAAACAATTGCATTTTATTGAATGAAAGTTATAATTTTTTTTTTTAAAGATTTTATTTATTTATTCGACAGAAATAGAGACAGCCAGCGAGAGAGGGAACACAAGCAGGGGGAGTGGGAAAGGAAGAAGCAGGCTCACAGCGGAGGAGCCTGATGTGGGGCTCGATCCCATAACGCCGGGATCACGCCCTGAGCCAAAGGCAGACGCTCAACCGCTGTGCCACCCAGGCGCCCCGAAAGTTATAATTTTTTAAGTACAATAAGGCCTTTTGTCCTACATATGGGCTTATAAAAATACAATAGGGATTTTCAGTTTTGCGCAATTTCAGTGTAATTTTTGATAAATATCAACTGATACTTCCCTGTTCCCTTAGAAATCTTTGTATGCTGGAGCACGTGGGTGGCTCAATTGGTTAAGCTTCTGCTGTCGGCTCATGTCATGATCTCAGGGTTCTGGGATTGAGCCCCTCCTCAGCAGGGAATCTCCTTCTCCCTCTTTTTCTGCCCCTCCCTGCCTCTCAGAGTATAGATTAATAGAAATTGCTTAAATACCACAGTCTGATTATCTTTAAATAAATTATATTCTTAAGGATTATCTGTACCTGCTGGATAGAATCCTCACACTTTTGATTTGAAAATTGAAAGGGGTCTTGGGAATTGAATATTAAGTCCCTAATTTATCAGTCTCTAAAATTTGCTATATTTTTGTAATTATTATAATGGTATGTTTTATTTATTTATTACTTTCATTTATTTTTATTTTAATTCCAGTATACTTAACATCAATATTACATTAGTTTCATAGTGATTCAACAATTGTATACATTACTTAGTGCTCATTAAGATAAGTGGACTCTTTATCCTCTTTACCTGTTTCACTCGTCCTCCCACCTACCTCCCCTCTGGTAACCATCAGTTTGTTCTCTAGTTAAGAGTGTTTTTTGGTTTGTCTCCTTTTTTCTCCCTTTGTTCATTTGTTTTGTTTTGAGAGAGAGAGAGAGAGAGAGAGAGCGAGCGCATGGGCAAGTGGGGGGGGGAGGAGCAGAGAGAGAGAGAGAGAATCATAAGCAGGCTCCATGCCCAGCGCATGGAACCTGATTCGGGGCTCAGCCTCATGACCCTGAGATCATGACCTGAGCTGAAATCAAGAGTTGGATGTTTAACCATCTGAGCCACCCAGGTGCCCCCATTTATTTTGTTTCTTAAATTCCATGTATGAGTGAAATCATACGGTGTTTGTCTTTCTCTGACTTATTTCACTTAGCATTATACTCTCTAGATCCGTTCATGTTTTTGCAAATGGCAAGATATTATTCTTTTTATGGTCGAATAATATTTCTGTGTGTGTGTGTGTGTGTACACACGACATCTTCTTTATCCATCTATCGATGGACACTTGGGCTGTTTCCATAATTTGGCTGTTGTAAATAATGCTGCAATAAATAGTGGTGCATATATGCTTTCAAATTAGTGTTTTTTTTTTTTCTTTTTTGAGTAAATACCCAGTAGTGTGACTACTGAATTATATGGTAGTTCATTTTTAACTTTTTGAGGAACTGTAAAAAACATTCTGTAAAAAATCAAGAGTCCAATACTTAATCAACTGAGCCACCCAGGTGCCCCCAGAATGAAACTTCTGTATTACTCTGTAATATATTCAGTGGACTCCAAATAACGTAATGATTTGAGACCTACTCTCACCCATTCAAAATCTTGTAAATAGTTATAAATTTAACAACATCGTGTATCTCCTTGAATTTTTATTTTCATTCCAGAATTTTATAATAATGGATTATATTTGGGTTATTAATTGATCATGTGTTGTACTTCTTGGCAATAAAATATGTATATAAATTTAAATTTTTTATTTCCTAGAAACATAAGACTTAGCATTTAAACATTTCTTTTAGCTGGAGTTATTGTAGTTATTACTAAAAGTCAATCAAAGTAATCCTATTTTTAAAATGTTGATACATGTATAATCATAAAAGGCAACATTTTACTTAAAACACATATCTTAATAATTTGAGCTCTTTTTTCTCAATTAGTGTATGAATAAATGACACTTACCAGCATAAAAAAGGTTTTGGCAATAATTCTGTTCCTATTTTATAGCTTTACAAGTACTAAGAAACCTTAAATAGAAGAAATTTCTGTTTATAGCACTTTCAGTCAATTCTTTGAACATTGTCAGAATTACATTCCAAAAATTATATAGTGGTCTGTTACCAAAAATTATTTTTGGTGATCTATAAATTGGCAGTTTCATTAGCTAATCCTTGCATTGTGTTAAAAACAATTGGAAACTATGTTGCTTACAAAAGGATTTGCTCACTAGTCAATAGAGTCATTACTTCTGTAGCATTACCATCAATATTTGCAATTGACCCCTTGTTTGTTGCTCTAGAATTTTTTTTACACCTTGAGCAATGCACTGTAGTAAGATTCTAAATAGGTGAAAAGTAACTGGTTTTTTTGGCCAAGGGGAAGAAGGGTAAGTGGCAAAGAAGAATTTACATGACATCTGGGCACATGGAGATCATAGTAACTAGTAAAAGGAAATGCTAGGTTTCAAACACAAGGAAATCTGACTCCAGCGGTGCCTGGGTGGCTCATTCGGTTAAGCATCTGTGTCTTGGTTTTTTGTGTCAGTTGAGTGTCCCACTCTTGATCTGGGCTCCGGTCATGATCTCAGGGTCATGGGATTGAGCCCTGCATAGGGCTCCTTGCTCAGTGGGGAGTCTGCTGGAGATTCTCTCTTCTCCACTCTCTGCTCCTCCCCCCTGCACTCTCTCTAAAATAAATAAATCTTAAAAAAGAAAAAAAGGAAATTCGACTCCAAAATCTTCTCTTTACTATTATTTCTGCCTTTAGCATATATTAGCCTATCTGAAGATACAAAAGTAATAGGGCCATGATTCCATTTTGCCCTTCAGAGACATCAAATTCTCACTGGGAAATACTGTGAGTGTCATATTTATTGAAATGCTACACTGTCAGTAAAATTAGCTGGTTTTTTGTTTGCTTGGTTTAACTGCTCATGTCTCCGTGACTCAAGCAGTAAAAGTATTATGTATTGCTCTTGGGTTGATGGGGTAAAGGAGGGTAGGTGCTGTTTCTCATTCAGTTCAGGGATCTAGGTTCCTTTCCTCTCTAGGATTCTTTACCCTTGGAACCCTCCACTGGATTCCCTGCAGCTACCTGGAGATAGAGTACATAGAAGATCATGTGGGACATTTTTATGAGCCTAGAAGTGGTTTACCTGTCATATTTCTTTTTTTATTTTATTTTATTTGACAGAGAGCATAAGCAGGGGGAGCATCAGGGAGAGGAAGAGGGAGAAGCGGACCCCCATGGGGCTTGATCCCAGGACCCTGGGATCATGACCTGAGCCAAAGGCAGATGCTTAACCAACTGAGCCACCCAGACGCCCTACCTGGCATATTTCTTTGCTTAATACTGTTACGTATATCACATAACTCAAGGGAGCCTGGGAAATGTAGTTTAGTTGTTTACCAAAGAAGAAGAAGAAATGGGTGATAAACAACTAGTCAGTCTCTACCACAGATAACAAATTTTATGTCCAGAAGGACTTTTCAGATTTTACATAGGTGGGAGTTCTATTGTTTTACCCAACCATTATATTGGTATAGCAGAATACACCTTTCCAAGTAATTATGTCAAAAATTACTGTCTTTATCTGGACCTACTACCTATAGACAAATCTCTTGCCTTCACCCGGAGCTGGATTTGTAGAACAGTTCACACTTTTGACAATCAGCATGATTTTTTAAGGTGACTACATCTCTCTCCCCAGCATAGCAGTGCCATATCCAGACAGAAATCACTGTGCAGCCTTAGGCTTTTATGCCTCTTCTGGCATCATTAGCCTTCTATCAAAGCTCTAGCAAGGATGTGTCAGCTCTTTGGTACTATGGGCCAAGAACCATGACCCCAGGCAGGCTTTCTGTTAGACGTGTTCAGAAAGCTTGTCAGTCCTCCTGATGATCTCAATATTGCTGATCTTTTCCCTTGTTTACCTGTGTTTTCTGGTTTGATGTTAAAGCTGATATTATCTTCAGAGTCAGTATAGCAATTACAGTATTTTTAAATTTTTTCTTCAGAAAGGCAAAATGAAAAGTATTTTTATCTCTTCTGTTTGAAAAGCTTGCCACATTCATCTAGAAGCTATTAGAAAACTCTTGTTTGCCACAGTCCAGTTATCCTGGATGCTGTCCTAGCTTCATTTCTTGGACTTCTTGTAACTTTCAGCAGATTTGTTTTGTCTGAGTTTTCCAGTTGTAAAATTAGTGTAGCAAACTGTAGTTTAAGGTATGTTATGAATTATAGAAGACTTTCACAATGTTTTTAATTTACTGTTTTTTACCAGATTGCTTGATATAATAATTTCCTAAATACTGTGTACTATTGATGCATTTTGAAATTGCCCATGTATCTTCATTAAACTATTATATTAAATTTAAAAAATAATTTTGTAGGTCTTATGTGGCTGTATAGTCATGCGTCCTTCATGATATATTTGAATGAAAAGTTCTCTGAATTGCAAAAATTGAATCGGTAATTGAAGACATATTTTAAAATACTTTAACTTAACTCTCTACAGATGGTCCCTCCTTAAAAGAAACAGCAGGACCCAGCAGACAGATTTTACAAGGTATGACAAGCACTTTGTGTATTTCTCAGTTTTATGAAACAGGTTTCATTGTGTTGAGCTATCTGAAATTTTCCTTTAAGAAAAATATATAATAGTATTTGTGTCTAAAGTATTATCTTTCCTTGTGACTTTTTATTTTTTTTTATTTTTTTTTTTTAATGATTTTTTATTATATTATGTTAGTCACCATACAGTACATCCCCGGTTTCCGATGTAAGGCTTGATGATTCATTAGTTGTGTATAACACCCAGTGCACCATGCAATACGTGCCCTCCTTACTACCCATCACCGGTCTATCCCATTCCCCCACCCCCCTCCCCTCTGAAGTCCTCAGTTTGTTTCTCATAGTCCATAGTCTCTCATGTTTCATTCCCCCTTCTGATTACCCCCCCTTTCTTTATCCCTTTCTTCCCCTACTGATCATCCTAGTTCTTATGTTCCATAGATGAGAGAAATCATATGATAGTTGTCTTTCTCTGCTTGACTTATTTCACTTAGCATTATCTCCTCCAGTGCCGTCCATGTTGTAGCAAATGTTGAGAACTCGTTCTTTCTGATAGCTGAGTAATATTCCATTGTATATATGGACCACAACTTCTTAATCCAGTCATCTGTTGAAGGGCATCTCGGCTCCTTCCACGATTTAGCTATTGTGGACATTGCTGCTATGAACATTGGGGTGCATATGGCCCTTCTCTTCACTACGTCTGTATCTTTGGGGTAAATACCCAGTAGTGCAATGGCTGGATCATAGGGTAGCTCTAGTTTTAACTTTTTAAGGGACCTCCACACTGTTTTCCAGAGTGGCTGTACCAACTTGCATTCCCACCAACAATGTAGGAGGGATCCCCTTTCTCCACATCCTCTCCAACAATTGTTGTTTCTTGCCTTGTCTATTTTTGCCATTCTAACTGGCGTAAGGTGGTATCTCAGTGTGGTTTTGATTTGAATTTCCTTGATGGCTAATGATTTTGAACATTTTTTCATGTGTCTGTTAGCCATTTGTATGTCTTCATTGGAAAAGTGTCTGTTCATATCTTCTGCCCATTTTTTGATTTGTTTATTTGTTTCTCGTGTATTGAGTTTGAGAAGTTCTTTGTAGATCTTGGATACCAGTCCTTTATCTGTAGTGTCATTTGCAAATATATTCTCCCATTCCGTGGGCTGCCTCTTAGTTTTTCTGACTGTTTCCTTGGCTGTGCAGAAACTTTTAATCTTGATGAAGTCCCATAAATTCATTTTATCTTTTGTTTCTCTTGCCTTTTGGGGATGTGTCATGAAAAAGGTTGCTTTGGCCGATGTCGTAGAGGTTGTTGCCTATGTTCTCCTCTAGAATTTTGATAGATTCCTGTCTCACATTGAGGTCTTTCATCCATTTGGAGTTTATTTTTGTGTATGGTGTGAGAGAGTGGTCAAGTTTCATTCTTTTGCATGTAGCTGTCCAATTTTCCCAGCACCATTTATTGAAGAGACTGTCTTTTTCCCACCGGATGTTTTTTCCTGCTTTATCAAATATTAGTTGCCCAAAGAGCCGAGGGTCCATTTCTGGGCTCTCTATTCTGTTCCATTGGTCTATGTGTCTGTTTTTGTGCCAGTACCATGCTGTCTTTGTGATCACAGCTTTGTAGTACAGCTCGAAATCCGGCATTGTGATGCCCTCAGCTTTGTTTTTCCTTTTCAACAGTTCCTTGGAGATTCGGGGCCTTTTCTGTTTCCATACAAATTTAAGGACTGTTTGTTCCAGTTCTTTGAAAAATGTCCTTGGTATTTTGATTGGGATAGCATTGAAAGTGTAGATTGCTCTGGGTAGCATGGACATTTTAACTATGTTAATTCTTCCGATCCATGAGCATGGAATATCTTTCCATCTTTTTATGTCTTCCTCAATGTCTTTCAAGAGTGATTTATAGTTTCTAGAATATAGGTCTTTTACGTCTCTGGTTAAGTTAATTCCAAGGTAACGTATGGTTTTTGGTGCTATTGTAAATGGGATGGATTCCCTAATTTCTCTTTCTTCGGTCTCGTTATTCGTGTATAGAAATGCAACTGATTTCTGAGCATTTATTTTGTATCCTGCCACGTTACTGAATTGCTCTATAACTTCTAATAATTTGGGAGTGGCTTCTTTTGGGTTTTCCATATAGAGTATCATGTCATCTGCAGAGAGAGACATTTTGACTTCTTCTTTGCCAATTTGAATACCTTTGATCCCTTTTTGTCGTCTGATTGCTGTTGCAAGGACTTCTAGTACTATGTTGAATAATAGTGGCGAGAGTGGGCATCCTTGTCGAGTTCCTGATCTTAAGGGAAAGGCTTCCAGCTTTTCTCCATTGAGAATAATATTTGCAGTAGGCTTTTCATAGATGGCTTTTATGAGATTGAGAAATGTACCTTCTATTCCTACACTCTGAAGGGTTTTAATCAGGAAAGGATGCTGTATTTTGTCAAATGCTTTTTCGGCATCGATTGAGAGGATCATATGGTTCCTGAGTCTTTTCTTGTTGATATGATGTATCACGCTGATTGATTTGCGAATATTGAACCACACTTGCATCCCAGGTATGAATCCCACTTGATCGTGATGGATAATCCTTGTAATGTACTGTTGGATTCTATTAGCAAGTATCTTGTTGAGGATTTTGGCGTTCATATTCATTAGGGAAATCGGTCTGTAATTCTCCTTTTTGAGGGGGTCTTTGCCTGGTTTGGGGATCAAGGTAATATTGGCCTCATAGAATGAGTTTGGTAGCTTTCCTTCTGTTTCTATTTTTTGAAATAGCTTTAGGAGAATAGGTATTATTTCTTCTTTGAATGTTTGGTAGAATTCCCCAGGAAAACCGTCCGGGCCTGGAGTTTTGTTATTTGGAAGGTTGTTTATCACTGACTCAATTTCTTCATAATTAATTGGCCTGTTTAAGGAATCAATTTCTTCTGGTTTCAATCTTGGTAGTTTATAGGTTTCCAGGAAGGATTCCATCTCTTCCAGATTGCTTAGTTTATTGGCATATAGCTGTTGATAAAAATTTCTAATAATCCTTCCAATTTCAATGGTGCTCGTCGTGACCTCTCCTTTTTCATTCATAATTTTAATAATCTGGGTCCTTTCTCTTTTCTTTTGGATAAGTCTTGCCAGTGGTCTGTCAATTTTATTGATTCTCTCAAAGAACCAGCTTCTAGTCCTGTTGATCTGCTCTACTGTACTTCTGGTTTCTGCTTGATTGATTTCAGCTCTAATTTTGGTCAACTGCTTCCTCGTGCGTGGATTAGGCCTGTCCCTCTGTTGCTGTTCCAGCTTCTTGAGGTGAGAATATAAAAACTGCATTTTAGATTTTTCTATTCTTTTGAGTGAGGCTTGGATGGCTATGTATTTCCCCCTTAGGACTGCCTTTGCAGTATCCCATAGGTTTTGGACTGTTGTATTTTCATTCTCATTGGTCTCCATAAATTGTTTAATTTGATTTTTGATTTCCTGGTTTATCGAGTCATTCCTGAGCAGTATGGCTCTTAGTCTCCAAGTGTTTGAGTTTCTTCCAAATTTTTCCTTGTGGTTGAGTTCCAATTTCAGAGCGTTGTGGTCTGAGAATATGCATGGGATAATTTCAATCTTTTGGTATCGGTTGAGACCTGTTTTGTGTCCCAGAACATGGTCTATTCTTGAGAATGTTCCATGGGCATTAGAATAGAATGAGTATTCTTTGGTTCTGGGGTGTAGTGTTCTATATATATCTATGAGGTCCAACTCGTCGAGTATGGCATTCAAAGCCTTTGATTCTTTGCTTAGTTTTTGCCAGGGTGTTCTGTCTATTTCTGATAGTGGAGTGTTGAGGTCCCCTACTATTAATGTATTTTCATTTATATGTCTCTTTATTCTGGATAAGAGTTGGCTTGTGTATCTTGCTGCTCCCCTGTTGGGGGCATATATATTTATAATTGTCATATCCACTTGTTGAATACTTCCCTTAAGAATAATATAGTGCCCTTCTGCGTCTCTAACTATAGTCTGTAGTTTAAAATCCAATTTATCTGATATGAGAATTGCTACCCCAGCTTTCTTTTGAGGACCATTTGCGTGAAAGATGGTACTCCATCCCCTTACTCTCAGTCTGAATGCATCTTTGGGTTTGAAATGAGTCTCTTGTAGACAGCAAATGGATGGGTCATTTCTTTTTATCCAATCTGCAACCCTGTGGCGTTTTATGGGATGGTTCAAACCATTTACATTAAGACTGATTACTGATAGATACGATTTTAATGTTGCCATGTTGCCAGTAAAGTCTTTTTTTGTATTGGCTGTGACTTTCTGTTCTGTATCACTCTTGGGGCCTTTTTACTTTTATAGAACCCCCGTAATATCTCTTGTAGGGCTGGTTTCATAGTTACAAAATTGGTTAGTGACTGGCGATTCTGAAATGTCTTTATTTCTCCATCAATTCTGAATGACAGCCTTGCTGGATAAAGGATCCTTGGCTGCATGTTTTTCTCTGAAAGAGCTTTAAATATGCTCCCCCAACCCTTTCTCTCATTCCAGGTCTGTGTAGACAGGTCTGACGTAATTCTGATGCTTTTGCCTTGGTACGTGAGAAATTTCTTTGCCCTGGCCGCTTTCAATACTGTATCCTTGCATCTAATATTTGCGAATTGCACTATGACGTGACGTGGCGTAGGTTTGTCGTGGTTGAGCTTGGGAGGGGTCCTCTCTGCCTCTTGGACACGAATGTTTGTTTCCCTTGCTAGATTAGGGAAGTTTTCAGCTATAATTTGTTCAAATATCTCTTCTAGACCTCTGTTTTTCTCCACCCCCTCGGGGATGCCGATGATTCTAACATTGGATCGTTTCATTGAGTCAGTAATCTCACGTAACCTACATTCGTGGGCGTGGATTATTTTAAGACCATCTTCTATTTTCATTTTTTCCTCTATTAACCCATCCTCCAATTCACTAACCCTTTCCTCTGCTTCTGCGACCCTGGCCGTCAGAGCCTCTAGTTTTGCCTGCATTTGGCTCATAGAATTTTTAATTTCTGTCAGATTCGCTCTCATTTCTGTCCTTAGGGATTCTATATTCTCAGTAACCTTTTCGTTTATACTTTTTTCAATTCTACTCATCATTTTGACCATCGTTACTCTGAATTCCATTTCTGATACTTTGGTTACATCCATATCCATTATTTCTGTGGCAGAGGCCACAGTCTCACTGTCTTTTCTTTGCTGGGGGGGGCTTCTCCTTCTTGTCATTCTGATGAAGAGAGGTTGCGGGGTTTCCAGAGCCCAAATTATTGACTGGGTCCCAGGCCGTGCCCCTTGTTTTATAGGGATCTTAGGGATGTGGGCTTCTTCTTTAAAGATTTTATTTATTTATTTATGTGGCAGCCAACCAGCGAGAGAGGGAACAGAAGCAGGGGAGTGGGAGAGGAAGAAGCAGGCTCCCAGCGGAGGAGCCCGATGAGGGACTCCTTTCCGGAACGCCGGGATCACGCCCTAAGCCGAAGGCAGGCGCTCAATGACTGCACCACCCAGGCGCCTGGGTTGTGGGCTTCTTGATTTTTCAGCCTGCCTTCTGTGTTCTGGGGGAGGGGCCTGCCGCGCCGATACTCAGGCAGCCCTGTTTGGGTAGAGTCTCGGCGTCCCCTGCGAGGAGGGATGGGGATGGGCACTCTCTGAGCCGGTATTTCCAGGCTTTTGTTCTCTGGCGGCTTTCCCTGGCGGTTTGCTGTGCCTCTTCTGAGAGTCAGAGCAGCAGCGGCCAAATTTCAGCCTCTGTCACGGAACAGAAGGATTGCGGCCCGTTCTCTACTAATGTTCTGGCCACTTTAACTCTGTTACTGTTGGTGCTGCTCAACCCTGCAGCGTCCCGGGATGTGCGCCCCACACCCGGCGTCCCAGCCCTCACTTCCAGGGCCGGCGCGTCTCTGTCCTTTGTGTTTCTAACGCCGCCAGCCGCCAGCCGCCCCGCGCGCGCTCCCGGATCTCCCGGTCTCAGTCTGGATCCAGTGAGCGCACCGGGATTCCGGTGTTCCGCGAGATGTCTGGTGGCGCGCGCACCCGGCTCACGGTCTCAGTCTGCTGTTTTGCGGGTGCCGTCCGCGAGCCCCGCCCGCTCTCCCGTGCAAGTGGCTACCGCTTCCCGGCGCCCAAACGCGGCGGCTCCCTCCCCCTTCCGTTTATCTTCCGATATCTGTGCACAGTTTCATGGCTCCCCGCTTCGTACCTCAATACTCAGCGCTGGAGATGTTCATTTGTAGAGATCCAGATGCGTCTTCCTGCGTCTCAGGCTGGTTCCGTGGTTGTTTAGGCTGGTCTGGTACCTATCCAGCTCGACTCGGAGGACCGGCTGAAAACGGTGTCTCCTACTCCTCCGCCATCTTAACTGTCCTTGTGACTTTTTAAATATATACTATTAGATATATTAGCATACATTCTTTTAACTATCACTTGGCTATTTTCTTAGATTTAATAAGATTACAGAAGTTAGAAACTATACTGCTTAACTATAAATAATACCCATACCAGTGACTATAGTAACACCATAGTAATATATTTGCCTCCATAGAATTACAAAATATTTTTTCCAAGTTCGGTATTCAGTGTGTATTTACATTGTGGAAAGATTGAGAGTAAGAAATGTAATGAATTCAAACCCTTAGAATGGATAACACCGAGAGTGAACCCTAATGTAGTTGGATTTTGGGTGATAATGACGTTTTCAGTATAGTTTTATCGGTTGTAGTCAATGTTCTACTCTGCTAGGAGATTTTGACAATTTGGAATGTTATCCCCAGGATAGGGGTATATGGGAAATCTCTGTACCTTCTGCTCAGTTTTGCTATGAATGTAAAACTGCTCTAAAAAGGTTGACTTTGTTATACTTACATATATATACATATATATATATACACATACATATATATACATATATATATATACACACATATATACATATATATATATATATATATGATGCAAAGTGAGACCTTTGTCATATCCATAGGCATCAAATGATGATGGCTAAACAGGAGCTTCCATGTCACATAAATGATACATTACAAAAGCAGAGAAAATCAGTTTTGTCTGTGAATTATGATAGTTTCTTTTTGGGGTAGGAGCCGATCTTTGGCTCTGAATTTCTGTTTAGACTTCATCATCAAAGTTTCCTAATTCCCAGCTCCCCACCTTCCTGCTTTTATTAACTTTCGACTTCAGTCTGACTTTCCAATAGCTTGTGATCCAATCTCTCCTGCGCCTATTTTTCCCCACTATTTCTTGATATAGCTCTTGCTTTTTTTTTCCTCCCCACTATGAATGTGCTCCTCCATACTGAGGAGTTTATTTCAGGAGGCTTAAATGTGTCTTCCAGTCACTAGTTTTCCATTTGCAAAATATATAGAATTGGTTTAGAACAGCATTTGCTGAAATAGCTTGTAATCATGCATATGTAATGCATCCATATCCAATGCTATAAATTAGCCTTGATAATACGAGTTTATTTTTAGTTTTGGAAATCATCACAAGTTGAGGGAAGGGAGGTTAGATTTGCCTTCCTAATTATCTTTTATACAAGCTGTTATAAAAATTATATTTTCTGAGTGTCCATCAATTTATGGTGGCTCCAGCAGCCCAGGAGATAGGTCAAGGATAGGGAAAACTGTTTGGCATTCAAAGTTTCCATGAGGATACTCATACATGAAAACTGAGTTAACTGAATTTTTCAGTTATTTGCAGCATCTTCAATCTGACCTCTGGCTGGAGGAAAGGATCAACAACAGCAGCAAAGCAAAGATTTAAAACCCAGTGATTCACATATTAAAATTATCAGATATAAAATAAAAATATATATGTATGACCTCTGGCTAGAGTGTTCTTGGGCAGTTAAAATATCCATATCCTACCAAGTCTTCTAAGGCTTTCAACTTTTATGTTAAATTAAACATATTAGTTTAGACTTCTTTCTTTACTGATTTTTTTTCTTGAAACAGTTACTAGAAAGTAGGAAGGGCTTAGGTAATTAATGACACTTGCTAATAAAGCCAGTTTTGAGATCGGCACATAATATGTGGTCAGGGATTTTTCAGTCAAAGAGAAATCAAGAACAAATGATTCTTTTCTCTTTCCTTTCGGTATTTCCAGCTGTTTTCATGTCTGATCCTACTAAAACACTGATTAAAGAATATAAGGGCTTAAAATCACATGTCACTTAAGTGGTTTGAAGCATAGGTACCTTCAATCTACTTTGTTGGGTATTTTTCTTCAGTTTTATTTCATAAACTTAATGTGGCCTCGACACTTATTAGTCTGTTTAATTCTTTGCTATTTGAAATACCCTAGAAAAAGAGTTTTTTTTCTCTAAGTATGCTTTGGTATAATATTTTTGTTACAGGAAATAGAGCTATTAGCTTTTTGAAGAATAGTTATAAAGGTCATTACTCTATACAAACGAAAAAGTATATTAAGTACTGCAGGATGAATTATATTTGGTATAATACTTGATATAAAATTATACTGTAGTAGATGAATCGAAGCATATTTTCCTAGAGCACATTAAGATTTGATTGGACTCAGTAATAGTCTGTTTTTAAATTATTAGAAAGTGTTTTCAAGTTTTAGTAAATGTGTGTTTTACACTTAAAAAAGAAATGGTTTGCCTTTAGTTGTCTAGTGAATAATAAAGATGTAGAATAAGTATTTCCAAAGTAGACACATGCTTTTTACACATTACTTCTTTTCAGATAGAATAAATTCTATTTTAAAATGTTCTATTTTTAGTAACATGCGTTAAGTTTGTTTCAAAGACAATGTTTTGCTATACAGTAAATTTTACCTATTAAAGATTAAATGTTGAATAATTTATTGTCTTAGTTAAGTCTGTTCAAGAAATAATGTATTTTAAACTTACTTCTTGATTTTTTAAATGGTTTTCCAGTCAATTATTAAATGTTAATATTTAATAGGCTCTGGTTCTGATACCACTTCTGACCACAAACTAAGATTCTGTGCTCAATTCCAATGGGGAAGTGAACAATGTACTCTCATACCAGCAAGCAGTTCTCTGCTACCTGGAAGCCAGAAGGGCCTGGGACTGAAAGTTCCAACCCTCTATGATTGGTTCCCCTGGCAGCCAGCTACCATCCTTAGGTGGGGTCCAATAGTATATTAACATTAACGAGAGACACCTTGTCGCCACCACTTAGGAGGTTCCAAGGGTTTTCCAGAAACCAGGATAAAGACCAAATATGTATTTCCTATTATAAATCACAATATCACAGTATTATATCTAGGTTTCAAGACAGAATATCAGTATCCTACCAATTTAATATTTATTTATTAAAAGTTTTAAAAATATTTTATAATTGCTTTTAAATATTCAGATCTCTACTTTCTTCCTTATCGGGTTCAAGCTTAGTGTATAATTTTAGGTAGCAAAACCTTCAGGATAATTAATAAATGTATCAGGATTTTATAGAGTTACAGTCCATAGGAAATTTAGTTTCAAGTAGTAATAATTTTAATTACCAGCAGAGGGCTCTGTGTGTACATATATTTGTAGTTATACACAATGTTTCTTGAAGAATTCTTTCAGCCTAATGCCATTTTCTACTAACAAATCATTAATTAACTTATGGAATTTTTTAACCAGAGATGAATGTGCTTAAAATCAACTTGTTTCTGTTCTTCCTCATTTATGTTATACCAAAATATTAAGGACCATTAAGAACAAGTATAATTAATGAATCAGATATTTTAACCCCTGCTGATTTGAAGAAGGAAAGATTATTTCAGTTTCCAGAAGTACTATTATTCATTGCTAAACAGTGAATCTATAGTCTTCCTGATTTTCAGATTGGCACTTAGTGTTTTATGTATAAAGTCAAGAATATAGTTTTAAGAAATATTTGTATTTTTCATTGATCAGAAGATACTATTTTGATTCTGATTATGCTTTGTTTCCAGGTGTATTTTTACACATTCTGGCAGATACACTTGGGAGTATTGGTGTAATTGCCTCTGCCATCATGATGCAAAATTTTGGTCTAATGATAGCAGATCCTATTTGTTCAATCCTGATAGCCATGCTTATAGTTGTAAGGTAAGTGTTATATGTTATTTTCAGTTATTAAAATGAAAGGTGGGAAATGTGCTTCTTAAATTACAGATCTACAATACAAACTGTGATTGTGTTGGCTTTCTTTTGGCCTTTAACAAATTCCTATGTAGATTATTTCTCTTTTCATCTTCCTGTTTCTTTCTGTTTGCCATTTATTTCTTGTCTAGGTTTTGATGTTTCTTTTTGGTGTTTAGCAATTGATCTTTTGGGTTTATAATCCAAATTAGTAGGATTTTTTTTTGAATCCAACATTCTATCTGTAGAGTAGAACACTGATAATATAAGATGTATTAACTATAGTTAGAATCTTATTCTATATTTTACACTATCAAATGCAAAAGAATGTTAAAGTTTTTTCTACAACTATTCAATTTATAGAGTTACATTATCATTGCAGAAGTCTTATAAAAATGCTTATTGAGGTATATGAGTGTCTGTCTCCCTATGTAGTTTTATAAAATTCTTGAGGAAGGATCTGTCTCTTAGTATAGTTTATCTCTATTGTGCTAATGTATATGTAAAGCATAAGTGTGTGTGTAAATTCTCAATAAATATTTGCTGAATTAGATTATGTAGTATCTCAAATTTTTCAGACTGAAATACATTTTATTATTGATTTAATTTTTATCATAATAGTGAAATAATATGTGCCTTTCTTTCAGTCTTGAATTACTTAATATGTTAATTATATATAAATATGTCTTGATTTGACAATTTTTGTTTTGTTTATCCATAATGATTTTATTGTCAGCAAAACTTTTTTTCTAATGGTAACTAGAGGGAAGACTGATGATTTTTATAGCTTATGGTTGAATAGAATACACTTAATTATGAGGAATTATAATCTTATAAATTAGTCATAAATACAGATTTTGAAGTTCTTGCTTTAAAAAAAGGTTATACATTTTAAACATGCAGATTATTTTTTAAGTTTCTTCAAATTATTTGTACTAGGAAGCAACTCTACCATGTCAAAGTCCTATAAAGTTTGGAAGTTTCTTCATCTTTGGAAATCTTTGTTTTTGTTTTTGTTTTGAGAGAGAGCATGCGAGTGGTGGGAAGAGGGAGAGGGAGAGAGACAATCTTTTTTGGGATTTTATTTATTTGAGAGAGAGAGAGAGCACACCCATGGGGGGGGGGGGCGTTGGGGGAAAGACAGAGGGAGAAGCAGACTCCCTGCTGAGCAGGGAGCCTGCTGTGCTTGATCCCAGGGCCCTGGGACCATGACCTGAGCCAAAGGAAGATGCTTAACTGACTGAGCCCACTGAGAGAGAGAATCTTAAGCAGGCTCCACGCTCAGCCTGGGGCCCTACTCAGGGCTCAATCTCATGACCCTGAGATCCTGACGTGAGCTGAAATCAAGATGCTTAACCACCTGAGCCACTCAGGCACCCCCATCTTTGGAAATCTTAACTATACTCCTTGAAAGTTCAGTTTACATGTCACAGAATTCTATAGAACTTAACTCCTGATAGATTTGGTAACTTCTGTACCTCTCTCTTTGCATGTTTGGTATTTATTTTGTTTTGTATTGTAAGTTTTAGTTGCTTCTAATACTTAAGTAGGATCTTAATAATTGCTTTTTTTTCCCTTGGCTCCACTATTACTATCCTAATTCTCCTGTCAATTGTTGCTTGGAAGAGATTGGCTTCTCTGTCTCTCTCTAAACTCTTCTCCACCCTGTGGCCTCAGTTATCTTTCTTAAATGAAGATTATGATACATGGAAACCTTATCTTGCTTTAGATTCTTCAGTGGTACTTTCTTACCCTCAGGAAAAGTCTAAACGGCTCAGTGGGGCGTTATGATATTACCTGTTTATTTCTCAGTCTTTCTCTCACCCCTTCTCAATTTATATTCTCTCCAGCCATATTAAATTACTCCAAGTTCCCTGAAAATATGTTATGTGCTGTCTGGATTCTGGGTTTTGACCATATTTCCTTTCCCCAAAATACTCTTACACTGAGTGCCTGTCTGCCTCCTCCCACAAATATGTCCAGCATAACTGCTCATCCTTCAGATCAGATTTCAGTTTAAACAGCCCTTTCTTCAGGAAGCATTTCCTGATCGTCCACCTCTCAGGCTGGGTTAAATATACCTATAGCACTTTTTACTATTCCTTTCATGGCATTTACTTACCAAATTGAAATAGCCTGTTTCTTCTCTCTTAAGCTTCATGAGGGCAAGTTGTTTTTTCATTGTTATAAAGTCAGCATGGGACTCTGCCAGGCAAAAAATTTGTATATTTTGGATTTGAATCAAAATAAATTCATGTTTTTTCAACCTTGGAGAATTACTTTCTCTGGCCCCAGAGAGGGAATTTTTGCTTAGTACTATTCCCATTCAGTTAGTCCACAAATATGAATAAATACATACCCACAGCTTTTTTACTGATGTATTACACATTTAAAAACTGCACAAATCATTTTCAACAAACATTTATTAAATAGACCCTCTCACCAGAGTGGTGATACGATACTGTCTTAATCTTACATTATAGTAGGAGAGAGACAACAAACAAATTAATAAATAAATTACACAAATACCAAATAATTATTTGTAGTATGCAGAGAGTTAACATAGGATGTAGTGATTGGGTTGCTACTTTAGATTGAGTGGTAAAGGAAGTCTTCTGAAGAGGGGGCATTTAAACTGAGACCTGAATGTCACAAGAGAGCCTGTCAGAGGAAGAGCATTCTGTAAGGAACAGCTAGTATCAAAACCCTGTAGTGAAAACAATGTTGGCCAATATGGCTGAAGTGTAGAGAGTCAGAGGAGAGTGGTTTCAGATAAAATTGGAGAGACATGCTTGGGAAAATGAGCCAGGATTAGGAGTATGAGTTTTATTTTAACTGCAGTGGGAAACCATAGGGAATGACATTATTTGATTTGTATTTTTAAAAATTACTTTGGCTCATGTGTAGGTAATAGATTATTAAGGGAGCAAGAGTGCAAAAATCCTGAGTAGCTAGAAAGCTATTAGAGTCGATGAAATGAGAGGCCCAGGTGGCTTGGTCTGAGGTACTCATCTAGGAGCTGCAGAGATACAGATAAAGTTAGAAAATGCTTTGTGCTTAGAGCTAATAGTATTTGCTTGTGGATATGAATGTTAGGTCAGGGTTGAGTGAAAGAGACGAATCAAGGATAATTCCTAGACTTTTTACATGAGCAACCTAGTGAATGAAGGTGTCTGTATGAGAGAGGAAAGACTAGAGGAAGAATAATGTTTGCTTCTTTTTGAATAGCACTGAAGATCAAAAGGTCTGTTTTGGTTATGACTAGGTTTGAGATCTCTCAGATGTTTGTATAGAGATCTCGTATAGGCAGGGATGTACAAAGACAGAATTCTTGGGAGAACTCACCTGAATGAATACAAAGGATTGGAAATAGTACACATATAGATTTAAAGTCATGGAGTGGCGTTTATTTGGCATGAATCACAATTCCCACCCCTTCCATTTTCCTGGAAAACATCCTTCTTTTCTGCAGAACCCAATTTAGCTTCAGGGTTCCTTTCAGTATCATGTTTCATACAGCCACAACCAATCAACTACAGCTGGCTTTCAAGATAAAACCTGTATATCATCCTTATCTAAGTCATACTGGTCTATTTATAAAACTTTTTCTCACTAATTTACATTAATATGTAATCTCAAATTCATATAATTGGATTCTCATTATTGCTAAACTTTAACATTTTTATGTGTTCTTTTCCACTGTTCTGATGACAAAAGTAATACAGTTGATTGTAAAAAAAACTCAAACATAACCGAAATATACAACTTATCTACTGAAATGTTCTCATAGTCTCACCTCTTGGAGATAAACTGGGAAACTTTAACAAAACTAAAAATCATTCAGTACCGGGGCGCCTGGTGGCTCAGTCATTTAAGCATCTGCCTTTGGCTCAGGTCATGGTCCCAGGGTCCTGGGATCAAGCCCCACGTCGGGCTCTCTGCTGAGCAGGGAGTCAGCTTCTCCCTCTCCCTCTGCCTGCTGGTGCTCTCTCTCTTTGTTAGATAGATAGATAGATAGATAGATAGATAGATAGATAGATAGATAGATAAAATCTTTTTTAAAAGAATCATTCAATAAATGTTTTAGTGCATACTCTGTACTAGACAGTAAACAACATAGGCAAATACCCAACTCCTATGGAGCTTATATTCTAATAGGGGTTACAGTCAATAAAGCAGATGAACATACAGATAGATAATGTAATGTCTTAGGGTGGTGAACGCTATGAAGCAGGGTAAGGGGGTGCTATATTAGAAGGGCTTGGAAAGTCCTCTGCATAAGGTGACAGAGCCCTTAATAGTGAAGGAGAAGGGCAGGGGACTGTTCAAAGGAAGATTATTCCTGGTAGAGGGAACTTCAGGTAAACACACTCAGGTGGGAACCTGCCTGGCATGTGTAAGGAGCAGTGAGGAGGACAGAGTAGCTGAAGTGCAATATATAGGGCTGAGTATAGAGTATCTAGAGTTCAGGGAGGAGGTTGGAGTGGAAGGTAAACTCTGGGGTGTCATCTGCTTATGTATGGTACTTACAGCCATGGGATTGGATGTGTTTCCCCAGAGACTGAGAGCTGGTAGAGAGGAGAAGAGGTCTGAGGACTGAACCCTGAAAGGCAGGGCCGCAGGAAGTAGCTCCAGCTAAGCAGAGTGGCCAGTGAGATGGTAGGAGAGACGCAAACGCACATTGTCTCCGGAGCCGTGTGAAGAAAGTATTTCAAACAGGAAGGAGTGATCCACCCTGTTAAATGCTGCTATGACTGATAATCGGTAATTTAGCCAAGATACTCAGAAGGGTAATGAGAAGGAAGGCCTGTTCAGAGGAGCTTCAGGAGAGAACGGGAAGGAAAGAAATGGGGGTCCAACTGTAGTCAACTCCTGTTTAAGGCGTTTTGCTGTAAAGGGGAGCAGTGTGATTGCCCGCCAGCGCCGAGGGCCCACTTTGAAGTTTGTGGTCATGAATTTAAAGTGAAAACCACCAGCACCGTTGTATGTTTTTCTCTAGTCTTGCTCAGCTACTTGGTATAAGGTATGGAATAGACAGATTCAGCCTGTTTGGGGTTTTGTCAGAGGAGTACTGACAGTGAGAAAGGAGCACAGCAGGGATTACAGCGGTGGGAAATGAAATTTAAAGGTGGTAATAGATGCTGAAAAAGAGGAGAAAAGTGAGAGGGTTAGCAGGTCGGAGCTCTGGCAGGAGGGTGAGTGCGGCGAGTAGGGGAGGCTCAGGCTGTGAGAGGCTTGAACTTGACATCTGCAGGTCTCAGGTGTGGCTTTCCGGGTGGATCCAGGATAAACTCATCAGAGAGAGGCCAAGTGTGCTGAATGGACTGCCCACATGGGTATTTAAACTAGGGAATAAGCCGATGTCTACACTCTTCAGTGACTGAGAGGAGCTATCTAGAGTCATAGCACTGGGAGTCAAGATGGGAAGAGGGTGCAATAATCTGATGACCTGGGCCTTAAAGGAACTATGTTTTTTGGGGGTAAGTAGGAGGGGCAAAGATCTGGAAATAGTAGTGAGGATGCTACTGTGGCGTGTGGGAGAGAAAACAGTGCTGTAGGGACAATAGTGTCCTCAGGCAATAGCCAGTTTTCGGGTAGAACAGAACATACTCTGGCTATTCAGAAAAGAGGCTGAGGATTTAATGAAAATTACTCATTTAAAAGTATTTTTTAAATTATGGAAATAATTATATTGATAAACTCGGTATAGAAAAGGATAAGGAAAAAAATTACTCATAGTTCCACCAGCGAAGAGAACCATGTTAATATTTTTGTGGGGTTTATTTTGGCTTTTTTCTTTCATTCTTAGCCCTTAAAAAAAAAAAAACAAAAAAAACCCTGGTTTTATTTGTAGTATGTATATAAAATTACGTTCTTAAAATTTTTTTAGTTTTTTCTGATCATATATAGTTATTATAGAAAACTTGGAAAATGCTGAAAAATAGAAGTAAAGAAAAATCAGGATCAAACACGTAAAGTTAATAGCATTTCTTTACAGTCATTTTTAGACTTTTTTTTTTTTTTACATTGAGTTTCTACTATATATGCAGGTTATTAAGCTTGGTCAGCATTAGAGCATTCAAAGGTTCTAGATGAAAAATAAAAATAGTTATTATTTTAAGTCAGTAAAGTTTCATAATGATTTATCAGGTAGCACGTCTTTCATTCAATGATATTAAATAAAACAAGGTACAGGGCAACACATAGAATGATTCATTATTATAGAGTCTGTACGTAAAGTATGTATTTCTCTTTACATGTATTGGGAAAATATCAGAGTGCATATATATACACATATATGTGTATATATAAATATACATGTTATTTGGGTCTCTCTGGGTGGTGCCATTGTATTTTATTTTCCATTTATTTTGGGTGGGGTGATGCATTTTTTAAATTGTGCTTCTTTCCTAACATCGCTAAGGCAAATCAACATTTCTGACTCTACCTTAAAAACATAATTTTTTTTAAATGGAGGGCAATAAAAAATGTAAGAGCTCCAGAGTACAAAAATAGACATTCCAGTTGTCTATTTTTATGTTAAGAGAGCAAACTTAATTTACTTAAATGTTCATATGATAATGAAATATTTGTAAGCAGATTACTCTGAGATGTTTTTCAAATTGAGTAAGAGTTTGCCTGGTTAGCGAAAAGTGATTTTAGGAAATACATGAAAACTCTTACCAACTCAACAAAATAGAGTATAAAGAAGTAATTTTCCTTACCCTTAATTTTTACACATATTTGCAGTTCACCAAGAGCAAAAGAAATAATAGGACTCTATATGTTGTCTGGACCTAAATGTTCCTCGATTGAGAACATGCTGTGGAAATAGACATCTCTCCCTTGTAGGCTGCCCAGTGTTCCATTTTCACTTTCAGTGAAAGTGATTTCTTAGAAAAAGTTTTTCTCTCAACATTTTCTAACGCAGGCACAAGATGCTTTAAATTGCTCAGTGAAACTGAGTTGTGCTGTGATGAATTTTGTTTCCCAGTGAAAAGCAGAAGATCCGGTACAATAGTGAGAGTGTAATTTTTTTATCTTTTGAAAATACACTTCTTGTAAGAGATTTCAGAGTCGTTTTGCTCCTTTTTTCCTTAGTAGTTGAGTTAGAATGGAAAGGGGATTCATAACTTAGCATGCAGAAAATCTGAACAATTAGTTGTAGCTTTGAATCACATTGTGATTTCTTTAAAAGTGATGCCCTTTACATAGATCTGTAGCTTGCTTTTTGATTCACTTAAATAAAAGAGGTACCTATGCATGATGGGAAAAAAATACATAAACAGGATGCAGAAATAAGCTTCGCTTCTGGTGTGGTATTTTGAGGCTGTGCTGCAATTTTTTTTTTAAGTCGGTTTTCTACAACTCACCGGTTACCACCTTGTGGTGCTTTGCACCTTTTTACTATAATCATTTGTAAATACAAAGAAAAAATTTTAAACAAAAGAAATTATCTTTTTTTAGGTGTAAAAGTATTTCAAGTAATATATTTATTTCTTATCATTTTGAAGAAAAAATTAACCAAACTTGCAGAGGCAAACTAAAGTACAGACTTTAGAAATGATAGTAATGGTCATAAATAGAGATATGAAATGGAAAGAATATGTGCTAATGAAAACAAAATTATATACTTGAAATTTTGAATCATCGGTGATCATTGTTAATGAATACAGAATTTGAACCAGATACTGATTTTGATAAATCTTGTTGATTCTGCAGTTAAATAGATAATTATTTGTGATAATAGATAATTATTAACTAAATAAATAGATGTTTATTAACTAAAAAGTAGCATTTTTTAAACATGTAAGAAGCTGCCATATCTTCAAATAGTCATATATAATAGAAATTATGGAGTTTTCTTTCCAAAAATGGTTTTGCCTAATAATTTCCTTTGTGGCTCAGTCTTTCAAGTGGTTATAATTTATGAACTATACTTCTGGGGTAAGGAAAGCAGTTTCTTAAGATTTTAACTTGTTTGTATATGTGTCTCAATTGTTAAACTGAATAAATGGGAACATCATTGTATAATAACTATTTTTAAATCATATATAAAACCATCATAGTGAGAACATTTTTAATACTAATTAGTCTAACAGCCTTTCTCAACCAGCATTCTGGGAGAGAATCCCTAAGGCATTCATTTGTTTGTAAGTATTAACCTCTCAGCTATGCATCTAGAAAAGTACCGGTTATGTTACTATCCTTGGGGAAATTCAGAAATAGTCACTCAAATTATTTTGTGTGTTCGGTAGTTCAGAGGATGAATCCTAGTTAAGAAAGGGTGGCAGACAGTCTTAGAAATATTGGAAAGAGGGCGCTTGGGTGGCTCAGTATATTAAGCGTCTACCTTCGGCTCAGTTAATGATCCTGCGTCAGGCTCCCTGCTCAGTGGAGAGTCTGCTTCTCCCTCTGCCTTCTCTGCCTCCCCCGCTCATGTGCACACTCTCTCTCTCAAATAAAATCTTTAAAAAAGTATATTGTAAAGAGCAGAACAAGTATGGTAATGTATTAGTGATCATTAGCCTATTGGACAAGAGAGTGTTTGAGACTACTTTAGATAAGAAAGTGTTTGAGACTTAAAAATTTGAAAGAAGAGATTATTTTATGTGAAATCTATTATTTTATTTCTGTAAAACTCATGAAAATAATGGAAAAACTGACAAGCATAATTTAGTACAGTTACAGATACAAAATTGATATACAAAATTAATACCCTTTATATATAAGCAAAATCCAGTCTATAGATAAAATGTACAAAACTTGTGTGAGGAAAAGTTTTCAAATACTTCTAAAAAACACGAATGGACTTGAACAGAGCCTCTTTTGTTTTTGAAGACTCAGCATCATAAACATGTCAACACTTTATTTATAAACTTAAAACTATTCTAATAAAAATACCAACAGAAACACAAATTAAAACTACATTGAGACACTGCCTGTCATCTATTAGGTGGATAAATATCCAAAAGTGCATAATTTTTTGTCAAGGCTATAGGTAAAATAACAGAACTTTGCTGACAGAGATGAGAATGGTACTATCTCTGCAGGAAGAATATTGACAGTATCTAGTGTAATTAATTGTGCATTTATCTTTGATTAAGGAGTCCTACTTCTAGAAGCATTTGTATCCTAAAGATGAACTGGCAAAAATATAAACGAATGCATTTATAAGATCATTCTTTGTGGCTTTGTTATAGCCAAAAATTGGAAAGAACACAGATGTCCATCAGAAAGGGAGTTCTGTGCAGCCCTTAAAAAAAGAATTAAGTTGGGGGAAGAGAGGTGACATCAGCAAGATGGCAGAATAGGAAGCCCTAGATTCTTTCCTTCATGGAGGACAGAAGTGTAACACAGCAAACTGACAAAATAGATCTGTAGAAATCCTGAAACTAGTTCAAAGGTTCTTGCACCCCAGGCTAGCGGAAAGCCGACCATGTGGAGGCTTGGTAGGAAATGTGTGACACTTCATACACACACACACACTCTCTCTCTCTCTCTCTCTCTCTCTCTCTCTCTCTCTCTCTCTCGTAAGAGCCACTCCCACCCCCCACCCCTGCACAGGGTGGAGTATTTGGGAGGAAACCGCCAACTCCCACATTATCCCTAGAGGGGGAAAGGAGTTGAACGTACCTCCAACTGACTTGGGAATGGGGGTGCTCCCTGAGAGACAGTGTCTTGCTTGTATCCAAGTACTGACAGAAACAGGATGCCAGGTTGGGCATCCCTGAGAAGAGTCTTGCATTAGAGTCTGCAGTACCACAGACAGACACTAGATGGAACCCCAGGACTAGATTTACTATAGCCTAGCGGGGTGCAATATTACACACACACTCCTGAGTAGAAGCTCGGGAGCACCTGAGTAGAAGCCAGCAAACCTCTTCAAACAGGACAGATTACTTGCAAAAAAGCACATAGAGGACACATACCCAGAAAAGACTTTTAAGGTCCCCAGAATCTCTAGCCAGGCTGAGTAGAGAGTCATTCTTGTATGAAACCAAACCACAAAGTCTGGAGAGTTGGTTGATTTCTTTAGATGCCCACATCCCAACAACGAAAAAGAATACATACAAAGAAACAGCCAAATGTGATACATTTAAAGAAATAAATTAGATCTCTAGAAACCAAATCTTAAAAAAAGGAGATATGAACTGCCAGATAAAGAATTCAAAATTACCATCATAAGGATACTTAATTAACTAAAAAGAAAGCATAGACAAACAAATAAACAAAACTAGGTATAGGATGCATGAACAAATGAGAATATGAACAAAGAGAGAGAAACTAGGAAGAAGAGCCAAACAAATTCTGGAAGTGAAGTAAAACAGTACAATTTAAATTAAAAATTTTACTGCCAGGACTCAGTGAATTTGACCAGAGAGAAGATAGAGTCAGTGAACTTGAACACAGGACTTACAAAAATTACTGAAGCAGAGAAGCGAAAAATGAAGAGAGCCCAAGGGATTTATGGACAAGAAGAACAACATATGAATATGGGAGTCTCAGAAAGTGAAGAAAGAAAGGAGCAGAGAACCTGTTGAAAAAATAAGGGCCAAAACTTTCTCAAAGTTGCCCCCTAAAAAAACAAAACCAAAAACAAACAAAACATCATCCAGTTTTGTTCTGTCTATAAGAGATGGACTTTAGATCCAAATAGACACAGACTAAAAGTGAAAAGGTGAAAAAAGATATCCTGTACAAACAGGAATCTAAAGAGATTGGAGTGGCCATGCTTACATCAGATAAAATGGATAAACAAAAGAGACTTTAAGACCAAAACTGCCACAAGAGACAAAGAAGGACACTGTACCTCATTTTCAGTTATGGATAGAGCAACCAAGTAGAGGATCAATAAGAAAAGAGTAGTCTTGAATAATACTGTAGACCAACTGGGCTTAACAGAAATATGTATACCACTCCACCCAATAACAGAATGCACATTCTTAAGCAAACATGGAACAATATCCCAGAATGACTACATGTTAGGTAACAACAAAAGTTCTAACAAATTTTAGAAGATTTAAATTATACAAAATATCTTCTCTGATCAAAATGGAATGAAACTGGAAATCACTAGCAGAAGGAAAACATGAAAATCCATAATTAGGTGGAAATTAAATAACATATTCTTTAACAACCAGTGGGTCAAAGAAATTACGAAGGTATTTAGAAAATATCTGGAGACAAATGAAAACAAAAACACAACATATCAAAACTTACAGGATACAGTGAAAGCAGTGCTAAGAGGGAAGTTCATAGTGACAGATAACTACATTTTAAAAAACTCAGCATAGTCACATGATTTTATTTATCTCATTTTAGTTTTGTGAAGCAAAAAAAAAAAAAAAAAATCTCAACCTAACTTTATACGTTAAGGAACTAGAAAAAGAAAACTAAAAAACTAGAAAGTTAGCAGAAAGAAGGAAATAATAAAGATTGGAGCAGAGATAAATGACATAAAGAATAGAAAACATCAACAAAACCTAAAGTTGGTGTTTTTGAAAAGATCAGCAAAACTAACAAACCCTTAGCTAGACAGACTCTAAGAAAAAAGAAGACTCAAATATCTAAAGTTAACAATGAAAGAGGAGACATTACAACTGGTATTGCAGAAATAAGAAATATAAGGAACTACAATGAACAATTATATGCCAACAAATTGGAAAACTTAGAAGAAATGGATGTATTTCTAGAAACATCCAACCTACCAAGACTGAATCATGAAGAAATGAAAAAATCTGAACAAACCTATAACTAGTGAGGAGACAGTAATTAAAGAATTGAAGCACTAATCTAATACTTTTCAACAACAACAACAGAACCAGATTAATTTACTGGTGAATTCTACCAAGCATTTCAAGAAGAATTAACACCAAATCTTTTTCAAATTCTTCCAAAGAATTAAAGAGGGGAAGAGACTCCTAATCATTCTGCGAGGCAAGAATGACCGAGGTTCTGAAACCAGACAAAAACATGATAGGAGAAGAAAACTATAGACCAAGGGACACCTGGGTGGCTCAGTCAGTTAAAAGTCTGCCTTTGGCTCAGGTCATGATCCCAGGGTCCTGGGATTGAGACCTGTGTTGGGCTCCTTGCTCAGCGGGAAGCCTGCTTCTCCCTCTGCCTGCCACTTCCCCTGCTTGTGCTCTCTCTCTCTGACAAGTAAATAAATAAAATCTTAAAAAAAAAAAAAAAACTGTAGACCAATATTCCTCATGAATATTGACATAAAAGTCCTAAAATATTAGGCAAAATGAATTCAGCAGCACATTAAAAAGATCTTGCAGCATGACCTGGTGGAATTTATACCTGGAATGCAAGGATGGTTCAACATACGAAATCAATTGATGTTTTATATACCAAATGGAAAGTGAAGGGGTAAAGACATGATCATCTCAATCAACTCAGAAAAATCCTGTGACAAAATTCAATAGCCATGAAGTGGTAAAACACTTAACAAACTAAGAAAAGAAGGAAACTGCCTCAACATAATAAAAGCCATATATGAAAAACCCACAGTTAACATCATACTCAGTGGAGAAAGACTCAAAACTTTTCCTGTAAGATCAAGATCAAAGCAGGCATGCCCATTTCACCACTACTGTTCACCAAAAAGTGTACTGAAAATTCTAGCCAGAACAGTCAGACAAGAAAAAAAAAAGGCATACAAATTGACAAAGAGGAATTAAAATTTCCTGTTCACATGTGATATGTTCTTATATGTAGAAAACCCTAAAGATTCCATTAAAAAGCTGTTAGGACAAATAAAAGAATTTAGCAAAGTTGCAGAATACAAAATCTACACTCAAAACTCAGTTGTGTTTCTAAATACTAACAATGACTGATCTAAAAATGAAATTTAGAAAAGAATCCCATTTACTATAGCATCAAAAAGGATAAAATACTTAGGAATAAACTTCCCCAAAGAAGTGAAAGACTTGTACACTAAAAACTACAAAACATTGCTAAAGGAAATCGAAGATATGAATAAAGGGAAAGATTTCTCTTGCTTATGGATCAGAACTTAATGTTGTTTAAATGTGTATACTACCCAGAGTGATCTACAGGTTCAGTGCAATCTCTATCAAAATCCCAATGACATTTTTTGCTTAAAAAAAAAATCCTAAGATTTGTATGAAATCTCAAAGGACGATGAATAGTCAATACAATCTTGAGAAGGAAGGAGGCCTCACACTTCCTGATTTCAAAACATACTACAAAGCAATAGTAATTAAGATGGTGTGGTCCTGGCATAAAGATGGGCATATAGACCAACGGAACAAATAGCCCAGGACTAAACCTTTGCATATATAGCCAAATGATTTTGACAAGAGTGCCAAGACTTTACAGTGGGGAAAATACAGTCTCTCTTCAACAAATGGTTTTCGGGAAACTGGATATCCACATGCAAAAGAATAAAGTTGGTGGGGCGCCTGGGTGACTCAGTCGTTAAGCATCCGCCTTCGGGTCAGAGCATGATCCCAGGGTTCTGGGATCGAGCCCCACACCGGGCTCCATGCTCTTCTGGGAGCCTCCTTCTTCCTGTCCCACTCCCCCTGCTTGTGTTCCCTCCCTCACCGGCTGTCTTTCTCTCTGTCAAATAAATAAATAAAATCTTTAAAAAAAAAAAAAAAAGAATAAAGTTGGACCCTTACCTTATTACCACATGCAAAAATTAACTCAAAATGGATTAAAGACCTAAATATATGATCTAAAACTCTGAAGCTCCTAGATGAAAACATAGGGGGAAAGCTTTAGGACATTGGATTTAGCAGTGGTTTTTTAGCTATGACCCAAAAGGACAGGCAACAAAATAAAAAAATACACAAATGGGACTTTACTGAACTTAAGAACTATTGGTGCGTTATAAGAAACAATCAGCAGAGTAAAAAGGCATCCTGTGGAACGGGAGTAAATAATTATAAATTATGTATGTGATAGGGGGTTAATATGCAGAATATATAAGGAAAATCTACAACTCAGGCAACAATAACAACAAACAAATAATCTGATTAAAAATAGCC
This sequence comes from Ursus americanus, assembly GCF_024610735.1. Classification (NCBI taxonomy): domain Eukaryota; kingdom Metazoa; phylum Chordata; class Mammalia; order Carnivora; family Ursidae; genus Ursus; species Ursus americanus. Next base: position 51,136,990 of record NC_142138.1, read on the forward strand.
AAAAGATTTTTTTAAATAATAATAGCAAATATTTATTGCATACACCCTGTTGGGCCCTATGCTAAGCACTTTTATTTTTTTATTTTTTATTTATTTTTATTTTTTAAGTTAACATATAGTGTATTATTTGTTTCAGGGATACAGGTCTGTGATTCATCAGTCTTACACAATTCACAGCACTCACCATAGCACATACCCTCCCCAATGTCCATCACACAGTCACCCCATCCCTCCACTCCAGCAACCCTCGGTTTGTTTCCTGAGATTGAGTCTCTTATGGTTTGTCTCCCTCTGGTTTTGTCCCGTTTCATTTTTTCCTCTCTTCCTCCATGATCCTCTGCCTTGTTTCTCAAATTCCACATATCAGAGAGATCATATGATAATTGTCTTTCTCTGATTAACTTATTTTGTTTAACATAATACACTCTAGTTCCATCCACGTTGTTGCAAGTGGCAAGATTTCATTTTCTGATGGCTGCATAATATTCCATTGTGTCTGTGTGTGTCTATATATATATCTATATATATAGACATATAGATATAGATATAGATATATAGATATATCACATCTTCTTTATCCATTCATCTGTCAATGGACATCTAGGCTCTTTCCATAGTTTGGCTATTGTGGACATTGCTGCTTATAAACATCGGGGTGCAGGTGTCCCTTCGGATCCCTACATTTGTATCTTTGGGGTAAATACCCAGTAGTGCAATGGCTGGATCGTAGGGTAGCTTTATTTTCAACTTTTTGAGGAACCTCCATACTGTTTTCCAGAGTGGCTGCACCAGCTTGCATTCTCACCAACAGTGTGTGTGGGGAGGGTGGGGGCAGGTTCCTCTTTCTCCGCATCCTCGCCAACACCTTTCATTTCCTGACTTGTCAATTTTAGCCATTCTGACTGGTGTGACGTGGTATCTCATTGTGGTTTTGATTTGTATTTCCCTGATGCCGAGTGATGTTGAGCACTTTTTCATGTGTCTGTTGGCCATTTGGATGTCTTTGCAGAAATGTCTTTTCATGTCTTCTGCCCATTTCTTGATTGGGTTATTTGTTCTTTGGGTGTTGAGTTTGATAAGTTCTTTATAGATTTTGCATACTAGCCCTTTATCTGATATGTTATTTGCAAATATCTTCTCCCATTCTGTCCATTGTCTTTTGGTTTTGTTGACTGTTTCCTTCGCTATGCAAAAGCTTTTTATCTTGATGAGGTCCCAGTAGTTCATTTTTGCCCTTGCTTCCCTTAGGCAAAAGATTTGAATAGGCATTTCTCCAAAGAATAGATACAACTGGCCAATAAGCATATGAAGAGATGCTCAAAGAGCACTGATCATTAGGGAAATGCATATTACTATAATGAGATACCACCTCATCCATCAGAATGGCCATTATCAAAAGAATAGATAATATGTGTTCATGAGGATGTGGAGAATTTGGAACTTTTGTGCAGTGTTGGTAGGCATGGAATGGTACATTATGGAAAATATGGATGTTCTTCAGAAAGTTAAAAATAGACTTACCAGCAATCCCACTTCTGGGTATACATCTAAAAGAACTTAGAGCAGGATCTCAAAGAGATATTCACATACTCATGTTCATTGCAGCATTATTTACAAGAGATAAGAGGTGGAAGTAACCCAGATGTCCATCAACAGATGAATGGATAAAGGAAATGTATATATAAACAGTGGAATATTAGGCAGTCTTTTAAAAGAAGGAAATGCTGTGTCACATGCTAAAACATAGGTGAATCTTGACATTATGCTAAGCAAAATAAGCCAGTCCAAAAGGGACAAGTATCATATGAGTCCATTCAGATGAAATAGGTAAAGCAGTCAGAATTATAGAAACAGGGGCGCCTGGGTGGCTCAGTCATTAAGCGTCTGCCTTTGGCTCAGGGCATGATCCCAGGGTCCTGGGATTGAGCCCCGCACTGGGCTCCCTGCCCCACTGGGAGCCCTCTTCTTCCTCTCCCACTCCCCCTGCTTGTGTTTCCTCTCTCACTGGCTGTCTCTCTCTCTCTGTGTCAGATAAATAAGTAAAATCTTTAAAAAAAAAAAAAAAAAGAGAATTATAGAAACAGAAAGTAGAAAGGTGGTTGGCAAGGGCCAGAGACAGGGAGGAGAAATTAGTGTTTAATGGGTATAGAAGTTCACTGTTACAGCACAAAAAAGTTCTAGAGATCTTTTGCACAACAGTGTTAACACTACTGTTACTGAAAAATGTTTAAGATGGTAAACTTAATGTTACTGTTGTTATCATAATAATAAAAAAAGAATAGGAAAGACCTCTATATGCTAATGTGTGATTTTCAAGATATATTATTAAAAAACACTTGAGGGATGCCTGGGTGGCTGAGTCAGTTGAGTGTCTGACTCGTGGTCTCAGCTCAGGTCTTGATCTTGGGGTCATAAGTTCAAGCCCTGCGCTGGGCTCCACACTGGGCGTGGAGCCTACTTAGGAAAAAAAAAAAGCACCACCTTGATAATGCAACACATGCTACATAGGTGTATAGCATAAGACATGTAAAAGACATGTAGCACTGCTACCTTTTATAGAAGCAGGAGAAGAGATACACATATAACGTTACGTTTTCTTAGAAATTTCCAAAAGAAACTCTAAAAGAATAAACCAAAAGCAAATATGTTTACCTCTAGGCAGAGGGAAGGGATTAGAAGTGAGACTTTGAGTGTATTAAGAGTACACTTATCACAGTGAACACTGAGTAATAGATGGAATTGTTGAATCACTATATTGTATACCTGAAACTGCTGTAACAGGGTATGTTAACTGGAATTAAAATAAAATTTTTAAAAAATACAATAAAAAGTAGGGACACCTGGGTGCCTCAGTCAGTGGGGCATCTGCTTTTGGCTCAGGTCGTGATCCCAGAGTCCTGGGATCGAGTGCTGCTTTGAGCTCCCTGCTCGGCTGGGAGCCTGCTTCTCCCTCTGCCTGCCACTCCCCCTGCTTGTACGTGCTCTCTCTCTTTCTAACAAATAAATAAATAAAAATCTTTTTAAACATATAATAAAAAGTAAACAAATTTTTAAAGGTGGAAACCATATTAAGTTTTTTCAACTCTGATTCACTTACTCTTATTCTTTTTTTTTTTTTTCACCTTTTTTCACTTGCTGCCAAAAGGAAAAAAAATAGTCCCTCTTGGTATAAAATATTTGCTTTTAATATTCATTGTAAAGTTGTGTGTAATTAATTTCAAACTCTCTTCCACTAGCTATAGCCTGCATTTACGTTACTCTGTTCTCTTGCTTAATTACCCCTTGGAAAACATGATTTCTATCCGTATCTTAGCAACTAGGTATTTTCATATAGTCAGCATCCAATGTCATGTAGCAATAAGAAACCTGCCTTGAGATACTCAGTAAAAAGTCTGTTCTCACAGTGGTATTTTAAAAGTTTGATTTGGGTAAACAATTTAATAAGGGTCCTTTTGCCTTTGCTTTGTATTTCCCATGTTTGGTTGACTTTTCATACAATGTGACTTTGGAAGTTATCATTGAGGACGGGCCCATAATGGTAACTAGGTGTCAGGGATTTGCTTCTATTCAAGTTTTCACAATACTAATCAGCTCTCAGATGGTGGAAAACATTTATATTGTTATTACTACCCCCCTTTTCCTGAGCTTTTAAATTTCTTTTTGTGGTCCAGGCCTCCTATACACTTTGAAGATGAGCTTTTCCCAAAGTCAGAACTCCTGTAGGCAAAGATGCTTTGTGAGCGCTAGCAAGGCCATGTTGATGATGTCATTGGAAGAAATATTGCAGTGTGGGGCCGCCTGGGTGACTTAGTCAGTTGGGTGTCTGCCTTTTCTTGGGTCATGATCCCAGGGTCCTGGGATTGAGCCCCGCATCAGGTTCCCTGCTTAGCGGAGATCCTCCTCGCTCTCCCTCTGCTGCTCTCCCTGCTTGTTCACACATGCATGCTCTCTCTCTCTCTGTCAAATAATTAAATAAAAATCTAGAAAGAAAGAAAGAAAGAAAGAAAGAAAGAAAGAAAGAAAGAAAGAAAGAAAGAAAGAAAGAAAGAAAGAAAGAAAGAAGGAAGGAAGGAAGGAAGGAAGGAAGGAAGGAAGGAAGGAAGGAAGGAAGGAAGGAAGGAAGGAAAGAAAGAAAAGAAAGAAAAAGAAAGAAAAAGAAAGAAAGAAAAGAAAAGAAAGAAAAGAAAGAAAGAAAAGAAAAGAAAGAAAGAAAAGAAAGAAAGAAAGAAAAAGAAAGAAAGAAAGAAAGAAAGAAAGAAAGAAAGAAAGAAAGAAAGAAAGAAAGAAATATTGCAGTATGGTTAAGCCGCATTTGCTATGGAGCCAAAGTGCCTGGGGTCAAGTCCTGGTTTCACCATTTAGCTTTGTGACCTTGGGCAAGTCGCTTAGCCAATTTTTCAGCTTTAGAGTAGGGTTAATAGTAATAGTAATGCATAATTTGTTATGTATGGATTAAATAGGTTAAGATATATAAAGTCCAGAACAAATTGGCAAAAAATTGGGAAATACTGTGTAAGTGTTAATTGCTTGCCTACCTTCCTTCCCAGAAGGAATGCTTTTGGAAAGCCGGCACCATTCACTTAAATGGTTTCTCAAAACCCTTTTTTTTCTCCCTAGTTAACTGACCCTCATCCATTCATTATCAAGTGGGGAAAAAGAGAAAGAGAAAGGAGGGAAAGAATAAAAGAAATACAGTTTGTTGGTGACTGCCTCCATGGTTTAAGAGGACAGAGAAGTTGCTGCATGTTTACAATGCCCCTTTGCTACTTGTTCCTGCTATCCTTCCTGGATACCAGATTTCTTCACAGGAACACACTCAGCCATCTAGAGGCAAAGCTCCGTTACCATATGGTGAGGAAATACTATGGTTTGAACACCACATAGATTGAATCAGTTACAGGTATACCATTTTTTGACTTTCACTAGACAGACACAGTTTAGCCCAGATTCCTATTAACCTTGTTGAACCTAGAGATTAATCAGCACTTGGGTTCCATTCTGTTTGGATTTTTCTTGCTGACCCCAGGACCTTTTGTTCTGAGTTAAAACTTGTGATCGCTGAAGCTATCTGAATGATAATTAATTTGATTTTGATAGTAGTGATAAAGATCTCTTGCCATCTTATCTGGTTTTTCTAAACAAGATCCTGTGTCTTCATTTCTATACTGTTTTCAAAAGGCAGATTTCCTTAAAGAACTTTATCTCCTGCTTTTGTCTGTCCTACTCTAGCTACTGCTTTCAGATGGGTTCCAGAACTAGTGGGGAGGTTCTTCCAGATCTCATTATCTTTTCAATACAAATGTTACCATCTTTAATACAAATAATGTGAATTTTTTCCTGCCCAGTCTTCTCAGAACTATATCTTTTGTGGAGGTTTTTGCCCTCTTCCTTCGTTGATTCCATTGTCTCTTCCCAATTCCCTACCTCTTGACAGGATATCAGTGTGAATTTGCATGCATTTTTCTTCTTTTATCTGTACCTTTGTTCTCTATGGATACATAATAGATCACTTAATAATTTTTTTCTTAACTGCCAGTGTGATTTTAGTTTCTTATTCATGAGAATGAAGAAAAGAGCTTTTATTAAGATAAGAAATTGGAAATCAAGGATTGGGAATGATGATTGCTCCTGCCTGAGTTTAATTCTTTCTCACCTGTGCTTGAATAGAGGATAAGACACTTTGCTTCTACTTATTAGAAATTCTTTTGGGAGGGGTGCCTGGGTGGCTCAGTAGGTTAAGCATCTGCCTTTGGCTCAGGTCATGATCCCGGGGTCCTGGAATCAAGCCCCACGTCTGGCTCCTTGCTCGGTGGGGAGTCTGCTTCTCCCTCTCCCTCTACCAGCTGTTCCCCCTGCTTGTTCTCTCTCTCGCTGTCAAATAAATAAATAAAATCTTCAAAAAAAAAATTCTTTTGGGGAGTGACTAAATTGAGGGGACCTTTCTTGTTCTGCTATTTCCTGTTACTTTGAAGAGTTGAAAATCAAATCAAACAAGGGCTAGTCTCTATTCTTATAATCTTCCAGTGTTTGAAATTTTAAAATAGATTATACATTCAGCAGACATGTGCCAAGTGCTTATTATATTCCAAGTACAGTGCCGGGCGCTGGGAATAAAAAGAAGAACATGATCTCTGACTCTAGAGGACTTAACCGTGATGAGACAGTGGAGTGTAGTGCAGAGAGCTGTAGCCTCGGAGGCAGCACGTCCAGCTCTGCCTCTTACTAGTACATAACAAAGAGCAAATTGTCTTAATCTCTCCAAGATGGTTTTCTCTTCTGCAAAGTGAGGGAGTTGGCCTAAATATCTCTTAAAATCTTGCCTACATCTGACATTCTGTCATTTGAGAATGGAATGTTTTTCTTAAGGTTACTTAAGGCTGGTGTAAGGATCAAATAAGAAAAAAAATTATGAAAGCACTTTAAAAACTATTAAGTGTTGTCTAAACAAAGACATTACTAATTACTTACTAATTTGACATTATTTACTAATGCTTTTGGTCCAAAGACCAGATGTATTAGGTGTTATAACTAAGTTCCAGAAGTTTAAGGAAAAGGGTGACCTTTTCAGGATTTTGGCTCTGAGTTCTAGGGGTATTTTAGGGTCTCTGATTATCACCATTATTGACTAAAGTAGGTACTCTGTAGATGTGCATTGATTCAAACCATAGGTTTTGAAACTCAGTATAATTATAAGGTAAACCACCATCCCTGTTGTTTGGAGTTATCTCTTCTATATTAGCCCCACGCGGGCTTGGTCTCACGACCCTGAGGTTATGACCTGAGCCGAAATCAAGAGTCGGAGGCTTAACTGACTGAGCCACCCAGGCGCCCCTGCATTATGATTCTTGAAATTCTGGGTTAGTAGGTAATTGCTCATCACTATGAAATAATTGTATTTATGCGACTATGACTGCATATTTACAGCTTGCCCTTGGACTGCTGTGTCTAAACATAGAGTATATTTCAACTTTGGGTCAGTTTTCTTTAGCTTTTTGTCCACTAACCATTTTCAAGTATATGACATATACCAGACCTTCAAATTTTATGGGTTCTTTAAAAAGTACACCTATCTTTCTCTAGGTTCATAGATTGTTAAGAACCCCTGATAATATGCAGAAGGACTGAGCCCATAAGCCAATTCAAAAAGTTTAATTAGTAATTATGTTTTAATTATTATTATAGATGTTTATTCTCAGATCTAAGTAATGGTTTCAGCTCTCTGGAATTTTTTATTGCTAAGCATTACGATTATCACTAGTCTGTTCTTCAGAAGTTTTCATAATGTATACCCTTTTCTTTTGTTTGGCTTGTTTACAATTACTGCTAGATAATTTACTGTTGAAATGGTGAGACTCTTTCACTAAAAACTGCTTCTCAAGTAAAATTTGAATATATTTTCATTTGCAAAGTTACTGGCAATAAAGAGTAATAACTATTGCTTATTTAATCTGTTAGCATTTAAGCCTACATTAAGTTTACGTTTATGACTATAAGATTATAAATTTGATTTACCTTCAGCTTTTGAAGAATAAAACCATTACCCTGTTTTACTGGTAAACTCATATACCTAATGACTCATGCCTTTTATATATGCTAGGAAAATGGTGTTTCATTGTTAAAGTTAGAATTGAGTTAGTCAACCAGAAGTGAACCTCTAATTGTTTCCAGATGCTTACTTTTTGGGTTTGGATGCAGCTCTAAGTGTTAGCTCAGTCAGGAATTTGCTAAGCTTTTCTTTTTCGCCATATCCTTTCATTATGGGTAGATAGATCCATGCTAAAATCTGTTTTATGATTTCCCATTACGATAGTTAATCAGAAAAATATGGACACAAACTCCTGAGCTAAACACAATTTTAAAAGGCAACTGTAAAGTTTCTGCAGGTTTCTTTAACATTTTATGATCTTTGAAATTATCATAGACATTGACCTTGGTTCTAAATTGCATATCACCATGCAACTTAGCAAGCACCTTTCACCTTCCACCACAGTTTCATGACCTGTTTACAGTTAAGAGCTGAAATCCTTACATAATTTCAGAATTACTGTTAGACAAAATTAGTGTGACACATCAGTGTGCTTTGGTGAAATGCTTGCTTCTGTTGAATGTAAACATTTTATTAAAATTCTACTGAAGCAGGCAGCCCTTTTGAATTTTATAATATAGCAAAATCGGTAAATACCTCATTGACCCTTACCAAAAATTACACCTTGTATCAGTTTTGGTCCTTTTATTTAGTTATTTTTAAATTAATTTTATTAGAACATTTATTTGCATTATGATTCTTTTTTGTTTTGTTTTTGGGAGAGAGCGCATGCATGCTCACACAAGTGGGAGGGGCAACGGGAGACGGAGAGAATTTTAAGCAGACTCCCCGCACTTGCTGAGCACGGAGCTGTAGGTGGACTTGATCTCACCACCCTGAGATCATGACCTGAGCCGAAGTCAAGAGTCAGGGTCTTAACCAACTGAGCCAACCAGGATTATGCATCATAGTTCTTGATTCGAGTGTTAAAATGAGTGATCTCTAAATTCCCTGTTACTTTTAGTAGTTTGTTATCTGTGATCATGAAAATTCTTCACCACGTAATCTTCTAAGGGCCACATGTGAAAATAAATTTTACGAGAAAAGGGAAAATACTAGTTTTTGGGTTTTTTTTAAACAAAAGTGGCAAGGAGTAGCTGGCTTTGGGAGGCAACGTACATGGAATGTAGACATAAAAATTTGAACAAAGGTTTGGATAAATTTGTAGATGATTCTGGGTGACTTATTAAGAAATTGTATTAGGGGAATGTCCTTAAGGTTTGAAGGCTGATCTCTTCAAGGATTATTATAGCTTGGACTCCGTCATCTCTTTATTGTGTTTTAACTCACACACAAATTAGAAAAATTAGACTATGGCTAGGGTATTCTAAAATATTAAGTATTTTAAAGTTGTTTGCAAAAAGATGTTTCACACCTATTGCTTAATAGTATCATTGTTCATATTGTATGCCTTCTGCTGCAGTAGAGTCAGCTTCTTTTCCATTTTTCCCCACTTTTCTTAATTTTTAAAGCTTTATTTAAAAGTAAGTTATCAACATAGTAATAAAGAAAACTGTCACCAGAAGTTCATGGGAAATGAAAAGGGGTACAGGCATCACCTCTAGTTGTGCCTCCTTCCAAATGGAAGGCCCTGAATAAGCGTTTGTTGCCTGATTTCCAGTGACCTCTCTATAGACTTTTTCAAAAGTTGTGAATCCCTTTGAAGTAGCTATTATATATTATTTATCTTTTTATTTTCAGTGCCTCGTGCATGCTTGGCACATAGTAGGCATATAATAGATGTTTGTTGACTGGAACTTTTCAAAATTGAAGTTAGAGTCAAAACATTTGGTCTTATTATTTTAGCTCTCCTACTCACTAGCTGTGTCCTTAGGCAAGTTACCTTGGTGTTCTAGACCTTTATTTCCGGCTCTAGAGTGAGATTCCGTCTGGTTCTAGAAAACCTGATGCCAAGCAGAGTATACAGTATTGCTTAATAATTGTTTATTCATAGCAATTGCTTAATAATTAAAAATTCATTTGTAGGATTACATAATTAGTGATGGAGTTAATCAGTTTGCCAAGTATATCTCATCTCATTTGGTGATGCTTTTATATACATATATATCTTTATATATGTATATATATCTTTATATATGTATATAAAAGCAATATATATATGTATATATGTATATATAAAAGTAATATACATGTATATATGTATATAAAAGTAACATTTTCTTCACTTCCAAATGTATTCTTACACTAGTATTCCTTGTAGTTTGACCATTTTTTTCTTATTGAATGAAAATGAAGGTGGAAGAAATTGCCTGTTTAGTCCTTCTTCATTTTACAGATGAGAAGACTGACGCTCCAGAAGGCTATGCAGTTTGTCCAAAGTTATTTAGTGGCAGAATTAGAACCCAAGTATCGTGGTTTCTAATTGAGTGCATTTTCCACCTCAGATATCTTCTGGCATTATTAGCAGTTCCTTGGGATAAATGATTAAAGGAGAGATGGTCAAAAGAGCTATATTTTTCTATGTGCCTCTTAGAGGGTCTCTTTTTTTGTTCTCAAACTTTTTTCTTATTCTAGGAGGACCATTTTGGTGCCTCTCTTTCTGAACAGTAGTAAGGAAAGTAGGAAAACATAAAAATTTTAAGTTAGGTATATAAAAATATTCCTTCCTGGTCCTTCCTTTTTCCCTAAAAATGTTGGAGAGAGGAAAGAAAAATGTTATAATTATTGAATTTTACCTTATGAGTCTACCATCATGTTTTTCTTTGCCTTTTTTATAAACCCAGGGCATCCTCACCGGTATAATAACAGCACAATATATAGAAACAGACACTGCTTTTCAGGTTAGATGAAGGAATAACCAATATTCTTTTACTGTCAGAATCCTTAACCCCACTTCCAGTTGCTTTTCCTCTAACATTACCATAGGTATCAGATTTTTTTTTAAATAGGACCTCGGAGAGGACATTTCATACAGTTTGGAAAACAGTTTGGAATCAGGAAATATACCCTAGAAGGGGTGACACTTGAGATTTTAAAGAAGGAATAGAAGCCAGACTTCAGGGCAGTTTAGGGACATTCTAGGCAGAGGTAACAGCATGAGCAAAGCATGAAAGCATGAAAAGAAGGAACAGCCAAAAGTAGAGTGCAAGTATGTTTGTTTAGAGGGCTGAAAATGTGAAGCAAGGATTGATAGAAGGTGAAGCTAGGTGGGGCAGATCCAAAAATGTACCATGTTAAAGAGCTTGCATTTAATCCCCAAGATATTGGGGAGCTTTTAAGGGATTTTTTAATGGGGAAGGGATAGGATCAGATACTGATTTTAGATAAACTAGTATAATAGTTTTATAAAGAGTGGTTGTATTAGTTATCTAAGGATGCATAATAAATTATAGAAAACCTGGTAGCTAAAATAACAGGCATTATCTTATAGTTTACTTTGGTTCAGGAACGTGGTCATAGCTAGTGAGGCTCTCTGGCTTAGGGTCATTCACAAGGTGGCAGTCAGAGTATCAGCCAAGGCTACAGTCATTCATTCCAAGGTTCATTTGGGGGAGAATCCACTTCTAAGCTCACTGAAGTGGTTGTTGAAAGTATTGAGTTCCTTCTGTACTATTGGACTGAGGGTCTCAGTTCCTCTCCAGAGGCATCGCTCTGTGCCTTGTCACTTGGGCCTCTCCATAGAACAGCTCACAGCATGACAACTATCAGCAAAAAAGTAAGAGAGAGAGCAGGGTGAACAAGATAGAAGGCAGAGTCTTTTAATATAATTTCAGAAGTGCCATCTTGTCACTTCTGCTGTACTTCATTCGTTAGCAGCAAGTCACTAGGTCCAGCCCACACTCAAGAGTAGAGGATGACGCAAGAACATGAATACTAGGGAGACGTGGGCCATTGGGCTCCATCTTTGAAGCTGACTATCACAGTGGACTTGAAATAAGACTAGAGACAAAAATGGCCCACTTAGGAGGCTATTATAATAATCCAGGTGAAGATATGGAGATTATTGTAGACATGTGTAGTAGAATGAGGGGAAGGGAATGGAGTCAGGAAATAGTTAGGATGTTAAATCATGAGAACTTGGTGATTTAGAGCATGGGGTTTTAAGGGAGAAGAAGGAATTAAGGGTGGTATCTAATTATTCTTAGCTCTTAATCTGACTAAAGAATATTTTCACTTGAATGTGATGTAACCTCCTGTCTGCATTGAGTTTTTCATCTTCACTACTGCCATCCCCTCCGTACTTTCTGTCTTCCGGGCTTGTCCTTGATGTTGCTTCACTATTTCTTCACTATATCCAGTTAGACACTGGTTATTTCTCTCAGTATGTGTTTAATTTTCCTAGTTGTCTCTGTTCCTGTCTGACTGTCACTATCCAGGTACTTATCACTGTGCACATAAAGTGTAGGAATGGACTTGTCATTGCTTCCCTGTGGCCATTTCTTATCTTTAATCCAGATTCTAAAACATCTGATATTTATATATCTATCATTGATTTAACCAACAAGTGTTTACTGTGTTATTTGTGACCAGCATTTTACTAGGCCTCCTTGGGAATATAATTGTGAACAAGACAAACATTATTCTGTTGTCCTTGTCTTTGATCTTTTAATGATTTCTCTTCCTTTCCAGCTGTCAGAAATATCATTTTGGGGGTGCCTGGCTGGCTCAGAGGACCATGTGACTCTTGATCTTGGGGTCCTGAGTTCAAGCCACATGTTGAGTGTAGTGATTACTTAGATAAAAATAAAACTTAAAAGAGAAATATCAGTAATTTTTAAGGTACATTTCAACTTCTACCTTTCTTGAAGTGTATATATGTTCCTTTTATCTCTGTCTCCTACAGCTGTAATTAGGAGGGGTTTTACTTTAGAAATTTTGAGATTCTCCAAGTTTAAAAGAGAGCACTGGCTTAAGCTGTTAAGTGTAATGAAGCTGTGTCTGACCTCTCCCTCAGTCGGCTTCAAGCGGTAGAGCAATGCCTTGCCGCCCTGACTCACTGGAATCATGTGGAGAGCTTTTTAAAAACAGATGCTTTGACCTTCCCTCAAAGATTCTGATTTAATATGTCAGAAATGAAAACAAATAAGACTCTAAGGTGAAATTGATGTCTAGATAAGAAAACTATTGCATTAAAGTCACCCTCATCATTATACTGCTAATTGTTTCTGTACATTTAATCATCCAAATAGCTTAAAGCAGAAATTTCCAAATACTGGTGGAGAACTAGCTACATCAATACACACAGACATTTGGGCCCTATCACTAAAGGTGTTGATACCCTGGATCTGTGCTTATATCCAGGCTTCTGTATTTTCTAAATAATAAAAGAAGACAGATATATAATTGGGTTGTAAAAATATTGGAGGAATGGACTAATGTTCCCTTTAATTATTTGTATATTCCTTTACAGTACTATTCAGATACATACATGTAAATATTTGATAAACATTAAGGACCAGTTGGCCATGATATGCCTTATAGATTACTTTGGAAGATTCTGGCCAATTAAAGTCATATTGTAAATAGTAGTCGAGTGACTGCTATGTTTAGATTTTTAGACACTCCAATACTATTCAGTAGTATAGTTTAGTGTTTCATACATTGGTGCATTTTATCTAGCTGTTTTATTTTAGATAATAGCTTACTGATCACACGAAAAATTTAGAACGACTAGATTCTTTTTCCTCATATTATTCTGATAAATCTTGTTATATTCTAGTATAGAGAGTTATTTCTTGCAGAATGGGATTGTCAGAATGTGGCTTTAACAAATTTTTTCTTCCTTTTCTTTAGTGTTATTCCTCTTTTAAGAGAGTCTGTTGGAATATTAATGCAGAGAACTCCTCCAGTGTTGGAAAGTACTCTGCCTCAGTGCTATCAGAGGGTAAGTTTCAAAGCTTCCAAACCATTAGGTTTTATGTTGTTTCCAAGCTGTTAGGGTTTTTAACTTTTACAAATATGGGTAGCATATGTGTATAATTTAGTATTTCTTCCAAGATTGAATGCTAACCATGAATGCCATTTATACAAACCAAAATAAAATCATTGGAAAATATTGAACTTTACTAAAGGAAATGTGGTAGAAATTGTCCTCATTTAAATTTGAGCAGTTCTTTTAAAATACAGATACGAATAGCAAATGATATTAGCATTTATCCAACATATTTTTTGAGCCCCTACTTTGTGCCAGATATTCTAATAAGGTACTAAGGTTATAAAGGTAAGCAAGACAGACAGCGTGTCTGTGCTCAGAGTTTACAGTCTAGTGGGGAAGAACAGGCACTAAACAATAAATTGATAAATAAAAAAATATCCATGATAGTTATTATAATAGAAATTTAAAAAGTGATGTGGTAGACATGGATGGTTAGCTTAGATTCACTAAGGAAGTCATATTCTAGGAAACTGAAACCTTGATGACAAGAAGGAGCAGCCTTATGAAAATCCTGGAGAAGAGTGTTTCAGGCAAAGGAACGCTTTGTGCAAATGCAGAAGTTCTACGGCTGGAACTGATTTAGACTTGTGAAGACCAGAAGAAAAGGCCACTGTGGCTAAAGCATAATCAATAAAGGGACGAGTGGCTGGAAAGGCTGGAGAGAATAGTAGGGGCCAGATCATACAGAGATTTGGGTCTTATTAGAGGTTTAGATTTAATTTAAATCCATGGGAAGTATTAGAAAGTTTTTAGGCAGGAAGCATGTCATAAAACTTATGTTTTTAAAAGATTATTCTGCTTGCTACTGGTGAACAAATTCTAGAGAGAATGAAAGCAAAGAAAACCAGTTATGAGGCTCTTGTCATCTAAGTGGGGAGAAATGGTGGCTAGGACTACCGAGGGAGCAGTGAAGATGGAGGTAAGGACACATCCGGGATAAATTCTTGGAGATGGATTATCTTAGTGGAGGGGAGAAAAAGTGTTGACTCTCAACTGGGTAGATGCCGGTACCATTTGTTAAGATTAAGGTTGTGTTGATGCAGATTTGAGGATGGAAAATCCCCCCAAATCGAGTTCTATTCTGGATATGTTAAAACTGAAATGTCTTCTATACTCTGAGGGGAAATGTCGGTGAAGTAGTTGGGTATGCAAATCTGGTGTTTTTGCGAAAGATTAGGACTAGGAAGAGTTTTGAGTTATCAATCTATGAATAATATTTAAAATACTGGGATTCTGTGAGATTCCCTTGGGAGAATTAAGCTCTTTCCTTTTTAGCTTTACTTTCAGCTCCAGGTTTGCACACAGGTGATGGAAGGCCAGGAAAGGGAGTGGTTAGGAAGGGAGCTGGAAAACCAGAAGAGCTTAGTGTCTCAGAGCTGAAGAAGGAAGCAGTGATCCACTTTCTGTGGGGCAAGCAAGGCAGGAACAGAGAAGTGATCATTGCCTGGTATCATGAACAGTGCTAATAACTCGGATGAGACCAGTTTCAGAGCAGTTTGGACAGGAGAGCACGACTTGAGTAGATATTAAGGAGAAAATGAATTGGGGAAGTAGAGGTAGTCGCTACAGACAACTCTTTTAAGAAGTGTGGCTGTTAAAGAGAGCAGAGAAATGAGTTGACAGCCTGAGTATGGACGTAGTATCAGGGGAGGGGCTGTTAGTTTTTTAAAATAGGATATTCTGGAATAGTGCTGTCCCATAGAACTTTCCCCAGTAATGGAAATATTATATAATCTGCAGTGCCCAGTATGGAAATCACAAGCAAAATGTGGCTACTGAGCACCTGAAGTATGGCTAGCACAATTGATTTTTTAATGTAGTTTAATTCCTCTGTATTTAAATAGCCACATATGTCTGGTGATTTCCATATTACACAGTGCTAGAGCATGTTTGTTACTGAGAGGAACGGGCCATCCTAGAGGAAGAAATCAGTGATACGGTAGTAAAGGTGGTCGTTGGAAGAATGACGTTCTTGAGAAGATAAAAAAGGATCGAACCTTGGGTGCCTGGGTGGCTGGCCTTCTCTCCCCGCTTGTGCGCACGCACGCACTCTTTCTTTCTCTAAAGGAAGAAAAGAAAGAAAAGGATAGAACCAGAAGCACTGGGAGTAATTCAGTGTAGAGGGGAACCAGGGGTACTGTATCCCTGGAGGGGAGGCAGGAAGTGCTGACATAGATGACGGTCCGCTGGTGGATTCGGTGGTACCGGATAAGGGATTTTATGTACTTGTAGTTTATCATTTATAAGGCAGTGTAATCAACAGACTAGAATGCCAGAGGAGGGGCGCCTGGCTGGCTCAAGAGGTTAAGCATCTGCCTTTGGCTCAGGTCATGATCCCAGGGTCCTGGGATTAAGCCACGCATAGGCTTCTTTGCTCAGGAAGGAGCCTGCTTCTCCTCCTTGCTCTCCCTCTGCCTGCTGCTCTGCCTGCTTGTGCTCTGTCAAATAAATAAAATCTTGAAGGAAAGAAGAAAAGAAAGAAGGGAGAAAGAAAAGAGGAGAAGAGAAGAGAGAAAAGAAAAAGGAGAAGGTGTAAAAGAGGTTTTTTTTAGATAGAAAAAGTGAAGTGTTGCCCATTTGACATTTATGGTTATCATTTTAAGGTAGGGTAGTTATCATAACTGTGGAAGAGAAAGGGGCAACTTATTGAATGCTTACTATAAGGTGGTCCATGTACTAATTGTTTTCTGTATATGGTGTCTGGTCTTCACCATATCCATACCGGCTCAGTTTTATCTTCCTTTCCATAGGTAAAATTGAGGCTTGGAGAATTTAGGTAACCCATCCAAGGTCACAAATGCTTGTGGCTAAACCAGAATTCTAATCCATATCCCTCTGACTTGGAAGCTCATGCCCTTTCTATTATACCACATTGTCAGAATAGGAAAAGCATCTATGACTCCACCTTTCCCATACTGTTTAACGTGAGGAGAGTTAAAGCCAGCTGGTATAGGAACATTCCTTAGTCTTAGCTACTAGAGTACTTGCGTTCTTAGAGGTAGAAGAGATCTATTCAGTCGGTTGTTTCATTTACAGTAGACCATCCCATGAGGATGCCATTAGAAACTTGTAGAGTGATATCAGGTTCAAGCCACTATGTCATCAGAGTCCTGAAAGAGGAAGAAACAGTCCTCCTTGACTTCTTTTCCCAGTAAAAGCAGTTTTTAAAAAGGCCACAGTTGGTATTGTCTCAAATTTCCTACCAACTGTTTTGGAGTTTATAGAAAATAATGCCTACATTGATCAAATTCTGATAAAAAATGAATATTTTGATAGCTCTAAGTTCAACTTCTTCTTAATTAACATCCCAAATAGGTTACTTAAAAGTCATGGGGCGCCTGGGCGGCTCAGTCATTGAGTGTCTGCCTTCGGCTCAGGGCACAGTCCCAGGGTCCCGGGATCGAGCCCCGCATCGGGCTCCCTGCTCCGCTGGGAGTCTGCTTCTTCCTCTCCTCCCCCGGCTTGTGTTCCCTCTCTCGCTGGCTGTCTCTCTCTCTGTCAAATAAATAAATAAAATCTTAAACAAAAAAATCAGAGAATCTCAGAATTGAAAAGGATCTTGTGTTTTTGATAATAGGCATTCTAACAGGTGTGAGGTGGTTTTCATTGTGGTTTTGATTTGCATTTCCCTGATGATTAGTGAGTTGAGCACGTTTCACTGTTGGCCATCTGTATGTCTTATCTGGAAAAATGTCTGTTCCCATCCTCTGTCCATTTTTTAATCAGATAGTTTGGCTTTTTGCTATTGAGTTGTATGAGTTCCTTTTATATTTTGGATATTAACCTCTACCTTTTCAATTTTTTTTTAACCTTTTCAAATTTTTTTTAACCTTTTCAATTTTTAATGGTCCTGTCACGTTTTCTGTTTTTTTCTCATGTCATTTTCTTTTTTTTATTATGACATTTTCTATATTTCCAGAACCTTATCCATTTTGTCTAGGTTTTCAAAATTGTGTTTTTATTTTGTGTGTGTGTATGTGTATATATTACACACACACACACACACACACACACAAACACGGAGTTTACTAAGCACTTACTTGGGCCAGGCACTGTTTTAGATGCTAAGGAAACAAAACATTAAAAAAAAAAAAATTCCCTGCCCTTTTGAACTTAAGTTCTGCTGAAGAAACAGGCAATAAAAAATTTGAATAATATAAATGAATAATGCACTGTATGATATTATGCTCCAAAAAGTAAAACATAGAAATGTGAAAGTGCAAACATTATTATTTTACATAGAGTAACAGGAGACCGAGAGTACAGGAGTTTTACAGTAGCTTACTGAGAAGATGACATCCGAGTAAAAACCCAAACAAAATGGACCAAGTAGCAATCGGGAGGAAGGTACACTTCAGGGAGAGAGAGTGGCAAGTACCCCGTGGCAGGAGCGCGCTGGACTTCAGCCAACGGTGAGGAGGCTGGTTTAGCTGAGGAAGAGAGAGCAAGGGGACATCTAGTAGGAGAGGAGGTGATCATAACAAGCCGGCCACGTGACGTGGGCCCGTGTAAGTCATTGCGAAAGCTTTGTTTTTATTCAGAGTAAGGTGGGACGCCATCGGAGGATTTGAAACAGGCAAGTGGCAGCATCTGACCTGAAGTAAAAGGCTGGCACTTGGGATACTGTGATGAGAATAGATGGAAATGGTGCAAACACGAAATAGACCAGTTGTTATCATATATTATCACACTCTCACTGTTAGAATCATCCAGACTAGAGATAATGCTGTCTTCAGCTAGGCTGATAGCAGTAGAGATGTTTGGAGAGTTTGGATTCACTTAGTGGCAATACTTGGTGTATTCACAGGCTACACATTCATATAGTATTCCCTTTTATGGTTTTTAAATTCTGTTATTTGAGTTGTTCTTTTTCATTCTGTTTTTGCTTTTTTTTTTTTTTTTTTAAACCTCCATCAGAGTTTGTCTTGCCAGTGGTTGTCAGCCTTAGGCTATGGAAACCTTAAGGAGCCATTGGAAAAACTGAGAGACGTCCTTCTCTTTTTTGTTGTCACATGATTCAGAGAAGAGTATATGTTGGTATTTAGCTCCGTGGGGATGCAAAGTGTCCTTTAGTTTCTGACACAGGGAAGAAGTGTCCTGTCCAAAATATGCCCCCTTTGAGAAACGCTGACTTCTCGACCTCAGTAATCTTTCAAAGAACTAGTCTTTTGATACTATGAATTCTAATAGTTTCTAAGTCTCTGGACCATTGATTTCTGTCCTGTATTTCCTTCCTTCCTATTTCTTTGAGTTTACTCTTGTTGTTCTTCTAGTTTCTAAACGCAAATGAGTTTATACTTGTTTTCTTTTTTTTTTTTTTTTTTTTAAGATTTTATTTATTTGACAGAGATAGAGACAGCCAGCGAGAGAGGGAACACAGGCAGGGGGAGTGGGAGAGGAAGAAGCAGGCTCATAGCAGAGGAGCCTGATGTGGGGCTCGATCCCAGATCGCCGGGATCACGCCCTGAGCCGAAGGCAGACGCTTAACCGCTGTGCCACCCAGGCGCCCCTATACTTGTTTTCTGATCAATGTACTTGAAGTGTAAATTACTGTTTGGTGGTCTCTCAGCTGTGCCCTACAAATTTTGGCACGTGATCATTCACATTTCCCAAACACCTGTCATGGCACGTAAGGAGTACTCAATAAGTACTTGTTAATTAACTCACGTAATCTCCGACCCCTCCTTTGAAATAGAGAATAGAATCCATGTTACTGATATGTTGCATAATAATAGTATTAAATTAATAATCTAAATAGCAGTTTACTGAACTGTATAATAATAATAATAATAAAAGAGCATACATATTAAATAAGGGGGTCCTTGTATTTGATTACGATGTTAATATCTGCCCTTTCTGTTTCAGGTGCAGCAGTTGCAAGGAGTTTATAGTTTACAAGAACAGCACTTCTGGACCTTATGTTCTGATGTTTATGTTGGGACCTTGAAATTAGTAGTAGCCCCTGATGCTGATGCCAGGTGGATTTTAAGCCAAACACATAATATTTTTACTCAGGTATGACTTTTTCATTAACTTAAGGATCTTTGAATTTATCTTATTTACTAGTTTAAAAAATATTTACTACTTAACATGTTAAATATATATATATATATGTAAATATATGTATATACACACACCCAATACTATGAGGAAAGGATTTTTTTCAACCATACAACCAAAATTGGGAGCTCTTATTTTAGTTAATACTCTTAAGAAAGGTAGTCCTGTTCTCTCATTATACAGATTTGAATTCCTTTAGATTCTCCTTTACCGTATACTCCTTATAAGACATGTTAAATGCTGTTTAAAGCCAAGAACTAAAATAGCATTTGGAATAAGAGTAATGCCTTGTCAGTGGCTTTAGCTAAGAGTAGACTATGTTAACATTTTTGTGTGATAGCAAAGCCATAGTTCTGTGTGATTTAAAAGCTTAATATGCTGTCGTATTTGGAATCATAAATCAGTCAGTGTGTGCCTGCAGCCGAATCATTTCACTGGATGCTTGTGCTGTCTTGAGTTGATATAGTCATATGACTGATAATCACCGTAAAAGTGATATATGTTATTCTGTATCTGTTGGGAGAGTAAGAACATCATGTCAGGAACATCTAAGTAGAGAGTAAGAGAATACAGACACTTTTTTCATTCTAGTTTGCTGGAAATATTTGGCAAAAAATCTAGATGTCGACACTGCTGCCAAAACTATCTAACACATAGATCTGATGAAGAACTGTTTCCATGCCTTCAAAATGTGTGCTTAAGAACTGGCATGTGCCTCCTGTTGTGACGCAGTGAGAGTGTGTGGTACTTTTGCCGGAAATGGTTAACGTGAATCTAATCACTAGCAAACCACCAGACAAACCCAGCTTATAGAAACTTCTACAAGACTGTTAGCCTAGATTCTCACCAAGTGTCAGTGTTACTGACACACAGTGGGGGGTGGTGCTAGATTAGAGGAGACTTCACAATTAAATGCAATGTGTTATCTTTGATTGAATCTTAGACTGGAAGAAAAAAAAAGCACAGAGGAAATTATTGGGTAACTGGGAAATTTGAATATGGACTGCATAATAGCTCATAATAATTGTGTAGGTGTTAGATTTCTTGGGTGCGACAATGGATTATGGTTATCGAAGAATGTTCCCATTCTTAGCAGATCCATGGTGAAGGATTTAGTGGCAAAGGATCAGGATGTCTAATTTTCAAATGTTTCAACAGAAATAAAAAGATTATAAATAAATATACTTAATAGAGAAATAAAGCAAATGTGGCAAAATATTAGCAATTGGTGAATACAGGTGATTTTATTTTTTCAAAATAAAGTTGAAAACCAAAAACTTTGGAGGTTCCTCATTGCCACCAGGATAAAACCCAAACTTTCTAGCATGGCCCCATTAACTTTTTCAAGCCTCCCGCTGTTCATTCCCATATACTTCATACCCGTCTACACTGTTTAGTTTTCTGTGCAGGACAAAGCTCGTACCCTAACATAAAGGTCCAGTTCAGTTGTTACTTTCGCTTTGAAGCCTAAAGACCCCTCTGAGCTGCACAACTTTACCTTGTGATATACATATTTATCTACAGGTTTCTTCCAAACATCCTGATTTTGCATTCTCAGTGCTTAGAAAAATGTACATGTATAATAAATTTGTTGAATAAACAAATTCTTATAACTGATTTGACCAACACCATCTTTACATAAGTGTGCTAAGTATGGAAAAATATGGTTGGGTTCTCATTGGTCTTTTTAACCACAGCATAAAAAGATGGTAATGATATATAGAAGTAGACAGAGACAGACAGACACACACACACACACACACACACGGAAAGAAGGAGAGAAAAAGGACGAGAGGGAGAGAAACAGATACATCGTATCTTCAGACATGAACAACAGAACATAATATGCTGTTTAAATTCAGGATCTTAGCATAAACTAATGATCCCTCTTCTCTAATAATGAGAAATGTATGGTTATGTTCCTTTGGGAATAAGTAATGAAATAATTTTATGTGTAGGCAACAGCAAGACTTAACTCTACTACAAAACAGTATGCTGGTACCACGTACTCCAGAATTTTAAGAACTAGGTCTCTTCTTTCGCGGGCACCCCAAGTCTGTATGACTTTCCTGTCATAATGAGGCATGCAAGCCCTTCACAGTATGTCTGAATCCTTCTCACATCGCTACAACAGGAGGTGTTTTAGAGGCAAAAGGAGAATGTGGCTGCAGTAACCTTGCTTTTTCACTGTCATTCTAGATCATTGTTCTCTCCTTTACCCTTGTCTCCTAGTTAGACTGTGTCCTTCCACCCTCCTGTGTTAGCTTCTGTTGACCTCCAGGACAGGCCGCAGTACTCTCCGAAGACTTGGGCACTTAGTCGCGGTTTTCCCTCTGAAAAGGAATGCCGTTTCTAGGTGTAGAAGCGCTCCAGCAGCTGTGCCCGTGCTTAGGAGTTGCTGAGGTTGTATCTGAAGTAGATGGAGGAGGCTTCTTCTGGCAACCGTAGACACCTTGGCTTTTAAAATGGCTGAAGTTGAAAGTTTATTCAGAGGCTTCTTTGGTTTTGGAAACTGTATTTGGGGTTTGAATTTTTAAGCTCTGAAAAATATTTTTAGCCTTTTCATCAGCCAAGGTCAAGCCCACTCTATTTCATTCCTTGCAGAGCCGGACCTTGCAGTGAAGATAGTTCCACACATTTTTTTCCAAAGGGGAGCCGGAATCACCCTACTCATGACTTTCATTTCATACTTTTAATGATTTTAAAGTAGCTTAGTGATCATTGTTTTAGTTCCGACATATGCAGAATTGAAGACTAAAAGAAGGATTTCCTCAGTAGTAAGTTACACTTTTGGTTTCATGACATTTTCAGGCGTCTTTCTTATAACTGATTTTTTAAAAAGATTTTATGTATTTATCTGACACAGAGAGAGAGAGAGAGCACAAGCAGGGGGAACGAACAGCAGGCAGAGGGAGAAGCAGGCTCCCTGCTGAGCAAGGAGCCCAATGCGGGGCTCGATCCCAGGACCCTAGGATCATGACCTGAGCCAAAGACAGATGCTTAACCAACTGAGCCACCCAGACACCTCTTATAACTGATCTGAAATCAAAATTTAAGTGATAATTTTTACTTTAAAAATTTGTTCTTGTTAAAATATCTATGAAGACGACTTTAAACTGAAAACATCAGCTTCATGACTATTTTAGGACTATATAATAGGCATGTCCGTTTTATTCTCATTTTCCATGGTATCAGTCTTTAACGGCCAGCTAAAGCTGTGCATGAATAGAGTAAAGTAAGTGAATTGGTGAACTTAGGTTCCTTAGGGATTATTAGGTAAGGGATAATCCAATTTTTACACTACAAGGTTTTCTGTTGGCATAGAAAAAGTTCTTTCTCCCATTCTCCCCTGCACTAACTTTTTAAAAATGAATTATCATTTGGGAATTGATGAAATAAAAAACTTATTTTTTATATTTAGTGTATGAACAAGAAGATTAAGATGGCAATTTAACATTTTATGTATCTTTTAAACTTGCTGATATCATCTGTTAATTTTTTTTAATATACTGTTTGTTAGAAATAATGTTTGAAGAAAAATCTAGAATATGCTTGTTTCGTTGCCCTCTTCAGTTCCACAAAGCATAGAAGACAAGCCTAAAACATGCTTTCTACTCCTTGATAGAATGTCTTTTTTTTTTTTTTAAGATTTTATTTATTTATTTGACAGAGAAAGTGAAAGAGCACAAGCAGGGAGAGCAGTAGAAGGAGAGGGAGAAGCAGGCTCCCCGCTGAGCAGGGAGCCCAATGGGGGCTCGATCCCAGGACTCTGGGATCATGACCTGAGCCAAAGGCAGATGCTTAAGCCACCCAAACGCCCCCCTGATAGAACTTCTATCTTGATTTCTTTCATCTTTTGTCCTCTCCTGCCTATTTCTGTTATGCATGTTAAGTCCTGAACCCCCAGCTTCCTGCTTTTGCCTTTTTGTGCTCTAGCCTGTAGCCTCAAAATAGAAGTTCACACTGATAGCCAGGAAGGAACCAGAAATCCTCCTCACATGCCCAAATGGGAGCTCACCAAGTTTCAGGAACCTCCCCAGCCCTCCATGCTCCTGATCCCTTTCTGCCTGACCGCTGACCCCGCCCAGCCTCCTGTCTGCCGGAGGGTAAGGGCCCCGAGTGGGAGAAGCTACTTCCGCCTCTCCAGGGCGCTAACTAGTCTTCCACCCTTTCTGTTTGTTTACCTGTCTGTAGATTTTCATCTGTCATAAGTGCCAATTCTGCTTGCCAACTCTGCAACTCCCCTTAGCCAGCTTTCCATTTTCTTCATCGTATGTGCTTGATGCCCACCAGAACCTAACCTCGGAGGGGGTTGGAGTAAACAGCCATGGGATGGGAGGCCAACAGGTTCCCTAGGTTCGTAGTTTTTAATTAATCCACAAGGGTTAAGCCCTCACTGGTTGGTTGGTGGAGGGCAGGAACAGCAGCGGCAACGGCGGCTGGGCCTTCAATGAGCCCACCACGCGCCAGGCACTGTGACAGCTGCTGAACGCGTCACTCCAGCCTCCTTCGAAACAGGTGCTGTTAACGCGCAATTTATAGAAAAAGGAACCCGGGCCCCAAGTTACTGCTCATGACTTATAATTTCGTCATATTCACTCACTGTTTCACTAATTCTGAGATAATTTAGGTTTCACATGGAAGGCTAAAGCAGTTTTCAAGACCTCATTTTAAAAGGATAAAGATTAATGTTCTATGTCAAAAACTAAAGTAGGAAGTTCCTGTGGAATTGGTAGAGAATACAGACAAACCAATAATTTTCTATAGCCAATCCTGTGTGTGTTTTTTTTCTTTTCTTTTCTTTCTTTCTCTTTCTTTTCCTTTTTTTTTTTTTTTAATTCCTGCTCTGTTTTCCTTTCCATAACAATGAATATGAACAATGAGGCTATTCTAGTCTATGGCACCAGATTAACACTGATTTTCTTAGGAGTGCATGTGTTAAAAGTAAGTCTTACCGACTGAAAAAGTGTTGACTGGATTATGGTTTACATGACTCTCATGACATAAGACACAATGAATGTTATATGGTTTTCACTTGTTAAAGACAAGGGTTTTAAAGACCAGTCTCCGATTGCTGGTGCCATCCTAGTGGTAGAATGTTCGATGCAACTGAGCCCTGCTTTGCTCTGCTAGAGGATTTGTCTTGTCTTTATGGTGTGGATAAACTGTAGAGAAAACCTAGTTTGCATTCAGGGAGTAGGTGGCTCACTATAGGATTCTTTGGAAATTCTTCTTTTCTCTCTACTTTGAAGGAAGCTGAGAAAGAAACATGGGAAGCTGGAAAACTTGAAGCTGTCCCCCTCAGGACAGCTGGATGAAGCAAAATGACTTTTTCTGTTAGACTGAGCTTTTATGTAAAGCTGTAGCCCCTCAGGGGAAAGTTATAAGCTTGAGTAATTAACTCATGATTATGCAAAGATCAGTTTATCCAGCCTCTTTGTTTTTCCTCTTTTTTATTGCCTTGGGCTAATCTCATTTCTTATTACCATCTTCTCTGTATCAGGGCTGCGGCTGAGGGAAGTGGCAGGGTAGTAATAGGGGCCCAACTTACTTCGACCATTTTACTTTCATTAACAATTTTGTTAAAAGAGAAAAGGAATTAAGCCAATTTACTTGGGCAGTTGTTTTTATCTCAAGATTAGATATACATAGATTTTCCAGAAGAGTTCCTTAGTCATTTCAGAGACTGTGTGGGTTGAGTAAATCAGATATATTTACAATGAATCAATAATTTATTTTAATAGCCTTTTATAGCATATGAAATCCTTTCTCATATATTCACATATAATCCTTACAGTGGTACCTGAGATGTAACAAGGGCTTATTAAATACTTGTCAAATATTGGATAAACATATAACAATTTTGTGAGATAAGTAGACTTGGTATTTATCAATGCTTTTAAAGTAAGAAAAAACTGAGGTTTGGTTTTAAATCTTAGCTCAAAATCACGCAGATATTAAGATCTGTCTTTTTTCTGCCATAAGCCTCTTTAAGGAAAGGCTGCTATTAAATGTAGTTTCCATAAATTTGAATAACAAATAACAATTTTGAATTACAGAGCTTTAACTTGACCACAGCAAGGATGTTTTAATTTAATTTTATTATTATTATTATTATTATTATTAATGAGGCAAGAAAGCTAAAACCTTTTCTGTGCTGGTAAGCTTCTAGGGTCTACCCAGCTTTTTATCCCATTTGAGTAGTTGTGCTGCTCTCACACATTCATTAGTGCTGTGCAGAACCCGCCGATTTGAATGCCAGGAAAAGAAGCCATGCTAGAAATTACATTAAGAAGGTAGTGCTAAAAGATTTTTATCCCGCACTCTGTTTTTTTTCCCTTTCCATTAATATTCTAATTTCCCTAACATTTCATGGTACTGACAAGAAAATGCTTATTGTAAGTACTGTATGCTTTAATTTTAAAAAGTTATTTTTATTTGAAAGAAGGAATTTAATAGAATTTCTGTTCATCCAATAAGCATTTATTGATCACTTCCTATGTGCCAGGCACTATTTGAGGTACTAGGAATCAGCAATGGAAAAAAAAAGACGAAATCCTTGTTTTGTAAAGATTACATTATAAGGCGTGAGCAACAGTGAACACAGCAATGTAAAATGGTCAGGTTCTGGGATCGGGCTACTTTGAAAGTAAGGCAAACAGGTTTTCTTAATGGGTTGGGTGTGAGAAAGAAAGGTCTTTTAAGTTGTAACATCGAGGATGGCATTGAGCTGTAGAAGATACAAGATCAGAGGCTTGAGGGGAGGAAGTAGTGTTGTTTTAATACTTGCCAGCCGTCCTGGTAGATGGTAGGCAGGTTCCAGTGGGGGATACAGGTGTGGGAGGTGTGAGCGTGTAGATGGTACTAAATGTCTGGGTGCTAGATGAGATCAGCTAGGGAACAAATGAAGAAAAAGGAGGAATCTGATGACTGAGCCTTTAGGTATTTCAGTGCTTAGTGCTCAAAGGTAGGAGGAAGAACCACCAAAGGAGATTGAGGAAGACTGATAATTGAGGTAAAGGTCACCAGTGAGTATTCTCTGAAAGCCCAGCGAGAGAAAGTGTTTCAGTAGGTAAGAGGGCGCACCTTTGTTGTCGCCGTTTAGACTAAATGCTAAGAGGACTGACAGGTGAGCACTGGTCTGAGCAACTTGGAGGTGACCCTGACGAACAGCTTTGCAAAGTGGTGGGTGGCAAAAGTTCAGTTGAAGTGCATTCAAGAGAGAAAAGAGAAAAGGAATTGTAGACAGCAAATACACAACACTTGATAATATAGGAGAGCTGGGAGCAATTTTGAGAGCAGTTCTTGAATAGCAAGTTCATATCCAAAAGTGAAAAGAGGTGTTAGAATGTAATTAAATAACCAGCAGATGGTCATACTTAAGTATTTAGTCATCGTCTGTCACAGGAAGATTGAGACTGGATGGATTTATGATTTTAGTAGCCATTTAGGCAAGCACTGTGCTGTTCTCTAGCAGAGTAACAGTAGATGGGTAACCTCATTGTTCCAGATTTCACTTGGACACGGTTTGTAATCAATAGTATGGCTTTCTTCTATAGAGGTAAATGGAGGATCTTTTTGCAATTATGAATATACTTCTTTCTAAGATAAAATTACTGGCCCTTTCTGAAAAGAATGGCGAATTATTTTCCAGAGGCAGAAAAGAAAAATAATGCTTTCCTTTTTCCAAAAAAATGAGAGTTTTTTTTTTTCTATTACTTTTCTGAAATACATAGTCTGCTACTGGTTTGATTTTTTGATTTTTTTTTTTTTTTTAACTTTTTAGGCTGGAGTGAGACAGCTCTATGTACAGATTGACTTCGCGGCCATGTAATGAATGAAAAGAAATTGTCCTTTTTGGGGGACCTAATATTTCCGGTACTGTACAATCCAAAACGTCGTACCTAGCTTTTTAAAACAGAAAAGTCGTCACTACAACTCCCCAGTGCCAAGTAGACCGGGTAGCGTCAGCAGTTGTGCTCTGCCAGGAGCTCACAGCTAAGGGAGCAGAATTAAGAGGATCTCTCCTGGACTTTTGGGCTTGTCTCTTGTGCTCTTCCCTCCAAACCATTTTGATTTCTGATGTTTGTAGTTTTGTCCCAGGATGTTATTTTTTGTTTACTTTTTTTTTTTTTTTTTTTTTCCATTTCAAAAATGCCCTTACTCCCAGTTGTCATCCTAGCCAGTACGAATTCAAATTCTGGGCTTCCGGTCACCTGGAAAGTCTTCACTGAAGCTGCTGGAAACCACTGCTTTCATTTCCACAAAACTAGTGTTATTAAAAAAAAAAAGAAAGAAATGGATATCGTTTTATATGTAATGTCACAATGGTTGACATTCTTCAGTATAATCATATGTTTGTAAAATTGTTTGTACCTTGCAAACTTATGAACCAAACCATATTGGGTTTTCAAAGTGCCTTTGTATCAGAAAATGTATTTGCCAGCATAAAAATGTACCATCAAAGGTCATGCATATGGTTTTTTTAATGGATGATTCTATAATCTGTACAAAGTAAGACTCTCGTAAGTGATGTATACAGATTGTCTACTTCCACATAGGTTTAAATATATGAAAAATTTCCTCTTACTGCTCTAGCTCATCAAAACATTAAAAGGTGTTATTTTGCTTTTTAAGTCAAATTCAATTATCACATTATTCTGTGGACTGTGTTTTCAAAACTTTGCAAATGCATCTGTTATGTAGACGATTGTTTTGACTTACTGAAAACATCTGCTAAATCCCAAATTTCTCTGAAAGCTACTGTGTCTCTGAAAACTTCCCTATGTGTTTCCTTGCTGTTTTTATGGGTTTTATTTTATTTTTATTTTTTTTTAGAGCGGTAGAAGGGAGGAGGGAGGGGCCGAGGGAGGAGGATAGAGAGAATCTTAAGCAGGCTCCACGCCCAGCCTGGAGCCCGACACTAGGCTCGATCTCATAACCCTGAGCCGAAATCAAGAGTCCGATGCTTAACCCACTGAGCCACCCAGGCGCCCCTGTGGATTTTATTAATGAAAGGCAATGTAGAGGGATGGCAGAAATGGTTGTGACAGCATTTCTTTGCTTTTTCATTCTTCAAATTCCAAGTCATACAATTTGTTTTTCTGTGCAAGCATTGCACAGATACAGTTGCTTTCAGAAATCGTAAAAGCATTTAATTGAGTTTGAACTATTGAAGATACAGATCAATTGTGATAAACAGGTATCTTAGTTAATAAATAAGTTGATTTCTAGGCTTTTGTGTATTTGAAAAATAAAATTGTGATTTGAGATGACAAGTGCTTCAACACTCAAA
This sequence comes from Ursus americanus, assembly GCF_024610735.1. NCBI lineage: Eukaryota > Metazoa > Chordata > Mammalia > Carnivora > Ursidae > Ursus > Ursus americanus. Next base: position 51,165,826 of record NC_142138.1, read on the forward strand.
TATTCTCTGTGTTTTTGAAGAAATGTTGATCTGGATAGACATTTACCCATTGTTCTTCATTTTATCACAATGTATGTTCCCTCTTAACTTTAAAAAAACGAAAATTCTTCGGGGGAAAAAACTCTGCAGGATGGAAATGATTGTTTAGAATGTAGACCAATAGTAAGCACTTTTTCACTGACGGGGCAGAAATTGCTGTTGATTTTGTCTGAGTTTTAGAGTATCTTTCTCCCTTTCTGATCTACAATTTATGAGCTAAAGCGTATTACGAAACTGGACTACTTTCTTTCTGCTTTCCTAAACTGCTGCAGATTGCTATGAGCTGTTGATGGTCTCCTTTTTGCAGATTAAGCAGTACTTTCAAAACATTTTTACTTACTGCCAAGCAGTTCTAAAGCTAAGAATTCCTGCAGTAGAATGTGTTTAACTGAAATAGTTGTTGAGAAGTTTTAGGAGGGAAAGTATTAAAGGAAATGTCCTGATAACGGACTGCTTTTTCATTAAAAGTATGAGTGGCCATTTGGAAGTTTGCATCCACTACCAAGCCTGATAGAAGCCTGGGATATTCTGTGGGTTTTGGCATATTGTGGAAAATGCCAGATCTAGGTGAAGGCGGGAATTTTGGATGTGTGCCTTTAAAAGCTAATGTTATATGTAATTGTACTAATTGTTCACATAGAGAGACAGTGTTTGCACTGGACTGTAGACTTGACCAGTGTGTTTTGAAGGTGCAGTTCTGCCTTTCGTCAGGCCCTCCATTCCAAGTGATTTTTTTGTCAAAATATTCATCATTTTAACTATACTCTCAATACACAAGTGCATGCATATGTGTTTTTTCTTTGATAAGGCATCAAGCGTACAGATTATTAGACTGATATGGAACTCTAATTTTGCACCTGTTTCAAGAGATTTCCAGCTCATATCATTTGGCAGGTTGGCATTAATATTTATGCTCTAATTAAATGTCCTTAAACCTGTGTGTGCAGCAGTGACAAATCAGTGTGAGAAAAAGCAATTTTGTTCTCATTCTAACAAATATTCTGTCTCACCTGTGTTTTGGCACAGATCTATTGCTAAAGTAGATAATTTCACTGAGAAACACTACCTGATTGTTGTAATAGATTTGAGATATCTCTATGGTTAATTTGGGGGGTGGGGGGTGGGCAGTGAGTCTCTGAGTATAACTTTGCTAGTACTTTAAAAATCAAAATATTCTCTGGAGAACAAATTTGTTTTGCTCTGGGAAAGTTTACCTTGCTAAGTAAACTTCCCCAAACAGAAATATACCTATGTTCGTTTCATGTTTTAAAATCTAGGTTATATTACTCAAAGGGCTTACCGCATGTGTGACTTTATTCTGCTGCCTCCCTGTGCGCTTTTGTGAAGGACAGTGTGTAGTTTGTCGCTCTGTATTCCTCTTTTGGTCACCCGGCTCTCTCCTGCTGAGGCTAAGGAAGCAGCGGCAGATGTTAGTGGCATCGGGACTGCCCGTGTCCGAATGCTTCTGCGTTCTTCAAAGCCTACGTGTATCCACCAGGAACCCAAATACTGTGACTTGTGCACCTTTGTAAAGCAGCCCAATCAGTGACTCCACATGCAGTTGATCAGAGTTCTATAGTGTTTTTACCTACTATGGAATAATCAATTTTATAAAGATTATTAATATGGGAGCATCCTCATATAATGCTGGGATTTAAGAACAAAAATATTTCATTGCTTAACATAGAATTTTACATCTAAGGGACTGTCCTTAAAAGCAGTCTCGTTCTACCTCTCATTTTACAGATGAGAAAATTGAAGCCCAGAAATGCTGTCATTTACTCAAGGTCACAAAGATAATTAGTGGCAAAGCCAAGACTTAGAATCCAGGTCTTCTGACTCCAAGTCAAGTTCTTTCTCCTCTACTGTGCTGCCTCTCCAGTGTAATATTTGCCTTTCTATAAATGTGATGAAAAAGCATTTGTAAATAAAGGAAAGCTGACCTCCATTTTTGGTACATTAAGGCACTTTATAAATGGAGTTTTATTGTCTTATTTTTCATAAGTAATTATGAGGTTTAGAATATTATTTCCATACTTCCATTATGAGGTTTAGAATATTCTTTATGGAAAATATGATTTTTGTACTCTTTTACTTTTTTACTCTTATGAAACCGGTTCCTGATTTTTAAAATATGATGACATCTGTGCTTTGGATACTTTTAACTTGCGAATGAATTTTTCTGTTAATTGCCCAAAGCTAAATCCAATTTGAGGATTGCTTAGTTTCTTTACTTTGTTTATATTCTGTGAGCTGGTACTTTTTAGAAACCAGGCTAATTCGCACAGGTCATGTCATTTTGGTATTGGTACTTTAGTTTTCACTTACTGGGGAGCTTTTTGGATTTTTAACATTCTCGGAGCCACACAAAATTGAGCATTAAATGAAATATAAAATAAAACAAGTCTTTTCATTCAATAGGGTGAAATTTTGAACTCTTACCAGAACCCCAAAAATTAAATTGCTTACTCTCAAATAAAAGCACTACCTTGTTAAACTTTTTTCTTTCTGTCACCATCTTCAAAACAAATTATTTTCCAGTTCACAAGAACTTTGGCAAAAAAAAAAAAAAATTTTTTTTGAAGAACGCTCATTAAAAGTTTTATTAATTGAAGACTGTTTCAAGACATGACCCACCAGAAGCCTTAGTGACCCAGATCTCTACCATTGAGATAGACTTACCTGCAGTGAAAAATTACCCAAAGAAGGATCTGCAGAGAAGTATAGGTACATTTAAAGGCCAAAAGGATGTGAGTGTTTTTGATGAGGGCATCTTTGGTTGTGTTTTTAACTATTTCCCAACTACAAATTATACAGAAAGGGTGGGATTCAACCTTTATTAAGTATTTCTGTGTCTTTGTGTGGCCTTTTCCATGTCGTCACATTTGAAATCCTCACATTTCAATAAAGAAAGAAATTTTGCATGCTTTTATGATTGACAGAGCATTTTCAAGTTCCCTCCCTGGGGGAAGGAATTCGTAAGCGTATTTTGCAGATAAGGTAGCTGTTGCGGGAGAATTTAAATGACTGGCCTGAGGGATAGCCAGTGGTAACGCACAGGGACCTTACACCCTGTGCTGCTTCTGGTGACTACTCTGTTTTCCGTGTATCATTCTACAGTGGTTTAAAGATCCAAGAAGTTGTAGCAGATTTGAACAGACTCTCCAATAAAATCAGGGAACAATTACCATGACAAAATTGATTATGGGGTGCAGTTGTTACATATACATTGCTTAAACTCATTCTTTCATTCACTGCTCTCATGCTTATTTCCTACCTTTGCCATTGAATTTAAACTGTGCAGACCAAAAAGAATAATCAGAATTCCTGTAAGTATTTTTAAAACCTTTAAAACAAAATTTATTGATGCTCAGAGTAAACTGCTTAAAAAAGGGACTGACTCAGAAGACAGTTCTTGCCAGTGTGAGTAAAGAGAAACCGAATTCATCCTAAGAGAGGTTAACATAATTGATGAGGGAACTATATCCCAAGAAGTACAAATAATTTGTGCTGCTTGAGAGGGATCTGAGGACGTACAACATTACATTTTATAGACACCTTTTCAAGGAAGAAATCTATTTCATAATTAGTAGCAATCTATGCTTAATAATAGTATTGAACTTTGAACTCTTCCCATGGCTTTGAAAATTTAGTATTTGCAATTGTGATGATGTTGGAAAGTTTGTAAAAAAGAAGGTGTTTGTCTCATCATCTATCCCATTATCCCCAAACTTAGTATGAACTTACATGTACAGGCTGAGTAAATGTTTGGTTAACTAGTGAGTAAATATTGTAGGTAGTGGGAGATACAAAACCAAGGGTTGGAGACAGATAGAACCAGTAATTTATTATTACGGAAGACACCTCAGTTTTTCTTTGGCATTTTTGCACAAATAAGTGACTTTGTATCCACTTTGGCCATTTTTTTCAAGGAGCCCTGTGAGCTGCTTCTCGATTTTAATCCAGGAACAATAGACATAAAGCGATATTATCCATATTGTTGGATAGAAATGTGGCAGAACTGGGACTGTGGAAGCTGGGTCACATGAATTTTTACATTATGTATTGCCAAATGAGAAACCACATTGCCTCCTTGGTTTCTGTGGAAAATTGCCATATTCATATTATTTTAAGGATCTGTGTATAACATACCTTGTTTCGTTTATCTCCAGATGTATTGTTATCCAAAACTTTTTCAGTGGTGTATCCTGAAGGTGCTTCTATAAAAACAAATACTACATGTATTCATTTGGTGATTTAAATATTCCTAGAATAGTATCTTTTTTTCTCTTTTTTCCCTCTAAATACCAAATTTTAGTAGAGCCTCTTATTTCTTATTTTTCATCTCTTTTAATTGCTGCTGCCACAGTAAAATTTCCCCTTTTTACTAGTGGGAAAAAAAAAGCTTTATTTTGAATTTTAGTATTTGAATTTGTTTATGTACCACATATCATGTGTTGGTTAGGCTCAATGAAGATTCTGTTTTGAACTAGATGTATCCTGTCAAGAGTCTGCCAAGTAATCCCATTGCTTCCTCTAATAGCAAAAATTCAGTGATATTTCTTCCCAAGCGATATTTTGCCCCAACACTTGTTTGATCAATAAACAGAATGGATCTTTTATATCGGAAATACTGTGAATTAAAGATTGCCAAATCCCTTCTCAGTATATTCGAAACACCCCTACAACACTTTACCTCCCTGTCTTTAATGGTTTCTAAACACATGGCCAAGTTTGAATTTGGGTTTGATTCCTTTGGTGAAGATTATGGCATCAAAACATTTCTAAACAAACATTTGAGTACAACAAGGCTAGATTGGGATGTCAAATTCAAAGACTATGGGTAATTTGGTTTGAATGTGCTAAAGTGAGCAATTATGATTTGCCTAAATATAATACAACTCCATCATGTATATTTCATTTTTTTCTACTTGAAGACATTCGTGTATATATTTTAACTTCAGATGTATTTAAAAAGAATAAACAATTGTATCAACATTCTTCCAATAAAATTTGTTTCAAAATCCTCACCTGAATTGTGTCTATCAGCTTGATAAATTGAAAGGAACATTGTGAACCTAACAATTACTGGAATCCGTGCTAGAAGACTTATGGAATGAAAGGGAAAGAATTGTGTTCGGGACCAGAAAACTGGGAAAACTCACCAGAGGGAGGAGATGCTAGGAGATTGGAAGGGTCTTAAAATGTGAAGGTCCTCCTTGTGGTTCTTATCCATTATTTTACCTTATAAACACATCTCACAGTATTTATTTCCAGATACTTGCATTAACCCCAAATTGTTTTTTCACTTCATTCTCTATACACGACCTCAACTTACAGGAAATAAAGACCAAAACCAGACATGAGCCTGTTACCTTTCCAGATTTTTTTTTCCCCTCTAATCAGAAGCAATAAAAAAAAAAATAACTTCACAGAACCCCGAATCCCATTCGTCCCACGTTCTCAAACATATTCTATCAAAGCAGCCTCTTTACTCAATTTCTGTCACACAATAAGGGCTTTATACTTGGTATGTCTGCTGTTGAATACCTTATGTGCGGTCTGAATGTGCTTCTAATGTGTCCTTTCTAACCATTTTCATAGCTCCTGCTAATATGGCTCAGTCCTTTTTATTTTGTAGAAGTTAATCAAAGGCCCTTAGTGGCTTACTTCTTGTCACATCCATGGCAGAACTACTAACATCTCAAAATCAACAAAGAGAAAATAATTTATTTTTCCCACTCAAATTGCTTCTCAACTACCAATTTCTGTCAGAATCTCTTATGTAATTCTTGGAAATCTAAACATGGCCTTTGTCCCCTTCATGTCCTAAATTCCCTATTGCGAAATCCTTCTCTTCGTTCCTTTGAAATCTTTCACATTCACCTTTTCCATTCCCAAGGCCTTATTCTGGGATGTCACTGATGACTGCATGCAGTCACTATGTGGAACTCTCTAGCGTCCAGCCTGGCTTGAGCCACCTCCATGGCACCCCCTCCCCCAACCATGAGCACAAACAATTCTGGCCTGAGGCAGGAAGCATGAGGCATTTCTGCTGAATCAGACTTTTGCCCAGGCACTCTGAAAACATTTCCTCTATCCTGGCTTCCTGATTACCTTCCGCGGGCCGCTCTGCACACTGGACTTTGACCTGCTTGATCTAGAGCACCTGCCAGGGACTCCCTGCCGTTCCTGTGTTCTCTAGAATTAGCCTCTGGCCAAAGGGAACTCGACAGCGGCAGGCCCATCACCACTCCTCCAGAGCAGCCTCTACTGTTTACATTGTGGTTTAAGCAAGTTATTTATCACAATACTTTACTACCTAATCGTTATCTAGAGTTTTGTTTCCTTCCCCATAGAAGCCACCCTATGTTGTATTGACAGAGTAAGTAAGCTGCTCAGTTTTCACTTTCAGTCCTCCAGCTCAGGAATCTGGAGCGGCTCCCTAATGCTAATCAAATGCAAATTCCTCTGCACAACTTCAGAAACTTACAGTGCTTTTCCTCTCCTCCTTATCCAATCTCATGACGCACAGTACCACAATAAACTGATCATTACACTGCAGCACAGAGCAGACAGGGAGGGACCAACTGGTCCAGTAGATGCAGACAGAATGACAGCAATTTTGTATTTTTCATTCTGTAAAAAGGAAGGAAGGAAATGAAAGAAAAAGAATACAGCATTTCATTGGGATTCCAGTTCGTTCAAACAATGTTAGCTCATCCAGCCCTATTTCCAGGTTTAAAAACAAAACAAAACAAAACACAACAACAACAAACTCTACCATAAAGTTCAGGCTTAGCACATGCTACTGACATTTAAATGTACATTTCAACTTTATCTGTAAATTCCTACAACCATGAGAAGTAATAAAGGTAACAGTAAGGTAATACTCAAATGCTTTGAGTCTGACAACTTTAGGCAATCAAAATTTATTGGAAAAAATTGGATGAATTTAATATGAAGTTTAATTCCTCCTTGGAAAATGGTTCTGTGTGCACTGTTAAAGTAAACTCCATTCTTTTTCTAAGACAGCCACTGGTAAAACAAAAAATACAAAAAAAGCATTCAAAAGAGTATCTCCTGAATGTAGGCAGATAACAGTATTTTAAAAGGGTGATACTGTATAAACAAAAGAAATTCACATTCACAACTAATCATAGTACAATCTCACAGCAATTAAAACCCGACCATTTAGCTTGGACTTTTGAAAATATACCACTTCCAAATCATAAAATGGTATCTGTCTGATGAGCCATTACTGTTCTCCCACCATAGGCATTAAGTTAGATCAAACCGTTGTTGAACTTTACAGGGGTTATCTGTCCTGTCTGTGTCTCATACTACTTCCCCTTGAGCAATACTTTGTACACAGGTCATAGATTTCTACAGAACTTCAAAACAAAACAAAGGTACTACATTTGTAGTTCTATTAGTTAGAGCAAAGACTTCCCCCAAGCAATTCTGCAGTGGTGGCCAGAAACTGGAAACCCACAAGAGCTACATACAAGAGGAGGGAATTTTTCTGTTTAGTGAAGTTATGGTTTCAAAAGGGTAGAACAAGCCCCTTTGTTTTTTTTCTTTCTGTCCCTCCACATGGGTCAGGATGTAGGCTCAATAATGAAGGTATGAGACAGAGTGAAAGTGGAGAGTAACAAGAACCCTGAGTTTATGGCCAGATGACTGAAAAGCGGAACCTAGGGAACCAGGAAGCAGCAGAGAGATTGTGGAATGGGAGGGGCACAGGAAAACAACCTCATAAAGTTGTTATGAATCCCAAGGAATGCCCTCAAGTCACTAATGCTTGGATCTGATCCTACTTAGCAGCCCAAAACACCTTCAGAACTAAACTGTCCAATCAACTAGGTCCCAGACTGTCTAGATCCCCTACTGAGGGGCACAAACCTGAAACAGATCCAAAGAAAACTGCAACCCTTGAAAACTGAACTGACATTGGAACCATAGCCCACAGAAGGTGGATTGGTAATTACATTCTGAACCTAACCAGGCTGACTGCCTATTAGAACAGATTGCCATTCTCCATAGAACCTGAACAAGACCCAGAATCTCATAATACTCACAATGTCCACACTACAATAAAAAATTACTCCACAAAGTGCCACAAAAAAATTTCACCTTGTGGAAGAAAAATAATCAACAGATGAGGCTGAGATGACATCAATATTGGAATTATCTGACAAAGACGTGAAAGCAGCCATTATAAAAATACTTGAATAAGCCATCAGAAATAATCTTGCAACAAATATTAAAACAAAATAGAAGATATAAAAAGAACCAAATGGAAATTTCATATCAGTAACTAAAAAAACAAAACAAAACAAACAAAACCCAAACCACACAGAATGGATTCAACAGCAAATGGAGCAGGGGAAAGAGTTAATGAACTTGGAGATAGATCAATAAAAGTTATCCACTCTGAATAGCAGAGAAAATAGACCCGGGTGGGGGTCGGGGGTGGGGGTGGGGGGAGGAGGGAATCACAGATCTCAGAGACCAGTGGCACAGTAAAAAATGTCTAACATTCGTTATCAGAGGCCTGGAAAGAAATGACTCTGCATATCATGTTGAACCAGACAGTGCTGAAAAAATATTTGAAATAATGGCTGAAAACTTCCTAACCTGGCAAATAAACCTACAGATTCAAGAGGCTATAAGCCAACTCCGAAAAGGACAAACCCCAAAATATCCACACCTAACTGCATCATAATCAAATAATTTTAATCAAAATCTCACAAGCTTTATTATAGATATCAACCAGTTCATTCTAACATTTATATGGAAAAGCAAAAGAACTAGAATAGGTAAAACAATTTTGAAAAAAGAAGAGTAAAATTAGAGGAATCACACTACTTATTTTTAAGATTTACCATAAACCCAAAATAAGATAGTGTGGTATCACAGAATGGAAACATAAATCAACGGAACAGCAAAAAGATACACACAAATATGGCCAACTGATTTCTGACAATGGTGCAAAAACAGTTCAGTGGGGAAAGGATAGTCTTTTTAAAAACTAATGGTGAAAAAATAAATAAAAATAAATAAAAACTAATGGTGTTGGAGCAACTGGACATCTACATGCAAAAAAAAGAACCTTGATATTAGAACTCACACTTCATACAAAAATAAACTCTAAAACTATATCTAAATGTAAAATGCAAAACTATAAAAATTTTACAAGAAAACATAGGATAAAATCAACATGTCTTTTCAGTTTGATGATGAGTTCTTAGACATAGTAACAAAAACATAATCCACACAAGAAACAACTCATAATCTGTATTTCATGAAAATGAAAAACTTTTGGGGCGCCTGGGTGGCACAGCGGTTAAGCGCCTGCCTTCGGCTCAGGGCGTGATCCCGGCGTTCCGGGACCGAGCCCCACATCAGGCTCCTCCGCTATGAGCCTGCTTCTTCCTCTCCCACTCCCCTGCTTGTGTTCCCTCTCTCGCTGGCTGTCTCTATCTCTGTCAAATAAATAAATAAAATCTTAAAAAAAAAAAAAAAAAAAAAAGAAAATGAAAAACTTTTGCTTTACCAAAGACATGGTTAAAGGAATAAAAAGGACAAGTTATGGGTTGGGAGAAAATATTTGCAAATCACATATCTATCTGACAAAGTATTTGTAACCAGATTATGCAAAGAATGCTCAAAACTTAAGCATAAGAAAACAAACAATCCAAATTAAAAGACATGAATGGTGCTTCATTAAATAGGATATAAAAATGTAAGTAAGCGGGGCGCCTGGGTGGCACAGCGGTTAAGCGTCTGCCTTCGGCTCAGGGCATGATCCCAGCGTTATGGGATCGAGCCCCACATCAGGCTCCTCCGCTATGAGCCTGCTTCTTCCTCTCCCACTCCCCCTGCTTGTGTTCCCTCTCTTGCTGGCTGTGTCTCCCTCAGTCAAATAAATAAATAAAATCTTTAAAAAAAAAAAATGTAAGTAATCATGTGAAAGATGTTAACATCATTAGTCACTAGGAAAGTGCAAATTAAAACTATGATGACATATACCACGACACACTCATCAGAATAGCTAAAATAAAAAATACTGCCAATATGAAATGCTGGCAAAGATACAGAGCAATGGGAATTCTTTTACAATACTGATGGGAATGCAAAATGATAGCGTCACTCTGCAAATCACTTCAGCGGTTTCTTATAAATATGCACTTACCACATGACCCAGGAATCCCACTCCTGAATATCTACTCTACAAAAATAAAAACTCAAGTCACATAAAAACCTGAATGTGAATCTTTTAACTCTATAATTGCTAAAAAGTGGGTGGGTAGAGGCGTGAATATAAAGGCACAGTGGGAAGTTTTTTTGGTGATGAAACTGTGTGTCTAGATTATAGGGGTGATTTCACTGTTAGAGAATTTACTATTAAAGAGCTAGAAACTACTAAACAAATAGATGTAGTATTCAAGTGTTTCTAATTTAACTACTAAACACTAGGATTTCATGACCGTAGACCAAAAATTATATTGTTCCTTTTTCTGCTGATGAATAATGCACACTTTTCATTTTACAATTTCATTTATTTATTTATTTATTTGTTTATTTATTTATTTATTTATTTATTTAGAGAGCACGGGAGTGGGGGAAGGTGTAGAAGGGGGAAGAGAGAGAATCTTAAGCAGGCTCCATGCTCAGCCTGGAGTGGGGCTCAATCTCACGACCCTGAGACCATGACCTGAACTGAAAATAATCAGACATTCAACCAACTGAGCCACTCAGGCACCCCTACAATTTCATTTAAATTGAAGTTAAATTATACACAGAATAGTGTCACCAGAATTAGCAAATAAAGGAGCCCTGTTAAATTTCAGTTCAAATAAATAACCATTCTTTTAGTATAAATGTGTCCCAAATATGGAATGGGATATACATATATAGATCCATAATATATATACAATGAATATATATCTGAATATATATTCATTGTATATATATTCAATTGTAATCTGTAATTCAGATTAACTGTAATTCGATTTAATCTGTAATTCAATTTAACTGGGTACCCTATTTTATCTGGCAATCCTTATACAGAAAAATGCACAGATCCTAAATCTATATATTTGAATGAATTTTGGTAAATGTTTATATCCATACAACATCCAATCAAGATACAGAACATTTCCATTACTTTCAGGTTCTCTTTTGTCCCTTGCCAATCTTCATTCTCTCCACAGGCAAACCCTGTTTTGATTATTTCTGCCTATTGCTAAACTTCATGTAAGTTGAATTGTACAGTCCTCTTTTGTGTCTGGCTTCTTACACTTTTTTTTTAAATTCATGTTGTAGGAGTCAAGGGTTTGTTCTGTTTTATTGCTAAGTAATAGTCCATTGTAAAAACATAGCAAAATTTTAAAATCCATTCTTCTATGGGACATATCACTTGGTTCTAGTTTGGTGCTATGAATGAATATATATATACAGTTATAAACATTCTTGTACAATTTCTTTTATCAATGTTTTCATTTCTTTTGGGTAAATACCTAGAACTGATCTTGCTAGTTCACAGGATTTAATTTATAAGAAACTAAAACTACTTTCCAAAGTAGTTGTGCCAATTTATATTCCTACCAACAGCAGGCAAATTTCAGTCACTCCATATCCTTGCAACTTTTACTGCTGTTAGCCTATGACATTTTTGGCTTTGTTAATTTTATTGTTTGTCCATTTTCTAGTTCACTGATTTCTGCTGTGAAGTTCAGTATTTCCTTCCTTCTAGCGTTTTTATATGCTTTTCTTTTTTCTAGCTAAGATGGAAACAGATCATTGATTTTAAAACTTCTTTCATTTCTAATATAGGTTTCTAAAGCTATAAATCTCTAAGCACTGCTTTATCTGCATCCCACAAATTTTCACATTTTATGTTTTTATTTTTACTCAGTGAAAAACAAATGTATTGTTTTATTTCCAAATATTTGGGACTTTTCTAGACACCTTTTCTTAGTGATTTTAAACTTATCTCCATTGTGGCTGATAGCCAAGCATATGGTCGACTTCGCTGGATGTTTCATACATGCTTGAAGATAATGTCTATTCTACCACTATTGCATGTACTGATCCAGCATATCAATTTGGTCCAAATGGTTTTTGTTCAAATCATCAATATATTTGTTAATGTTTGTCTATCAGCTGCTAAGAGGTTCATTAAAATCGACTGATTGTAGACTTGCCTTATACCTCTTTTGTCGGTTTTTGCCTGGTGTATTTTGAAGCTGGTATTCAAGGAAGACACATTTAGGGTTACATCTTGATGAACTACCCCTTTTTTATGAAAAGTCTATCTCCAGTATACTCCTTTTGGTCAATTTTGTCTTATATTAATATAGCCACTTATTTTCTTGTGCTTACAGTTTGTATGTTCTATTTTTCCCCCATTCTTTCACTCTCATCTTGTCTTTAATTAGTTTAACTCTTGTAGACAACATAGAGTTGGGCCTTTAAAAAAATCTAGTTCTATTAATTGGAGTGTTTGATTTACATTTAAGTAATTACTAGTTTGGTTGAATTTAGGTCTACCATTTTGCTATTTGTCCTATATATTTTTTACCTATATTTCCGCCTTTCCTGCCTTTTTTTTTTTTGATAAATCATCTCTCTTTCAGTATTCAATTTTAATTTCCCTAATTTTTTTTTAACTTCTGCCTTACTTTTTTTTATAGCGGTTACCAAGGGATTTCAATACAGAACATACATAACCTTATCAGTCTACAGTTAGTATTAAACCACTTTAAATAAAATGTAAGTACTGCCACTGTGTAATACCCTTTAACCCCTGTAACCTATATTATTGTTGAAATCTAACTATCCACCAGCGTACCATGCTAAGTGGTCAGTTATCTTTTAAAAACATTAAGAAAAAATTGAGTTTTTTATACTCACATACTTATTTCCTTCTATCTGATGTCATTTACCTTCAGCCTAAAAACCCTCCCTCAGCTTTCCTTATTAAGAGGTCTGCTAGTGACAAATTCTATTTTTATGAAGATTGCTTTATTTTGCTTTCATTGTTGAAGGACCTTTTTTACTGGATATCGAACTCTGGACTGACAGGTTTTGGTTTGGTTTTGCTTTTTAATTTCAGTACTTTATAGATCTCTTTCAGCTGTTTCTGAGGTGGAGCAGCCAACATTTATTGCTCCCCTGTATGTAGTGGGTTCCCTGCTACCACTCATGGTGGCTTTTAAGATTTTCTCGTATCTTTGGTTCTCATCAGTTTTAACTATAATGTATTAGGTGTTTTCTCTGTATTTATTCTGCTTAGAGTTCACTGAGCTTACTGGATCTATGTATTCATAGTTTCACCAAACTTGGGAAAACTTTGACCTTTACTTACCCATCTTTTTTCTGCCCTATTTTCTCTCTCTTCTCCTTCTGGAAATCCAATTACATATGCATTGAACTGCTGAATATCACCCCACGTGGCTTTGAGGTTCTGTGTTTTCCTTCCGTCCGATCTTTTTTTTTTTTGATTCTTTATTCCTCAGAGAGGATAATTTCTACCCATCTGTCACCTGCACTCTGCTGTTAAGTCCGACCACTTGGGTTTTTGTTTCCATTTCTCTGAGAGCATCCATCTATGTACATTCATAACAACCATTTTTTCCTTTTCATCTTTGAGCATAGTTCTACTAGCTGCTTTAAAATCCCCATCTGCTAATTCCAAGATCTGGATTATGTTAGGATCTCTTTCTACTGTCCCTTCCCCCTTTTGGCAATAAGTCACATTTTCCTGTTTCTTTGAATGTGTCATGGTATTATATTCTAGTCACTGTTGATATGCTAAAGAGACTCATTTTGTTATCATGCCCTGGAAGTGTTAATATTTGTTCCAGAAGGCAGTTACATTATTGACTACTCACCTTGGTTTTATGGAGGATTGATTTTTACACTACGTTAAAGGTTTTGTCTCTAGTTTCAGCGCAAATCCTTAATCCTGGGCATAGTCTTTTCTAATACATGGCCATTCTAGGGATTTGACAGAAAGCCTAAAATGCTTACCAAGCCTTCTAACTTGTCAGGAATCAAACTCAAAATTCTGTTTTCTCTTGTAATACAGAACAACAAGCTCTGCTCAGATTTTTCAGCCTTCCAGCTCTGGCTTTCCACCAGGTTCATGGAGATTTCCCTATACAAGTACAATTCAGGAGTTAGCCAAAGAGCTGAGAGATTTATGTGCATACTGGAAGGCTTGCTCCTCCTCCAGTGCCACCTCATTTCTAGAATTTCCTCCTCAATATACAGGTAATCTAGCAGCCCCCAATTTCTCTGACACCTCAAGTCAGTAAGACTGCAACCTTCTCTTGAGTTCTAGCCATCCCTTACTGGACAGACTGGGGAATGTCCTAAGGGAAAAAGCTATATATAAGCATAATTCTTGGCCTGCTTTTGGTCATTCCCCAGTGTCTTTAGACAGTTATATTTTGTCCAGCGTTTATTAATTGGGAAGGCTTGTACATTGCAAGCTATTCCACCATTACCAAAGGTAGAAGTCTTTCCTTTTATAATTATTCAATACTTGCTTTAATGCCTCAGAAGAAAACAACATAGACTTAGCACTTAAATGTCCTTGGTTCTCTCCTCTTTTGTGTAACAGACTAAAAATGGAATATTTCACATATATAAAATATCTTTTATCTCAAATGAAGTAAGTCAGGGGCACCTGGTTGAGCATCCGACTCTTAATTTCAGCTCAGCTCTTGATTTCAGGGTCGTTAGTTCAAGCCCTGTGTTGGGCTTCATGCTGGGCATGGAGACTACTTTTAAAAAAAGAAAAAAAGAAAGAAACAAAGAAAAGAAAAAAGTCAAAATAATGTATTAATTAATGCTCCCAGGAAGTAGTAAAGTCTATGTTCAACTTCTAATGAATTTAATGAAATTTAAGCTATGGCTGATTAAACCACAGAAATATTTAAAGTTAGACCAACTAAACTAGCATATAGCAAGGCTATTTCTGTTATGAACTAACAAAAAGTATAAGACTCTACAGTCATGAAATAAAATAAATGGAGTGCTATTTACAACTGGGACAAAGAACGTAACTACTTGCACACATACAGTGGCATACCAACTGAGTTAAGTGATGTGACAAATCTTGACTAACCCCCCCCACTGCCTCCAAACTTAAATTTTTAAAATTGTATTCTGTAGTTAGTAAGTTTTCCATTTGTCAACTTGGATGTGAAAGATGCTATTTAAAACCAAACAGCAACTGTACATGGCTGGCTGAACATTTATAATTCAACAATTATATAACCTCCAAAATACAGCAGAATATGAACCACATAATTAGGATGTCAGCTAAACAAGACAAGGCAGTTCAGAAGGATGTCATTTTGTGGCATGTGCTCAGCTGAGCTTTAAGGAAGTAGGACTCTTGGGTAGGACTTACTCTTCCCACCTCTGCCTATATACACTAATACCAACTGCTATCAGGACAACTCATCTTGTGGTCAGGACAGCTGGCTTTTTAAGAAAGAAGAAAGTTCCATGTTGTATAACCTCATTTCATAAGTAAAAACTGCTTTTAAACAACTCTGCTTATGAACGTCTCTGCAAGTTTTCAGGCTTGGTCTGCTCCATGTGTGTACATCCTGACAAATTACCAAAATAGCAACAACTGATAATGTCATAGGGATAAAGAAACTCATTGCCACAGGAAATGAAGTATTGTTGAATCAACATCTTTCTTCTTGGTCACTTTCTTTATAATTATTAGGTAAACCAAAAGAAATGTTCATTATACTAATATGTGTATGTGCATGTATGACTGAAATTAATATCTAACAATAGAAAATGTCTATGTTCACGAAGTCCATCAACAGGATTCTGAGCTATTTTCTGGTATGGAAAACAGACTTAGCATCTCTGTCTCCAGTGGATGCATGTTGTCTCCTGTGATAATTAAGGAGTGTAATGGTCCTCCCAAGTCCACAGTACACATTTGCTGCAAAGTGCCTGCTGCAACTTTCTGGTCTTCAGCTCCAACCCTGGCTAAGCCAACACAGAGTGTCTTCTCGGTGACTGCTATTAAGAGAAGAAAAAGATATTGCCATTCAATTCAGCAAATGCATTATCCTGTCCAACATTTAACATTAGTAACAAAAGAACATTTAAAGAAGCCCCAAATATCTTAAATCTCCTTAGTCACTCATTACAGACCAATTATCTATTGGTTTATCTAAGGCTTTTCTAAATTATATGAACTACCTGACATATAAAGTGGTACTTCCTAACTTCACTCTTTCAGAATTCCTAGTTTAAGTTTTCAGGACTTGATAAACAATTATGTATATCCATACTCTTTACGACTGCATAACATTTGTCTTTAAATATTTAGCTTCTGAGTGAGCAATGTTTACTACCTGCCTATATTTTTAATAAGTTGCTTGAGATATGTTCACACTGACCAAGATATACTAGAAAAACAAGGGGATTATGAGATAAATACACAGATTTGATTTTTTGCTTGGCCACCTAATCAGCTATGTCAAACTTCAGTTTTTTCATTTTTAAAAACAGAATACTATCTTTCTTAAATGGTGGTTGTAAGGGGTAAGACAACAGACATGAAAGTATTTAGTAAACTACAGAGCCCTGAAGAAAATAACAGGCATTAAGACATTACTTATGCTTCTAAGTGCTGACCCTCTCATGGTTTGGTTTACTTGGGAAAGCTGTCCCAACTGAACATGAACAAAACGGGGCAAATGATATCTACAAGGACCAGCAGACATGCAAGTTTGGGCTTCAGTGTACAAAATCATGGATATGGAACACCGTTGCAAATTATTTGATTTCATGACTTTAACAAGTCCTACTAATGAGAAAAAAATAAGGAACACTCATTCAAGAATCTCTTCACGTATCTTTTTCCACCAAGAGCTAGGTACTCAAACGCAGTCAACACCTTGTAAGAGAATGTTATGACAGTTTCATTAAAGAACCTCCCAGGAAAGATTTACTGATGACCAACACTTCATTATATACCACATACAGTCTGGTATGGAAAACACACTTAGCATCTCCATATCCAGGGGCGCTGTCTCCTGTGATAATTAAGGAGTGTAATGGTCCTCCCAAGTCCACAGTACACATTTGCAGCAAAGTGTTAAGAATATAAGGATAAATTCTCTTGTTTTTATCCTGAAGAAAACTATCCGTGATCTCAGTGTTGTGAAAGAGAAAAAGCAGAAGTATATTTCTTGCAGGATAGATCTCACCACACACAGATTTAGGCTAAAAAGGAAGTTCTGCATTTTACCTACGTATTTATATATTAACATATTTACATAAAATCTGATTTACAGTCAATTTGTGAAAAATCCTCACTTTCTGGAATGGTATTAATTTTCCTAGGAAGAATTCCATTATTTTTCCTTCAGTACAACCTTCAGCCTATGAAATTTAAGTTAAAATTGATTTAAAAAATGACAAGAAAAAGTACAATGCAAACACACTGACTCTCGTTTCAGTGGTGCTGGCGGCGGTGGTGGGCTGTGTGTGTATGCGAAGTTATACCATGTACACATCTCAGTGCAGCAGTAGGGAGTATGAGAACCCTTTTAGGGCCTTGAGTACCTGGTTCTTCTCCTCGTATTCGCTGATTCTGAACAACCTCCAGAAGTTGCTGGGCTGCTTGGTTTACACTCATATACCGAGGAGGCTCATAGATCTTCCTTCCTCTGTAAATATAAAATTAGATGCCACTGTCCTTAGACATGAAATTACATAATACATTTTTAATGCAATTATTCCCCCAGGTACAGTTAAGTACTACAGTCCATAGTCTGTTTGAAGCATTCGCACATTACCCACTAAAGCCTGAATACCTTGATTTTTTAAGTTTAAGCTTTTTTCATTGTCATACTTCAACTGTCCTCTGATCTCACTGAAATGCTGGCAGTAATAAAAGTCCAACGACTTAATGATAAATGTTCAAGTCAAAGTTACTTTTATCTAAAGTGATACCCTAGGCAAAAATAGTTCAAGTTAAGTGGCAATTTGTTCTAGATCCTTGCTTAATCAGGTTCTATAGTGCTCACTTTTATTACTATGTTTAAGCCACATATTCCTCTTTTCACTTCTTCCTCTAAGAAAAGTAAACTAAAGCGATAAGTATCTGAAGATCTTGGAGGGTTGGATGGGTTTACTTCTGATGGCTTGAAGCCTACCATGTCTGCCCAATGAGCATAATAAAAATACTGCTTTTGTAGCTTACAAAACAGTTCATATATTTTACTGACTCTCAAAACAACTCTTTAAAGTCAGCACTGTCTAAGAGAAATATAATGCAAACCACAAACATAATTTTCTAGTAGCCATATTAAAAACGGTTAAAAAAGGGCAAAATTAACTTTAATATTATTTTACCCAATATATTCAAAATGTATTTCAACATTTAGTCCTATAAAAATTATTACAGAGATTGTTTTTGTACTAAGTTTTGACATCTGCTATTTCATACTTATGGCACATAATTCAAGTATTACATTTTCATTAGAAATACCTAATCTACATTTAAATTTCATAAAATTCATGGTTATAAAAGTAGATTTATATGTTGAAGTTATTCTAAATATACTTTTCCAATAACTAAGTTGAGTATTATTTTTATTAATTAAAATTAAATTATAGGGACGCCTGGGTGGCTCAGTTGGTTAAAACATCGGCTTTCGGCTCAGGTCATGATCCCAGGGTCCTGGGACTGAGTCCTGCATGGCCTCCTTCCTCAGCAGGAAGCCTGCTTCTCCTTCTGACTGCCACTCTCCCTGCTTGTGCGCTGTCTCTCCAACAAACAAATAAATAAATAAAATCTTTAAAAAATTAAATTATAAAAATTCAGTTCCTCAGTTACAGTAGCCATATTTCAAGTGCTCATTAGTCAAATGTGGGTAGTAGCTACCGTACTACTGCACACTGCCCCATAGGCAAAAAAAGGATTAAAATTTTCATTATACATGTGAGAAAAATATGACTCAGAAACCGAAGTAATTTGCCTAAGGGCACATAACCACAGACAGACTCAGGACTCAAATCTATGTCTTCCGACTTCCAATTCATTAATTCATTCCACAAATATTTACAGAGTGCCTATTAGGTGCCAAACACCATTCTCAGTACTGAATCTGTGAGATCTACTGCTATTTCTGCCCTATTACACTGTTAAGATCTTTCATAAGATTAAGTGTTTAATTTGCATCTGTTACTGAAAGCTGATTTTTTTTTTTAAGATTTTATTTATTTACTTGTCCGAGAGAGAGAAAGAGCAGAAGCAGGGGGAGCGGCAGGCGGAGGGAGAAGCAGGGTCCTCACTGAGTGAGGAGGCCGAGGCGGGACTGGATCCCAGGACTCTGGGATCACGACCTGAGCCAAAGGCAGACGCTTAACAGACTGAGCCACCCAGGTGTCTCTGAAAGCGGATTTTCAACAATCTTTAGAACTCATGTTGTTTAAGTAGAATTTATTATTCAAGGAATTAAAAATAGACGTACACATTCTCAGAATAAGAACTTACTTGATTAGATTTTCCAAAGATTGCTCCTTTACTTTGATGTCTGTAGGAAGCAAAAAATAGTTCTCTTTTAATCAACTACCCAAAACCCTGTGTGTAAACTTCAGTTGAGTCACCTAAATTTTGGGAAAACATTCTTCTCAAGTCTCCCAAATGCTCATTTGAGAGCTTATGACAATCTTCCCTCACACTTGTATCTAGCCACTTTTTTATGGAAATATCGAGAAGAATGGAAGCTTGTTATGTGTAAAGATCATTAGTTAGAAAACAAACATGAGGTTGGCCTTGAGACCATCCTGAAAGGATCCAATTTCCTCTTGGAAAAGAAGACACAGGAAAGAGTTAGATAAATATTGGCATATACACTACCTAACAGCTAATCAAAGTCATTGTGTTCATTTCTACTAGCTGGTAACCACAGACTCAACTGAGAAGTCTTGTTATATTCCTATCCTTTACCTATTTTTCAGGCACCAGGATGTAAGCTTTAATGCATGTAACATAAGAGAATAAAATTCTGACAACATTTTGAAAAGAAACCTTTGCTTTCTTGTGAATGGGTAAGACAGGACTAATAACTTACAAATAAGCACTTTAAAATCAATCATACTTTCAACAGGGCTTTCCCAAGCACTGACTGCCAGAGATGGGGCTACCACAGAGGCCAGAACGCACATAATTTCTGCTCCCCTAAAGCTTGAAATGCAAGCATCACAAATATTTGATTCTTTACACTTGTTAATCACTGATGCTCAGCTGAACAATCTGGTAAAAGGTAAAAAAGCACAAGCACTCTACATCCTCACAGGAACTCAGCATACAACAGCAAGAGCAACAGCTGCTTCCTGTTCTACATGCTAAAAACAAATGGTTCAGCCAAAGTTTGCTTTTGCAAAAATAAATACAGTGCAACTGGGGGGTCTTTTTGATAGACTTCTACAGCTTTCCTAAGTGATTATCACAGTTGTTCTTATAAAGAAGACTAAAAGAGTTTCCTAGGAAAATACAGCAGAGGTTAATCCTTATAAGTATCTGTAAATGTTCTTGGAACCAGCGGTGAATGTACTTTTCGGGTTCAAAATATCATTAATTATTTAATATTTCCACTTGTCTAGCACATAGAAGAAAAAGTTCATATTGGTTATTGAAAATGGACTGCAGTACGATTAACAGTGTATGTCAACTTAGACTTCCTTTATGTGGTATCTGTTAAGATTTTTTAAGTCAACACATTTATTAGTTTATTCACCTTGAGGTTCTAAAATGTTGTGATAGTAAAGTTTTTAGTTTAATATTTTAATTTTTTAAATAATATGTTCTACACAACTTGGTTTTAAAAATGAAGAGTGTTGGGGAGAATTTTTACAGGCAAATGCTTTTTGATTGAACTGCATTTAAAGACTGCATTATTGAATATTTAATCTCAAGCCAGACCAGTCTTAATATTTTTCACTTGTCTTCACACAGGCCACAATGATTGCCTTCTACTTCTACTTGCTAGAAGGTAAGCATCTCCTATTCACCTTAGTAGCACCTAGAATAATGCAAAATACCCAGAAGATACTCCACAAATGTCTACTGAATAAATTTATGCATGCAGCTCTACTACCACCCACCCACCAGCCCATTTTAAACCACCCCTTAAGTAGCATACGTCCCAACTCCTTCATAAACCTATGTTCACTTCCCCTCAAAAGCTCTTTGTTCTTTGAAATACCTATATAGTTATTACTATATTTTGTTAATCTCTAATTGTATCATACCCTTATCTTGTCTTTCCAAGTACATTTTAAATTCTCTGTAGTTTTCTAACATGGTATATTCTCACTAATCCCTACAGGGTCTGGACCATAACAGGCATCCAATAAATATATACTAATTTAAATGATGAGAATTCCAGATGATTAAATGACAAGACCTATGGTTTGAGGATCTGAAATCATGATATCTTATACTTCACACCTTGTTCCTGCTTTTGTTCATGGAGCAAGGAAGATATATTGTTTAACCTTGTTTGCCTTTTCCCAGGAAAGCTGAGAAAAGGGGCAGCTCTTAGAAAGAGAATTCAAGAGCCAAAGTTCTGGTTTGTCTTTCCTGCCTCTCCATATAACAGAACTTAATTGTTCTTTAAACTTTCGTGTACTTAGCAACTAGATTTCAAAACCCTGAGGGCAAGACCCATGTCTAATACTTCCTTAGTATTCCAAAAAACCTAACTCTACAAAGGACATCAAATACAGGAAGATACAGTAAAAAAACTATGAATGACAGGCTATCTCAATTTTGCCAGCAATAAAACTGGGTAACACAGTGGGAAGACGATTTAATATCTCTAGGCCTCAACTTCATCTATAAAATGGGCTTCAATAAGATGATCTCCAGAGTCTCTTTCACATCTGTAATTCTGATAGTATCAACACTCTAGTATTCAAAGAACGTCTCTAGGAAGATACAGGATGATGCTTGGCAAGAGTAAATGCTTAATATAGGTCTGTTGAACTGCAGTAAACTGAATGATGGATAAATGGGTAAGATATAGAATGCTGGAGAGTATCCACTAGGACGTAAGAGGGGAGGAGCATGAACTATGGTATGCATGCAGGAATAGCCACGTGGCGTTTGGAGCAGAAAATGCGTACCTCCCAGAGAGTATGGAAAAGCATGTAGTGTACAGAGTGGCTAGACTGGGTCCTTTCTTACCCCCAGCTAGTCACCCACAAAACAAAATGAGAATCGTAAGACAACTCCATATATAGTGACTTTAAGAAAACTCCCAAACCCTTACCTAGTAAGCATAATGTGTGCATGCCGTTTTGTCTGTTCTTCTTCACTTTGTCAAAGAAGCTTTCTGGTCTCCAAGTGTCTGTCCAAAAAACAATAGAAACTGTCTCTCCAAACTTATACAACTAGAAAAAATAAAAACATTAATTAATGATGGAACAATTCACTACTTACTATTTCAAAGATAACCACCAAAACAAAAAATGAGAACCAGACATGAGATGGGTTGGGAATCAGATCTGTCACAGAAGTAGTAAATGTTCTCTTCCGTCCCTGGCAGCTGGGGTCTGTCTCACTGGTGCCCTTCCAGCAGTGCTTCCAGTGTTTTGGCATTCAGTATAGCAATGTATGCAGCCAGTTCATGATTCAGCTATGTAGCTGCTAAAAACACTGACACAGAAAAAACCCAGAAGGACACAAAGACTTTGGAGCAGTCAGAGCAGGGTTCACTAGGTTTATATTATTATCCTCACTTTACAGATGAGACCAGCAAGGCTCAGAGAGATCAAGCTGATTTGACTAGGGTTGCACAGCTAGTGAGTAATGAAAAAGAGGAAGGTCCGAGGAAGTGCTCCTTTCCACCTTGACAACTCAGTAAAATTCACAGGTTGTATACTCACTGTAGCTAGTTCTCAAAACCTACCCCCTTACTTTATCCACTATTTGTTTCCTCCACTGAGAGCTCAATGAAAGGGAACGTCCTCCTTTCCCAAGTAGCCCACCCATCCCATTTGACCATCACACAACCAAGAGGCTTGCTTGGTTCCAGCTATCTTGCAGTCTGGCTGCACAGTTCACTTAAGTGAGCCCAACTCCAAATCTCATGCTAAGAAAATCCAGTTTTGCGTCCTGGTTCTGCAACTTGTTAGCTGTGTGACATGGCTCTTTCCGAGTCTTGATCTCCAAAACAGGAAGAGTAAAAACATACTGTCGTTCCTATTCATAAGGTTGTGAACATGTAAAAAGTTATTCAGAAGTAATATGCCACTAAAGTTACATAAAGCCTTAATTATCCAATTTAAACAGTGCTTGCAAGAATTGATAATAGAGCTGGAAAGCACTAACCATGGGAAATCTAATCTAGTCGTTTGCCACAAACTGTGACTGGAATAGGTGTGTAACTGCAGGACATCACTGAACTTTTCTAAGCCTGTGGAAGGGATTATCATCCTAAGGCTTCTCAAATCACTTTTAAGAAGCTGTTGTGGGGCGCCTGGGTGGCACAGCGGTTAGGCGTCTGCCTTCGGCTCAGGGCGTGATCCCGGCGTTACGGGATCGAGCCCCACATCAGGCTCCTCCGCTATGAGCCTGCTTCTTCCTCTCCCACTCCCCCTGCTTGTGTTTCCTCTCTCTGGCTGTCTCTGTCTCTGTCAAATAAATAAATAAAATCTTTAAAAAAAAAAAAAAAGAAGCTGTTGTAAGGGGTAAGGGGGAGGCAGAAAGAAAGGAAACAGAAAAGTTGGGGCATTCAGGGTCCTCCATCTTTCCATCCCTAGAAAAGCTCAACTTTTCTCATTTTTTGTACACTGAGGTCCTAAAAACTGTAACCAGTACTCTTAAGCTCATCATGTCCCTTACATGGCCACCACTTCCAACTTACCTACCAATGAGCTTTACTCCCAAAGTCCACTTGAAAACTGTCTAAAAAGTCTATGGAAGCCACGCCATCCAGTGGCAGCTGAATTCTCAGATCAGTGTAGAAAGACCCATGTAAATTCAAGAATTCAGAGTCTTGAATCTTCTTGCCACATATAATGTTTCTCTGTGAAAAATGCGTCCAACTGATGAGTTCCAATGTGTTCCAATGTGGAATTCCTAGAATACATTCACCCAAGCTACAAGGACTATGCCTAGCCCCGCTGGAGGGTTCTGCTATTGTTATTGTTCTACAAGAGACAACTTTATCTAAAAAATATTTATTATAGATCATCCACTATGTGCCAGGCATTATGCTATGCACAGGTATAAAAGTGAGAACCAAACCAGAGCTCTGGCCTTCATGGATAATGTAGTCTTGCTTATACCTCACAGAGCAAGCAAAAGCTCTGGAGTCATGGCTCTGGCTCTTACCGGGTGGGTGATCATGGACAAGTAACCTTCCTTTCACAAGACACTCCCCTGTAAAATGTGTATAACTATAAAGCTAATAATTTGCTTTTTCTTAGGGATTAAATGACAAAGTGTGTAGAATGCCTAGTACATTGCACATAGTAAAAACAATAAATGTTAGGGATTTGACGATATAATAACAATATGTTCATAATGATGATATGAAAATGTCCTAAAATGCTGTGTCTTGCTATAATCCAACCATTTTCCTTACCAAATATTTGACATGATGTTTACTGTTGTTGTATGATTTGATTCTGACAAGTTTAACTATTTGTGTTCTAAAAAGGATTTTTGGCATCTCTGATCAGATTCTGAAATATTAGTATTACTCTGTAAAAAAGAAAACTACGGAGTTAAAGAAAATTATAAATGCAACCATATGTACACCCTTTAGATGGGTCTTCAATATTTAAGAGTCATGGAAATATACTCATGAAGGTAAACTCTTCATTCAGAGAGAAAGGGATAGATGATTTAAGAGAGAATTGAGATGCTAGTCACATATAAACACTAGCTGCAGCATGCTGTGGAAAAGCTTCTTGGAATTGTCTAATTTGGGGGTTTAAAGAAAGCCTCACATAAGCACTGCTTTCTATGACCCTGATTTATAGACTGTAACCATTCTCATGGCCGTGCTGCAAACTTCTTCAATGAATTCTGGAACATTATGCAAACAGTTTCACCATTTAAGATGTCAGCCCCTCAAAGAACATAAAGATCAGTCCTTTGTGTTTCACAATCCAAGGACTTACCAGTAAACCATAAAGAAACTGAAGTAAAATCATACAGGGAAGAGAATGACGCTGCAGAAGTCTAAGCACTGTCTTATAAATGTGAGCCTTTGTGCTGTGATCGTTTTCCCCCAAAACATTATTGATGCAAATCTAAATTTAGAGACGACAAAAAGTGCTGTTTTCTGAGAACAGTAGATAAATATGGGGTCTTTTTTGGTTTTAACCTGAAGTAAGTTATAAAGAAAGCAGTTTATCGAACTTGATATTGGATTCTGTTTTTCATCTATTGAAGATAAAAACTCAAAATGACCCATTTAATTACAGATAAGGCAATATCTAAAGCAAGAAGATGCACAAGAAAGACAAATATTAGGTAGTAAATAATAATTATAAAAAATGAGATACAGACTGTATTGAAAGAGTTGAGCATTACCCCCACGCGGAAAGCACCTGAAGACAACTTCTGAAGATAGGATATAAGCTCGATCTTAAAGGGTGGGTAAGATGGAGGAAGTTAATCATGGGGAAAGAGCAAGATGGTATGAACAACCTACCAGACGTGGGAACACTTGGGCAATATTTAGCATGGCATTAAGCAATTATCTAGAAATAGCTATTGCCTGACTTGCTTTTAACAAGTATTTAATTCCTGACAGGCTTTCCACGTGACAATTCCTGTCAATGCCAGCTCTATAATTTATCTAGAACTGACTTCATTTCTTTTACCCCTACTTTAGTTTGAGTCCTCATGGCCACTTGCCTGAACAACCTTAATAATCTTCTAATTCATCTCACTCCATCAATACTTCCTTCCTTTCAGAAGCATAGATGTTTTATAAAATTCATTTTATAATTAGGTTTTAATGCTTTTGTCATTTTATATTCAAATAAAAAATAGTTTGTGATTTTTGAGTTAAAAAATATCTTCTTGGGGGACGTGGGTGGCTCAGTTATTTAAGCGTCTTGGTTTTGGCTCAGGTCATGATCACAGGGTCCTGGGATCGAGCCCTACGTCAGACTCTGCACTCAGTGGAAAATCTGCTTGAGGATTCTCTCCCTCTCCGACTGCCCCTCCTCCTCCCCCTTGCTTGTGCTCTGTTTCTAATACAAGATAAATCTTTTGAAAAATCTTCTTTACATATAGAAAAATTAGAAAATTTAACTTGCTAGTAAGAACTTTGTGAAGCCCTATATGTACCTTTTACATATAAACATAAATACTAAATCAGATCAGTTCAATCTGTGAAGTAAAAGAAAGCTGACCCAGCAGAGTTGTCAAAAAACGTACCACAAAACCACATATTCAAGAGTAACTAGTTTTCTATACAAAATATTGGTCTTGGAGTTGTTTTTTTTTAATTCCCACATGTATTTTTCTTCACATGGATGTAACACTGATCTGCTGACACTAAGAAAGATTATGCACATGGCCATATACTAGGTACATAGATAAAACTGAAGACAAAAGAACCACAAAATTTATAGTATCACATATGAGAGAATCCACATATGAATTAAATGAAAGAATTTTAATTTAAAGCACTAATTCTAAAGATAAATCAGCTTGGGGTGGGGTGGGGAAGATAATAAGCAATTCAACTCAGCAAATGTTTGTTGCATATTGATTATATGCATGGCACCGTGATAAAGTGCAATGGAAGATGAGTAAACCAAGAAGTTTATAATATGCCCAACATATAAACACATAAAGTAACCGAATATTGTGTACAGGATGAGGATTTGCCAGGAATGTGGGAGTAGAAGAATGGTACCATCACATTGGTAATTTAAAAAGAAAACTATTAAGTGGAAGAGAATGATGGTAAGGTGGCTATTAAAATATTGACTAAAAACAGTTACAGTTGAGGGGCTCCTGGGTGGCAAAGTCGGTTAAGCGTCTGACCTTGGCTCAGGTCATGATCTCAAGTCCTGGGATTGAGCCCTGCTTGGGCTCCCTCTTCTTTTGCCCCTCTCCCTGCTCCTGTGTACTCTCTCTCTCAAATAAAATCTTAAAAGCAAAAAACAAAACAAAAACAGTTACAGTGGAAATTGAAAGGAAAGAAAAACATTTTTAATACACCCATGATTCAGCAGGTGGTCAAAATAATTCCAAAGTGACTAAAAGAACTGGGAGCTTACTCAGATGAGTTCTTCTAAGGTTACATAGCAGTGTAGAGTGCAGATCTCCTTATTACCTACTTTAGTGTTCTCTGTACTAGGTTAGGCTTTATCATTTCTACATTAGTTCCTGGACAACAATGACATCAATTCAATGCTTTTGAAAACTACCAGTAAGAACTACTACAAGGTCAAAACAATGCTGTTTATCACAATGAGTGTTGTATTATGAAAAAAAGGAAGGAAATGAGTTGTTACTTTTTAAAAGCAATATACATTTTTTCCAAAGTAGAAATGTATTATATAAACAGAGAAACATATGGCAATAATTAAGGTCACTCACGCAACAGAGAAAGTGGACGCATTTCATAATGATGAGAAAATTATACAACCTTTTCCCTGAAGTCAGCCGCAACTGATAAAGCAGTTTTTATGCAGAAATCATTGCTATCGGGTTTCACTGAACTGTCTCATTTATCTGTCCTTTAAAATGTCTCAAACACAATTTTAGTCACCACATATTTAGTCACCACATTTTAAAAAAAGAATCACACAAATGATAATAAGAAATGATAAATACTGAACAAAGAAAATATGCTACAATTTGTAATTTCTTCTTTATTTGGCTTGTCACCTTCAGGTCAGTGTATACAGGTTCAACAAGAGTTGAAGACTGAAAGAAAATATACCAAACTAGTAACTAACTTTGGTTACCTCTAAGTAGTGAGACTATGGATGCTTGCATGTTCTTTACACTTACTGTATTTTGCCAATTTTCTACGAGTATATATGTCACTGATTATCAAGGAAAATAAAGTTATTTTTTAAAACAATTCTTCTAAAGCAGAAACAATGGTGAATGAAAGCAATTCTGATTCTACATGATTAAGGTACTAAATGCTTAACTTGAAGAATTCAAGAAAAAGGACTTTGTTCTTCTTGCCTTTTGTGTACTGGCAAAAAACCCTGATTTTTCATAATCAGAATGCTTAAATAAAACCAACTTGCCTGGCTCTTCACAAATAGATTTTTCTTTGACTAGAGAAATCCTCAAAATACAAATTATACAAGTGTTAGAGATAATATTTCTTACTTAGGAATTTCAAAGAACATGATTTTAAAGTATACTTGTTTATAAATAATATTTAAATTGTAAAAAATCCAAAAATTTACTTAATGAAAATTTGGGTATCTAATGTATCTTGGTCAAAGTAACCTTTGCCTAAAGTTAGAGAACAGGCCACCTTTTTGGCTTCTAAATCTAGAGGACATTAAAATTTATCTAGCTTAGTATTCTTCATACTTTTTAGTGCCAAATCTTTTCTTCCAAATAAATTCTTAAACAGAACATCAATAGGGTTAAAGATAAAGCCTGGACTCCTCAGGGATTTATTTTTTGCTCTTTGGTCTCAAGTACTTCATTTTCTGCAGAATTGCTGAAGCATCTTCATAGATTCTGGTACACTATGAAAACCAGTAATCTTGTCCAGCATTCCTCCCTGTCCCCATCTCATCCCCTTTCAGTTAGGAAACCTGACTATCCAGATCCAGAAAAGTTAGAGGACTCCTTAGTTACTGCCTAAGCAAAAGTAAAACCAAGCCCTTTTAATTTGCAGTTAAACTCTAAACCTTTCCCATTATTACTTTTCCTTTGCCAGTTCTACCCAATATATAGTCCGTTTTTATCCAACATATATATTCGCAATCTTGTGTTAAATAATCTCTAGGAGCCAAGGTTCTGTGGTACATATGTATGTATTCACTGGGGGGTGTGTGTGTGTGTGTGTTTCTGTAATACCTTCTAGATTCTCCAAAGTGCTTCCATGACTCTCTCCTTTAACTGAATAGTTCTCTCTGTTGGGAATGTATTTACTTTATTGTTCATCTAGCAAACCTCTTGTAATTCATTTTTAAAACCACTTTATTGAGATATAATTTACATACCATAACAATCACCCATTTTAAGTGTACATTCAATGATTTTTAGTAAATTCACCAAACTGTGCAACCACTACCATATATAGTTTTAGAAAATTTTTATCACTCCAATCAGATCCCATATGTCCCTTTAATAAGTAATATTTCTTCTCACCCCCAGCCCCAGACAATTAATTATTGTCTTCATAAATTTGCTTTCTCTGGACATTTCATATAAACAAAATCCTACAATACATGGTCTTCTGTGTCATGCTTCTTTCACTTAATATACATATACTTAATATCTCTGTCAGGACTACGAATTCTTCACAAGACAAAAGGAGAGACTTTAGAGTCTGGAAGTAAATTAAACCTAATCATACTCTTCTACGTGATCAATTCACTAAGAATAAAATTCAAACGCCTGACATTGGATTAGAGAGCCTAGTGATCCAACCCTATCTACCTATCTGACCTCAGATCACTTTTCCCCTGCCTACTACTCTCCAATAAGCCCTTCTGTGATTCCTTCGAGGAGCCAAGGTAATTTCCATTTTAGACTCTTTACATAAACCATTCCCTGTGACTAGAATATGCTACTTCCTTCTTGATTCATATCTAATCTTAAATAACACCACTTAGAGAGACCTCCCTTGACCATCCAACTGCAACTCTCTAATATTTGTCAGTCTACCTGAAGTTCTTACACTTCCCACTACCTGATACTGTTGCTGTTGCCTTTCCTTCCTACTAGAATGTAAGCTCTTTGAGAGCAGGAACCTTCTTGGAAGGTTTATCAGTGTATCCAAAGACACTCAGTAGAGAAACAATAAGTAGGCAAACAATACTTGTTAAATAAATGGATCACGATTCCTTTTAATGATGTCTAACTTAGCAGTCACCAATACACAATCCATTTAACAAGGAAAATTTTCATAGGGATATGGGGTTTGCAATAAAAATTCTATCTAATGGCATGTCTATAACAGAATTAGAAGTGTTAGTCTATGCCAACTACTTACCTTCGTTAAACCGATAATAAGGAGTCTTTTGCTAGTTAATAAACTACAAAGTGAATGAAAAATACTCAACAGTCAATTCTGAGCTCTCTATGCTGCTTTAGAAAACAACAGTAAGATAACTCAAAAGGGGTTAACAAATTGATAAGTTTAAAAAAAAGCTGTGCCCAGTTCCAGGTTACGAATTTCATACTAGTACTCTTTAACCTAATGTAAAAACGTTGCAGGGATGCCTGGGTGGCTCAGTTGGTTAAGCATCTGCCTTCAGCTCAAGTTATGATCTCAGGGTCCTGGGATCAAACCCTGCATTGGGCTCCCTGCTCAGTGGGGAGTCTGCTTCCCCCTCTCCCTCTACGCCCCCACCCCTGTTCATGCTCTCTCTCTCTCTCCCCCCACTGTGTCTCAAATAAATAAAATCTTAAAAAAAAAAAAATGTTGCAGAGCATGTACTGTTCAGGTCTATCACAGTACTTCTGTTCAATAACTTGATGGCTGTTTTCCCAGTAACTCATGGGAAAGTGTTCACAGAGATGACAGAATGTCTTTCGAAAGTGGTGCCCACTTCCCTTTTAAAAAATTGAGAAAGAGAGCATGGCAAGGTAATACATTCTACATTTAGCAAGTGTATTTCTGGGAACTAAAATCTACTTTTCCAATTCTGCCATGCTAAGAGAAAGACAGTACAGTTCTTTAACTTTCTAAGAAATTTTTTATCTGTCTAGATTGGTGGTTCTCAAAATGGGTACCTACACTAGCAGCTTCAACATCACCTGAGAATTTGCTAGCAATGCAAATTCTTAGGCCACCACCCCAGATCTACTATATCTGAAAATCTGAGGGGAAGGCCAGCCATCTCTTTTACAAGCCTTCTAAGTAATTCTGATGAATACCAAAGTCTGAGAACCAGTGGTGTAGGTTATTGTTTTTCCCATAAATGCTGATCCAAATACTGAAAAGAAAAAGAGCAGCTACTATTAAGGAAGGGGACTTTGCCAAAGTTTATGTATTATGCAGGATATCCATACATTTGTTTTAAAATTTAAAAGTGCCAAGAATATACTGACTGTATTTTTAATGCCTTTTATCTTAGAAAACTGTACGAAAGGTATCAATAATTACCTCTTTCTCCTGGAATATAAATAACTTGGGTGGTACAAAAAAGTATACTGTCATAGAGATTTCATCAAAGACATAAGACAGAACCTAAAAAGGCACTTCCTGTTTTTCACACAAGTAGTAAGTCATTTTCATATCCAGATTAGAGAATAGAACCAAGATGGGGAAACAATGTTTTATGGCTGCCTAGAGAAATTCTATGTAAGACTGAGAGAAAGCTACATTTTTAAAAAATAATCTATGTACCATGTGGGTATGATCCTAAGGACTTAAATGGAGACTGCCAATTCTCACAGTAAATTTCCTCTCAAATACCTTCATCTATTTTAAACATGAAAACAATAACACTGCACCCCTCTACCAGTCGAGAGGATCAGGACAGGATCACCCTAGTTTAGTTCTTGCCAGTCTGAATGACAGATATACATGTGATGAAGATAAGGATCTTTTAAAAAAATTTTATGTTTAAAAAGAAGCAAAAACCTTTAACTGATAAGTTATGATAATTTAGACCAAAATATGTTGGAAAGGGGCTAGGTTAACTTTCCCTACCAGGAAAAAAAAAAAAAAAAACAATATGAAAAACATATATACTCTATTAGCTTAAGGTTTATTACACATCTTTGTCTATCACAAGATTCATTTATTCCTCTCTTTTTCCTTTCTCCTGGCAACCATCAGTTCTTAAAAAGTACACTGTCTACAAAAAAGAACACTGGACTGAGAATGAAGAAACTCCTTTCTCTAACACAGAAATGCTCAGAACGGTTTTAAAGCGAAAGCAGACTTGAATTGGCAAGGTTTTTTAAAGTATGCATTTTATTCGAAGACAAAAGACAGCAAAATTTTTTGCCACTTTAAATGTAATAAACTAAGCAAGTGATGAATACTGAAAGGTGAATCATTTATACCTTTTCTCTGATTCTTCAGAATCAAAGGCAGTATTTCTGAGATGACTGGCCAGGATGTCAATTAAATTGAGATACTCTTCCTAGGTAATACAGAAAATGTATTTTCTGTATTTCTAAAGCTACAGACACAGCATTGTTGTCCAATGCTAATGTATATTCTTGTTGTAAATATCTATTTTAAATTACACATTCCAGGAAGACATATTGTGGAATACCTCATTTCATAGATTCTAGGATGCACATTTTTTTTCTATTATGATATATCTGAAATGGGAACGTGTCCTAACAGGCAATTAAGTCTTAAAGCCAGTGTTAGCCAGGAGCAGTCATGGTTGTCATAGTTCATATATATATGAACATCAGAACACAGATTATCAAACTTGGAAAATGAGTATCAGCAGCTTGGAAGAAAACCCTGGAAAACAGTTATGGGGCACTCTTTTAACCCCTCAGAATCAAGACTGTTAGGTTAAAATCAACCAATTTTACACAGCAATAATTACAAAGGTGGCTTAAAACCCTAACATGACCGGCTTTTGGTTCTTTTACACATTCTTTTAAGAAATGCTGCATCACAATGCTGTTATGGCACAGAAAATTATAACTGTGTAGAAAAACATGCTTCAGCAATGCAGAGTAAGTTACTTAGAAGAATGTGAAAAGGCTTTAGGAAAACTTAACTAATTTAATTAGATTAAATCTCCCTGTATTTGTATGCAAAAGTTGGATATAAGATTAAAATGTTTCTGTAGCTAAATCTCAGTGGTCCATTCCAATGAGGAGATAAAAGATCTAAGTTACAGAAAAACAGTATAAAAAATTCAGCATTAAAAAATTCCGTACCCACTAACGTATTATATAAAATAGTAACATCTTAAAATCCATGATACATAACAAAATCTACCTGCAGTTTGTAGTTTTCCAAAACACTTTTGCTGACTACCATTCAAAAAAAAAAAAACACCTTCTTTGTAGTATTACCTGTAAACCACAGCAGCCTACAGCACTCATTATGGAAGCATTGTGAATAACTCGGTAAGAGATTCCCAGTTTTGTTGCTCTCAGAATAAGATCGCTGTGTGTGGTAGCCCTGTAGAGAGAAAAGACCAAGTTGGATTAAAATAGCCAACACTGACTTTTTAAGACAGTACGGGTGTAATATTTCATGAGTTCCAGTCAATGAAAGGGTTATGGGGGCTGCTTTTCCTCAACTTCAGGGCTTTCTGTTAAGTCTCCACATGGCCTTTATAATGCTGAACTGCACTTGTTCCACTCATAAAGCAGCCTTGGCAGCTACAGAGGAAGGGAAGTTTTACTTGCTCTTCTTGGTCCTGTCAATACCTGCAAAGACATCTGTGGAATGTAGCTCAGCGACTAAACTCCTGAGCAGCAATTCCCGAACTTTTTGGTCTTAGGGCCCCTTTAAACTCTCAAAATGACTGGTCTGAGTTCTAAATTATGGCACAATTAGACCTACTCTTTGATTTCTGCTCTATTTTAAAGGTTTCTTTTTTGTGTTTTGAAATACAACAAGGCAGATGGTACAGAGCATTTTTGTAGCCTGTCATTCTTTGCCTTTATATTAGGGTTCTATCTGATATAACCATAGTTGGATTTTACATCTGTCTAGCAGTGGCTTTATTTATAACTGTTTTCAGTCTGGTTATTGTATATATAATTAGTATGTATGCATGTGTATGTGTGTGCATATCCTGCCTGCTGCCTTTCCTTTTTTTGGGATAAATCTAATGATTATAATTAGATAGACCGTGGGGAGAGAGACTGTATGTAAATATAAATACGGATACTGTGAAATGTAACCCCACATCAATTTAGAACTGTATTATTAAAGGCCTTTTTTCCCCTTGATGAAAACTCCAGACCCTGCTGGGGAAAACAACATTAGCATGTTTGAGAAACTACATACAAACCAGCAGAACCTGTCAACTGGTCAATGCATACCAAGTAGGAAGATCAAGGGCTTTCACCCCATGAGGCAGTCAGAAACAGATTAACAAATGCCCACCAGGGAAGTCTGTTTTTAATCACATATAAAATAAAAACTAGTATGAAAAACAATCATTAATTTGATTTAGAGTAAGCTTTTAAAAAATAATATAAAAGACAGTTATAAAGAATGTTTTTAATATCATCTTCAACAAAATTTTACTACTTAACACTAAGATTAAGGAAAACTGAATTAGTTATTGGTGAGTCATTTGAATAGATGAGCAGAAAGAAAACCTGGTTTAAAATTATATCTCTCTTTATCACAACTTCATTTAAAATGACCAGATATGGTTGGTGTACTATGGAGATTTAATGACCTGGCAAAATGATTTCATTTTGTGAAGCTGCCATAAATGTGATTAAATAAGCCCCTCAGATTTCTGCTATGAAAAACTGGTATTTTATCATCACAATTACCCAAACTATATTGCTTCATGATAAAGAAAAAACTGGTTTGAAACACAGGCTTAAAACACTATACTGGACATTCCTTCTAGTCCAGGGTCATGCAAACGTTTCAGTTATGGCGACTGGAAAAGTGTGTGTGTGTGTGTGTGTGTGTGTGTGTGTGTGTGTGTGTAAAGACAAATTTGTTACTATTTTTGGGCATGCGGCTCTATCCAAAATCGTGTGTGTGTGTGTGTGTGTGTGTGTATACATGACCAGCGTGGAGCCCACTCAAAAATAAACAAACAGGGGCGCCTGGGTGGCACAGCGGTCAAGCATCTGCCTTCAGCTCAGGGCGTGATCCTGCCGTTCTGGGATCGAGCCCCACATCAGGCTCCTCTGCTATCCTGCTTCTTCCTCTCCCACTCCCCCTGCTTGTGTTCCCTCTCTCGCTGGCTGTCTCTATCTCCGTCAAATAAATAAATAAAATCTTAAAAAAAAAAAGACAAAAATCTTTAAAAATAAATAAATAAATAAATAAATAAACAAACTTTATTTTATAATAACAGTTTACAGATATAGTACTGTCATACTTGACAGTCCTATGGCTCATGATCTGAAAATTCACTAATATTTGTAATGATATGGTGAAAGTGATGTTCTCATAAACCACCAGAAGCACTATAAATTGGTACAGTCCTCTTTTTAAGAAGATTTTATTTATTTATTTGATAGAGACAGAGAGTGCACAAGTTGGCGGGGGTGGGAAGAGCAGAGGGAGAGGGACAAGCAGCATCCCTGCTGAGCACGAATCCCAGGACTCTGAGATTATGATCTGAGCTGAAGTCAGATGCTTAACCAACTGAGCACCCAGACGCCCTGGTACAATCCTTCTGAAAAGTAATTTGACAATATATGCTTGAAAATACCCATATTCAAAACTTTTGATTTTCTGGGTATTATAAACTGAGTTTGAAGAAAAAAATCCAAAATGTGGGGAAGAAAGAGTGGAAGGAGGGGAAAAGGATCATATACATTAATCCATACACGGCAACTTTACTTATATTGGAGAAATAAATGGACTAATGATAATAATGCTGACATTTATTCAATAATTACTAGGTGCCAAGTGCTGTTCAAATGCATTATGTGGAATGGAAACAATCAAATGACCTACATAAAAGCCCAAAGAAGACAAGTGAATAAAGTGAATAATAAAGTAGTACAACTGGGCTCTAGCATAGTCAAAAAGAAGAGTAGCCAAAGTAAAAAGTAGATAGATTGTTAAAAGATTTAGGCCATGAAAAGTCACTTAAGGTTTTTAAGCAGGGTAGTAACAGCATCGAGGCACTTTTGGTAGGCCTTGATTCTTCATTTATGTGGAATTCTCACCTTTCCCCTCCCATCCCCTGCCAACCTTGTGTACAATTTTCACCTACTGAATTTTAGCCAGTCCCAACTCAAACACCAACTCCTCCATAAAGCCACCAATGAAAAACTCCAAACTCTATGCCTTTAAATTTACACTTTTCTGTCCTCATCCTCAACCCAACCTTTCAGCAGCATATCAGAGTTAACCACTCTTTCCTCTCTAAAGTCTTCTCTTTTCTGGGCTTCCGTGACAACACATTCTCTTGGTTTTCTTCCTCCTCTGGCTCTTGACAGACCACAAAATGTGTTTCCTAAGGCTTGATTTTCTCTTCCTCTTGTTCTTTCCTGGTGATTTCATCCGTTTCTCTGGCTTTAAACATCCTATCTCTCCCTCTCCCCTGATACATACTCATAACTTCAAAAACCACATATCCAGGGTATCACCCTCCCTTGAGCTCCAGCAGTAGATATCAAATTGCCTACATGACATCTCAAATTTAAAACATTTCCAGATCCAATTCTTGTCTTACCCAATTATTTTCCCTATGAGTTTTCATTTCAACAACTGGCACCATCCAGTTCCTAAAGCTGGAATTCTAGAAAACTTGCTTGTCTCCTTTTCCTCATCTACTACATACATATTGGCATTCTTCCTTCTCAATTTTTCCCACTTTGCCTTTTTCTCATCTCTGCCAAAGCCACCCTGCCTCCCTAAAATCCACTCATGCGACCATTTAGAGTGACCATTTAAGAATGTCAATCAGATTGTGATTCTTTCCTGCTTAAAATCCTTCACAGATTTACCAGAATACTTCAAACAAAATCCCTACCCCCTCCAAGGCCTTACATGATCTGGGTCCCGCCTACCTCTTTAACTCCTTCTCAGTCTCTCTCTCCGCCCACTCACTATGCTCTTCCAGGTCCCTGAATACATCTTGCAGTTCCCTCTGCTTACAATGCTCTTTCCTTCTGCTATTCCTTTTATTTTTCAGATACCTACTTAAATATTACCTAAAATATAACAAAAAGGATTTCCCACATGACCCCACAGAAATTAGTCTATTCCTGTTAGTCCTTATTTTTCTTCCCTTACAGGCCTACCAAAATTTTAAATTTGTTATTTTCTCCTTGATCTTGGATGTCAACCTCCTCTACTAAACTATAAACCC
This sequence comes from Ursus americanus, assembly GCF_024610735.1. Lineage (NCBI taxonomy): Eukaryota > Metazoa > Chordata > Mammalia > Carnivora > Ursidae > Ursus > Ursus americanus. The sequence goes on from NC_142138.1 coordinate 51,203,062, forward strand.
TGTGTTTTATCACCTAACACATATCCAGCATTTAGGAGTGCCTGTCAGGAGATAGGCATTCCAAAGATATTTGTTGAATGGATAAATGTCAGTCCAAGATATGCCTGGTCTTCCCTTGTGACCCCAGGCAAAATATTAACAACTCTTTCCCTTAATATTTAATTGATATCTACTATATTGTGAAGGAAGCTAGAGAGATAAAAGTGTGAAGGACAGCCTACAAACCTAAAGAGTAGATGTATACATTTATTAAAAAAAATATACTGTGAGGCAATGTATGAAAACGCATGAATGATGTGTCAGCAGTTAGGAAGAGATATAACTTCTGATCAGGTTAATAAAGGAATGCATCACTGAGAATGTGGTATTTGAGTTAGGCTTCAAAAGATGGCTGGATTTCTGACAATCAGATATATAGCAAAGGGCATTATAGATGAAGAAAAGAGTTTGACCAGATGTACAGAAAGAGAACGCAAGATGATGGGGGAAGGGCAAACTGGTTGGCATGAGTGTGGGCTTTAGGACAAGAAGGATAGAGTATAGGTAGAAGGGAAGGTTGTATAGTATTTTTCGTATCTGGATGGAGCTAGTAACTCTCATTTTGAGCTCTAATAAGATTTTCAAATTATGGTTTCACAAATACAAATTTGACTGCAACATAGGTAATGAATTAAAAGTCTGCATCAGGACCAGGGAAAGGCTACGATATTAAACTAGGGCATAGAACGATATAAAAATTGGGGCTGAAAATTGAGTTAATAATCAATCATGCCTATATGATGAAGCCTCCAAAAAATCTTTGAACTATGGCATTCAGCGAGCATCTGGGTTGGTGAACACATACATCTATGTGCTGGAAGGGTGGCCCACTTCAACTCCAGGACAGGAACTCCCATGCTTGGGACCCTTCTGGATCTCACTTCATGTACCTCTTCATCTGGTTGTTCCTCTGTATCTTTTACTACATCCCTTATTATATAATAAAACAATAATTATAAGTTAAAAAAAAAAAAAGAAAGTCAAAAGCAGTGCTTCTCAAACTAGTGAAAAGCTAATACTTTAAGTTCTAAATTGTAATGGAACAACAGTTTTGTAAAATGCAATCAAAATTAGTGATTAGAAAAATAAAATATAAAATAAAATAAAAGCTCCAAATTTTGATTATGAGATACAGCAGAGACAAAATTACTTTTAAAAACTGCTATCAAATTTCTAAATGCTTACTCTCAATTTCTGTCATTCTCATCATGGACTAGTAAGTTTGTGGGCTGGCACCAGTCTGTAAACCTCACGCTGAGTAGCACTGGTTTATCAGACTTTGTCAGTGACTGGATACCATCAAAGTCAAAAGTGACTCTGAGATTACTCTTTTAGGTAACTCTAAGAATTGTGATACCATCAAGTAAGGAAGTTTGGTGAGCTCAGAAGGTGTCACTATAAAAAATATAAAAATGGGATTTTAACGGGAATCCAGTGCAAAGAGAAAATCCTACAAAAATCCTACAAGGATTCCAAGACATTTTATATATAGGATTTTTCATCACCTTTATTTTACTATTTTGTGGCTGTGGCTTAAAAAAAAAAAAAAAAGGAGGTGTGCCTGGGTGGCTCAGTTGGTTAAGCATCTGATCAAGTCATGATCCCAGGGGCCTGGGATGGAGCCCCATGTTGGGCTCTCTGCTCAGCAGGGAGCCTACTTCTCCCTCTCCCTCTGCCTGCTGCTCCCCCTGCTTGTGCTCTGTCAAATAAATAAATAAATAAATAAATAAAATCTTCAAAAAAAAAAAAAAAACACCACAATAGGTACTGCTAATTTGGAGGAAGACTTACTTTTACAGAAAACAATGTCAGAGGTTAAAACAATTTGGATACTTTAAAATACGTGATTGCACAATGTCATTTGCAACCAAGTATAATAATGAAACACAATCTCTGCCACACCACATTGATGTAAATTACTTTTTTTTGACAGACACATGCACATGTAACTCCATTCTTTTAGAAAAACATCCTTGGTGGTGAGTTCACTGTGATTTAATTGTCCTTATGTTCCTTAAATCTGTGACATAAATCTTGGGTCACCAGCAGGAAACAAAGAAGTCCTCTGTTTGGCTTGACATAAGAGATTGATGATACTTAACTGGACAAGTAGAAATGCATCTTTTTAGTAATGGGGAAGAACAGAGCTCCTGATGGATATAAGAAACTGAAATTTGAGGCTGGACAGATTTTAAATTCAAGGCAAGTAAAGTGACAATATTGCTAAATATGAGGTGATTAAAAAAGAAAAAAGAGCTTATGACAAAGAAGCAGAAGATGCTTGCGATTTACCTGCAAAATAAATTGTAGATATGACTCCTGATAATGTAATACACTTATTAATAATGATACACTAGTAAAGTCATTTGATGCCCTAAGTTACCTTCTAAAAGAACAGCAGGAGCAATGACACAAACTTTAGAACTGACACTTAATAACCAATATTAAGTGATACATATGATGACATCCTGATCAAGCAGAATTTCTTCATTAATCTCAAAGATAATGAAAGTTTATGAAATTTTAGAGCCTAGGTAAACACAGTCCTTTATTAGGACCTGGAAAGTAAAAGGTTTTAAATATAACAGAATAATTCTTACTGATTTTTTTTAAAAAGCAAATAACTTAAAATTCAAAATACCAGCTTTGACTTACCCAAATGGATCACCAACCACAAGGAATGCAACATCACTGGTATCAGCATCTTTTAAAATATTATCGGCTTCTTGTTCCACTTCTTCTCTATCAGCAAGAATCAATTTTCTTCCATAAAACTCTTCCTACAGATTTAAATCAAATACCAAAATGAGACACAGGTGACGATTTCAACATGTGTATATACACACACACACACACACACACCAATCTCTGTCTGGGGCTGGTGCAAATCTTGGCAACCATCCAAACACAGATCATTGAATAGGCCTCCTCAGTGAGCTAACACTCTATATCATGTTGCAATTAAACTCTGTCTTTGGGGCTATCTTAATATCCCAAGAGGAGGTATACCTCCTAACATCTGAGGCTTTCTGCATTTTAAATTTACCTCTAAATTTGAGTCTAATAGACCAGACAGAACTTTATAGAATGAACAGAGAACATGTAAGCCTGAGCTCTATTTCAGAAACACAGTAATACAGAATATGATAAATAATAATTATAAACATACATGGTAATTTGGGTTTTATTAAATTTTCCATATGAAAACCTATAGGACCCTGGCTAAAATAAAGGCAATTTCAATGACAAATAATAGAAAATTAGGATTTAGTTATCTACAGAACCAGCAAACATTCCTATATAATTGCAGGAAAGATTAATTTAAAACTGTATTTCCTAGTTCCTGCTAAAAAGACAGAGTTTCAGAAGAAAGAAAAATTTCTAATTATATAGGAAGTCTCCATATAAAGTGCTTTGTGAACCAATCCCCTGAAGTTCAACTCTAGAGAATAAACCCAGGAGGCTGACCTTAACTGGGGTGGCAGGATATAAGTACAGAGCGTGAACTAGTGTGCTAATTGTCCTGTGGTGGTGGTTACAAACGTCATGCAAGGTCATGAATCTTATTAACTGATTTCCTGTGGAGTAATATGTAATTCAAATATAGTAAAAGTGAATACATAGACAAATACTATTTCTTACATACTGAGAAGTCTGTTTGAGTTATAAGGATTATATCGGATGTCAAACATTACAAGGATTGCTGTACTTGATAGTATCTGTCAAGCAAAAGAGTAAATAGACAAATCATTAAGCATTTGAAGATAAAGGCCATAGTTCCACTCTGATAATTATTTCCTAACGCTTAACTAGAATCTGTCCCTGAAATGTGAAAAAAGATCCCTTCCCTTTTTCAGCATATCTTCTCAGAGATAATGCTCCAGAAGTTCCCAATGACAGCATATTTTTACAGATGAAAAATGTTCTCTTTATTTTCACTTTCACATTTTTTCTTAATCATTAATTTGTATATAACTTACTTTAATTTCGTGAGCCCAGAAAACTTATTAGTGGTAGAACATTTACATTCACATATATCTAAGACACATGTATGATTATTGAAAACTGAAGGAAACAGTATTTTTTCCTGAACTAACATTTCTTTTTTTTTTTTTTTTTTAAGATTTTATTTATTTATTTGACAGAGAGACGGTCAGCCAGCAAGAGAGGGAACACAAGCAGGGGGAGTAGGAGAGGAAGAAACAGGCTCCCAGCAGAGCAGGGAGCCCGATGCCAGGCTCGATCCCAGAGCTCTGGGATCACGCCCTGAACCGAAGGCAGACGCTTATGGACTGAGCCACCCAGGCACCCCTGAACTAACATTTCTTAAGATCAAAAAGTCACATGCTACTAGCTTAATGCTAGCAGTAATCCTAAATCCTATCCAGTATTTTATAAATGATTTAACAATAGAAAACCCCACTCTCAAGACTTCTATCTTGTATCACTCTGTATTTATTACTTATTCTAAGAAAATTTCATTATTTAATTGAAACACGTTTATTAAAAAAAACTTATCCACATATGCACACCTGTGTACACACACACAAACACTCCGGTATAAACAAATGGCTGATCCTTTTAGGGGGAGAGGGGAAAACTTAAAAAAGGGAAGAACAACCAAAAGCGGTAAGAAACTGGTATTACGTTCTTTTTCATTTACCCACTTGGTTATTTATTCATTCACTCACTCAAAGAATATTTTTTGGGCACAACATCCACACCAAATTCTATGCTTGATGTTGGGAAACAATGGTGAATGAGACATATGTAGCCCTCGTCCTGTGGTTTATCATGTTTAGTGGGGGATTATCTACCATATCATTAAGTGCTATAAAAGCATGGAACCTAGTAAGAGTAAAGGAAGGGGGTGGAAAAAAGCGGGATTATTTAACAAATAGTTTTACATTTATATTATATATCATCCAATGACTGATAAGCCAATTTTTGTACGCATCAGCCCTAATCTTCTCCACTCATGAAAATGAAGGCAAAACTAAAATTCATTCCTGCTTTAGGATGGCACATTTTTCAAGGGGGACAGGATAAAAATTCAAAATTAAAATTACTTTTGGGTATTTCCAGAAGATTACATAAGAAATTAGCAATAATTGCCTCTAGGAAGGGGAACTGGGATAGAAATCTTTCAATGCATATATTTAATATCCTTTGAATTTTATACCACTTAATGTATAACCTATAAAAAAACAGAAAAGTAGAGGCTAGAAGTAAGATACATAAACAAGAAAGCAAAACTAAAAAAAAAAAAAAAAAACCCAAACACACTAACAGTGAAAGAAGGAACAGAGAAATAAGGGCTTACAAAAGGGATTGAAAAAAATGGAAAAGTACAAGTAAACCAAGAGAAAGTAATGTCATGGAAGCCAGTTTCAAGGAGTGATCAACTATGTCAGAAGAAGTAAAACAAGTGAGAATTGAAAACTATCTTGTGGCATTCTCAGCTACTAAATAACTGTTCAACAAACAAATATTTCAGAGGAATGGAAGTCTGCTTGCAGGAGTCTGAGCTATGAGTGAAGTGGGGACAATAAAAGCACACTGCTTTTTCAAAAAGCTTTGGATAAAGGAGACAGAAACAGTAGTAACTATGGAGAAAAGGGGAGAGATTTCAGAATGGACAATATCTGAATATGGTTTCAGGCTGAGGGGAGAAGGATGTTAACACAGACCAAACATAACAAATTAAGAATAATTCATGGGAATAAGGTTTCAGAGGAAGAGGTATGGGAAAAACACACCTAGTAGAGTTGTCTTCAACAGGCTGAGAATCTCATCCAACAAGTCATTTCCTAAGGACCGGGCGGGGGGGAGGGGGGATCCGAATCTGACATTCAGATTTAGCGGAAGGACTAATGGGAAGTTAATAAAGGTCACAGATGATTGCCTCATCTTTCTCAGTGGGAAGTCCATCCCTCCACTACCAATACACGGCAGCTGGATAGGAGGACAAGGAAAGAGAGTGAGCTGGTATCCAGATGAAGTAGATTAGGAAGAAAAGAAAGGGAAAGAGATAACACTGGGAGGAAATGAAAGTTATTTTTGTGATGCCCAGGAACAAGTACAGCAAATTATTGTGCTGATCGCCATGCTTTTGCTCACCATTATTTTTTTCTTCAGTAAGGAACACTCTTTCTCCTCCCTCTACCAAGTCTTATCTATAATAACAATATCTACAATACATTTACATTAGATCACTCTGAGCTCAGGCAGAGTTCTAAGAACTTATGCATATGAATTCATTTAATCTTCATCACAATCTAGAGATAGCCCCTATTTTTATCCCTGTTTTACAGATAAAAAAAAAGAACACAAAGTTAAGTGATTGCCCAAGGTCACAGAACCTCGGCTAACTGCAAAACTTTACATGTATTACCGATGAGGCATAGGGGCACGTTGCTGGCTCAATTGGTAAAGCACACGACTCTTGATCTCAGGGTCATGGGGCTTGCAAGTTCAAGCCCCACACTGGGCATGGAGCCTACTTAAAAAAAAAAAGAAAAGACCAAAAAAACAAATGAGGCACAGACAGGCAGAGCTTAGTGACCTCCTCTGCTTTCAAAGCGGGATAGCTAAAGCCTCAAGGTTAGCCCCCTTTGGCCAAAGCAGCTTCCTCTATTTACCCAACAGAGCTGTATAAATATTACCATTTTCTATCTAGACCATGAAAACAAAAGAAACAAAACAAAAAGACTGCGATGCATTATTTTAAAAGATAGCTCAAATTCCATCTATTCCATAGTATTCTCTGACCACCACAACCTGATCTTCTCATACGTATTTCAATTGGAATTAATAAATAGTAATTATTTGAGATAATATCTACTATTTAATTCATGAAAACAAGAGTATTGACTTAAGTAAGATCATCTAAGTTCTTTTCAGCAATATAATTTTATAGTTTCTTCTTGCCACTGTTGTCAGAAATTGTTATTTAAATCTTTCATTACTGAGTTTTCCTAAGTATAACACAAATGAATCATGAACCACTTGAAAACAAAGATCATAGCTTATACCTCTTGTATTAAGGCACTACGGTGTATTACACCAAAATGGCACATAAAATCATAATTTATTCACAGAAAGTGCCTAAAGAAATTCAAAGTGTATATACTAAAACTCCTTCCGGGATGCAATGTCTCTAGTTCAACTTTTGAATAATACAGAACATATAAATAATACTACCGTTTTGGCAATTTGAAAACAACATCTTTCAATGTAAGAACAGATAAATTCCAGATATTTTTTTTTAAAAATTATTTATTTGAGGGCGCCTGGGTGGCTCAGTCAGTTAAGCGTCCGAACTTTGGCTCAGGTCATGATCCCAGGGTCCTGGGATTGAGTCCCACATGGGACTCCCTGCTCAGCGGGGAGTCTGCTCCTTCTTCTCCCTCTGCCCCTCCCCTGGCTTGTGCTGTCTCTCACTCACTCACTCTCTCTCTCAAACAAAATCTTAAAAAAAAAAAAAATTATTTATTTGAGAGCGAGCAAAAGATAGCATGAGGGTGGGCAGGCAGAGGGAGAGAATCTTCAACCAGACTCCCCATGGAGCAAAAAGCATGACGGGCTCCATCTCAGGACCCATGAGATCACAACCTGAGCTAAAACCAACAGTCTGATGCTTAACTGACTGAGCCACCCAGGAACCCAAAATTCCAGATTTCTTTAGCAACATCCATATGTGCCTTTTATAAAATACCATTTTGTGTGATTATTGACAAAAGAAAGCACATATTTACTGAGGAAAATAGATTTTTCCAATTTTTTCCACTATATGATAATTATCTAGTTATTGAGACCCGATTTTATATATAGGTATGAGCACATGTCAACAATTTTTAACAATCAATTTGCTTAAAAAACGAAAAGGTAGAAATGAAAGGAAATAGAAAGGAGGTCACTGAAGAGAAAGTGGCTCTGAGATTTTACTAGGCAATATAAGGCATGAATGTATTTATTTATACCTTACTTTATTCCAGAAAAGTCATTAAAGGTGGCTGAGGTTGCACAGCAAGTTGCTCAGGGAAAAACATGAACTAAGGACCTGGAAGAGGTCATGAAAAGCAGACCAATGGAACTTTGTGACAGGAGGGATTCAAGCTTGACCATTTTGCTTGAATCCTACCTTCTCTGTGGACATTCTCTAAAATCATTATTTTGTGAAGTTATGATCTAACCCTGAGGATAGAGAGACACTGTATGGTATAAATGTTAAGAGTGGTGGTTCTCAACTCAGGACTCTCTTGGCTCATATTCTGGCTCTATCACTTATTATCTGTAGGACCTTGGGCAAGTTTCTCTGTGCCTGTAAAATGTGAACAGTAATTATAGAGTAATAATCCTGTTCTACATGTAAAACACTTAGAACAGTGCACAGTAAGTATTCTATAAGTATTAGCACTTACTATTGTGGAGGACCAGATACTCCAGCATCTTAACAAAGTACATATAATTTACCTGTAGGTGAGGTTGGGCCCAGCCCCAACAATACGTTTTTGGAAAAAAAAAATACTTGTAAAAATTACAGCAAACAAAATTACCATTTGGCTAGCACTTAAAGTTTACAAAGCACTTTCAAATATGTCATCTTAATAAAACCCCATATAACCCTCCAATTGGTTATTATCTCCATTTTTACAAATGAAGCTACTGAGGTTTAGAGAAATCTGGAAATGTGTCCATTAACAACTATCATCACTGAACATTTTTGCTACAGGCACTACATTAAAAACCTATGAGGTAGGCATTTTTATCCCCATTTCACAAAGTAAAAAACTAAGGTTAAAAGACTTGTCCAAGATGACATGGTAACATGTAACAAAGAAAGCTTAAAGTCAGGTCCAACTTTCCTCTATGCCATGTTCTGACATCTTACTCTATAAGAACGCTGATTTGTTATTTGTCTCTACTCTCTTGGACGGATTTAAGTTCATTCTAGTTTTCCTTGATCACTGGTGAGAGAGGAATATTTATTATCTTGAGCTGAGATACTTTGGTTCCAACCCAACAAATCAAAGCTGGCCATTAGACACAACTTTCACATCAATGCATGGCCAATTCGATTCAAATCTTTAATTCTTTAAGATTTTAAAGTAACTCTGAGACCAGAATTCTCTGGGCTGTGAATCTGAGAGACCAGAAGACCTGAAATTCTCTAGGTCACCTTTTTGTTCAGAAGCCTTGACAGACCAGACAATTCTAAAATCCTCTCCCTCCTCCTATAACATGTCCACCACTCTATCTTAATTTACATTCTATTTGGAGTTTGACAATGAACCCGAACTACGTAGCCCCTCCTCCAAAATGTACTGAGCCCTTAACAAGAGCAAGCTAAATGTATGATACGTTAACAAATCCTAAAGTTACCAAGGCCCAGGCTCACTCAATACACACAAGAGTATCTGTATTAGCCTTACTGGCAGTCTTTTTAAAGGTAAGACCTCTCCGGATAGGACACTGACAGAAAGGCGATTACCATTCCCTATGGAAATACTTCAAAGGGAGAAGCTTTCAGCTTGGTTTCTGAATACATAACCAACTCATTAAGGCTACATCAGTACCTCATTAGCACTCAAATAAGAAAAAATTTGACTATATCATGAAATAAGGGATTTTGATAACTATTCCCAGGAGTGTAAAATAACTTCCCTATTTACTGGAGAAAGCCTCAAAATTAGACTTGTAAAGTAAGACAAAGCACCCTTTCATTTTCCAAGTCACTTGGTTCTTGTATTATTCCCATTCTTGTGATCCTTAATGAGCAGGGGATGTGTTTTAAAGGATTTAAACAAGGAGACCTAAAAATTGGGTTCAGCTTCGTGTAATGAAAATCAGCTGTTAAGACAGCTTTCTTCCCAGGGACTGAAGAACCTTAAGCACCTACCAGAACTTCTTTCCCTACAGTCAGGATTGAGGTATAGGCTTCTAGATACACTCGACTGCAGCGTCTTACAACTTCCAGGCCCTTGACTGTGATGTCCTTGGCATCGCCCAGGCCCAAGCCGATCAGGTAAAGCATTTCAAAGTCCAGGGGAAGGGAGACTGCAGGACGAAGTGAACAAGAAAAACAAGGGTCAGCTACACCGAAGATACGTAAAATCTAGCGATGAACATGAAAATGAAAATCAAGATAGTACAACCAGGGACGGCAGGTCACAAGCAAGGTCTGAGAACCTTACGTCACGCCTCTTAAATAAGGAATGGAATGAGTGTTTTTAAACAACCCTACCCCGCTTTTTCTCGTTACACCAAACTAAGAGCAGTTACCCTCTGAAAACTGTAGTTGGGTCCCCAAATTGCTAACTGCAGCCTTTCCGAAAAAGGAGCTACCGAAAAGGTGGATTCCCGCGGAGCGAACACGCACGCCGCCCGCCTCACCTACGGTGCCGCAAAACGCTGGCGCCTTTACTGCACTTTACGACTAGCTGGAGGGGCGGGCAAGCCTGCTACTGGGGGTGGGGGTGGGGTTGGGGAGACCTGGACCAGAAGTGACCTGCCGGCTGCTGGGGCGGGGAGGGGAAAGGTCAGTCGGCCAGGGGAGTCCATCCAGAGCCCCCCAGCATGGCCTCTGGGAAAGGACGAGGAGTACCCGCGATTCCCTTAGCCCGTGGCTTTACACATCCCCATCCTAGGACAGGGTAAGTGCAGGAGCTCTTCGCCCGGGAGGAGCTGGACCCGAGGTAGGGCCGCGCAGACCGGCGCCATGCGCCTTTCCTCCTCCAGTCATATGAATGGGTGGCGGGTGGGAGGGACTTTTCTAATTTGCCCGGGATTGCCCGAGTGCACATATTTCCAAACTCGCCTTTGCGTTCTGCTGTAGTTTAACCAGCTGCCTCCCTGGTGAGGCAGTTTAGCAAATCTGGCCGTCAGTGTGATTCTTATTTCCCAGCGGGGCGGTGATGCTTGGGGTTTGTCCCCAACCCCAAGACCTCATTCCGGAGTGCCCCAAGGGGTGTGACTGGGATATGCCTCAGTCATCCTCAATGTCGGGAATCGCAGACACCCCCCCCCCCCCCGCCATGCTCCTGTGCCTAGAAAAGTGACCTTTAAGAGTGCTCAGGAATTTCAGATTTCAATTGCTTCCACAGGGGGAATTCCTATAAAGTGGTTGGTTAGATGTAGTTCCGATATCGGAATGGTTTGTTTTGACTGTAAATGCTCTTGGTAAGGTCACTAGTGACCTCATCCAAATTAAAAAGACAATTTCCATTGTTTATCCTTAGTAGGCAGTGTTGATTATTCAGAATTTTCCTGCTGTTTTTCAGACAATGCCTTGAGTCTTTTTTTGCCCAACACCTGTTTCTTAAGCCTTAATTTTATGTTTTTTTCCTAGGTTCCATCTACCCTTTGCACTTCTCATTCAATACATTCTTTATGACTGATTCTATCCAGTATCATTATACCTATCCGTTCTTCATACCATAAACAAAAATTAATTCAAAATGGATCATAATGTAAATGGAAAATATAAAACTATAAAACTGTGATTCTACGTAGGCAAAGACTTCTCAGGAGCAGCACCAAAAGCATGTTGTAGGAAAGAAAAAATTGAGTAATTGAAGTTCAATGATATAAAACATATGGTCTTCAAAAGACATTGTTGAAGCCACATACTGTGAGAAAATATTTGCAAAGCATATATTTGATAAAGGACTTGTATCAAGAATACATAAATAACTCTCAAAAGGCAGAAATAAGAAAACAACTTAATTTTTTAAATAGGCAAATAATTTGGACAAGAATCTCAGAGAGAATAAGATAAATAAATCCCCAAAGAAGATACATGAATAATCAAAGAAGCTTTGAAAAGATGTTTAACATCATTAGACATTAGGGAAATAAAGATTAAAACCACAACGAGATACTAGAATGGCTGAATTTGAAAGCAATAACAAAATAAAATCCTGAATGTTCACTCTCATAATTTTGGCTATCTCTAGTATTTTGCTGACTCAAGTTTTAGCCTCCCATTCAGACCTCCCCTTCAGCCTGCTATATTTAACTTTTTGTTGGAAATCACCTAGATAACCCAGAGGCATACCGCATTCAGCACATCCAAAGCTGAATCCATCATCTTCCTTTTCAACTTGGCTTTTCCCTCTGTATTATCTACTTTAGATGGAAGGCATTATCATCTATAGACTTAACACAAGCCAGGCACTTGGAAGTTACCCAGCATCCAGTCTCACCTATCTGCCTCTCTTAATAGAAACCATTCCTACCGTCACAGTCTTTCTTTAGGTCCTCATGTCACTCCCGCAGTCTCCTTCACATTCATACTTCTTTCAGGGGCCAGAGAGACCTCGCTAAGATGCAGTCTGAAAATGTCGTTCCCCTCTAAAAATCCTTTTGAGGACAAGACAAAGTCCAGTCTCTTTAACGTATCCCACAGGATCCTCCCTGGAATGACCACTGCCTACCTCTCTCTAGCCTCATGTCTCTCCACTCCATACTATGAGCTTCTTCTCTAGCAGTACTCTTCTGTGCTCACAACATTCTTCTTTGTGTCTCTATGACTTAGGCTGCCATCAGCATGGAATACTCTCTCCCATTCTCTCCTATCTAGATCACTGCTACTTATTCTTTAAGGCTAAGTTTCCGGGGCACCTGGGTGATGCAGTCAGTTAAGCATCTGATTTTGGCTCAGGTCATGATTTCGGGGTCCTGGGATCAAGCCCCATGCTGGGCTCTGCGCTCAGTGGGGAGGCTGCTTCTCCCTTTCCCTCTCCCTCTGCCCCCACCCTTGCTCATGCACTTGGGTGCGCTGTCTCTCAAATAAATAAAATCTTAAAAAAAAAAAAAAAAGACTAAGTTTGGGAAGCCTTTCCAGAGATCCATGTGCTAGGTTAGGTATCTCCTTTTAATTACAGTAATACTCTGCATATACTTATCAGTCGGCTTAAGTGTTTTAGAATTGTCCATTTGTGTATCTTCTTTACCGAACCATCAATTTCATAAAGTTAGGTCCTGTATCATATATTCTCATCCCTAAGGTTTAGCACAGTGTCTGGCACATAGTTTTCAGTAAATGTTTGTTAAATAGGTCATTATGTATACACTAGTAGCTCAGCAATTTCTTTGAGTTATGATGTATATGTCTGTCTTTATGAAATGCAGGGTGTGCTATGTTTTAGATGACTACCAAAAGTCATTGATGGAGTGTCAAACAAAAACATGCCTTGTTCATGCCACTTCAGAAAGTTATTTACATTAAAAGGTTTATGACACAGTTCACATATACCTCATATGTACCCTGTTGAATAGGTAAATTTTCCAACATAGTAGTCATTTTTTATGTGATTTTGTTGTCAGATTTGCTTTGAGTAATTCCAGGTAGATTTACAGTGAAAGGACAGTGCCAAAAGGAGTAATTAATCGAAAAGAAGGTGTAGTTTATCTTCTTTCAGGAAATCGGTATTGAAAATGAAGTTGTTCTGGGATGACTGGGTGGCTCAGTCCGTTAAGCGTCTGCCTTCCCTCAGGTCATGATCCCAGGTCCTGGGATCAAGTCCCACATTGGGCTCCTTGCTCAGCGGAGAGCCTGCATCTTCCTCTGCCTGCCTGCCTCTCTCGTTGTCTCTCTCTCTCTGACAAATAAATAAATGAAACCTTAAAAAAAAAAAAAAAGAATGAAAGCTACTCTGGGTAGGTAAGGTAATATTCTTTTTAGATACAGAAGCAATTTCAGTTTTTACTCTTCAGAATTCAGTCAAAGGAACTACTTTCCCTGTAGAGTTCTTAAACCTTTCTCAATAGATTTGGGGGACTTTCTGGAGACAGATAAAGGTGTTATGGAAATCTCCCCCCCCCCACCGCAGTTAACAAAATAATCAGCAAAGTCTTGCATAGTGTTTTTTGCAGAATTATTCTTTGTGATTTGGACATCTCTCCCATACTTTAAAACACTTTCAAATATGATTGCATTTTCCCCAATCATTTATTATTAAAAATTTCAAATACCTAGAAAAGTTGAAACAGTTTTACAGTAAACATCCATATAGTCACCTCTTAGGTTCTATAGTTGTTAACATTGTGCCGTATTTGCTTTATCACATGTTTATCCATTCACCCAGCCCTCAACCCATCTTATTTTTTGATGCATTTCCAAGAGAGTTGCAGGCGTAAGTAGGCATATGACTTGCATTTTGCATGAAAGATAAACCCCTCATCTAGGTAACAGATTAACAAAACATAGCTAAGAATATAGCTAATTAAATGATACCAGTTCTTCACCTGATTTAGGCAGAGCTTTGAGATTTTCTCTTTAAAACAATTACAGTTTTTAATCAATATAGTAGCATTATTTTGATGATAATGAAAGCAGTTAGTCAGAATACATATTTATAATGTCAAAGCAAATTTGAATCTCACATCTAGCAGAAAAGAGGGGGATGGTTATAAAGAATTGCGATTCTAGAGAAAAAAAAAAAAGGATAAAGTGAAAGCCTTTTTATTTTAGAGAATAGCAAGGGCAAATGAGGCCTAAAGAGTTTTCTTCTTTATATTCCTGCTTGCAGGTAGGAGAGTACCAAATCATCCCTGAGGGTGAACATTTATGCTTTTCCTGAAAGATCTTTAAGCTGTTTTCATAACCTTTGTCAGTAACTCATTTTTAGTACCCACACTGTCAGAAATTCTTCCTTATATCTAATCTGTGACCTTCAGGCAGTAGTCATAAAATGTGAAAGATGTAGATAGTCATAAGAAGTTAATACTGATGGCTTTTCCATTCCATTGTCATAAACACATCATATAGTAGTTACATTTTAAAGTGATAACAGTTGAGACACTGCATTACATTATGAACAAATTGTAATTAACTTATATCTAAAAGAGGTCATCCTTCAATTTTCTGATTTGAGTTAATTGTTTGTCTATTGAAAAGAAGACATCAGGGCTACTGGGTAAACTCTGTCTGACCTCACTGTGAATGGAGAATATTATTTTACTCTGAAGCTGGCCTTTAACCTACATATTCCCAAAGATTGCCTCATTGTTAGAGGAAATCTTGATTAATATTCTTAGAGCTTAAAGACCCCAAATTGATTGATAGTCATTGTTTTATATCAATTCACAAATAGTGATAATTAAAGATAGCATTACTTTAGGAGAAGTTGTATTTGGTGATTCCTTCCTCCAAAGTCTGTTGCTAAAAAGGTAGACTCAGTGATACATAGTTTCACTCTTCCTATGTTTAAACAACTACACAGTGCCCTTTTAAGGTATATTCAGGGAGGCATATGACAATTAGCCAAGATTTGGTTGGAGAAGGAGGGTGGTTTCCCCTTCACTCAAAGGCAAAATTTTTAAAAAGGACCCACCAAGCTCTATATTAGCCACACGCTCCCACTCACTACATCACTGCCCTGCTTCTCTGAACTCACCTCCTGCTACAAAAACTATAAAACTGTACACTTCCAGAGCTGGGTTTACTGGGGTGGGGGGAAAAATAAAGAAAAACCTGTATACTTCCAATTATTTCGTCTGTCTTTTCCCCCATAGCACTGTTCGCCTTCCAACATAACTGTGTGATTTACTTATTTATTGTGTCCATTTTTATTGTCAGTGTCCTTCTACTAGAATAGAAACACCATAGAGGCAGGAATTTTTTTTTTTTTTGGTCCATTTGGTTTACTAATGTGAACAGTGTTTGGCATATGTTCAATAGATATATGTTGAGTGAATGAATGCACATCTACATATGTAAGTTAATTATATATGTAAATAAATTATGAATGAATTCTTTTATTTATAAGGGAATGACTCTGCAGAGGAAAGTTTACTTAATGGCTAAGAATTAAGATTTTAGGGGCACCTGGGTGGCTTATCCATTAAGTATCCGACTCTTGATTTTGACCCAGGTCATGATCTCAGGGTTGTGATTGAGCCCCACATCAGGCTCCAACCTCACCTGGGAGTCTGCTTGAGATTCTCTCCCTCTCTCTCTGCCCCCACCCCCAAAAAGAATTAAGATTTTAGTGTCATTGAGACCTTGGATTAAGTCCAGGAGTTTCCACTCAGTAGTTTCCTTACTGCCTTTCTAAATCTCAAGTTGCTTCATCTATGAAATAGAAATAATAGTACCACCTTTCATAGGATTGTTGTGAGGATAAATGAAAGCATACATAAAAAGGGCTTAGCATAGTGCCTGGTAATTGGTAAAAACTCAATAAATATTGACTGATAATAGAGTTTGAAATTAATTTTATCGTTATCTACAGAGTCCATAAGATTATGAGAATTAGCCTTCTCCATCCCACTTACATTGGTTTTTATTCTTTTTCCCTCTTCACAATAGTTCTGTGAAATAATTACATGAGTAATTATTCATTGCTTTTAAGACCAATCCGTTAGATGCCATATGTTATTGATTCACAAAAGGTCATCTTAAGCAAACATTGTTATACTCTGAGGTGCTCTTTCTGAGAAAACCTGTCTTTATTTCTATCATTCTGTCACAGAGTTCACTCTAGACTTAGTTAGCACCAAATAAGTGTTGCCTGGCAATTTGTTAATACTTAAAGATGGCTAATATACAAATAATATTTTAGTAAATGAAATGTAGTGAACAGAGAAGATGTTCATTTGGTATCTAAAAATTAAATTTTGTCTTTTTAGAAGAACTTTCAGATGGCCCAACAACAATAAAAAGGATAGTTGTGGTACATTGGTACACTCATACAATACTATGCAGTAAAGAGAAAGAATGTACTACTGTTAACACAAAACAACATGGATGAATCTCACAGAAAGAAAGTTGAGCAAAAGAGTGCTGTGGAGATGGGGTATATCTTACATACAGCAAAGTCCTCAAAATTGTAAGTGTACAATGGATGAATTCTTAAATTTGTGTTCAACCAGGTACCCATCACCCAGTTCAAGATAGGAAACATTTCCGGCATCCCAGAAGATTCCCTTTATCCCCTCCCAGGAAATGAGTCGTTTCCGCCCCCCCCCCCCCCCGCCCACTGCCCCCGCCAAGGTAACCATAAATTGACTTCTAGTCCCATGAATCAGTTTGTCTATTCTTATGAATGGAATCATGTGTATGTCCTTTTTCATGTCTGGCTTCTTTGGCTCACCTTTATTTATGTGAGATTCATCCATGTTGTTTGGTGTTGCATAGTTCGTTCTTTTTCTTTGCTGAATAGTATTCCATTTATGGACATATCACTATCTTTTTTATTGTTGATGGACATTTAAGTTGTTTTAGTTTGGGGCCAATATGAGTAAATCTATAAATATTGTATCTGTATTTTATTAGACACAAACACTCATTTCTGTTGGGACATTATGCAGGAATTGGAATTGCTAGGTTATAGGATATGTGTTTTTACTTTAGTAGATAGTACCAGACAATGTTCCAAAGTACTTGTACAATTTACATTTCTGCCAGATGCTGATGGGAGTTCCAGTTTCTCCATGTCCTTGCCAACACTTGGTGCTGTGAATTTTTTGAATTTTGGTAGGTATGTAGTGATATCTCACGGTTTTAATTTGCAGTTCTGATGGAAAAGGTAGTGTTAATTGAAAACATTTCTAAGTAAATTTATTTTTTAAAAGGAGACATATTTATTTCCTACTCCACAGTGTTACTTAACTGCTGAATCTGTACTTGTAAGTAATTTAAACCCATTTTTTTAAAAGATTTTATTTATTTATTTGACAGAGAGACAGCCAGCGAGAGAGGGAACACAAGCAGGGGGAGTAAGAGAGGAAAAAGCAGGCTCCCAGCAGAGCAGGGAGCCCAATGCGGGGCTTGATCCCAGAACCCTGGGATCATGCCCTGGTCCGAAAGCAGATGCTTAATGACTGAGCCACCCAGGTGCCCCAAACCTATTTTCTAAATGGGTCTTAAGATGTGTGCACCAGTGACCATGTGCTTAAAGAATATAGTTATTCCCAAAGAGAATGCCCATGGTCAGGATGCCCACTTCTTCTGGCTCTGTTACCAGTAACTATGTAAATCAACTGGTTTTGCTATCTGTAAAATGAATGCTTTAAGCTAAATGGTTTCTAACACACATTATGGGATTCAGAAACTTCCTTCTGTGGAAGAAGCGGGTTAGAATGGAAAGCATTCTAGATCAGGAATCAACCTGGGCTCTTTGCACCTCGTGGCCTTTGCTTTAATTGTTCTAAACCCCTACAGTAAGTCTCTTCCTCCTCCTCCTCCTTCCCTACTTTCCCTCTTTTAAAAGATTTGATATGAGAAGGAGCAATATAATTCCTTAAGCCTGGAAATTAATGTAACCAATATACATATAAATATATATTAAAATTAAAAGTATATATTAAAATTAAAAAATTTTTAACCATGTAAGTTGTGATTAAATATGTATATTAATAAACTGTGTAGACCTTGAGTTATTCAAATTTAGCAGTATGGTCACTTATCATACTTACAGAGAGTGATTTTTTTCCACGATAAATCTAGAAACATTTTCAACCAAAATTAAACCCCTGTCTATGTGAAATTGCAGAATTTCCACAAACTTAATTTTCTTGGAATGGATTTGGTTTGCATTTTCTAAATCCTAGGCGGGCATAGGATATGATTTATCCTAACCGTATTTCCTTGATTTTTACTGGATTTTATGTGGTTTCTGGTTTGTTGTAGTAATATTTTCTGTTGTTTCTGTGAATAGCATTGTTACTTTTTATTTATTTATTTGTTTGTTTATGTATTTATTTATTTTCTTAAAGATTTTATTTATTTATTTAGCAGAGACAGCTAGCGAGAGAGGGAACACAAGCAGGGGGAGTGGGAGAGGAAGAAGCAGGCTCCCAGTGGAGGAGCCTGATGTGGGGCTCGATCCCAGAACCCCGGGATCACACCCTGAGCCCGAAGGCAGATGCTTAACGACTGTGCCACCCAGGCGCCCCAGCATTGTTTCTTTTTAGCATTTTTTAACTCACTGTCAGAGCTCATTAAATTTTCTGAAAATAGGGGCGTCTGGGTGGCTCAGTTGGTTAAGTGAGTGCCTTTGGCTCAGGGCCTGGGATCTAGCCTCACATCAGGCTCCCTGCTCACGGGGAGTCTGCTTCTCCCCCTGCCCCTCCCCCAGCTCCTGCTCTCTTTCCCTCTCCCTCTCTCTCTCTCTCAAATAGATAAAATCTTTTTTAAAAATTTTCAAAAAAAATTTCTGAAAATAATGGCTTATTGGGATCCAGGCTCATATAGAATCAATTTTAATCCTGTCTTTTCTTCTGGCTGTTGTTCCTTTTGAGGTATTCATTAAACAATATTTAATGGAATTCTAACAGTAGTGTCAAAAATATTATTTATTCCATGTATACCAATTGCAGAAGCAGTAAAAAGCTGTGGTCAAGAGCCTGGGCTTTGGAGTCAGACTATAGGACTTGAGTTTTGGGTTCTCTTACTAGCAGTGGTGACCTTAGGAAAGTTCCCAAATTTTCAGTTACATTATGTGTAAGATGTAGATGATAAGGGTTCTTATCTCATAGGACTGTCATGTGGATTAAATGAGGAAATAGTCCATATAAAGTATTTTTAACAGTGTCTTATACTTAGTAGTCTCTCAGTAAATGTTAGTTGCCATTATAAATATTACTGTCTTTAAGGTTTTTGTGAGGGTTAAATATAATAATATGAGTGAAACATATGTCAAAAGACCTGCAATTTAGTAACCAATTAACATTGGGTAATATTACTACTGAACAAAGATTTTCTCTGGTCAGTTGGTTTTACACAATTTCTATGTGTTCAGGCAAAATTGCACTTGCATTCTCCCTCCCCATAAAAAAAGTGAATTTGCAATTAGAATATTTGGTACTCAGAAAACATGGATTTCCAGGATAATGCTTGAAGCTCTTAAAAATCATAATGTAGCTGAAATGTTATTTGTAATAAAAGAAGAAAGTGGTATTAATAACTTTAAAAAAGTAAGTTTTGAACATTTTTTTCCTGAATAATGATGTGATGACATTTTTTAGTGACTAATAATTTTGTTGTATGGCCAGTTAAAACTCCATCGGTAGATTGGCAGTTTTGGGGACGTGGCTTTGTAATACTCTGGAGCCATAGAAATTACATTCAGAATCGTAATAATCTTGATATTGGCATCACTCAACATGTTTTATTCACTTTCTGTTCGTCTGTGCTTCTGTCTGGCCTCCCTGTGTTTTTCAGTAATAGAGTTCCTTGTCTTGTACCCCCATCACTACATGCATCTCTGCCTTGTTGTTTCAGGAGATCAAACCATACAGCTGATTTCAGTCTTCTGAGAGAGACTTTGATTTCTTGCCCTCAGCTCCATCTCACCTTAAATGAGTTCCCTTTTGCAAAGCAAGACCTCCAAAAAACGAAGTACTTACCTGTCTGAAACTGTCAGGGTCAGTGAGTACTTTTGAACAGGTTGTGCACTGAGCAACTTTAGGAAGTGCCATTCACATGGACTGCATACAGCCTGCTCAACTGATCATGGTGGCCCAGTTACCAATTGCCTTTTTCTTAAACTCTTCCACCTGCTGTGTTTCTGCTTGGAGAGATACCCTAGATCTGGTGTTACTTGACTTTTTGTTTGTTTTAAATGATACGTGCCCTATCATTACGTGCTGAAATAGCACTTTGAAGAGTGGTCTTCACTGGACAACATGTGCTAAGATTCATGCCCCAGTGTTTATAGTCTTCTTTAATTATTTGATACCATGTCTCAACTTCAGTGGCCACCCACTGTTCAGTGTTGTTGCCGTCACCTGGAATATTCCTTTCCTATTTTATCCCACAGGAGTCTTACTCTTTAAATTGTAGTTTAGAAGCCCCTCATCTATGGTATGTTCCCACCTCACCTAAGCTGCAATTTTTTTCCTTCCTCCTTTGATTTCTTTTAATATCTTAGGTTATTTCTCTGGTGAGACTGTAGCTTTTAAGGGAAAGGGACAATGTTTTGTCCTTACTTTCTCTGTAATACCTGTATCAGTGCTTTGCTCATCATAGATGCTAACTGAATATTTGTAAAATGTCTTGGTGAAAGTGCTGCTTGACAAGAGCAGTCAAGTAATGATATGCTTAATGGAATGAAGAGGATAGAGGCCGGCAACAGGGAAGCATAGTGATGTATGTCTAAGGTGATAATCAGTCTTGAATATACTCAATGGCAAAGTAAGTTGAAATGTGTTGATTTATATATAAATCAATGTGGATGACCATGAGCACAATTAAATGGGAGAGAGGATAGCAGGGACTGATTAGAACCTGACATCAGGGGCGCCTGGGTGCTCAGTCGGTTAAACATTTGCCTTCGGCTCAGGTCATGATCCCAGGGTCCTGGGTTCGAGCCCTGCATCAGTCTCTCTGATCAGCAGGGAGCCTGCTTCTCCCCCTCCCTCTCCCTGCCTCTCCCCCTGCTTGTATTTTCTCTCTCCTTCTTTCTCCGTCAAATAAATAAATAAAATCTTAAAAAAAAAAAAAAAAAAAGAAGAACCTACATCAATCCAAACTGGAACCACTTTCTTACATTTAGAAGTTTTGTCGGAAAAATAAAAATAAATTTAGATCTATGTTAACAGTGCTCTACATTCAGTTCGATGTTAAAACCATGAAGAAATAGATCCTAGGAGAGTTCTCATTTAGCCTTTCTAGGGCTGTCATCACATTGGATTATTACAAATAAAAACCCCACTTTATGGTGAGATTTCAACAGAACTAGAATGAGTTGGGGATTTTTCTACCCTCTTGTAACCAACTGGACACAGGAATATTAGGCATGGAGGGAGCTGAGGTTATTACTCAATTCTGCAGATCTTTGGGCAATATCCTTACACCCTTCTCCAGAAAGCCTCCTGAGAGCTAGACTTACTTATTTCTGGAGGACCACATTTTTGACAGATTCCTGCACACTCATGAGTATTCATCACATGCAAAGATTTAGCTTAATTCCTTCCACAACTAATTTGAAGCCCTGTAATACCTAATTGGCTGTAATTGTGCCTGCTCCGATACAAAAAATATTTATGTGCCTATCATGCATAAGGCTATGTGTTCTGTACTCTTAGGGATAAAGAAAAGTGTAAGTTACTATTTGTACCCTCTAGAGATTATATTCAAGTGGGGAAAACAGCATAAATAGCTGTGCTCCATAGGGACAAGTTGATAATATACAGTGATACATGCTATAATAGAGGTACAAGTAATACAGTGGGAGAACAGAGTGGGAGAGAGTAATTGTACTGGTTACTGCTCTAATAGCTTCGTCTAATGCTGTTCTTTTTATAGTATCTAGGTAACACATGGAAGCTCTTTCTGGATGTTTGACCGCTCTCCAGATAATCACAGTTTATTTATGTCGCAGTTTGGGGGACTGTTTTGATGGGGTATTGTCCGGGGGTCCCAGCTTGTTGCAGGTGGACTTCGGCCTTACAGACTGGAGTTTCCAGATTACCCAGAATGCCAGTTTCTTAGCAATAGACTAACACTAAGAATGCTCTCTCTTACCCCCTAATTGATTGCTCTTCATGTCTTGTTAGTTTTGGCTCCTAAATAACTCACATGTCTTTCCAGTTCTCTCCTTGTCCACTGCTCAAGCTTTAATCCTAGCTTTTGTCATTTCTCAGCTGCGCATGGAGTAGTCCTAACTGGTCTCCCTATCTCAAGTATTGCCCCAACCCATCTTTTTTTTTTTTTTTAAAGATTTTATTTATTTATTTGACAGAGATAGAGACAGCCAGCGAGAGAGGGAACACAAGCAGGGGAGCGGGAGAGGAAGAAGCAGGCTCATAGCGGAGGAGCCTGACGTGGGGCTCGATCCCATAACGCCGGGATCACGCCCTGAGCCGAAGGCAGACGCTTAACTGCTGTGCCACCCAGGCGCCCCCCAACCCATCTTTTACACTGCAGTAGTGTGCTCTTGAAAAAGAAATTTCATAGTAATCTCTTTAAAATTCCTCAGTCCTTCTGTCATATCTACATATAAAAGTCCAAATTCCTTAGAATAATATACAGACTTCCTAATTTGGATTTTCCCCTATTTTTCCAATCCTTATTCCATTCTCTTGTTTTATATCCTTGACTGTAGCCATGCTAAACCCACTTTCTAGAAATCAGGTTTTTCTTGTGGTCACCATTTTGCTTTTGTTCCCACTCTCTGGAGAACCCCTTACAGCCATCCTCCAGGTAGACTCCCCTTTATTGTCAAGAGTCAGTTTATATATTCTTTGGTTCAGAAACCTTTCTTATACTCTCAGACCTAAAGCACTGCCTTTTTTGTGTTCTCATTCCCACACCTAGTAGCATATACCCTCTTATAGTAATTCATTGTTTTCAGGCCCACCAATAGAATTTGTACTCCTGGAAGGCAGAGGCAGTGTTCTTCTCATTTTTGCATCTGGGACATAGTTATTTCTTTATTAAATGAATGAAATAGATACTTGGTATTCTGGATTTGATTTCCTAATTTGCAAGCAGTCTTGAGGGTCCATCACATAAAGTAATTTCTACTTTGCAGAGGCATAAATGTCAATCAGGCGCGCAGTGGGTTTTGTTTGCAAATGACTGACTCACCTTGTGAGGATTCTAGCCAGCTACTTAACATCATCATTTCAGAGTGGCTTTTTTTTTTCTTTATGCAAACTGCCAAAGTTCTATTGTAAAATTTGAATTAGAAGATTAATTCAGTCAGTTTTTGTAGGCTGTTTTTATGAAACTTTACCCTAGAAAAATGAATAGTAATTACTAGTTTAAAATGTTGTAAATACCAGGGCGCCTGGATGGCACAACAGTTAAGCGTCTGCCTTCGGCTCAGGGCGTGATCCTGGCGTTGTGGGATCGAGCCCCACATCAGGCTCCTCTGCTGTGAGCCTGCTTCTTCCTCTCCCACTCCCCCTGCTTGTGTTCCCTCTCTCGCTGGCTGTCTCTATATCTGTCGAATAAATAAATAAAATCTTTAAAAAAAAAAATGTTGTAAATACCCCTCCGCGGTATGGCCATGCTTTCTGTGTACTCAGCAGAAACAGGAATCTTCCCTTAGGTATTCATTTCAATAGCTAATTTCTGGCATCCTCAGACAAAGGAAACATGGCATGGAAATACTTCTTATACCTTGGGCCTGATATTTTGCATGGTACTCCTCTGTAGAGAATGTACATAAATTGTTAACTTGTGTATCATTTTCAAAAATTAGCAGGCTTTCCTGCTAATTAGTTGGAATTCCATTGTCCCCAAATTCCCTGTCCTGTAAATAGTTTATCTTTGAGTTGTAACTTCAGTTTTCTCTTTGTAGTGCTTTCCCTACCATTGTTTCTTTTTCCCCCCCACTCAGAGTAAAGTATTCCTCATCTTGTTTGATAAATGTGTATCCCTCCACCCCTTGTCTGAATTGCTTTGAATCTCTTCTCCTACATTCACAGAGACCTTGCTTTACCTATTAACCTTTTTCATAATTTCAACTTCTCTCTCCCTGCTGGCTTTTTCCCTTAAGCCTATCAGAATGTATACATCTTAAAAATAATCAGAGCAGCTTTCCTCTAATTGTTGCCCCCATCTAGCTATTTCCCTATACTTTTCCTTCCTTTCACACACAAGCAATTGAAAATATTATCAGAGGTCATCTCAGATTCCTCATCCCCTCTATTTTCTTAATCCATTTTATCTGACTTCCATCCCTCTTTCAGTGAAACTATTCTTGCCGTGATCTCTAGTGACCTGCATGTTATTAAACCAGGGAACATTCTGCTACTGGATGCAAATACGATTTTCTCTGGAATTCCTATATGTTCTAATTTCGTCTACTCAAATATTAGTGTTTTCGGAATTCCTTTCTTGGTCTTACTCTTTCTTTACAAACTCCTAGTTAATGATCTTATTTGCTCCCATGGCTCCAAAATCACTTTTAAAGTTATGACTCTCCAATCTGTATTTTCACATGCAATTTCTCTCCTGAGCTATCTTCTCCATTCAGCTGTGTGTCTACTATACTTAGTTGTTCCACAGAATCTCAATATGAGCAAAAGTGAACTTTACTCTTTCCCACCATAGATGATTTTCTTCCTGAATTCCCTTTAGTGAAGAGAAGCACCATTGAAACTAAACCCTGATGTCTCCCCAGTGCTTACCCCTCAAATTCAGTTGAATCCAATACAATTTTATCTTCTTATGTCTTTTGGTTCTAATTCCTTTTTTCTGTCCTAATTCCAAGTCCTTACTGTTTAGTGTAGTATACATAGGCATCTTCTGCCCTGGCCCTGTGCTGCTCTCTAGCCACAACTCTTACCTCCTATATGCAGTTCAACTTTGTTTCAGTCCCAGGAAGCGCTCTACTCTGCACCTTCCATGTTACCTTCTTTTACCCTTCTAACCTCTTCCTCCTGGCTATTCCCTGCTCAGCTCTCATACTTCAGTCTTGATGTCACGTCTTCCAAGCCTCTTGCTTCTCTTTTTCATCTACTCATTTGGCATGCCGTATTTATTATTTCATGTTTCCTTTAGAGCACTGATTAATTCTACTATAATGGTTTGTCTGAGTCTTCCGTAGACTGTGAGCTCCCTGGCAGCAGAAATTATGTGTTTCATCTTTGTATCCTGCTAACTAGAATGTACCAATGGAATATACTTAATAAAAATCTGTTGGATAAAAATATGTCTGGGGGCACCTGGGTGGCACAGCGGTTAAGCGTCTGCCTTCGGCTCAGGGCGTAATCCCGGCGTTATGGGATCGAGCCCCACATCAGGCTCCTCTGCTGTGAGCCTGCTTCTTCCTCTCCCCCTCCCCCTGCTTGTGTTCCCTCTCTCACTGGCTGTCTCTATCTCTGTCAAATAAATAAATAAAATCTTTAAAAAGTCTGATTTCTGATTACTTCAGAAATATTCACTACTATCTACCATTACAGTGCTTTTTGAAAATGCGAAATAGGTTTACTCTTTACAAATGGTCATTCCTATATGAACCAAAGAACCTAAAGACAGGAAGTAGCTCAGGAATATATGTGGCAGTAAATATCGTAAAGCCTTTGTAGTGCAATTCTGATGCTAACTACCTAGAGTTAGGCCAGACTGATTCATAGGTTAAGGGTACAGTGTTTCACAAGACTGCCCTCGTTTCAGATCCCAGCTGCAAACTTGAGAATTCCTAGGGCTACCTTCACTTTTGACAAGCTCGTTAAAAATTTGGGAGGTTCCCATAACTCCCTCAGGTTTGATCATTCACTAGAACAACTCATAGAACTCAGGAAAGCACTATACTTAGATTATAGTTTTATTAGATCAAAAGAGATACGTGTCAGAACCAGCCAAAAGACAGAGTGAAGTCTGGGAGGGCCCCAAATATGAAGATTCCATGTCCTCTCCCCAGGTAGTCAGAACATTCCCCCCACCCCCATTGATGTAGGACAGTGCATAGAGTGTTGCTAACCAGAGGAGCTCATCTGTGGTTCAGTGTCCAGAATTTTTACTGGGGTGTCATTACATAAGCATGATTGAATCATTGACCATGAGGTTCAATCCAGTCTCTGTCCCCACCTCTCCTTCCTGGTGGTTGAGCTGGCATTATGTGGCTCAAAAGTCCCAACCTTCTAATCACATGATTGGTCTTTCTGGCTTGTCCAGCCCCTATCCTGATTCATCTCATTAACAGAAACTCTCTTGAAGCCCACCATGACTAACAATGTCACTCCTATCACTGGGGAATTCCAAGAATTTAGAGGCTACCTCAGGAAAGAGACAAAGGCCAGCCACATTCTTAATCCAACAGCCTTGGGCCATCTAAAATAAAATAAACCAGGTTACCAAAACTGAAGCGTGTGCAAAACCTGAATGATGTTGATAGTCCAGAATTTGTTTTAATCATACCAAGAAAGGGCCATGGTCCAAAGGAAATGAAAGCAGGATATTGAAAAGATACTTGTACTTCTATGTCCATTGCAACATTATTTCCAAAAGCCACGATATGGAAACAACCCAAGTGTCCATCAATGGATAAATGGATAAAGAAGATGTGATACACACACACACACACACACACACATACATACATGTATAGGAATATCATCGTTCAGCCACAAGAAGGAAGGAAATTCTACCATTTGCAACAAGATGGATAGAGCTTGAGGACATTGTACTAAGTGAAATAAGCTAGACAGAAAGACAAATACTGGATGGTAGCATTTGTATGTTCAACAGGAAAAAAAAAAGCCAAGTTCATAGAAACACTAAAATAGTGATTGCCAGGGGCTGACAGGGCATTTGGGTGGCTAATAGTACATAAAAGGGTACACACTTTCAGGTATAAGGTGAAGTCTGGGGATCTAATATATCTAATATAGTGACTATAGTAATACTGTATCATATAATTGAAATTTGCTTAGATAATAAACTTCAGTGTTCTTACCAAAAAAACAGGAGGGCAAGGAATTTGGAATTCATGTACAGATTGACACTTAAAAACTGAATTGACAGCATACATTTTCATTTGGTAAAGTCTGTTAGAGTCTATCCATACAAAACAGTTTTATCAGAATCAGGATATACTTCTGAATTAGATTATTCAACTTCATTTAGAGAATATGTTTCAACAATTGCATTAATGTGGATAGTTCAGAGCATATAAACAATGAAACTTGAATGATCCTTCTTATAAAGCTGATGGCCTGTGAAATCTCGTTAGGGTCCTACATCTTTTAAGTTAGATTGAGTAGATTAATATACATAGAAATGTTATTTTCTCCATTTGGTATTTCTTACTGATTTAACTTAAAATTCTATTTGCCACTTAATAATAGATCCAGGATTTGTTTATAAACAGTAATTAAATCTTGGTTAAAGTTCCTGCCTACCTTCACAGGTACCTGAAATAGTCAAACAGTATTACATACATTGTACCAATATTGACACTCTTTCTTATTAAGAGATGTTAGCCTGGAGTGAAGTATAACTCCAAGGAAGAAATCTAAAAGTTTCCCTAGGACTTTAGCCTCAAAACTTTAAGAAATTATAAAGTAAGGAAAGAGGGTAAAATGACAGAGTGCTTTTAGCTAGTGTGAATAAAAATGATTAGAGGATCTCTGTTTCTGCAGAAGCAAAATCCTCTAACACTCCTACTCAAAACTGCAGTTGATGATGGGTAAACTGTTTAACAGAGCTGACAAGAAATTTTAAAAATTCAGAGTCCAAAAGCAATGTGAATACAGAAATCCAGAGAGATAAAGTAGCACTCAAGCTGCCTTTTGTCCCAGGGATTTGTGCAAAAGCATTCGGACCCTGAGCCCCATTTCCACAATGCAGGGTACCAAGGGTCGGAGACAAATTACAGCCTACCGGAGTTGGCCAGCCTAATAAGAGACCTCTGTTGTAAAGAGATCTCTACTTAGGATTGATTATACCTTCAGTGTAAGGGTGAACTACATGCAAACCTGTCCTACAAAGGGGGACAGCAAGGAATATTAACAAAAATTAAACATTCCCTTGACTGGGGGTCAGTAAACTGCGTACCAAAATCTGCCTGCTGCCTGTTTTGTACAGCCTGTGAACTAAGAATGGTTTTTACATTTTTAAATGGTTGCAAAAAATTAAGAGAAGAACAGTATTGCCTGACATGAAAATGATATGTGAAATTCAAGCTTTAGTGTCCGTAAGTGAAGTTTTATTGGCATACAGCCATGCTTATTCATTTACATATTATCTGTGGTGGTTTTCATGCTGGCACAGCTGGGTTGAGTAGTTGCAATAGAGACCATGCATGGCCTGCAAAACATCAAGTACTTACTATGTGGCCCTTTACAGAAAAAGCTTAGGATTCATAATGGTTAGAAATCATTTGAGCTTTCTTCAAGTGTAGCTCATATCTCTAACTCATGTGATACTGCACAGTCTTTTGTTAAATAGTAGATTTGAAATAACTGATAGTGCAGTAATTTAAAGGCAAAAGAAGGGGCGCCCAGCTGGCTCACTCGGAAGAGCATGCAACTCTTGATCTCAGGGTTGTGAGTTCGAGCCCCACGTTGGGTGTAGAGATTTCTTAAATGAATAAATATTTAAAAATAAATAAAGGCAAAGAAATAGAACTTAAATTCCTTCAGTTCCGACAATCTATGTGACCATTTTGAATTTGTTTGTGTTTAAATCTTAAACCAATGAAACAATGCAAACTCCTAAGAGAAAATATTTTACTGAATTTTAATATCTTTAAAATTGAAATATATTCTTATTCATTAACAGTTAACTTTTTGAAACTGAAGAATCAAGAAAATACATTTTTAAGAAAATGATTTTAAATTTTTAAAATTTATTTTATTTTCTAAAGATTTTATTTGTCAGAAAGAGAGAGAGAGCACAAGCAATGGGAGCGGCAGGGAGAGGGAGAGGGAGAAGCAGGCTCGCCACTGAGCAAGGAGCCTGACATGGGACTCAATCCCAGGACCCTGGGATCATGACCTGAGCCTAAGGCAGATGGCCAACCAACTGAGTCACCCAGGTGCCCCTAAATCTTTCTTTTAAGGCAAACTACTTATTTCTCCTTACTCTTGCACTGCTATCACAGTACTTCAGACATCAGATGTGTGGGGTTTTCCCACATCAGCCAGTTCTCCAACACCAGCTGCGTGTCCTACCATCAGTTCAATTCTTAACACTAACCGGAGTTAGCACAAATTCCACAGGTTAAGGGCTCAGTCCCACAAGACTGCCCCACACTTTAGAGGCCAATCGCAAGCAGTAGGTCCCCAGGTATGATGTATGATTTTCCCAACACCAAGCAGTTCTCCAGTTCTCAGTGGATACCAACTAAATGTCCTACAATTTAACTCCATTCTGACACTATCTGGAGATAGTGTCAGATCTCACAGATTAAGGGCTCAGTCCCAAAAGTCTGTCTCCACTTAATATGCCAATCGCAAGTCCGGGTTATTACCTGTGCTTCTGACCAAGTAACTGTAGATAGGTTCCCACCACCCTGTATTGGGGTTCGATTGCTTTGCTAGAGCAGCTCACGGAACTCAGAGAAACATTTTACTTACTAGATTATTGGTTTATTATAAAAGGTAATAGCTCAAGAATGGCCAGATGGAAGTGATGTGTAGGGCAACATGCGAGAGTAGGGTCACAGAGCATCCATTCTGTCTGGGCTTACTTCTCACCATCTCCAGATGTTCACCATCTGGGAACTCTCTGAAGCGTCTGCTTTGGGGTTTTTATGGAGGCTCCATTACATAGGCATGATTGATGAAATCACTGGCCACTATGACTGACTTAACCTCCAGTCCCTCTCCCCTTTCTGGGGATTGGTGGTTGGGGGGGATGGGATTGAAAGTTCCAACCTTCTAATCATGGTTGGTTCCCCTGGCAAGTGGCCCTCATCCTTTGGGATTTACAAAGTTAGCTCCTAAACATTAACTCAGGTGTGGTTTACATCAGAAACCATGGATGTACTGTATGGTGACTAACATAATATAATAAAAAAAATTAAAAAAAAAAAGAAAGGGCTTGTTGTTAATGACAAGATACTCCTTTTACCTTTATGGCTTCGGAGCTTGAATTTCAGGAACTGATGACTAAAGGGCAAATAGTATAACAAAAGATGCCCCATGGGTCTTATACAGTTGTTCCCCACCACCAGCAAATAGTTCACACCAGCAAATGTTGGCAATGATGTGGAGCATCTCGGTTCTCTTATGTTGCCAGTAGAGTGTGAAGTGGGGAGGGGACATTGGAGGTCTGTTTATGGTTAAATGTGCACCTATGCTTTGACCATTCGGCTCCTAGTATTTATCCAAGAGAAATGAATACATATGCCCACGACGGGCCTTGTACAAGAATTTTTGTAGCAGTTCTAGTCATAAAAAGCCTCACACTGAAAACAGCCCAAGTGCCCGTCAAAAGGAGAATGGATTTTTATAACTGTGTTATAATCATACAATGGAATACTACACTATAAGCAATTCAAAAATGACCTGCTGGTACATACAGCAAGATAGGTGGATATCAGAAACATATTGACCAAAAGAAAGCCAGACCCAAAGGAATACATACTGCTTGATCCCGTTTATGTGGAATTTTAAAAGAGGCAAAATAAATCTATGACAACTATCATAGGTGATATGAGCCTATGAGGGTTGGACTGGAAAGGTGCTCTAGGGAACTTTCTGGGGTGATTAATTGGTTGTTGGTTACATGGGTGTATATATTTGTCAAAACCTATCTAATTTTACACATAAAATCTGTGTATTTCACTGTACATAAATTTACTAAACAAAACAAAAACCCGACACACCCAGAACTTACAATGAAAACATCCCTAGAACTAATCCAAATGGGGCGCCTGGGTGGCTCAGTCAGTTAAGCCTCTGCCTTCAGCTCAGGTCATAGTCCGAGGGTCCTGGGATTGAGCCCCGCATTGGGCTCCCTGATCAACAGGGAGTCTGTTTCCCCCCCCCCTCTGCTATTCCCCCTGATTGTTCTCTCTCTCTCTCACATAAATAAATAAAATCTTAAAAAAAAAAAACTAATCCAAGCAATTTTTTTATTTAACACCTCTGTATATACCATTATACATTATGTATTATTTTTCAAAGTGACATTTTATGTTATGTGGTAAGATCTAAAATTATTTTCCTAATGGAAAGTCACTTATCTAAAAATAACAGTAACCCAATCATATTCTCTCCAGTATACCTTCATCATAAATTAAATACCTGTCTTTAATGTGTAATAAAAAATAAAGAATAGCAGGTCAGATAGAATAAAGATCAGCATCTAACTGTGAAATCAAAATCTTGCTAGGAGCTTTCTGTGACTTGTGTTTTATGTTCATTGTATCAGTTACCCCTTACCACAATCCTGGTGATAGGGGTAAGGCCCATTTTATAGATGAGCATGTCAAGATTTAGGAAAGTTAAGGACCTTAATCAGAGGCACAAAGCTAGGAAGTGGTGGAAACCAGACTTGAACTTAATTAGTTCAATTGACTCCAAAATTTAAGCTTCTTCCCAGCACCCACAACTTTAGAGGTCAGTGAGGAAGGGACGGCGAGCAGCATGGTTAAGATTTGCAGGCTGAACCTTACGCCAGTTAGAATGGCAAAAATAGGGCAAAAGACAACAATTGTTGGAGAGGATGTGGAGAAAGGGGATCCCTCCTACATTGTTGGTGGGAATGCAAGTTGGTACAGCCACTCTGGAAAACAGTGTGGAGGTCCCTTAAAAAGTTAAAAATTGAGCTACCCTATGATCCAGCCATTGCACTACTGAGTGTTTACCCCAAAGATACAGACGTAGTGAAGAGAAGGACCATATGCACCCCAATGTTCATAGCAGCAATGTCCACAATAGCTAAATCGTGGAAGGAGCCGAGATGCCCTTCAACAGATGACTGGATTAAGAAGTTGTGGTCCATATATACAATGGATTTTTACTCAGCTATCAGAATGAGTTCTCAACATTTGCTACAACATGGACGGCACTGGAGGAGATAATGCTAAGTGAAATAAGTCAAGCAGAGAAAGACAACTATCATGATTTCTCTCATCTATGGAACATAAGAACTAGGATGATCGGTAGGGGAAGAAAGGGATAAAGAAAGGGGGGGTAATCAGAAGGGGGAATGAAACATGAGAGACTATGGACTATGAGAAACAAACTGAGGGACTCAGAGGGGAGGGGGTGGGGGAATGGGATAGACCGGTGATGGGTAGTAAGGAGGGCACGTATTGCATGGTGCACTGGGTGTTATACGCAACTAATGAATCATCAAGCCTTACATCGGAAACCGGGGATGTACTGTATGGTGACTAACATAATATAATAAAAAAATCATTAAAAAAAAAAAAGATTTGCAGGCTGAAATACAGTCTGGTGCATCGGTCACTCCAATGAGGCCCAACATCTTGACTAGGTGGCTGCCCCTATCTCTTTCATCGCCTGACCTAGGCCTCTGAGTAATCTGTAGCTCATCTGTCCCCTGTGAGTGCTATGAAAGTCAAGGGCTGTCCCATTAGTTAGTATTTCAGTTACAGCTCTACCAGAGCAAGTCATCAATACTGAAATAGAGAAGGGCCAAGGTGAAGAGTGAAGATAGGTTAGTGTAATGCAGTCCTCAAAAGCAGAGCAGTGTACTGTGCCCCTATATTGTAGTAAAGTACAGCAGAGGAGAGAAGCAGAGAAAGGCCAAAAGAGGAAGTAAATCAAAGCAACTGAAAGCATATTGAAACAGGTGTATTTTCCTATAAAGTTTAGCTTCATAAAATAAAAAAAACCTATATTATAGTGCAAAGCAAAGAAAAGAATTATGATTGTGCAGTTCTTGAAAAAGCAGTAAAGAAAATTGTGGCTTATTGTTAATTTAGTAAAAGTAGTATCATCTGATTAAAATTTTTGAATACTTAGACTATTGTAAAATATGTGAAAACTTAGCACACTTTCTAGAAATGCTTGATGCTCAGAGTAAAGTCTTGTTCTCACAGTTAAATCATTCTCAGGTTTAGACCTAATTTGTCTGGTCACTAGTTTTAGACATAGCAGATCTGTTTACTAGCCTTAGATAGTCTTTTGAGGTCTCAGTGTTTTTATCTATTAAATCAGAGATTTTTAGACTATATATTTCGATAATAATCACTATCTTTTAAAAATCTTCTGCCATATGCTAGGAACCCTACAAGATGCTTTGAAATAAGTTTTCTTGTATAATTGAGATATATTTAACATCACCTATCTTATAAATGAGGAAACTAAAATTCAGAGTGTTTAGATCTGGGATTGGACCCTGGCTGCATTTGATTCCAAAGCTTTAAACCCCTATGTTATCCTGTCTATGGGTCCTCAACTTCAATATGTAAGATTCTGTTCCCTTGTATCAGATCAACAAACAGACATTTAGTTGTGAATCCTTGAAAGTCAGAGGACTTGATGAGTGTCTTAATTTTCTCTTTAACTTCCAATGACAAGCACATTTTAAGCTTGGTTGAACTCAAGCAAAGGAACAAAAATAAATTTAAAATATCTTAAGGAGAAGTAGTAAATTGTACTTTTTCACCATGGTAAACCATTCTTCCCTCTTTCCACCATAGTTAGCATGGTATTTTGCACATGATACCCATACAGTAATTTTTGACTCACTGCAGGTAGAAAAGATTCAAAAATAGTCATTTCTGCTTTGTAAAAAAAATTATGTGTTGTGTGTGTCTGTGTGTGTGTCCATACACACACATACACTCAAGGCTTTCATCTGAACACGTCTGTTTAATGTGGAGGAGCTGATGATAACCGAGAGTTTGGGGTTAAGACTGGCCCTGCAGAGGAGGATGAGGAGAAGGATGGGAGGAAGAACAGTTCATGTTGCCTGCCCATGCACGGGCCTGCAGTAAAAACAGATTGCACAGTCCTTCCTCAGAGGCCAAGTCTTAGTCTCTATGATAGTGAATCTTCAGACAATTTGAGCTATGATTAAGAAGCCCTTCCTGGGGCGCTTGGGTGGCTCAGTTGGTTAAGCGACTGACTCTTGATCTCATCTCAGCACTTGAACTCATGACCCTGAGATCAAGAGTTGGTCGCTGATCTCAGCTCAGGTCTTATCTCAGGGTCATGAGCTCAAGTCCCACGTTGGGCTCCACACTGGGCATTGAGCCTACTTTAAAAAAAGGAGGGGGGTTACCTGGGTAGCTCAGTCGGTTAAGTGTCTGCCTTCGGCTCAGGTCATGACCCCAGGGTCCTGGGATCGAGCCCCACATTGAGCTTCCTGCTCTGGGGGAGCCTGCTTCTCTCTCTCCTTTTGCCTTCCTGCCACTCCCCCTGCTTGTGCTCTTTCTCTCTCTGTTGAATAAATAAATAAAATCTTAAAATAAAAAAGGAAGAAGTCCTTCCTGTGTCAGATATTTGCACCTGACGTCCCATAAAGAATGAGTATCCAAAATAAATAAAGAACTGATATAACTCAACACCAAAAAAACCCCAAATAATCCAATTAAAAAATGGACAGAAGACATGAACAGACATTTTTCCAAAGAAGACCTAGAGATGGCCGGCAGACACATGAAAAGATGTCCAACATCACTCATCATCAGGGAAATACAAATCAAAACTACAATGAAATATCACCTCACTCTTGTCAGAATGGCTAAAATCAAAATACAAGAGACAACAAATATTGGCAAGGATGTGGAGAACTACCAACTCTCTTGCACTGTTGGTAGGAATGTAAACTGGTGCAGCCACTCTGGAAAACAATATGGAGATTCCTCAAAAAGTTAAAAATAGAACTACCTGATGGAGAGTGCCTGGGTGGCTCAGTCGGTTGGGCATCTGATTTGATTTTGGCTCAGGTTGTGATCTCAGGGTCGTGGGATTGAACTCTACATCAGGCTCTATGCTCAGTGCAGAGTCTGCTTGTCCCTCTCCCTCTGTTCCTTCCCTTGCGTGTGGTCTCTTTCTCTAAAATAAATAAATAAAATCTTAAAAAAAAAAAAAAAGAACTCTCTTATGATCCAGCAATTGGCCTATTGGATATTTACCCCAAAATTCAAAAACACTAATTCAAAGGTATACATGCACTCTGTTTATTGCAACCTTATTTACAATAGCCAAAATATGGAAACAGCCCAAGTGTCCATTGATAGATGAATGAATAAAGAAAATGTGATACACACACACACACAGACACACACACTGGAATATTACTCAGCCATAAAAAAGTGAAATCTTGCATTTGCAATGACATGGATGGAACTAGAGAGTATATAGTGCTAAATGAAATAAGTCAGTCAGAGAAAGACAAATACCATATGATATGACTCATATGTGAAGTTTAAGAAACAAAGATAACAGCCAAAGGAAAAAGAGAGAGAAACCAAGAAACAGACTCTTAACTATAGAGAACAAACTGATGGTTATCAGAGGGATAGTGGGGGTGAGGAATGGTTGAAATGGGTGCTATATTAAGGAGTGCACTGTTGGAATGAGCGCTGGGTGATGTATGGAATTTAAAATTTTATAATACAATGTTTTTGAATAATGAAAAAAAAAGTCCTTCCTGTGTCATCTCTCTAACTGTCCGCTTGATAAGGTGTCCTGTTCTTTATTACAGGGGCACTTGCCTTGCCCTTGGTTGTGCTTCTGGATAATTTGTTTTCACTGTTGCCTTTAAAAAATATTTCTCTTCTTTTTTTCAGTAATTTTATTTTATTTAGCCTTTTATCCTTTACTTTTAAATGGGAAATAGAAGAGGCAGCTCATTTATCAAAGTATTTGAATGTATTGGGTCTGCAGAAATATTTATAAATTAGGTAAAGTATTCATTGACAGTAAAGCCATATGTATCATGATTTGTCTATAAATTAAGTATAGGGCCTCTACCCCAATATCATTGTTAAAAAAAATTGTGTAGAATTTTGTTTTTAATTCGTAGATCCAATGATCTTCTTCCTGAATGCTGGGAGAAGCTCTTTAGAGAGTGGTTTTAGCCTTGGGGAGGCCCAGATAATTTGTATATATATTTTTGATTAAGAAACACACATTAAAATTCTTATTTTATCAAATAAGTATTACGATTATATGTCAACAACTTTCTACCAGTTGTGAAATTCAAATATTTTATTTATTTATTATTAATTAATTTTTTAAGGTTTTATTTATTTATTTTACACAGAGAGAGACAGCCAGTGAGAGAGGGAACACAAGCAGGGGGAGTGGGAGAGGAAGAAGCAGGCTCCCAGCAGAGGAGCCTGATGTGGGGCTCAATCCCAGGATTCTGGGATCACACCCTGAGCTGAAGGCAGACACTTAATGACTGAGCCACCCAGGTGCCCCAGAAATTCAAGTATTTTTGAAGGCCTTTTCTTTTCAAGTAATACCTCTCCTTGACTTTATTTGGGACAGACTAAGACTTACCTGGATAAACATCGACCTAAGTTCTTCTTTAACTATCATGATGAAGTGATTCTATGCACCTATTTCTTATAAATGCCCTCTTTATTAAGTGTGCTTGTCTGTAGTCATCCAAACTTTAAGTATGACCACTTAATAAAACTGGACATGTAACAGATTGTTGGAATCTCTTTTGATACCAGAAAAGTATATAGATTACCCAGAATTTTTTAAAGTAATATTTATTAATGAATATATTTGCATTTCTTTCCACACACACAAAAAATTAGAACTTTTTAAGGATTCTCTTATCTCTTAAAAATATTGCCAGAATTTCCTTTGTAATGTCTACTTTGTCATCCGTGACATGAAGCTAATTTCCATAATGCTTGGCATCTAAATAGCCGTGACTGCACCTGTTGCTGGGGCGGCCCCTCAGGGACTGGTTCTAGCCTTGGGGAAGACCCAAATAATTTGGTGGTGAGGAGGCCCCAGCTGAAAAAAAGGGAAAATGCCTTTTGGAGCATTGCAATTATTATTCCTACTAACATGTTGCAATTAGGCTTTTACTTCCTCAACTCCCTTTCACTTTTCAATCCACTGCAATCTCCTCCCATCCCCCCAGACTGCATCAAAATAGATGTCACTGGGGTCACAATTAACTACTAATTGTCAAAGTTGAGGAAGAGATTTCAGCTCTTATCTCATGTGACTCCTAAATAGTGCTTGACACTTTTGATCGTCTTCTTGATTATCTTTTATTTTTGGTTTCTGTGATGTCTTCAAGTTCTCTACCTCTCTGACTACTTGTCATTATACTTTCATTTTCCCATGGACTGGTGGGTGCTGTCTTCCCTCCTGTGATGGTTGGTTTTATGTGTGAACTTGGCTAGACTATGGTATCCGGTTATTTAATCAAGCACTAATACAAAGTATTTACTAGATGTTGGCGAGCACCTAAAATCAGTTCACTTTAAGAAGATAATGTGAGCAGGCCTCATCCAGTGTTGGAAGACCTTAAGAGCAAAAACAGATTTTTGGGAGAAAAAGAAATTCTGCTTCAAGACTGTTATATCAACCTGTGTTTGAGTTTCTGAGTTTCTAGACTGCTGGCCAGCTCATCCTAAACATTTCAGACTTATGTGCCCTTCAGGTTTCAGAATGCCAAGCTCCCACAATCATGTGAGCCAATCCTTGAAATAAATCTCTTTAAAATATGCACACACACACACACACACACACACACACACACACACACACACATCTCCTATTCTGTTTCTCTGTAGGACTCTGATGGCTTACATATCCCTTTGCTATTTATTCATTATGCTTCGAATAATTCATCCATTTCATTTCATCTATGTCATAATATATCATTGATTCCAGAATATTCACCCCATCTCTTATCTGAACTCTTCATTCTATTCTAACTATTAGACATCTCTACATCTCTACACCTGATTCTAATCTTAAACCAGCATGTCCAAATGGAATTTTTTTCTCCTCACCCCAACTCTTCTCTCTTATTTCCTGTCTCAGTGAACGGCATCTCTGTGCCCAGTCATTCTATTTAGCAATCTCAGAGTTGTCTTTGATTCCTCTCTCTCTGTGTCGTCTTGTATGTCTAATTGGCCCCTTACTTGGACAGTTTTTTCTCGTTGGTAACCCTTGAATCTATTCCTTTTTGCCCGTTGAGGAAGATTATTTCCACTGCATTAGGTTTGAATCTCTTTAATCATCTCCTGCATGGATTTTTTTAACCTAATTAAAATGATTTTTTAAATCTGATCATCTTGTTCACCACCGTCCTTTTATATTATTCTCCACAGATCCACAAAGGCTGTTGTTCTTGTCATAATTATTGCATTTTATTGTAATTTTTTGTTTACATATTTTGGTCTTCCAAACTGGGAGCCATTCATTAATTTGTGTTGAATTAATAAGCACGATGTTCACCATTTTCTTTATGATAAAGATCTACTAATTTGCTGTTTTTCCAGGGAATCAAATTAATGAATCAAATTAGACTGTTGAATCCAGTTATTTCTTCTTATTCCTAATATGTTTGTGATAATCCAGTTTTTTCCAATATAGGTGTTCTGAACTTGAGATCCATAAGTGGACTTCTTTTCTTTTCTTCTTTTTAGAGAGAGAGAGCAAGTGATGGGGGGAGAGGCAGAGGGAGAAGGAGAGAGAGAATCTTAAGCAGGCTCCACACCCAGCACCGAGCCCGATGCGGGGCTCTGTCTCACAACGCTGAGATCATGACCTGAGCTGAAATCAAGAGTCAGACACTTAAACAACTGAGCCACCCAGGTGCCCCCATAAGGGGACTTCTAAGAGGTGCTTGAACTCTCTAAAATTTTATGGGAAACAAGTTTTCTATGGAGAATGACCACAGTTTTCAGCAAATTCTCAAAGACGTTTGAGTTGCCTAGATGCTTACGAGTTGCTGCACTGTGTGAAATCGCGTGGGTCTGTATCCCAGCCCCACAACTTACCGCAGGGCCTTGACAGGTTATGTAACCACGCAGTGCCCTGCACAGCTTTCCCATCTTAATAATGGTGATGGCTCCTATAAGTGCATAATGATAGTAATGGCTTCATAAGGTTGTCGTGGCTATTAGCAAGCTAATATATGTCAAGTGCTTAGCACATATAAGTGGCTATGCACTTTTACTAGAAAATTCCCTGTAAAAATAAGAAGAAAATGAAACAAAGTACAGAATTTAAAAATCACCGTTGTTGAAAACATAGACTTTAAAGCTCTCAAGATAGGTCAGAATTGAAGATTTCGGTTTGGAAGTTATCTATATTGAAGCAGTAGTTGAAATCACGAGTAGGAGTGGGCCTAGAGGAGAAGGGATGAAAAGGACAGAGTTTTGGAGAAAGCCCACAAAAAGGTGAAAAAGGAGAGAAAGGAGCTCATGAGGATGTTAGTGGAGTCTTCAAATTCAGTGAAGGAATTTCACCATAAAAGGTAGAGATAAGCCTTCCTTAAACCAAGGGAAATGAGGAATAGGAAGGGACAATTGGATTTTTTGATGAGGAGGGTGTATTAGTTTCCTATAACAACATTCCACAAACTGGGTGGCTCAACGCAACAGAAACTTACTCTCTCACTGTTTTGCAGGACAGAAGCCCCAAAATCAAGGTGTCAGCAGAGCCATGCTCCCTTCCAAGGCTCTAAGGAAGAATCCTTCCATGCCTCTTCTAGTTTCTGGTGGTTATGGGCAGTCCGTTGCCTTCCTCACTTGTAACTGCATCACTTCAACTTCTGACTCCTTCTTCACACGGCCATCTTCCCTCTGAGTGTCTACGTCTCAATGTCCAAAGTTCCCTCTTCCTATTGGGACAAGCGTTATGGGAATTAAGACCCACTCTATTCTAGTATGGTCTCATCTTAACTTCGTTACATCTGCAAAGACGCATTTCCAAATACAGTTACACTCACAGGTTGTGGGTGGGCATAAATTGAGGGGAAGGGATACTATTCAACCCACTACAAAGGATTTTAGCGACTTGAGAGATGTAGTGAGGTAGGAAGCTATACTGCAAGGCCCTAAAGAATGAGTTAGTGAGCACTGAAAGCGGAAACTGCTTTTTTGTCCTGGAAATTTGTCAGTAAAGGAGAAATAGGATTGCAGTTTAAGGCAAAAACTGCATTGAGAAAGATAGATGTGGTGATAAATTACAGAGAAATAAAGATAGATTCAGAAATAATGATACAGACACAGATACAGATATAGCTTTTAAACTTATGTGTAGTTTTAGGGAAGGTCATCAAGCACAGTGGAGGGGGTTAGTTGAAAGGGAGACAGGACGACTGTTCCTCTGAGATAAGAGGACAGACACTATTTTGCAGTTGCAGTAACAGCCTGAGAAACAAATGACTGTTATTAATCATACATTTCTTTAAAATAGTATCCGCTATTTCACATTGTTTTTTGTTCTGTCTGATTTCACATTGTGGATGTCAGTTATATACTTCTCAAAGAGATTCTTATTTGTTTTCAAAGCAAATCCTGAAAGAATCGCCAATAATTAAAGTTGAATGTAACCAACAAGTTTGAATTCATATTGTGTTTTCTTGTGTTCTTACAGAGATTATCATTTTAGGTACACCAGGATTGGAACCTATAATTTCCTACTATATTAAGAGTAAGCATACTAAAAAAGGGTTTTAAAAACCCTTTAAAAAAGGTGCCTATGTGGTTCCATCCTGGCCAATAACAAGAGATGTATGTCTGTGCTGGCACATGGAGTTCAAAGCTTTGATGATGTTGAAGTGTTATTTCAGGTTCTTCCTCTGCATGGTTGCAGTGTGACATCACCTTTTGTGGGAATCCTCTAAGAGGGTGGAGAGCTTAAATCAATGAAGGTTCCTGATAATAGAATGACTTTGTTTCTGTAGATCTTGATTTGGTTTTATTCCTTTATGCAGATCAATGACTAAATAAACATCTGTGGAGATTAAATGTACTCATAGTATGCATTTATTTGTAAAAACTTCCTTTCTGGCTTTTTATTGTACAGACTTGCCCAACTTTTTGTTTGTTTTTTTGTTTTGTTTTGTTTTTTGTTTTAGTGACTAGAATTTAATAAAACTATTTCTCATTAGAATAGTTTTACACTGTTTACACTGTTGGGCTTTGTTAAATAACAATAGATTTAAATAAAAATTTAACAGAGTACGGTATCTTGAGATAACATATAGTTTCTATTTCATTATATTATGGCTCATAAACATTGGCATTTAGAGTTGTAGGGACCTTCGAGGCCATCTGTTTGTGCCTTTTTTCAGATTAAAAAATGATGGTTCAGGAAAAAGCAGCAGGTTACCCAGAGTGAACAACAATCACGTTATTTAAATAGTGGATCCTTAATGCGAGGCTCTTTTCTGAAAAGATTACATGCATTTTTTTGTATTAACCTATAAGAGTTTTAAAATTTCAGCTTTATTGAGGTATCATAGACTTATAAAATTGTAAGACATGTAAAGTGTGCATTGTGGAGATTTGGTGTGTATACATGATGAAGTGATTCCACCAGCTAGAGAATTAACACATCCATCACAGCAAGTATTTTCTTTTAAAATTTTTTAGTAAGAAAATTTAAGTTCTCCTTTCCTAGCAAATTTCAGTTTTATAATATAGTGTTATCAACTATAGTCACCATGTTATACATTTGTTCCTCAGACCTCATTTATCTTATAGCTGAAAGTTCGTACCCTTTTACCAGCCTCTACCTCTTTCCCCCATCCTCTATCCCCAGCAACCACTTTTCTATCTCTATTTCCATGACTTTGACTTTTTTTTTTTTTAAGATTCCACATACAAGTGAAACCATGCACTGTTTGTATTTCTCTTATCTTGTTTCACATAGCATAATGCCCTCACAGTACATCCGTGTTGTCTCAAATGGCAGGAATCTCTTTTTCTCTCATGGCTGAAAAATACTCCATTGTATATACATACCATATCTTCTTTATCCATTCATCTATTGATGGGGACTCAGGTTGTTTCCATATCTTGGCTATTGGAAATAATGCTGCAATGAATATGACAGTGCAGATATCGCTTAAGGATCCCTTTTTCATTTCCTTTGCATATATACCCAGAAATAGGATTGTTGGATTTATTTTTAGTTGTTTTTTTTTCCATATCATTTTCCATAGTGGCTGCACCAATTTACATTCCCACCAACAATACAAAAGGATTCCTTTTTCTTCACTTTCTCTTTTTTAGTATAGTTGACACACAATATTCCATCAGTTTTAGGTGTACAACATAGTGATTCAACTTCTCTGTACCTTATGCTATACTCACTGCAAGTGTAGTTACCATCGATCACCATAAAACACTATTACGATATTGACTATATTCTCTATGCTGTGCCTTTTCTTCTGGTGACTTATTCGCCTGTATCTTCCACTCCCCTTTGACCCATTTACCCATCCCCCCACCCACCTTCCCTTTGACTTTTTCTCCACATTCTTGACAATTCTGTTATCTCTTTCCTTTTTGATGACAGCCATTCTACCAGGTGTGAGGTGATAGGTCACTGTGGTTTTGATTTGCATTTCCCTGATGATCAGTGATTTTGAGAACTTTTGCATATACTTACTAGCTATATGTATGTCTTATTTGGGAAAATGTCTGTTCAATTCCTCTGCCCTTTTTAAAATCAGAATGTTTGCTATTGAGTTGTACGAGTTCTTTATATAGTTTGGATATTAACTCCTTATAAGATATATGATTTGCGAATATTTTCTCCCACCTGTAGGTTGCCTTTTCATTTTGTTGATGGTTTCCTTTGCTGTGCAGAAG
The DNA here is from genome assembly GCF_024610735.1 of Ursus americanus. Classification (NCBI taxonomy): domain Eukaryota; kingdom Metazoa; phylum Chordata; class Mammalia; order Carnivora; family Ursidae; genus Ursus; species Ursus americanus. The sequence continues at coordinate 51,246,246 of NC_142138.1, forward strand.
TTTTTAGTTTGATATAGCCCCACTCGTTTATTTTTGCTTTCTTTGGCTTTGCTTTTGGTGTCAAATCTAAAAAATCATTGCCAAGACCAATGTCAAGAGACATGTTTTCTTCTTGGAGGGCAATTTTACGAAGTTTCAGGTCTTATAGTCAAGTCTTTAGTCCATTTTGAGTGACTTTTGTGTATGGTGTAATATAGGTGTGCAGTTGTTGTTGTTCCTTTGTATTGGTTTTATTGTAGCTTTATAGCTTCTATTGTTAACAGCCCAAAGTAATAGATGCCTTAGAAATAAGTATAAGATACAGAATAGGAAATATAATGTGCTCCATTACTTGCCTTGGCTTTAACAATCTCATAGTTATCTTTCAAGATGTCTACAATTTCAGTACATCAAGAAAGGGTATGTTGAAAATATACTTCATGAACTTTCTTCTCTGAGACAGGAAGACCAGGAATGCATTGATGCTGGCCTCTGCTATTTGGTAACTGAGGATTCCTGCTCTAGATTTCCCTGTAAGTGCTCTCACCTTGCTCCCCCTTACTTCTGTTCTAGCAGTTACCTCCTCCTGCAGCACTCTTTACTCACCAATGTCTAAATCATAAGTATTCTCCACTGCCTACTTTATATGTCATTTCACCCTCCAGGCTTTGCTTAGCACATCTTCCCACCACTCAAGGTCTTGGTCTGTGCATCAAGCAGGTCATTTCCCAAATCTTGATCCCCAAGACCTGTTCTCTCTTCTATGAACTCCATGTTTCTTGCTTTTTATATTTGAATTCTAATTAGTTGACATACAGTGAAATACTGGTTTCAGGAGTAGAATTCAGTGATTCATCCTTTACATACAACATGCAGTGCTCATCACAACAAATGCCCTCCTTAATACCCATCACCCATCTAGCCCATCCCCCATCCACCTCCCTCCATCAATGCTCAGTTTATTCTCTATTGTTAAGAGTCTCTAATGGTGGGGCGCCTGGGTTGCTCAGTCGTTAAGCGTCTGCCTTCGGCCCAGGGCCTGATCCCAGGGTCCTGGGATCAAGCCCCGCATTGGGATTCCTGCTGTGCTGGGAGCCTGCTTCTTCCTTTCCCTCTCCCCTTGCTTGTGTTCCCTCTCTTGCTGGCTTTCTCTTTCTCTGTCAAATAAATAAATAAAATCTTCAAAAAAAAAAAAAAAGAGTCTCATGGTTTGTTTCCCCTCTCTCTCTTTTTTTTCCCTTTTTTTCCCCATTCCCATAAGTTCATCTGTTTTGTTTCTTAATGCCACATATGAGGCAATATGAAATCATATGGTATTTGTCTTTCTCTGACTGACTTATTTTGCTTGGCATAATACACTCTAGCTCCATCCACATTGTTGCAAATGGCAAGGGTTTAGTCTTCTTGATGGCTGAGTAATATTCTATTATATATATATATATACACCACATATTCCATTATGTATATATATATATATACCACATTTTCTTTATCCATTCATCAATTGATGAACCTTTGGGCTCTATCCATAATTTGACTATTGTTGATAATGCTGCTATAAACATCAGGATGCATATAGTTAGAGTCTGTATTTTTGTATCCTTTGGTAAATACCTACTGGTACAATTGCTGGATGGTAAGGTAGTTCTATTTTTAACTTTTTGAGGAACTTCCATACTGTTCTGTAGAGTGGCTGCACCAGTTTGCATTCCCACCAATAGTCTAAGAGGGCTCCCCTTTCTCCACATGACCAACAGCTGTTGTTTCCTGTGTTGATAATTTTAGCCATTCTGACAAGTGTGAGGTGGTATCTCATCATAGTTTTGATTTGTATTTCCCTGATGATGAATGATGTTGAGCATTTTTTCATGTGTCTGTTAGTCACCTGGATGTCTTCTCCAGAAAAGTGTATATTCATGTCTTCTAGCCATTTCTTAATTGGGTTATTTGTTTTTTGGTATAGGTGTCCAGTTTTATTCTTCTGCATGTGGCTGTCTGGTTTTTATTTACTGAAGAGACTATCCTTTCCCCATTGTATATTCTTAACTCCTTTGTAGTTAATTAATTGGCCCTCTATGCATGAGTTCATTTCTGAAGTTTCTATTCTGTTCCATTAATCTATGTGTCTGCTTTTATGGAAATACCATACTTACTTGATTACAATTTCTTTGTAATATAGTTTGAAATGTGGAAGTGTGATGTTTCCAGCTTTGTTCTTCTTTCTCAAGATTGGTTTGATTATTTGGGGTCCTTTGTGGTTCCATATGAATTTTAGGATTGTTCTATTTCTGTGAAAAATTGGAATTTTGATAGGGATTGCATTGAATGTGTAGATTGTTTTGAGTGGTATGGACATTTTAATGATATTAATTTTTTTCCAGCACAGAATATCTTTCATTTATTTGTGTTTTCATCAGTCCTTTTCATCAATGTCTCATAGTTCTCAGAATACAGATCTTTTACCTCTTTGGATAAATTTATTTCTAGGTATTTTATTCATTAGAGTGCTATTATAAATATGATTGTTTCCTGAATTTCTCTTTCTGATAGTTCATTATTATTGTATAGAAACAAAACTGATTTTGTGTATTGATTATGATTTCGTCAATTTTTCTTTATTTGTATATTAGTTTTAACAGCTTGTGGTGGAGTCTTTAGGGTTTTCTATATATAATATCATATCACCTGCAAATAGAGACAGTTTTTCTTCTTCCTTTCCAATTTGGATCCTTTTTATTTCTTTTTCTTGTCTAGTTGCTCTGGCTAGGACTTCCAGTACTATGTTGAATAAAAGTATTGGGAATGGCCATCCTTGTCTTGTTCCTAATCTCAGAGGAAAAGCTTCCAGCTTTGCAACATTAAGTGTGATGTTAGCTGTAAACTTGTCATATATGGCCTTTATTATGTTGAGGTATGTTCCCTCTACACCCACTTTGTTGAGAGTTTTTATCATGAATAGATGTTTGATTTTGTCAAATACTTCTTCTGTATCATATGATCTTTATCCTCCATTTTGTTAATGTGGTGTATCACATTGATTGATTTGAGGATGTTGAACCTTCCTCACAATCCCGGAATAAAACCCACTTGATTATGGTATATGATCCTTTTAATGTATTCTTTAATCCAGTTTGCTAATGTTCTATTGAGGATTTTTACCTTTATGTTTATCAGGGATATTGGCCTATAATTTTCTTTCCTTGTTGTATCCTTGTCTGATTGTGGTATCAGGGTCATGCTGGCCTGGTAAAATGAGTTTGGAAGTATTCCTTCCTCTTCAATTTATGGGAAGAATTTGAGAAAGATTGGTATTAATTATTCTATAAATGATAGAATTCACAAGTAAAGCTATCTGGTTCTGAAACTTTCTTTGTTGAGAGCTTTTTGACTACTAATTCAATGTCCTTACTAGTAATGTAACTCTTATACCTTTCTTTTGAGTAGTATTTTCAAAGTATATATTTTTCCATCCTTTTACTTTTAGCCTATCTCTATCTCTATTTCTATCTCCATATTTAAAGTGGATTTCTTGTAGACAGCACATAGCTGGATCCTTCAAAAAAAAAAAAAAAAAAGCCAGTCTGACATCTATGTTTTCAATTATAGTGTTAGATCATTACATTTAATGTAATTATTAATGCTACTTGGTTTATATCTACCATTTTACTATTTATTTTATATTTATCCCATCTAATGTCCCTTCTTTTTTTTTTTTTGGCTTTTAAAAAATTATTAATTGTTTAATCTCCACTAATTGGCCGGTTTCATTTTATTTTCTTAGCTGTTGCTTTAAGTTTTTTTAATATATATCTTTCACTTACCACATTCTAGATTCAAATAATGCAATAACATTCCTCCCTATCTTTTATACTTATTTTCATACATTTTAATTCTATATGTCTTATAAACTTTATTATATTACTATAAATATAAGCAGACAATTACCTTTTGAAGAGATTGTAAGTGAGATAAATGTGTCTATTTATCCACATATTTGCCATTTATGGCACTCATCATTTCTTGATATAATTCCAGATTTCTATCTGATATCATTTTTCTCTGGCTAAACACCTTCTTTTACATTTAGTTTTGTACTGGCCTTCTAATGATTAATTCTCTCAGCTTTTGTTCATTTAAAAAAGTCTGTTTCATTTTTAAAGTATATTTTTGCTGGATTTAGAATCGTATGTTGATAGTTTCTTTCAGTACTTTAAAGTGGTCTTTCCATTGTCTTCTGCTTGAATGGCTTCTGATAAGAAATTGACTCTTTCTCTTTGTCCCTACGGGTACAATGTGTCTTTTTCTGCTGGGCATTTAAGATTTTCTTTTTATCACTGGTTTTCAACAATTTGATTGTGATGTACCTTAGTTTGATTTTCTTTATGTTTCTTTTTATCTGAACTTACTGAAATTCTGTTGGTTTATAGTTTCATCAAATTTGCGCACATTTCAGCCATTATTTCTTCAAATATTCTTGTGTCCCACACTTCCCTCTAGGATTATGATTATACATAGGTTAGATTGCTTGATATTGTCCCACAGGTTACTGATGCTCTGTTTGTTTGTTTAGGTTTAATTGTTTTTTCTTAAATGGACTTTACTTTTTAGAACAGTTTTAGGTTCACAGCAAAATTGAGTGGAAGGTAGAGAGACTTCCCATATACCTCATGTCCCCACACATGGATAGCCTCCCCATTATCAACATCCCCCACTAGAGTGGTACATTTGTTATCATCAGTGAGCCTATGCTGACACATCATTATCACTCAGAGTCCATAGTTTACGTTAGGGTACATTCTTGGTGTTGTACATTGTTTAGGTTTGGACAAATGTTTAATAACATATATCACCATTTAGGGTAGATTGTGCTCTGCCCATTCATCCCTCCCTAAACCCTAACTCCTGGCAACTAGGTTTTTATCATCTTCATAGTTTTGCCTTTCTGGAAGGTCATATAATTGGAATCATGTAGTATGTAGTTGTTTCAGATTGGTTTCTTTCACTTAGTAATCGGCATTTAAGTTCCTTCCATGTTTTTTCATGGCTTGATAGCTCATATCTTTAAGTGCTGAAAATTTCATTCCACCGTCTGGGTGTATCACAGTTTATTTATCCATTCACCTACTGAAGCACATTTTGTTTGCTTCCAAGTTTTGGCAATTATGAATAAAACTGCAGTGATCATTTGTGGGCAAGATTTCTTTGTAGACGTAAGTTTTCATTCCGTTGGATAAAATACCAAGAAGCACAATTGCAGATCATATGGTAAGAGTATGTTTAGTTTTGTAAGAAACCTTCAAACTGTCTTTCGGAATGGCAGTGTCATTTTGCATTTCTACCAGCAACAAATGAGAGTTCTTGTTGCTTCACTTCCTCACCAGCATTGGGTGTTGTCAGTGTTCTGTATTTCAGCCATTCTTATTGGTATGTAGTAGTATCTCGTTGTTGTTTTAATTTGCATTTTCCTATAACATATCATGTGGAGCATCTTTTCACATGTTTATTTGATATCTATTTTATTTAGCAAGATTTCTATTTAGATCTTTGGCCAATTTTTATTTTTTTGGTTTTTTTTTGTTTGTTTGTTTTTTGTTTTAGTTTTTTTTTTTTGGCCAATTTTTAAATTGGGTTGTTTGTGTTCTTATTGTTGAGTTTTAAGAGTTCTTTGTACATTTTGGATAACAGTCTTCCATCTGATATGTCTTTTGTAAATATCTTCTCCTAGTCTGTGGCTATGTTTCTGGATATGTTTCTAACTGATTAATTTTTCTACTGAATATGGATAATAATCTCTCACTCTTTGCATGCCTAATACTTTACAAGGTGCTAAACCTTGTCAATTTTACTATTGAGTACTGGATTTATGGTTGGTTACTGAATTTTGTTGCATTTCTTTAAAGAGTATTGGACTTGTTCCAGTGTGCAGTTCAATACATTGGCTTTATCCTTTCAAGGCTTGCCTTTAAGCCCTGTTCTTGTAGGCCTCTATTCTGGAAGTAGTTTGGCACTACTCCCAATTCATGACCCTTCTTTCAGAGATCACAATTCTGCACTGCCTTTTGTGCAATATTTGAAAGCCACATTTCATGTATTTTGTCTGGTTTTTTTAGTTGTCTGCAGTGGGAAGGCATAATCCTTCATGAGTAGGGTTAGAAGTCCTATTTTTTATTAAGTTAGAAGAAAAGCTCTTTTTAGTGTACAACTCACTATTTATCTTGATATTAATAATGTTCTTCTAAATTTTTAAAAGATTAATTTATTTATTTGAGAGAGAGAGCAGGGTGGGGGAGGGTAGCAGAGGGAGAGGATCTCAAGCAGACTCTGCACTGAGCCCAATGTGGGGCTCAGTCCCACAACACTGAGATCATGACCTGAGCTGAAATCAAGAGTCAGGCGCTTAACTGACTGAGCCACCCAGGTGCCCCTAATCTTCTAAATTTTTTAATATTGTTGTCTAATTTGAGAAAACTTCTTTCAAATGTCTTTTGGACTTAGTTACATACTTCTAGTACCAGGCATCATAGGATACATTCATGCCATAATATGGACTCATCATTATGTCATGCTTACAGAGAAATCGGTTCACAGATGGTGGAGTATTGCTAGAAGCCAGTCTTGAACTTGCTTGGCCAGTCATAATCTACTTATACATAAAACCCTGCAGACCACATAAGCCTATCCCACTAAATCCAGGCTACATATATTCCTAAGCCACTTTCCTCTTAGCTGGATCCCAAGATGCACATGGCCACTGTGACACACCTAACATGAAGAAAGGTGCTGAAGAAGTCATTAGTGACAAGAAACAGTAGTCTTAACTAAGTGTAGTTAATGTGTTTTACTTCAAAAAGTGTACAAAAGTATATGATCATGAAATTCATCGTTGGAGTCCCTCTCGATGCCTCGGAAGGGGACTGTGCAAAGGGTCCTTGGAGTTCGTGCTTCCCTAGCTTCACAGTGATTCAGTCTCCAGTTTTACCACCAGTGTTTCAAACACATGATCATTCTGTATCACAGATAAATTAGGAGGTTTTGGAATTATTCACTCAGAACTATAATCTTGAACTGGAAAAAATATCTATTTTTTTAGGTACTAAAAATGGGAAGCAGGAAACATGTTTTTGTTGTGACTCCTACCTCATAGTTACCTGATGCTGCCAACAATCAATTATATAAACTAAGTTTCCCCAGCCCCAGAGGAAAAATGGATTTACTAAAGATTTGGGTTGAGGAAAAAAAAATCCAGCCTTTTTGTAATACTGAATCTTAATGATTACAAAAACAAAAATATGTAAGCAAAAGTCTGGGTTCAAAGTAGAAAGTATTGTTTTTACTTTTATACTTAGTAAGTGGTATTGTTCTCATATGTGTGTTGTCTCATCTGTTTTCCCCAGTTGATCACTTCAAAATAATGAGGCTGTAAACTTGACTTTCACAACTAGGTTTGTTGCAATGTAGCTCCTCAACAGTAACTGGGTTTTATTAGTTTTTATTGCAAGTATTCTATTTTTAACAGCATTGATACAAACTATATATTAATACTTTTCTCTTTTAGAAAATGCTGAGAATGTCTTTTCATGAGGAAATGATTTCTTCTTTTTTTAAAACAACCTTATCAATATACTGACAGTCTCCATGTTTCAAATGTAGTAAAGCTAAGTTCCTTATAAAGGACAAAAGGAATTCTTTTGTATACTAAATAGCAACACCCAGACTATAGTAATGTCTGGCTGCTGTTAGGAAGTTTAGGATTCTTTTCCTGTTTTGAATGTTCATTCCTGTTTTGAATTGTTGATTAAGAGAACAGATTTACTGACAGACTTTTTCTTCTGGATTTCAAGTAACCAGTGTTGATTAAGCACAAGAGTGAAGGGTACAAACAAGCTAATAACACCTTTGAGAATAATAAGAATTAAATACATGAAAAGATAAAATGCTGGGGTAGAGTTCAGAAAAGGGAGAGGTCCCCAAGACCTCAAATAAAGATTCTAGAACTTAAGCTGGACTTTGACAGTTAAATAGAATTTAAAGGACATTCCATGAGGCAAGCAAAAGCACCCAATAAGAATAAAGGTAACATGCAGGAATGAGCAAGTCTCATTTAATTTTACCTAATTTAACCACATTTATCAAAAGTTTATTCTCTCCTGAGTATTTTGCTAATTAAAGGTTACAAAGATAAAGGAAGGCTAGTCTTTACCCTCATAGAATTTAACAATCTGGAAAACAGAGAATGACATGGACACTTTTACTATAAGAAAATGGAATTCCATGATTAAAATTTGTATTATAGCCTTTATTTAAATGCCTAAGCAGCAGACCTGGGGGCAGAAAGATCTAAGTTTAAAATTTAGCTTTGCCTCTTCCTAGCTATGTAACCCTGTGCCCATTCGAGCCTTAATTTCATCCATTGATTTGGCAGGTGTAATGGGAAGTTCTCCACCAGCGAGCTCATTCCCAGAGGTCAGGGAGCATTTCACTACCATCACTATTACCAGATTTTCGGAGCCTGGGCTAGCTTTCCTACCGCGGGCTTTGTATTTTGTGCTCCATAAATACCCATGAGGTCACACTAACCCAATACCAGATTATTAGATTCCAGTTCTTGCTATCTGTCTACAGGCATCGCTCTTCCTATTTCACCAACTGAATTAGATTCCGTTGGCCTGACTCTTCTCGGGCCACAGCCACACTTACTATTCCTTTCGAAGTAGCTTACTGGGCTGCGCTAAAAGATCAGGCTCCCGTCAGTTCAGTTTCCTTCAGCCTGTCATCCATGAGGGCGACCAGCTGTCTTGGCTTGCCTAGGACTGAGGGGATTAGTGGGACATGGGAATCTCAGTGGTAGACTGGGGGAAAAAAAGCAGAATGAATTGGCCATCCTACCACTGGCCTAGTCCAGACCTCTCCCCTGTACCTCTAGCCCTTGTTGCTGAAGACTCAACATATCTGCTGTTAACCTAACCCAAGTTTAACGGTCTCCTGAATATTTTGAGAGTTAAAAGATATCATGTATGTGAGAGCTGAGTTCCTGAAGTGTATTAATGAGAACCGAGGGAGAATGCCAAGCCAGTTTCAAATTAAAAGCAACACTAGATGGCAAATGAAAACACTCTGCCACTTAAAAAAATTGGGGGAGCAGGAAAGAAAGCCAAATAACTTGACTGAGAGGTTATATGATGTCATAGGTAAAGCTGAAAAGTAGGGTCTGACTAAGATTTCTTTCCCTGTGTGTTTGTGTACCTGTGTACGTGCATGCGTATACATACATGTGTGTGTATGTTGGTTTAGGAGGCTTCAGTGCTATGAAAAATGTTTGGAAAAATCAGTAGAACTAAGGTAGTAACTGGATAATAATAGGTAAGCTTAATAACTAGGAGAATTACTTAATAGAATATTCTTAATTTTATTTATCACAAATTTGAAGTAAGCCCTTGATGCTTTTTATTACATCTCTGGAAGGATCTAGTATAAGATAGTATCTGATATAAACCCAAATCAGATAACTGGTTACTTTTAACTTAATACATTAATATTTTACAGGGAATTATGAGATACATTAGATAATTACCAGAAATAGGGAAAGAAAGGTGATTAGATGTTTTTATTTAGAACATGTGGACAGTTGACTTTTTTAATGCATCTTCAATATCTTAGAAATTTTTATATTCTTTTTCTTGACAACTTTATGATAATCTTTTCTTGCATTTGATGACTTTGACTAAGCACACTACAACCACTGATTCATTTCCATAGATGGTTTTATAATGGGAAACGATCCCTCGGTAGTCAATGAAATTAGTTTCCTAACTTAAAGCTTTTTCTTTGCACTTAGAAATAATTAGCTATGCTTGAAACTTTCTTACAAGAATTTCGCTGTAGAGAAAATGATACTTTCAATTTGAGGTTCCCAACTAGATTAAAACTACTTTGTGGGAAGGCTCATGTCCCCACTTTCATCTCCATTTTCACACAGACAGTTAGGAAATGCTTATCAATCTGTTGGTGTTCACGAAATTCCCTTTTCCAGTGTAGTGATTTTGAGACAAGAAGATTTGGGGGGCAGAAAATGCAGCAGTGCAGTTGTGCTAGGTACGTTTGGGCTTCTGAATCAGTTTCAGGGTGCAAATCAGATCAAAATAGTAAATTCTGAATCCACAAAGTCAGGGGGTTTCTATTACCATATTTGTAGTCCACAGTTATTAGCACAGTACAACATAGAGAGTTAATGCTAAAGACACAGTTTTTGATGGGTTAATCAAATCTATTCACCCTATAAATATTTATAGGGTATCTTCTGTGTGGAAGGCACACTGCTAATCACTGCTAATCATTAAGGCACACTTAACCAATAAGTCAAAATACCCAGCTTTGTAGAGTTTACATTTTACTAGAAAAGACAGACCAAAAGAAAAAAAAAAGAGTAAATATATACTATGTTTCATGGTGCTAAATATTATGAAGAAATTAAAGTAGGGTAAGGGGATTAGGGAGTGCTTGGAAATGGAGAGGGTAGGCCTGATGTTTGAGATGTGGTGTCAAGGAAGACCTCACTAAAAAAGTGACATTTGAGCAAAGGTGCTCAGGAAGGAGAAAATGAGATTTCAAGGTATGTAAGGGAGAGCTGTCCAGACAGCAGAGAACCAAGTGTCAAGTTGCTGAGGCAAAATTGTTTGGATATCAAGGAATAGCAAGGAGTTAGTCTGGTAGGAGCAAGTGGAAAAGGGGGAGTGGTAGGAGATGAGGTTGGAGAGGTGGGGGCAAGGTGCCAGATCTTAAAGGGCCTTATAGGTTAAAGTAGAGATTTGGGGCATTTACTCCCAGTGAGATGCCTTTGGAAACAAAGAGTTGAATTTTTTAATTCAAATACCCTCAAACCAAATTGCCACAAGACTTGTGTCATCTAATTAGGAGAAGAAATTCTATTTTGAATTATTTTTTGAACTTAGATGGATCATCTTATAAGCTTATTAATTCAATCTTGGGAAAGACTTGCCTGGAAATATGGCAGGATCTCTAGTTGCCAAACTTCTTAGAGCAGTTTGTCCATTTGTCAGATTTCCATCTTTCACTTTTCTAAAATGCTTGGCTGAAGTTTTTAGCAAATCAGGACCAATACTTTTATAAACTTATGGTATATTATTGATAGTTTTCAAGTAGAAGTTAGCCTGTTTTATTAGCTAGAATATTTTAGTCTACTTTAGTCATTTATTCATCAAAAAATTTACCTTTTTTCTACCATGTTCCAGAAACTGTGCTAGGTATTGGGAATACAAAAAATATGTCAAAGCTCTTTCCTCAAAGAGCTCATAGTCAAATAGGTGAAGTAGATTCACAAAGAAAGGATTGCAATGTGATATGGCAAGTGTGTAGAATTAGTACTTACTAAGTGCTCTTAGATACTTGTTAAATGGCTGATGGTAACTCTGTCTGAAGTTAGGGAAGGATGACCAGTTCAGATTCAACCATCAGTTCTGTGAGGAAAGGGCATTATCTTGTTCTCTCCAGCATCTAGCATATAGTAGGTGCTCAGTAAAAAATGATTGAGTGAGTGAATGAATGAATGAATGAATGAGGAGATGGTCAAGCAGAGTCTGAGGGAGGAATAAGATTTGTCAGGGAAGCAGATGCACATTGCTGGGAAAAAGAACAATGTGTGCAAAAGGTATGGAGTTATGGAAAATCATGATTCCATCCCAGTAATAATTTTAGATTTCTATTTAAGGTATTCTGCCAAGTCCACACTTGAGACATAATTATTGATACAAATGCTTCTTTTCAGTGATTTCTTATGAGTTTATATGCATCTAGAAACTTCCTAAAACATTATTGGTATATATTTGTATGTTTTGGCCAGATGAAGTGTCTATATTTTTAGTACATAAACTTCCTTGTTGCCCAACTTCTTTTTTAAAAAGTATGTTTATAAGCAAGAACAACTCTGAAGTCAGAACAGTTGGTATTATCCTATCAATAAAAAGATTAATTCACCTGAGCAAACTTAGTAGGAAAAAATATACAGATTTTGCTATACAATAAAATGTGCTATTTTGTCCATTTGTTGTGCAGTTAAACCTTCATCAAGGTATAACAAGCCCTGGAAGTGATTTCAGTTGAATGACAAAAGAAATGGAATAAAATTCATTCAGAACTGGTTCACACCAGCTCTCCTGCATGTACTATTAACTGCTAAGATCAAGTCACAAAACATTATTTTGAGGAGAAAGGGTTTAGTGAACCCTAGAAATTGGGTTTGATTTATGCCAGAAAATCTGCCTTTTCACTGCTTGAGATTCTATGGAAGAAAGCCACAGTCTTTTACCAAATGGTTTCTAAGGAAACCCCTTATAGCACAGCATCTGAAAACAATTTGGTTGTTAATGAGAAATGGTTCTCACGATGGTGGGAAAGTGTTGACTGAAAGAAAAGACTTGTAGATTTGGCAGTCGGTCTGTAGAAAGTGTTTACTGTTCTGCAATTACGTTCCTGAAATTTCTACATAGATCAAACATTTGCAGGTCCTATTTTGCAGTTATCCTTGCTTTGTAAATGTATTTTTTAAAGAAGCAATAGAAGATGTTTGTGCTAAAAATGTAGATGCTTGAACTTGTGAATATATTCAAACAAGTCTCCTCCCAGAATCTGCAGTCCATTGAGTTTCCCAATCTGTTTCGGAATTCCAACATGCTAGAATTCATGTATAGTTAACATTGAATCATAACTATATAAAATTAATTTGCAAAAAAGTTTTCTAAAAGTCCTAAAATACAGTAGTGCACGTCTATATTCTTTAAATCTGTTTTTAAAATGTATTCCGAAAGGTCTCAAAAGTTGTATTTATTTTACTTCTTTTAAGTTCTTCAAAAGAAAGCAACTAATTGGAACGTTTTAACTGTAATCCTTTTATAATAATTTCAAGATTAAATATTAATATCTAATGAAGCATTAAAACCTTGTAGTTAAAAAATAAATGCTAGAGATACACTAATTCCTCTAAATGGATCTTTTGAAATCAGATTCCAAAATAACCATACCAATATTTTCTCCATAACCCCTAAGTAATGAAATCAAAAGGAGAAATTCATGCAATAATTGTAAATAGGTTTTCATCTGCAGCACAATTCAGAAACATGAATGAGTGAATATATATGACAGGAACCCAAAAAGTGGCCACCGGAAGCTGAGAGGAAGATATTTTGAAATATTTCTTGCCCTAGGAGCATTAAAAGTTTGCAGGTCCGTGTAAAATACAATACTCGGTTGTCACTTGAAAGTCTATGGGTGCATCACTTTGCCCACGGCCGCCACCAGTCCATCTGTTCCCCGTATGTTTTCTGTTTTAGACTTTTGTACAAGGCAGAGTTGCCAGGAGTCTTCTTGCTGTCCTCAGTTGTTTTCCTCATTTGACCCCCACCTCCTTTCTCTTTCTTCTCTGGTCTTTGAACTTCCTCCACTTTGGGCAGCTGCTTTCATTTGCAGCTCTGCTTTGGGCAGGGAAAAAAATTCTGCCAATGGAAACAGGAACGCGAAGAAAACAAGAAGGGTTGCAAGGGCTGTGCATGTGTCGCAGCTCTCTGGTGGCCCACGGTGGGGTCTATCCATTCCCCGAGGAGTAGATTGAGTAGGGCTCTGCTGCTGTTGGAGACGGATGGGAAGTGATCAGAGATTATCCAACAGATAATCTCATTTTCTCATCTCAGAAACAACAAAATGCAGAAGTTGTGTTGAGGGAAGTTGGAAAGTGTTACATATATTAATGTTTACTTACCCACTCCGTGCTCTGAGGGCATGTAGTCTCCATTCAGTTTGCTGGGATCTGTACTACTGTCAGTTTTGCCTGGGTACAATAAACATTTATTTATATACTATTTTGAGTTATGACATTTTAGAGGAAGGGAATATGACCTTCTTTTCTACTCTCCCTTATTCCCTGCAATACAGAAACTCAGAGGGCAGAAACTTCTCTTTCTCGGTGCAATTGATGACAGATAAGCATGTATATGAGAGCATTTCATAAACATTAGTTCAGGAAGAGAATGAAAAAACCCGTCTTTTCTAAAAACAAAAGAACAGCAAACAAATACTTTACAGTTGTTGTTATGCCAATGTGCTTGATTTTTGAGGTTTAATGAACACTTTTTTGAGTGGCTGAGAAACAGAAGACATGTCATTCTTGTCTTTGTTGATAAAATGTCAGGAGGGTAAGATTGACGGTGGGATATGCCCAAAATAGACATATAGTTTCTGCCTCAGCACATTCAACTTGTTTCTCCTTCTTTTCTTCCTCCCTTTCCCACAGCATCCACCGCACCACCACAGATGGCTCCCCACATAAGGCAGCAATCTAACTGGGCAGCCGGATGGCTCTGTGTTAGACTCAGAAAGGAATATTTGCCTTTACTTATGTAAACACTCTGCAGCTCACACTGACAAATATATAGCCGGGTGAAGAAACTGCCCAAGTGAAATACTTCCTCCCTTTGCCCTTGTCTGAGTGCCATTAGTTGTTACTATCAGACTCAACGTGTAAGAAGCAGAACCACACAAGAGCCGTAAACCAGCCCACGAGAAAAACAGGAGTAACTGTATTTGCTGAGTCAGGATCCGAGTAAAGGAGTAGATCACATTTCCCTGCCTTGGAAGAACTTCTGAAAATAGTTACAGTCTCCAGATCAAGTCAATGCAGAGTATTCCAAGTGCCTATATAATGCTAGACTCTTCTCTAGTAGCTGTGAATTCACTGTGAATGCAAAGATAAATGGGATATCCTACTCCTGGAGGAGCTCACAGACTAGACTTGTGACAACCTCTCTTCTTCAGCTTTGGAGGGTTTCAGATAGTTTCTCTAGACTTATGTCTCACTGAGCAGTGATACCCTTGTTCACGTAATAAACTGGTAATGAATGCCCTGTTTTGTGCTAAAGTGTCAGGTCCTCGGGTTTACAATGATGAATAAGGCAAGAGACCTTATCTTCCAGAAGGTCTTGGTCTAGGGGAGGAAAGGGACATGTCAAAGAGAAATTATAAAATTTTATATAAATGAGAAAATAATATTCTTTCTGGAACCCTCCATTTCTAAAATTGATGGATCTTAAATGAAAAGGTAAATACATTGTATGGTACCTGGCAGATTGAAAGCACTCAAAAGATGTTAACTAGCTTCTTGATCATTATTGCCTTTACCTTTACTATTTCAGTATTCTTATGCCAATGTTGAGCACCAATCTAGCCCTTCCATATTTGACCTCTCTAAATGTCTCACTAACAAAAGTCAATATATTTTCTAGGAGAAAAGCAATATTATGTGCAAACATACCCTTGTCATTCACGTTCATCCCTGGTTCCTAACGATCACCTGTAGTGAGAAACACAAAACTATGAAAAATTGTCTACTGGCTGAGAGAAAATGGAAGCCTTTTCGTTCTACTTCCATGTTTCCATCCATTTCAGCAGCTTTTCTTTTTTTTGGAAAATGAGTAGTGAATTATAGAATGAGACGTTTTAATTAAACAAGGTAGGGTTTAGTGGAGTCTGCTCTGGAGGGCTGATGCTACTGTGAATAGTCAGTTAACTTCTAGATCACGGCTTCTTAACCTTAGCACTATGGACATTGTGGGCCAGATAATTCTTTGTTGTGGGGGGCTGTCCTGTGCTCTATAGGATGTTTGACAGCATCCCTGGCCTCCACCCTCCAGATGACATCACCCCCACAGTTGTGACAGCCAAAAATGACTCTAGACGTGGCCAATTGTCCTCGGGGGGGAAATAGCTCCCCTAATTGAGAACCACAGTTTTTGATCATCTGGCCTTGGATTTCAGCCTATGGGATGGTGCCACTTGACGGTATGGCTTTTCTTCCAGTAGGTGTAGGTCTTCGGTTGGCTGTGCTCCTTCATTTAATCATTACCCAGTTTGTGTGAGGTACTGGCAAAACCATGATGAGTAAGGTGGACTTTGCCCTGAAGTAACTCATAGTCTAATAATTTTCAAATTAAGTTGATTCTTCAGGATTTGTAAGTGTGCCCGGTGATTCTTAGTAACACTTGGAAGCCATGCCTTGGGCTTAGCTAGCTACAATAAATATCCCAATTTGGTATTATTTTGTGGTATCAAAATACCTCCAAAGCAGTGGATAATCCTCTATACTTTTCGGTGAACTTTGCATTGACCATTCTTTGATGCTTCTGCATGGAATAAATGGAAACTTGTTGCTTTTACTACTTTCTCCCTCTTATGTCTTTTTTGTTTATTATGTCTTTTTCCTCCAGATTTTTTATAAACCCAACACTTGTGTTAAGGATTTGGGGGATAACAACAGCACCTGTCCTGATACATAGAGCTCTTGTTGTTTGAACAGCTGTCTACACTCTGGACATTTGTACTTCCACATTCAATTTTAAAAGAATAATTGTGTGATGAAAAAGATCTTATAATTGTATAACTGAAGCAAAACTAAGTGTTCAGCTCATTAGCAAGTCTATAAAAAGTAACAAATAACCCCAAATTCTATAACTAAGCAAATCAAGTATAGAACATCATACAGTATAGCGTTTCACATTGCATTTGAACTAATAAGATGTTGGGCAATATGGTTAAATATAGTTAAAGCAGTTACATAGTAATAAAAGAATTATTCTCCATTACTAATCAATATTTTTGATTAATTAATATGAACCCAACTCCCAATAACCTGATCTCCAGAGGGATGGCGATGGACCTATCCACTTACATTCCTCAGCTGCTCTGAAATGATCTTGGTTCACTCAGCACATTATTCAAGCACACTTCACCCTCAGCTTTGCAGGATGGTGGTCTGGGATATGTCCTATGATCAGTCCTTGTTAATGCCCTTTTTCAGAGATTCTGTTTTCAGTTCTGCCTGCACAATATAGAGTCCTGAGGTCAGAGCCTGAGCAGTCGTGCTTCTGGTTCATCTAAGAGGAGCTGAAGTGGACCAGAGAATGCTCTTCTGTATGTCAGGTTCCTGTTAGGTGTACTTGGGGTAGAGTTGCTGCATAATCTCCTTAATTTTATTGCCTTCACAAGGGAAGAATCACATTACTTGAGGTCTAAGTGTACGTACACGTGAAATAAAACCATGACTTTCCAGATCAATTCTCTGTATAGGTTTCTCTGATGGTGTAGTAAAGTCTCTTCCTCTTTGGTAAAGTTGAAGGTCACTGAATTCTACACTATCACATATGTGCTGGCTTTAATAAAGTATCATTTCCATCAATCTTTACTGGGGAATGAAGATAGGAGACCCAATGATAATAGAGGGTTTCAAAGTCTCTCTTTATTTTCCCCAAGGCACAATGCCATCTTGGACAAATCCTCCTGGTTTTTGTTTTTGTTTTTGTTTTTGTTTTAAAGATTTCATTTGAGAGAGCATGTGTGTGAGTATGAGGAAGGGGAGGGCCAGAGGGAGAGGGAGACTCCCCGCTGAGCAGGAAGCCCGATGCAGGGCTTGATCCCAGGACCCTGGGAGCATGACCTGAGCTGAAGGCAGATGCCCAACCTACTGAGCCACCCAGGTGCCCCTTGGACAAATCCTCCTTGAGAACAATTCTGTGACTTCAGCTCTTCTTGAGCACAGCAACCCCCAAAGTATTTCTTCTTGTTTAACCACACCTGTAAGTATGCCTTCAGTGCATAATGTCTTTGACCTACCCTGGAGATATGACTGTGGCACACATCCATTCTGAAACATTCTCCTCTTGTGTGGTACCCCAGTATGTACTCCCAGGCTCTAGGGCTATAACACATCTTAAGGGTCATGGGGTTGTGGAAACCTTTTTGTCTTGTGGCTACCCAAGGCACATTTCTGTCTGTGAGTCCCCTTAATAAACCATTTCTCATCCAAAAAAAAAAAAATTATTTTCTATTAGTACAGCAGCTCCCTAGCATTTAACTAGTCCTTTGTATATGCCCAAGTGATTTAACTCTTAATTCATAAAACTATATTAAGAATTTGATTTTTGTGTTTTTTTTATATGTTACTAGTGAAGAAACCTCAAAGATATATAGTGGTTTTTACTTTTAATATTTCCTTTATCACTGAAGATTTTTATTTTGTAAATCTAACATTACTATACATATGCATGTGCTTACGGAATGCCAGTATCCATGCTAAGGACTTTACACAAAATAATGCATTTAATCTAAGAACCTCATCCAGAACCAGAATCTGAACCCACAGTTGCCTGGCACCAGTGTCCTTGTTCTTTACCTATTACACCACTTGGCTTCATTCAGCATTGTATGGGCACTAAAAGAAATGTATATTTTATGCAAAAGAATGAAACTGGACCTTCTACAAAAACCAACTCAATATGGATGAAAAACTTACATGTAACACCTGAAACCATAAAACATAGAGAAAACTAGAAGAAAACACAGGGGGAAAAGTTTGTTGGCATTGGTCTGGACAATGATTTTTTTTTTTTTTTTTTATATGACACAGAAAGCACAGTAACAAAGCAAAAATAAACAATTGGGACTACATGAAACTAAAAAGCTTCTGTAAAGCAAAGGAAACAATCAAAAAATGAAAAGGCAACCTATGAAAATGGGAAAAAATATTTGCAAACCATATATCTAAAAAGGGGTTAATATCCAAAATACTGAAGGAACTCATACAACTCAATATAGCAAAAAACTAAAAACCCAATTTAAAAATGGGCAAAGGACCTGAATAGATATTTTCCCAAAGAAGACATACAAATGACTAACAGGTATGTGAAAAGGTGCTCAATATCACTAATCATCAGGGTAAAGCAAATCAAAACCACGATGAGATAGCCCCACGTAAGTGTTAGGATAGCTGTTGTCAAAAGGACAAGAGATAAGTATTGGTGAGAATGTGGAGCAAAGGGAGCCCTTGTGCACTGTTCATGGAAATAGTAAATTGGTACAGCCATTATGGAAAACAGTTTGGATCTTCCTCAAAAAATTAAAACTAGAACAACTATATGATCCACAATTGCACTCCTGGGTTTATATCCAAAGAAAATTAGATCAGTCTCTCAAAGAGGTATCTTCACTATCATGTTCATTGCAACATTATTCACAATAGCAAAGATATGGAAACAATGGATAAAGAAAATATAATATATAACATATATATTATAAACACACACATACACATATTACATTATACTATTATATTACATATATACTATATATTTACTACATATATACTATATTACATATATATTATGTATATACTATATATATTATATATACTATATATGTATTACATATAACATATATATGTAATCTTATTACATATATACTATATATTTAAATATTATTCGGCCATAGAAAAAGAAGGAAATTCTGCCATTTGCAACAAAATGGATAAGCCTGGAGGACATTATGTTAAGTGAGATTAGACAGACACAGAAAGACAAATAGTGTATGAGCTCACTTATATACAGAGTCTAAAAAAGTTGAACTTGTAGAACCAGAGAATAGAATGGTGGTTTCCAGGGGCTGGGAGAAATGGGGAGATGTTGGTCAAGGGTACAAACTTCCAGTTATAAGATAAATAAGTTCTGGGGATCAGTTGTACATCATGGTGAGTATAGTCAATGATACCATATTGTATACAGATTTGCTAAGAAACTAGATCTTCAGCATTCTCACCACACAGACCACAAAGGTAACTATGTGAGTGATAGATGTGTTAATTATCTTGATTACCACAACTATTTCACAATGTATACTAAACGAAATCATCACATTGTATACCTTAAAAAAATAATGTTGTACAACCCAAATATATACAATTTTTACTTATCAATCATACCTTAGTAAAGGTGAGGAAAAGAAAGAAATGTGCTTTTGTTGTCTTAGCTATCTGCTGCTGAGATGACAATTTTTTAAAGATTTTTATTTATTTATTTGAGAGATAGAGATAGCGAGAGAGAGCACAAGCAGTGAGGAGAAGCAGGCTCCCCACTGAGCAGGGAGCCCCACGCGGGGCTCCATCCCAGGACCCTGGGATCACACCTGACCTGAATGTGGATGCTTAACTGAATGAGCCACCCAGGCGCCCCAACATTTTGGCCTTTGCAACTCAAAAGCACTAGGAGACTTTTGATCTATTTGAAATAGATTCCAATGACCTATCCTAATGTATTATGGTGAAAGGAGTAAAGGGAAATGTCTCTGATTTCTAAACTTATTTGAAAAATTTTCCTATTGCTTCAGTCTACTCTTTCTCTTCTAAATAGATGTAAAGATGGAATGTGTGTACAAAACATAGCATTATTTAAATGAGAATCATATCAGTGCTCGGAAGTAACCATACATTAGATGGTTCAAGATAATTGACTTCCATATTGTTATAATTTATATACGCCATGTGGCTACATTAACATTAATAGAAAATTTGAGAAGGGAGGTATTTTAAAAGAATATATGCTTATAATGAAAACTTATCTTGATATATTTCCTTATTCAGTACTATAGAGTAATAATCTTTGGTTGTTCCTAACAAAAAGTATTTAACTTAAATTACAATTGTGGGCATGTATTACAACTTCCTCATTTTTGGAGGTCATTTATGTAGCATCTGTGTGTGTGTGAAAGAGAGAGAGCACAAAAGAGACAAAAGTGAATCATATTCTATGAAAAATCTATAAATATTTAAACCTAAAAACTAGATGGGACGTCAGTAGTTCATTTAATTGAGGAACTTAGGAGAGGATGGCGTACAAGCAGTGACGGTGCTATTATGAGCATCCTCATCTTACAGAGGAGGAGACTGAAGCACGGAGAGGTTTGTTCAGTACTGCATCTCGGACTCTTTTTTTAAGATTTGTTTATTTTAAAATAGTGAGAGAGATGAGCAAGGGGAGGGACAGAGGGAGAGGGAGAGAGAGAATCCTCAAGCAGACTCCCCACTGAGTGCGGAGCCCAACTCAGACCTCACTCGGGGCTCCATCCGAGGACCCTGAGATCATGACTTGAGCCGAAATCAAGAGTCACTGCTTAACTGACTGAGGCACCAGGTGCCCCCTGCATCTCAGACTTTGTGCTGTGTTTGGAAAGAGTGGTTCCCTATGAAGTTTGACATGTCGGGGAAAGTGTTACATTACCAGACTCTCAGAACGTGACCACTTTAGGCAGATGCTGGCAACGTAAGATGCCTTATTAATTAAAGATGCCCTTCCTCTACCATATTTTAGTTCTGGGCATCCCAGTACCATTACTCCATTGCTAGACTTAGTGCCTAGTATGCTCTAAATGTCTCAGCGTCTCTCAATGTCTGTTGTAGGATGAATGAGTATAAAAGTTTTGTCTTGGGCATACATCTGACATTAGTCTAAAAGTGGAAAGTGCAATTTGCTCTAGTGAAATACATTTTATAAATGACTTGTCTGTAACAATCATTTCATGAGTATTCTAAAAGACACCTGTGGCCTGGTCAGGGGATCGCTACGTTGTCAAACATAAGTAATTTATTTTCACATCACAAGCCAGAGAAAGTGTGTTATCATCATGCCTCTAATATAGATATGGCCCCTAAATGATAAGCAGATGTGAGTTGTTGAAACCTTAAGGATTGGTCCCTTAGGAGCCCTGTCCCCTGAGAACAGGGAGTGCAGGCAGAACCAACCATCAGCTTTGGAGTCAGACTGGCCTGAGGGTGAATCATAATTTTGAGGCATATTAGGTACATGGCCATGGGCATACTATGCAATTCCTCAGTTGACTGACCTGAAGATGAGAATAATTATGTTCACCCATAAGATTGTTTTGTTGGTTAAAGAGAGTATTAGCACTCTCAGTTACAGTTATAAAGGAAAAGGAAGGAAGGGAGAGAGGGAGAGAGAGAGAGAGAAGGAAAGATAGAGAGATGGAGGGAGGAAAAAAAATTGGTTAGAATTTTAAACATTAGCTTTGGTTTCATCACTAAAATATTATGCATTCAACTCTATTCTCAGGACTTGATCTCCCCGCATTTCTCTGGCTTGCTTTTCTTGATATTTGCTTTATTACGAAAGAAGTTCTTGCTTATTACCAACTCTTACCAACTCCCTATCTACATCTTATAGGTTTCCAATGTAACAGGAAAAAAAAGAGCAACTGTCCTCAGAAACACCTAAAAAAGTCCTGGCCTCACTTTGATTAAATCAACTTTTACATGTTTCCATCCCTGAAACAATTGTAAGTCCAGGGAAACTCAGTGTTCTGATTGTCCAGACCTAGATCAGACACCCAGCTCTTGAATCAGGGATGATTTCAGCAGAATTCAAAGCATAAGGACCGAAAGCACGGGAGGCATGGTTCCCCAGAGGAAAATATAGGGAGTATTACCAGGAGAAAGGAGAATGGATGTTGGATGGCAAGATCAGAAAAATGTCCACTACACTGGCCTTTAACTAAATGGCAATTGTTACTATTATCATATGTATTTTTAGGTCACTTACAAAATCCTGTTAAGCCCACCATATTTTTAAAAATCACTCTATTTCACAACTTTACTCAGAAAATATATTCAGATTTCCAATCTGGGATATTGCAGTCCATCCCCTCCCCTGGCTTCAAGATAGGCATAATGTGTAATTCCGTGACATATCTATGTGGAATTCTCATTTAATTTTTATGAGCCTCAGTTTCCTTGTCACTTTTTTAGGGAGTAACCCAACCAGTTTTCTTTACTTTTGACCAAGGTATCTGCTCCCTGCAGGATATAACAGATTATTACTTTTCTCCCTTCCTATTGTTCCAGAATTAAGGACCAGTTACTTTTTTTTTTTAAGGCTTCTTAAGTTATTTTCAGTTGTTGTTTTTAACTGTGTACACACACACACACATACACACACACACACACACACACACGGTTTTAAACTATATATATAAACATATAAACTATAGTTTATATGTATATAAACTATATACATATCCCATTCCATTCCATTTCTGTTTCTCTTTTTTTCACTTTGACTCTAGAGGGAAAGATGGGGTACACACAGATATTAATTGTAGGCTCTGGAGTATCCCAGACACCGAAATAAAGTGTATAGACATCTTGGGTGCTGTAACTATGGGGTGAGTTATCCTCGACCTTTGCAAATAAAGGGGGATTGAGAAAGATGAGGTGAGCTAGCTCTCCAACAGATGGATCATGGTATTAAGGAATCCTGAATGCATAGGTAATGATGCTTAAGAGCAGGGGGTCTGCAAATTATACTCAGAGGCCAAATCACTGCCTCTTTTTGTAAAAGTTTTATTAGAACACAGCCCCACCCATTTGTTCAAGTATTATCTGTGGCTGCTTACGTGTTACAATGGCAGATTGAGTGCTTGTGACAGAGAACCTCTGGCCCTCACAGTGTAGGATATTTACTGTCTGGCCCTTGATAGAAAAAGTCTGTCATCCCCTGCTCTAAAGTATGGAGGCTATCAGTTTGGGTTCTTAAAGAATTGCTCATTGGACTAGGGTTTAGAATACAGCACCCAGACTCCAGAACCATAAACCAGAGAGACAGATGTTAAGAATTAGTTCTCAGGTAAAAAGGGCTGTATCCAGCACAGAATCTCAGTCCTACAGGGCCAGTTAGAAGAGAAGGTAAGGAGGCAGAGGTTATACTGGTATCCAGGACTCATCCTTGACACAATGGATACTCAGTCTGGTTGGCAGATGCCTTTGTGGCTAGAATTTGTGCTGAGATACCAGATCTAAGATCTGAGAAGAATGACGTACTTACCTCCACTTCAAAGGTGTGGGGACCATAAATTCAGGTTTTCTCCTTGTTGAAGTAACTCGGGCGTGGAGAACAGCCTTGGTGGAGAAATGGGACCATGGATTGCAATAATTCCTTCCAACCCAGGGCTGTACAGAGGAGAGAAGCACTTTGTTGGGGAGAAGGAAGTTCTGACACTATAGGCCTTTATTTAGACCTGTGCCTAAGTGAGTTTGAGAGTGGGAAAGCAATAAAATCTTCCAAGTGCCCACAAGCCTGGGGAATCCTTTTCCTTTTGTATATTGCTTAAGATGTCAAAGAGCCATAGCTCCGGAAAAGGAATCCTTCTCTGCTTCATATTGGCGGCCTGCAACACAATATTTGAGTCTCTCCACAGGCTGATCCATTTGGCTGATCCCATAGCCCAAATTAATTGTTCTTTTCTCTGTAATCTTATTTCATCTAGCATAGTAGTTGGGATACCTTGCCTTATATTACAGTTATATGTGTACATATATTCTTCCCCCAGACTGGGCATTACTTGAGAGCAAAGACTTAACTTTACCCATTTAAATATCCCCTGAATTCTTATTTAGTGAATGCCTATTGACTTAAATAGAATTTAGTTAAATGAGGTTTTTTATACCCTGCTAGGGCTTTGGTAGATATTGATACAAATGTGACTGTTCTGTTATAACCCATTTTCCCCTGTGATGGATATGTCAAATTGCTTACTACACCTGCCATCTCCTCTAGCTTCATTTGGCTTGCCCAAGTGCCTAACTGACCGTGGCTGATTAGATTCCCCAGAGAGAACTCAGCCATGGAAGGTCTTTTAGTTCTAAAAAACCCAGAAAAGTGCTTAAGAAACAGAGACCATCTTTAAAAAGGGGAACTACTAGAGTAGCTCACAGATTTGAAGGCGTCTCTGAACAAGCAAGCTTCGGGGAGGTGAGAAACCAGGACAATTCCAAGGACTCCAATCAGGAGCTCAGGAGCCCTTTGTCCCAGGCACCTCCACTCAAGATTCAAATTCCTAAGAATACGTTTAAACCAACTTGATTGAAGAGTCCAGTCGTATAATCAGGAAACAGGTTCCTTGGTTTTGTTTTGTCTTTTTTTAATCAGAAATTGGAAGGTAAGAGCTGTGGGAAGAGAGGTCACAAAAAGGCAAACAGAACAAAACCAAGTATTACTATAGGAATCTGTCAAGGGCAGACTAAGAAACCAAGATTCTCTCTCAAGAATGTGAATTTAGAGACAAAACCCCCTACACAAAAGAATGAGTGACTTTGGGCTTAAAAGTCATGTAGACCGAGGCTGGAGCCTTGCTGAGGAAGCAGGGGAAGCCAAGGGCACTGACAGAGAAAAGCAAAGATGAGGATAAGCCTGGCCTGGAGGTCCCTGAGGGACTAACGAGGTGGCTTCATTTCCTGCTGGTTTCTCCTCCTTTTCTTTAGCCTATTGATTCAGCATGATTATTTTCCTTGCAACCTCTGTGTTCTAAGATATCCCTCCAGTTTATAAACAGGAAGGTTAGTAATGACCTTGTATTTTGGAATGTTCAGCTACAGAATAATTGAAATTAGAATTCTACACACCAAAGAGAATAGAAAATCAAAGATAATCTCAGGCAAGGAGACATAAATCCCATTTGCCTATTCCTGCCGTTTGGTGATAATGAGGATGGTAGTGATTTAAGATCTGTTTAGCACTTCCTAAATTCCCAGCACTGCCTGAAGCATTTACCCATATGGTCTTCTTTAATCCTCACCATGGCCCTGAGGGGTAGGTAGAATTATTAGTTCCATTTTGGGTGGGGGGGCAGGAAGGAGGGGTGCTGAAATACAGAGAGATTAAGTCATGGAGCCAGGATTCAAATTCCCTAATTAAATGTGAAAGCCTAACTTCTTAAAAGTGTGTATCTCTTCGGAAACTTCAGGAATTATGGAAACTACAGAAAACCTGAGTCTTGTGGTGGTTCAAAACCTTATAAATGCCACTGGATCAAAAATGTCTCTTTTTTTTCCAGATCCTGCTTAAACTCAGAGTTAGTATTTAGCCCCTAATATCTCCATTAATAGATATTTCTAGCTGGACCAAGAAACGAAGCTTTACATAAGGAGTTTCCATAACAGCAGTAATAATAGTGACCATTTACTGAGCAATTACAAGGCACTGGGAGTATGGCTTATGGGCACTTTATTCTTATTACTTCATTTTATCCTCTCCACAACCTGGTAAGATAGATAGTACTGTTATTTCCACTGTAATTATGTCATACCATTATGTAATAAAATGCTTAGAGCACGTGCACAGCCATTATACACTATTCCTCTAATAAAAATATGGCTTGGGATAGGTGGTAAGTGAAATATTTGCTGCATGAAACATGAAAGGATTAATTAGCAATTTTCCCTCTGCTGCTTTCAACCCTTGAAGAGCGTGTATCTTCTTTTGGAGAGGAGCCGTCTTTCTTTAGCAGAACTTCTGTCAGAGATAATGTCACTCGACTTAGATTTCTTCCCTCTCAGAATGATTCAGTCTCAGGATTGTTCTTTAATCGTTAGGCGTTTCTCG